>NC_044553.1:29520031-30129846 GCF_007565055.1 Rhinopithecus roxellana
TTTCCAATCCATATTTAGTCTGTCAGTTGACTTAAAAATTGTTTTTATTAGAGAAGACTTCCTGAAGAAAATACAGCTGTGAAATAGTACACTTAACTTACTTTGAATAAAATGTTCTGTGTATGTATTTACCATCATTGGGTTTGTCTGTTTCCTATTCAATATGCCAGGACCTCTCCCTTAAGCTCCACACCCACATAGCCAACTACAGACTATGATATTTCTAGCTAGGTTATCTCAAAGGTCCTTTAAGTCAAAGAATCCCTGAGGGAATTCATCACCTTTCTCTATTCTCAATCTGCTCCTCTCATGGAGCTTTCTAGCTCTACATATGATCCATCTGGTTGGTCCAGCCAGAAATGTGGGTTGTCCTTGACTCCTCCCTTATCCATCACATCCACTCACTCAAGCCTCATCCAATCACTTCCGGGACTAGCCGTTATACTAGAACTGGGTTAGAGTCAAGGAAAAGCAGGAATCACAGAAATATATCCATGAGGGAGCAATGTTAATAACTTCTTTCCATAATTCACTTTAGAAAAACAACCAAGGAAGGGAGTGTGGAGGTAGGGCAGCGGGGAAGCAACCAACATGCCTCAAAAACAGAAAGTGAGAGAAATGGCTATACATGACCAAGAGGGCCAACATGTTTTATCCCACCGAAAAGGCTTAAGGAGATTTTCTGGCTTTATATTGTCCCAGTGATATACTAACCTTGGCTTACAAGTCTATGTGACATCATATATTTCTTCTACAGTTGTAACTGGATGTATTAGGAAATCAAACTTTTCTTTCCTCTTAAGCAAGGCAACAAAAATGTCCAAAAAAAGTCAATGGACAATCAGTGTTTGATAAATGACAAGCTATGCTCTGTGTCAAGTTGTACAAACACTGAACTGCTACAAGAACCTCTTGGGGCTGGACACAGTGGCTTACACCTGTAATCCCAACACTTTGGGAGACCAAGGTGAGAGGATCACTGGAGCCCAGCAGTTTGAGTCCAGCCTGGGCAATATAGCTAGACCCTGTCTCTACAAAAAAATAAAAAGAATTAGTGTGTTATCGCACACCAGTAGTCCTACCTACTCGGGAGGCTGAGAGAAGAGGATTGCTTGAGCCCAAGAGTTGGGAGGTTACCAAAAAAACCCAAAAAATGAAACAAAAAACACCAACTTCTTTCTCCCAAAATATTCTGTACCATACCTTTTTTTCCTTTAATTTTCCTTCTTTTATTTTTTCTCTCAAGACTTGGGAGTTCAGGAGAAGATCCATCCTGGAGCGATAAAGAAAACTGCATAAAATCCAATGTGTAAAAGCCATTATCCAAGAGGAGCAAAAGGAATCAATTTGAAGATAGCCGTACGCTGTTCCTCACTATTGCTACCATCTCTAACATGATCATAGGAGTCTCACGCACATGGTACAAACTCAAATTTCAGTTCAATAAACATATCTGATTCAAGAAGAAAGAAAGAAAAAAAAGAATCCAGGGTGAAGTGCCTTCTAGCATCCTAGAGGTAGGAAAGCCCATGGAGGTCAGACAAAGCATTCCGTCTTGGTGTAGTAAGGCACAAGTAGAAGTACTGACAAAGCCAGTTATATGTATCAATATATATATTTATAACTTGGCATAGTTTCTACTTTAAATTTCAGCAAGAAAACCTGTACAACAAAAAGCTTAACAGTCCACGAGACAAGCTCTTTGTCATAGGACAATTCCTCAGCTTGAAGTGTATTTTAAGTCATCCAATAACATCCACTACATATAGCATCTAGCTCAAAGGAGCAGAATTGCAATTTGAAGCAAGCCTAAAATTCATGACCTTAACTACTATGTTTATCACCTCAGTAGTAAATGAGAGAAGCCCAGCACAGTGACACATGCTTGTAGTCCCCAATACTTGAGAGGTTGAGGCAGGAGGACTGCTCGAGTCCAGGAGTTCCAGAGCAGTCTGGACTACATTGTGAGACCTTGTCTCTAACATAAGTTTTAAAACATTATAAAATAAACAAATAAATAATGAAGAGAAGAACCCATTTTTTTTTTCACATTGCCAGATCCCCAACTATCTCACTACCAGCACCTCTTTCTTTCCAGAAAGGGATACCGAGAGGGTTAAGCAGTATTAGCGGCAGAATTGCCGGAAGAGCAGAAGTGCTATCAGTGAAATAAAAGATTCTTAAAGGCCAGGTTGGGTAACTGAATGACGAAGGACAGAGTTACACAGACTAAAAATATTTCTATACTCTGTTCATATATACGCACTCTAATAGTATTAAAACCATCTTAGTGTTAAGCCTAGTACTCCTGAATCCAGCAATCATCCATGCTCTACAACAGTAGAACGCCTTTCTTCAGCAGCAGTGCAGAATGCATCTATGAAAACAGATTGAGTTACAGCTAAAGATGTGACTGATCCTTGGTCAGGTGATACAAAGAATCATTGGCTTGGACACTGGTTTTAGATATGACTTCATATTTTCCTGGTACTGTACATTCATATTAGATTACATTTAATTTAGCAGAATTACTCAGTGTAAGAAACCAGTAGGATGAAAGTAAGAACCTCACAATTCTTCTAGAAGTTGAGAGAATCACAATCCCAGACACCCAAGAAAAACAGTTGAAGCTTTTTTAATAAGCAACTAACTTGCCACATGCGATGTTCTACAAAAAGCAGAGGGAATTATACTCACTCCAGTGGCTCTTCGTTTCTTTCTAATACTTTGGCCATCATTTTGTTCAGCACCAGAGGTACAGCTACTATCTGTGGCTGCATCCGCTAAACTGGAGATCGCAAGGGCTGAGGATGCATTTGATGACAGAGAGTTTCCTTCTCCATTACTCTCTTGGGAATTCTGACTCTCTGAAGGTGGCATAGACCTCTCCTGGCTGTTCAAGTCTTTTGCCGAATGCATCAAAGGTATTATATCGTCAGAAGGTAATTGTGCACTATGTCGCCTTCGGGTAGCAACACTTTCAGCCCTTTCACCTGTTCGGAGGGAGGCAGCCAGAGGTGTCACTTCTTGTTTGAGGTGCATGGTTGCGTTCTGACTCTGTCCAGCCCTCAATGAGTTACTAGGTGAAACCATCTGCTGGGGCTCATTTTCTTTGCCTGTACCTTCCTCACTGAAGAAGCTATACACAGAAGGAGCTCTGTCCATGATCACGCTGCTCTCAGAAAGGCTTCGCTTTCTTGCCAAGCCAGGGGATGAGGAAATGGAAACGCCTTCCCACTGGAATCCTTCTAGACTGGACAGATCAGGTTCACCATCCAAATCTAAGGCTTCTTGTTCATTTTGAACAAGGGGTACCATTTCTATGCCAAACCTTAAGGAAGAAAGAAAAAATGAAAACATAAATTGGATATGGTTATTGGGAGAGGCATTATTTTTTAATGTGCCAGGCTCTCTTAAGCACTGAGGTTATAAAAAGGAAGGTGGTTCTTGTCCTCAAGGAGCTCACAGTCTAGTAAGTGATACAGATATAAATATATTATGTTGTGGCCGGGCGCGGTGGCTCAAGCCTGTAATCCCAGCACTTTGGGAGGCCGAGACGGGCGGATCACGAGGTCAGGAGATCGAGACCATCCTGGCTAACATGGTGAAACCCTGTCTCTACTAAAAATACAAAAAACTAGCCGGGCGACGTGGCGGGCACCTGTAGTCCCAGCTACTCGGGAGGCTGAGGCAGGAGAATGGCGGGAACCCGGGAGGTGGAGCTTGCAGTGAGCTGAGATCGCGCCACTGCACTCCAGCCTGGGTGGCAGAGCAAAACTCCGTCTCAAAAAAAAAAAAAAAAAAAAAAAAAAAAAAAAAAATATATATATATATATATATATATATATATATATATATATATATATATATATAATGTTGTGACAAGTACCAGATTAGAGGTTTGTATATGGCTACAATAATATATTTGAGGGAGTAAAAAGTGAGTTTTATTTCATATGGAGCTCTAAATCTATAATAATACATATGACATATAATTTTTAAAAGCAAACAAACCAAACCAAAACAAAAAAAAAACCTTTTATTGAGCATTTACGGGTGCTTTATACTGATAATTTCAAGTGCTACTCACAGGGTGTGGGGAAAAAGAAAGTGGGGGAACACAAATCCATTATTTCAACAAGTACGGAAATGCCCCTGAAGCCTGGAGAACTGTATCATCGAGCAGCAGAGTTATGACTTTCAAGGAGCAAGCCTATGTTGAACACTGTTTTACCATTCAGAAAAGTCTAGTACCTCAACATAAGATGAAGAGCCAAAATATTACACAAGTGCTCAAGAGAAAGCATGTTGTAGTAATAAATACAATGCCCAGAGTACATACAGAAAAGCTAACTATTCGTAGGTTCCAAGTAAAAGGTAATGAGAACAGTTCTATTTAAAAGTTACAGCACGCATTCCAAAATTAAGGTCTAGAAAAAGACACAGATCTATAGCTCTACATTTTTATATTGTCGTTTTCTACCCCTATAAAGTGATGGATTTTACCCCTACAAAGTGATGACTTTTTTCTTACGTCACCATCTTGTTTCTCAAGTAGGTGTGCTTCCATTTCAACCTGCACTCTCTGCTAGGAAATACTTTATTCCATCTGTCATAGAGTATCAGTCACTATTTGATATTAAATCAAGACATCTACAACAGATATTGTTGGCAAACATTTAATTAAATGAAACAAGTAGAATCTCTTGATCAGGGTCAAAGGGTTACTTTAAAAGAAAGCGAGGGGAAAAAAAAAAAAAGACACTGAAAAGCAGCACACACCTGGGTAAGCCTTTGCCCAGCTCTTGCTTTTTCTTGGATACTTGCTGAATGACCTGTTCCCAGTTGACATTTCTCCGAGATGCATTTAGAATCTGCCGTAGGGTTGGCTTGAGCCCAGACTCCTTCTCTGTCTCACTCTTTCGGTGACCGCTAATATTGCGAATGCGGCGGGCACTATTGAGGTTTGGCTCAGGAAGGTGCACTCCAGTTTTGCTTTTCAAACTAATGTGCCGGGTTAGATCCCTCTGAAGTGAGGCAGGAAAGCCAAGCTTACTTAGTTCAGGCAGGAGAGGGCCCGAGGGCTGACTGATGTCACTTTTTTGAAGCTCTGCATCCAAGCTAGTACTCTCAAAGCCTTCTGTTTCGTAAGGTACATGAGATTTAACAGAGTCGTCAACCTGCGCATCTTCCAGAGAGGTTTTCAAGTCTAGCAATAAGCCAGGGTGTGGACTGGCTGCAGATGTCATTTGCAATTCAGATTCTTTCTGGTGAACTGTGGGATTACATGGGGAAGTGGATAGTTCTCTAGAAGTCTTCAGGATTCGGTCGTCGTCCTCTTTCTCATCAGCAGTACGAGTGCTGCCGGATAACAATTCTGTAGTTGCAGAACCTAGGGTTCCAATTTTTGTTCCCTGCTTTTCCGTGTCAGATGTCTCTCCATCACTTTCATCTTCTAGTGCATGCACTTGAAACTCAATTTTCAAAGACCCTTTTTCAGATTCTTCTACATTTCTACTTGCTTTTGCATAGTTCCTGGTCCTTTTAGAAGTGCTAAGAAGTGGATTTTGCAATGACTCATGACACTGTAGCACCTCTTTGGCCTTTCGTAATGTATCATTTAAATTGTCACCAGATTGCTTTTGAGAGCCAAATGCACTTTTATTCCCTTTTAAAACATGAGGACATGAACTACGCAGTTTGGATATGTAAGGACCATGGTTATCTTCTGCAGAGGGCTTGTTCGAGGGATCTGAGTGTTCTCCAGAGGAAAAAAAATTTGTTTTGGTGTTTTTTGAGGTATTCTTTGGATCTTGCTTTTGAGGAAATGATTTAGTGGCTGGACATGGAAGGAGTGGGGATTTCAATGACGGCATTTTATTTGGGGCATGCTCTTGTTCAGGTTTTTCCGTAATGGAGCACTGTCTCACCACCTCGAAGGAAGCAGCAGAATCAGAAGAGGCCTTGTGATTAAGAGATCCAGTATGCATTTCTTTTTGTGTTTTCTGTGTTGGGGAATTATGTGTTTCATCACTTTGGGGCTCCTGTATTCCTGTAGTTATCAAGCTAAAATCAAAGAGAGGTTTCTCTATCATTTCTGACTTGTTACCAGTGACGTCTTTCAATCCCGACTGTAAATCCAGAGTCTTCTGGGAAGGGTAAGGCGTCCAGCGACGAGGCTTTTCCCTTGCCGCACTGCCATTCTTTCCACTAACTTTGGAAGTAGCAGTGTCTATTTGTTTAGTGGTTTGGCTTTCCGGCTGCTCAAAATTGAAGTCGAGTAAGCCTTCTGAAGGAAATGTATCACTTGCAAATCCTTCAGAAGGACCTCTATATGTGGCAACTGTACCAAGTTTGTCATTTTCTTGCCGCTGCCAATTATATCTGTCCTGACTGTATTTGTTTGACTTACTAGATTTCTTGTTCCATAGCATAGTCATGTCTTCCATTGGACAGTTAGAATTTCTGTTTCTGCCTGGTTGAAATTTGTCTCCAGGGCCACTGTAATTCCAATTATTTGTACTACGTACACTGGATTTCCAGTTTCCGTTACTGTTGTTCATATGCCAACTGGAAAAGCCACCTGTTCCTTCAGAAAGCCAACTGGAATTCCTTCCTGTACCATTATGATTCCAATCTACTGTTCCGCTATTTGAAAGCCAACCACCTCCAGAATTACTATGGTTGTGAAACCAAGTCGAGGAGCCTCCTGCAACACCCTTATGCCACCCGGAACGTCCTCTTGGCCCACCACCATTCCTCAAAGAATGTGGAAAGCTGTTTTTCCTAGTATTATTAAAGCCATCTTTTTCCCACTTCCAATCCCGCTGTGGAGGTCCACGATGATGCCATGCAGGCTGACTGTAACTCTCTCTGTCTTGGTAAGGAATTCGGTCTTCTCGTCTCCATTGGGGTCGTCTGTCATCAGAGTTTATTTCTTGGTTGCTATTGGAAGGTTCATCTTGTCTGGAAGAAAAACAGTTTTTCATTAGTAATTTAAAGGAATTCCTATGCTACCTTGAAAGGCATAACCCTCCAAACTTCCCTTGTACTTTCCTCCCGTTCCTTAGAATATGTAGCCGAGTCTAGTTTCATATCTAATAGTGGTTGTTTTCATATCTTTAAATGATATATTTAAACTTACATTCCTCAACTTATTAACTTAAAAATTAAACATTTTAAATTATTTAAATTTCAAATAATTACAACCATCTCCCCTATCACGCAGAAATATTAAAAATTTGGCACATTTGGCCAGGTGTGGTGGCTCACATCTATAATTCCAGCCACTTTGGGAGGCCAAGGCGGGCAGATCACTTGAGGTCAGGAGTTCAAGACCAACATGGCCAACATGGAGAAACCCCATCTCTACTAAAAATACAAAAATTAGCCATGCGTAGTGCCGCACGCCTGTAACTCCAGCTATTCAGGAGGCTGAAGAATGAGAATCACTTGAACCCAGGAGGCGGAGGTTGCAGTGAGCTGAGATCGCACCATTGCACTCCAGCCTGGGCAACAGAGCAAGACTATCTCAAAAAACAAGCACAAAATCTGACACATTTATATTCTCCTCCCTTTCTTGGTCTTGTTTTTCTGGGCATGTTCTGAGATTTTGTCCCTATCATCCAATTATTATTTTTATACTATGCAGCTTTTTTGGAATAAGAACAACTATGTTTTATAGCTATAGTTATCTTTTTTTTTTTTTTTTTTTTGAGACAGAGTCTTGCTCTGTTGGCCAGGCTGGAGTGCAGTGGCACAATCTCAGCTCACTGCAACCTTTGTCTCCGAGGCTCAAGCAATTCTCCTGCCTCAGCCTCCCAAGTAGCTGGGATTACAGGCATGCGCCACCACGCCTGGCTAATTTTTGTATTTTTGGTAGAGACGGCGTTTCACCATGTTGGCCAGGCTGGTCTCAAACTCCTGACCTCAGGTAGTCCACCCACCGCAGCCTCCCAAAGTGCTGGGATTACAAGCGTACAGGCATGAGCCACTGCGCCTGGCCTAGTTATCATATTAATACAATTTTATGTTCAGCTGCCCTTAATACCATGATTTTTCCAGTTGTAGGTTCTTTCTGAAAAACTCCCATTTCTTAACCTATTTTAAATAAGATTATACTTTCCATGGTTATTTTTATTAATAAACACTTTGACCAGTACCCATTCAATAACTGTTAGTGGTATAAGAAGACTTTTATGTACAGTGCTGGTTTGTGAAGGGCTTAGCACCTAGCTGAGATAATAAAGTCACAAACAGGAGGCAAATAGCATATAGCAAACAAGTAGTAACCATAAGATGTGCTATAAGGAGCTTCATGAGCTAGAGGTTTTTATAAAGAAACTACAGCTGTTTCATGTATTCATGTTAGATGAGGAGTCCACAGAAACATGAATACACTTCAGTAAGCATCACAGCAATAGGTGTAAACACTATTTTCTTCTACAAACTGCCTATGGTGTGCATGGGCATGGTGCTTATCACGTGCTAAGTGCTCAAAATACTGAGTACTGCTAGTTAAAATTTACTGGGTACCTAAGTGTCAGGCATTTAATGCCAAGCACCTTACACAGATTATCTCTTTTAGTTTTTATAATCCTGAGGCAAGTATTCTTTTTTTTTTTTTTTTTTTTGAGATGGAGTCTTGCTTTGTCACCTAGGCTGGAGTGCAATGGCATGATCTCGGCTCACTGCAACCTCCACCTCTCGAGTTCAAGCGATTCTCCTGCCTCAGCCTCCTGAGTAGCTGGGATTACAGGTGCCTGCCACCATGCCTCGCTAATTTTTGTATTTTTAGTAGAGATGGGGTTTCACCACGTTGGCCAGGCTGGTCTTGAACTCCTGACCTCATGATCTGCCTGCCTCAGCCTCCCAAAATGCTAGGATTACAGGCGTGGCAAGTATTCTTATTATTCCTACTTTTCAGATGAGAAATTGAGCAGTAGAGAGGTTACATAACTTGACTAGAATAAGACAGCCAGAAAGTAGCAGAGCAGAGATTTAAACCTTGGCAGTCTGACTCCAGCCAGAGTCTATACTCCTAACCATAGGCCTTCATAGAATCAACATCTCAAGGCCGGGCGCGGTGGCTCAAGCCTGTAATCCCAGCACTTTGGGAGGCCGAGACGGGTGGATCACGAGGTCAGGAGATCGAGACCATCCTAGCTAATACGGTGAAACCCCGTCTCTACTAAAAAAAAAAAAAATACAAAAAACCAGCCGGGCGACGAGGCGGGCGCCTGTAGTCCTAGCTACTCGGGAGGCTGAGACAGGAGAATGGCGTCAACCCGGGAGGCGGAGCTTGCAGTGAGCTGAGAGCCGGCCACTGCACTCCAGCCTGGGAGGCAGAGCAAGACTCCGTCTCAAAAAAAAAAAAAAAAAAAAAAAAAAAAAAAAAAAAAAAAGAATCAACATCTCAAAACAAAGTTTCCACATCTAAGTTCCTTCCTCTGACCTTGACTTAAAAATCTTAAACTCAGTACTGACTTAAATTGGCTTTAAAGGCTTTTAATGTCTATGATATTTTGGACACAAATTGGAACTTCTTCCTTTTTCACAAGATAGAATTTAAAAGTCTATCTAGAAGTTCAAACATCCACTAATGTTACATAAATTACAATCATTTCTAAACAGGAGACTCTATTTAGAAAGTAACAAGTATTATTACATACAGTAGCAGAATTTTTTATAACCATTAACCAAATTGCCTTTATGTTTTGATTCTATGCAAAAACTTTTGACATCCAAGGAGACCACTGACACAGCTATACTGATAGGATCAGAAATGGGAGAAGTGGGGGATAAATAACTCACGAAGTAGAATTCCTAGATCTCATGAATTGGCTAGATTCAGAAGATAGGAGCATTCAGCTAAACCCACAGACCAGAAAGAATAATCTAAGTTAAAAATCATGAAGGAAAAAAGAAAAAAACAACTCCTGAAGAAGTAGATGATTTTGGCCAAGTGTGGTGGCTCATGTCTGTAATCTCAGCACTCTGGGAGGCCAAGGCAGGTGGATGACTTGAGCCCAGAAGTTCGAGGCCAGCCTGGGCAACATGCCTAAACCCCATCTCTACCAAAAATAAAAATTAAAAGAAAAATTAGCCAGGCATGGTGGCAACGCATGCCTGTAGCCCCAGCTTCTTGGGAAGCTGAGGTGGGAGGACTGTTGGAGCCTAGGAAGTTGAGGCTGCAGTGAGGTATCATTGTGCCACTATACTCAAGCTTGGGTGACAGACCAACACTCTGTCTCCAAAAAAAAAAAAAAAGAAGAAGTAGATTATTTTATAAATAGGTCACCAAGGAGGCATATCAAAAGACTCAAAAAATAGTAACTATGATATGAATATCTAATCTATTCTGTCTTACTGTTTAATTATTTACACAGATAAAGCTAATAATGGCACTAGTATGTAAGAACAAAATAGAAGTTAGTCTCCCAGAGGCTTCAACTGCCTAAAGTAGGAGAAAGTAAACTGCAACTATATTAAAAGTAACGAAAATGTCATTTGAAGGACTAAGCTACTAAATGATTTAACAACCATGTTGTTTGAGTGTCCCTCATCTAAAGTGCTTGGGACCAGAAATGTTTTGCATTTCAAATTGCTTTGGATTTTGGAATATTTTTGCATATACATAATGGGATACTATGGGAATGGGACCCAAATCTAAACATAAAATTCATTTATGTTTCATATATACCTTTTATACACAGTCTGAAGATAATTTTAGGTAATATTTTAAATAATTTTGTAAAATGAAATGAGGTGTGGAATTTTCCACTGATGGCCTCATGTTGGCACTCAGAAGTTTTGGATTTTGGTGCATTTTCAGATTTTGGATTACGGATGCTCACCCTTTATTGATATTTTAAGACTAAGAAAGTCTCCTTCAAGGACTTGTTCAAAAAACTTTTTTTTTAATTTTAATTTTCTTTTTTTTTTGGTTACATATATAAGGGCTTCCTATGTTGCCCAGGCTGGTCTTGTAGCCCTGGCCTCATCTCCTCGTGCACCAGGACAACAGGCTTGAGCCACCATGCCTCCCGGCAAAAAAATTTTAAACACACAGAGTAAAAGCCTCCTTTTTATAGCCAAGCCTCTAACTAAAAAGGAGGTACAGACCAGGTATAACTAGTATTCAAGAATAAGCTTTAAATGTTTATTTTAGAATCTGAAATGATTCTCTTCATATTCTGGGACTTAAAAAATTATCCCACCTCATAAGTGCTTCTCTCTCTTCCCCTCACATCTGAAAATTTCTACCTCATTAATTAAACTCTTTTTAACAAATTTTATAATTAAACTCTTTAGACCAGAAAACAGTAAGGTGAAAACATAAATGCCTAATACCTGAATGTATAAATGTAGGTATGAAATTATGCAGTACAAATTAGAAAATTTATATTGCTTAAATGATCTTGACACTATCAAAAAAATTTACTCAATAAAGCACTGTGGTAGTCACTGGGGATTCAAAGACAAAAAGATAAATCACATTTGGCAGACGCACCACGTTAATTCACACCAGTCAAAAAACATTTTCCTAAGAAATGTTATTTGGCAATAAGACTATACTATGTACTATATAATTTATACAATGAAGCTTATATTCTAACACCTTTCCACTAGAAAATTTAAACACCAAATAAAAACTTATTGGTATTCAAAAGATTTGGATACTGGCCAGGTACGGTGGCTCACGCCTGTAATCCCAGCACTTTGGGAGGCTGAGGCAGGCAGATTGCTTGAGGTCAGGAGTTTGAGACCAGCCTGGCTAATGGGGTGAAACCCCATCTCTACTAAAAATACAAAAAAAATTAGCCAGACGTGGTGGCGGGCATCTGTAATCCCAGCTACTCAGGAGGCTGAAGCAGGAGAATTGCTTGAACCCAGGAGGCAGAGGTTACAGTGAACCAAGATCACACCACTGCACTCCAGCCTGGGTGGATGACAGAGTGAGACTCCATCTTAAAAAAAAAAAAGATTTGGATACCAACAAAACCATTTTCAACATAATTACCAACATGGCAAAAATTTCAGATATGTGGCTACAGCTTACGTAGGAACAATACTGAGTTTGCTTTTTTAAGAAGATAATACAGTAGTTCAGGAAAGCATTCCACTGCCCTTTGATTAATAAGACAACCACCTCCAGCTAAACTTTATACCTAAGTTTAAATGCTATGGGCTGAACAGTACAAAGATATAAAATGTATTCTCTGCTGTGTTCTGTTATAGATAGGCTTTTTAAAAAATCAATTACTTACCGACTTTGTTCTTTCCTTTGCTTTATTAACTGAATGAGTTCCTTGTCAAAATAATCTTCTTCCTCTTCCTCTCCTTTTCCATCATCTTCTCTTTCCTGGGCATCAACGTTATCTTTGTGCAACTGGCCAGAAATGTGCTTTGCATATGCAGAAAGACCCACTTCTGTGACCCCGCACACTCGGCACTCATGACTAATGTCCCTAGGGAAAGAGGGAGATGAGGGACATTCAATTCTCCCCACTGGCATGGCACACTCACCAGATCTGCTATCGTTTCCTCTGAAGGACACTGCACACTTTGGCACAGTGAAAAATTAGTGCTAATTAATTTCAATGCTCCTTTCATCACTTTTAATAAGTTTGTTTATAAGTTACTTTTGAAATGAGTTTAAGATTCTTTTCCAGCAATCAAGAGGCAATACACTTCAGATAAATGTCGTTTAGGAGGAGAAATCTTCTTGAATTGCTGTACTTAAAATCTTGTCAGAGGAAACATGGTGAAAGGGGAGGCAGGGCAGGGGGCTCAGAGCAAGCAGAAGTTGCTCTGGAGCACACCCATGGTGCCAGCTGCACTCAGAAGGCCTGGTGACAGCGCTTACGTTTAATCTTCAGTCTAGAGCTTTCTTCCAGTGAAAGTTAAGGGGTGGAAACAAGAGCAGGTGGCGCAGCCAATCCCAAGTGGGTAACTAAATCGGAACAGCTGGAGCTCTGCCTGGAATGTGAGGATTCCGGACCCAGGAGTAGTCCAGGCAAACTTTTTTGGTCTGGATGATACATGTGATCTACATTCTGCTTCAGAAGGGCTTATTTTAAAGGGAATGGAAAGCATTTCAGTTGTAGGAAGTTAACAGCTGTGCCAAGCAAATGTGTTTTCTCAAGTTTCAGAAAATGCTACAGTTCAGAGAGATGCAAAACCAGGTTTTTAGTTAAACTAGGCAGACTTTTTTGCTTTGTTTTGTTTTTTTACTTTACATACTTCATGGCAAATCTCACTTAGCCAGTCTTCAGAAGCCAAAGTCTTGAATCGGTGTCCAGAGCTGTAGCAGATCAATAATTTAACTGCTTTTTAGCTTCTGGAAATCCCTTGACTGGGTCAGCTGACTACACAGTCATTTATGAGAAACATCTGAACACCATAGTTACAAGACAGCAGTATCCATTCAACAATCCAAATTGGCTTAACTCTGTATCATGTGTCTTGGATTCAGACTAGTTATATTTTTGCACTTCCTATGCCAATCTATTAAAAAAAACCCAACAACCCAAGAAGACATGCCGTCTTTGTCCAGACAGAAACACATACACACGCGTGCACCTCTGTTCCATCTTTCCCTCACAAATACCTAACTAGACATAGGCAGAATTTACATAAATCAACCAGAAGAGACCCTCAAAACTGGGCACTTCGTTTACTAGAAGACAGTTACTGTTTCAGATCACCTGAATATTCATTCAAGAAAAAAAAAAAAAAAAAGGCCGGGCTTGGTGGCTCACGCCTGTAATCCCAGCACTTGGGGAGGCCGAGGCGGGTGGATCATGAGGTCAGGAGTTCGAGACCAGCCTGACCAAAATGGTAAAACCCCATCTCTACTAAAAATACAAAAATTAGCCTGGTGTGGTGGCGTGCGCATGTATTCCCAGCTATTCGGGAGGCTGAGACAGGAGAATCGCTTGAACCCGGGAGGCAAAGGTTGCAGTGAGCCGAGATTACACCACTGCACTCCACCCTGAGCGACAGAGCGAGACTCCATCTTAAAAGAAAAAAAAAGAAGAAGAAGAAAAAAAAACCTTACCAAAAAACAGCTAAATTCTAGGCATGCTGTTTTTTGGTAAGGTGTTTTCTTTCTTTCTTTTTTTTTTTTTAAAAATGAATATTCAGGTGACCTGTAACAGAAACTATCTTCTAGTAAATACTTAGCATAGTCACTCTTATCTAGGGCGACAAAGTCTAAACACTCAAACATTGCCTAGTAAGTTTTAAAAAAAACACTGTTCCTTATTTTGTAAGGATCATGGAGAAGAGCTCAGAAAAACTGAGAAAATTTGCAAGTTTTCACTGTTTTTTTGACTTTGTAACCTCAAATACTGACATTTTTAAGATTCATTTTAATGTGCTCTGACCAGGTTACCTAAAAATATCAATACCTGATTACCCAGAATATCAATATTATAATTCCACAGGTACTTAGATACATTACTTTTACTGAGGGTTTTCAACTGCACTTACTACATTTATACACTTAAAGAATAATCTTCGGCCGGGCGCGGTGGCTCATGCCTGTAATCCCAGCACTTTGGGAGGCCAAGGCAGGCGGATCACTTGAGGTCAGGAGTTTGAGACCACCCCGGCCAACCTGGTAAAACCCCATCTCTACTAAAAATACAAAAATTAGCCGGGTGTGGTGGTGGCACCTGTAATCCCAGCTACTCGGGAGGCTGAGGCAGGAGAATCACTTGAACCTGGGAGGCGGAGGTTGTATGAGCCGAGATCGCGCCACTGCACTCCAGCCTGGGCAACAGAGTGAGACTCCATCTCAAAAAAAAAAAAAAAAGAAAAAAAGAGTAATCCTCAACTTTCTCCAGTTTACCAGGGATACTGATACTTTTCTCTCAAGCAATTAAATTGATGGTAGCTCATTCCAACTGAATGTTAATAACAAGCTGTTTCTCAAAGCAACACACAAAGAAGTTAATTATATAAATCTATCACAATGGGCAGCATGAGAACAGTCTGAGGACTGTAACAAATCTACAATATCTCCTTTACACTATAAACATTCCAATCAACTCAATTTTCCAGTTAGAAAATCTTTTTGTTGGCCGGGAGCAGTGGCTGAAGCCTGTAATCCCAGCACTTTGGGAGGCTGAGGTGGGTGGATCACGAGGTCAGGAGTTCGAGACCAGCGTGGCCAATACGGTGAAACCCCGTCTCTACTTAAAATACAAAAATCAGCCAGGCACAATGGTGCGTGCCTGTAATCCCAGCTACTCAGGAGGCTGAGGCAGGAGAATCGCTTGAACCTGGGAGGTGGAGGCTGCAGTGAACCGAGATCACTCCACTGCACTCCAACCTGGGTAACAGAGTGAGACTTGGTCTCAAAAAAAAAAAAAAAAAAAAAAGAAAAAGAAAATATTTTTTGCCTTAAAACTCTCTAAAACTACTGAAAATATCTTAGCCTACTTTTCTCTCTAAAAACTCACAGAATGCTAAACTGAATACTGCAGTACCAGGGACATCTTTCAACTAGGGACTTTAGTATAATCCCCAAAAAGTATTTTAAAATAAAATTCCTGATTTTATCCTTACTTCTAAAATGCAGAGAATTTGTCTAATGCTCAAACTATCTATCAAAACCCCTCACTCTTTTTTTCTTTTTTTTTTTTGAGACGGAGTCTCGCTCTGTCGCCCAGGCTGGAGTGCAGTGGCCGGATCTCAGCTCACTGCAAGCTCCGCCTCCCGGGTTTACGCCATTCTCCTGCCTCAGCCTCCCGAGTAGCTGAGACTACAGGAGCCCGCCACCTCGCCCGGCTAGTTTTTTTTTGTATTTTTTAGTAGAGACGGGGTTTCACCGTATTAGCCAGGATGGTCTCGATCTCCTGACCTCGTGATCTGCCCGTCTCGGCCTCCCAAAGTGCTGGGATTACAGGCTTGAGCCACCGTGCCCGGCCAAAACCCCTCACTCTTAAAAGACACAACTAGAAAGCAATACTGACTTTCCAAAATATTAAGGAATGTTGCATAAAGTAGGCAGAACTTAACTGTTAAAAATAAACATCCATAATAATAAACCCACACACCCTGCAACCCCCAAAGCACAAACATATGTTGGATTCTTAACAGTGGAACATTTTCAAACCATTTTGCAATCCTAGTGAGAAAGAATATAACCATAGTTCCAAAATTATTTGACAATGAACAAATCAGAGACCCTGCCCAGAAGGGCACAGGCAGTAAGTGCAGTATAAAAGTTAACACTAGCTGGGTACTTACGCCTGTAATCCCAGCACTTTGGGAGGCTGAGTGAGGTGGGCAGATCACCTGAGGTCAGGAGTTCAAGACCAGCCTGACCAACATGGAGAAACCCAGTCTCTACTAAAAATACAAAATTAGTCAGGTGTGGTGACGCATGCCTGTAATCCCAACTACTTGGGAGGCTGAGGCAGAAGAATCACTTGAATTCAGGAGATGGAAGTTGTGGTGAGCAGAGATTGCACCATTGCACTCCAGCCTGGGCAACAAGAGCAAAACTCCATCTCAAAAAAAAAAAAAAAAAGTTAATACTAAAAATGATTTTTCAAAAAACCAAATCCCTAACATTTTCCTATAAATAAAATCCAGTTTAAAATAGAAACTCTGCAAGAAACTTCAAAAAAAAAAAAAAAAACTTTATAAGAAACTTCAAAAAGTGTAAAGAGGTAATACGGTGACCTCCACACACATCTGTGTTTTCAGAAGATGCGGTTAGACCACCCTGTTCTTTCTCTATGCGACCACATCTTCTGAAAATTCAAGTGTGTATGGAGTAAGCATATTTACCTCTGTTCTCTACACAACAGGCATTCATGCTTCAACATATAGTGTTTGGGAAACCACATTTTAAAAACCTAATAGCAAATTAAATAATATTTTAATGATGCTACTTGACATTTATTAATAATCAGTTAAAATCCTACACTGTGTGAATAAATAAAATAATTACGGGGGAAATGTACAGCTTTGCTCCTTGGCTAGCAAAGGCAATAATTTTCCTTAGGGCATTTAAAGGAGGGCCTAAATTAGCTTCATCCTGTTACCACACAATTTCCTCTCATGTGCGAAATGCAAAGTCTTGAGATACTCTCTCCATACGCTTTTCTTTATTAAGCTTGCTCTAACTACCCGACAACAGCTGCTGAATAAATAAAGATTGTGCCTTTTTAATAGTCTCTATCTGAAGATGCTACTTACGGCCCACACATTTGAAGAAGTATATTAGGAAAAAACAGGGAAATATTTCACATGTCCACAGCTGTGAACCAAATAAGACCAGTTACTTATTGCTTATTCAAGCTTGCATGCAAAGCCTAAACAACACGTACTTTGCAATTCTTAACCAGATCACAACCAAAAACTGTAGACACAACTACACAGAGCAAAAGGAAGTCTCAGTGTCAGAAACTCAGTAGTTAAAAATGAAATCCAGAGGAAATAATCACAAACTCAGGATAACAGGGTAAAGAAATAATGACTGATAATTATTTGTCCCTATGGTACAAGCTGGTGAAGACCATCCTTACAGTAAAAGCTCCAAGCCAGTAAACAATTTTTGAGATCTTATGGGATTTCCTATAATTTTGTAAGCTGTTTTTTCTTGCTACCTGTTTGTCTTCTCCCTTATATGTAACATAATTTGTTACAGGTCAGGAACACTATATCCAATATGTGAGTAAATAAGTACTAAAGGCTATCCTCTAAAGAAAATGAGTTAGGGTACAAAACCTGACATTCCTATTGGCAGTTCAGGGAGGCTTTTAGTGCCTTTTTCCTAATTATTTTACTGTGATCCAAATAATTTAAAATGGTAGATAAAATCTCCATGGCACAGTGTAGTTGCATGGGTGGAAAAGAACACACTACAGAACAAAACATAAATGACAATGTGATTCATTATGTTAATATCACAAAACAAAATGTGTATCTATAAATATAAGTGTATAGGCCAGGCGTGGTGGCTTACGCCTGTAATCCCAGCACTTTGGGAGGCCGAGGCAGGTGAATCACCTGAGGTCAGGAGTTCGAGACCAGCCTGGTCAACATGGCGAAACCCGGTTTCTACTAAAAATACAAAAAATTAGCTGGGCGCGGTTGCGCGCACCTGTAATCCCAGCTACTTGGGAGGCTGAGGCAGGAGAATCGCTTGAACCCAGGAGGCGTAGGTTGCGGTGGGCCAAGATCGCACCACTGCACTCCAGCTTGGGCTACAAGTGTGAAACTCCGTATCAATCAATAAATAAATAAGTATGTAAATACACAGAAAGAGATCTGGATAGGATATACACCAACCACTGAGTCTCCCCTAAGAGAGAAATAGGATTTAGAGGGGAAAGGGCAGTGGGGTGGGGAGAAGACTTTTACTTTTTAAAAAACTTTTTATGATTCTGCATTGATTATAAACATGAGTCTTATGTGACCAAACTTGGTTTTGTTTTGAGACAGGGTCTCACTGTCGCCCAGGCTGGAGTGCAGTGGCACGATCATAGCTCACTGCAGCCTCGAACTCCTAGGCTCAAGGGATCCTCCTGCCTCAGCATCTTTACGTAGCTGGACTATAGGTGCAACCCACCACACCTGGCTATTTATAGATTTATTTATTTATTTATTTACTTTTGGGTAGAGACGGGGTCCCACTATGTTGCCCAGGTTGGTCTCGAACTCCTGGGCTCAAGTGATCCTCCTGTCTTAGCCTCCCAAGGTGCTGGGATTATAGGCACGAGCACTGCGGCCAGCCCAAACTTTTTAAAACGTTTTAAATGGCTGATTAGTGATGTCTGAAATAAATGAGTCATTAATCTTTGAATGCAATGGGCTTCTCTCCTACAGACTAGATTTACTGACCTTGTTTGTTTTGTTTAACGATGTAGTGCAGATGGGTCGGGTGGCAGGTAAGTAACCCTTAATGAACTCTAGAAGGAAGTCTGTTGAAAATGGGATTTTAGGCTGGGCGCGGTGGCTCAAGCCTGTAATCCCAGCACTTTGGGAGGCCGAGGCGGGCGGATCACAAGGTCAGGAGATCGAGACCATCCTAGCTAACATGGTGAAACCCCGTCTCTACTAAAAAAAAATACAAAAAAAATTAGCCGGGCGTGGTGGCGGGCGCCTGTAGCCCCAGCTACTCAGGAGGCTGAGGCAGGAGAATGGCGTGAACCCGGGAGGCGGAGCTTGCAGTGAGCCGAGATCGCGCCACTGCACTGCAGCCTGGGCGACAGAGCGAGACTCCGTCTCAAAAAAAAAAAAAAAAGAAAAAGAAAAAGAAAATGGGATTTTAAAGTAAAATACTCCACATAATCAAAAGTTGACTGCATTTCATAGACTTTGAATGTTAATGAGGTAGAGATCATACATATTCAAGGCATTATGATAAGGGCTTCTGGCCATGCAGAGTGGCTCATGCCTGTCTTTCCACCAATTTGGAAGGCAGAGGCAGGAGGATCAGCTAGAGCCCAGGAATTCAAGACCACCCTGAGCAACAGAGTGGAACCCTGTCTTTACAAAAAATAAAAGCCAAATAACAGAATGGAGCTTGGTGGTTTCCGGTGCAGGAACTGAGAGACCCTTTGGTGTTCTACCTGGAGGCATGGCTGGCAGATGAGCTCTTTGGCCCGGACAGAGCCATGATTCCAGAAATGGAGTGGACGAGGCAGGCCCTGATGACAGTGGACATAGTGGGCTCTGGGAACCTAGTCGAAATCACCGTTTTTGGACGGCCCAGTGTACAGAATCGGGTGAAGAGCATGCTCCTGTGCCTGGCATGGTTTCACCGAGAACATCGTGCCCGAGCTGAGAAGATGAAACACCTTGAGAAGAACTTGAAGGCCCATGCATCAGACCTCCACTCTCCCCAGGATCCTGTTGCTTAAGACAACATAGTTACTGTCGGGAACATCTTAAGAACTTTCCAACTTTTTCTGCTAAAGTTGAAGAGAAGCAAGTATAGCATTCCTAAATCCCTGCATTCCTTTTTCCTGTGTCTTGATGGAATGTGGTTTATTTTGTTGCAAGAGTGAGCTTGAACTATTCTAATAAAGAAATGGCTTTTTTGCCAATGGCATTAAGATCTTCGCACACTTATAATAAAGCAAATTTATAAAAAAAAAAAAAAAAGACAGAATGGAACCCTGTCTTTACGAAAAATAAAAGCCAAAACTAAAAGCCAAAAGGGTGTGGTGGCACACACCTGTAGTCCCAGCCACACAGTAAGCTAAGATGGGAGGATTGTTTGAGCCCAGAAGTTCGAGGTTGCAGTGAGCTGTGATTGCGCTACGGCACCCCAGTCTGGTGATAGAGTGAGTGAGACCCTGTCTCAAAAAAGTATGTATTAAAAATAATAAGGGCTCCCCATACTAAATTTGAGTGAGTCTCCTTTATATTGCTGCTAAGACCTAACCTTCACACAGTAAGAGACTGGGGGCAGGGAAAAATTCCACTAATAGGCTAAAGAGATGCTGAAAGTTTAATAACACATTAATTTGCCCACAGAATCTTAAACTGCGGGTCATAAAAAAATAAATTTCAAATGACCTAGGTTGACATCCTGATCAAAACTTGTAACTATTGGCCGGGCACAGTGGCTCACGCCTGTAATCCCAACACTTTGGGAGGCCGAGGCGGGCGGATCACCAGGTCAGGAGTTCGAGACCAGCCTGACCAACATGGTGAAACCCTGTCTCTACCAAAAGTACAAAAATTAGCCATGCGTGGTGGCGCGCACCTGTAATCCAGCTACTCAGAAGGGTGGAGAGTTGCTTGAACCCAGGAGGCGGAGGCTGCAGTGAGCCAAGATGGTGCCACTGCACTCCAGCCTGGGAGACAGAGCGAGACTCCATCTCAAAGAAAAAAAACAAAAAACAAAAAAACTTTTAACTTTTTAACTTTTATTCATGGGATAAGATATAATTCCTATTTCCTAGGTTCCCAATGTTTCTCCATCTATCCTGTTTCCAAACTTCAAATTGACAGAAGTCAAATACATCAAAAAAGAAATCACAAATAGACAAAAGACATGGAATATACATACATGCTACTTTTTTTTTTTTTTTTTTTTTTGAGACAGGTTCTGACTCTGTCACCAGGCTGGGGTGTGGTGGTGTGATCTTGGCTCACCGCAACCTCCAACTCCCAGGCTCAAGTATCTTCCCACCTCAGGCTGATGAGTAGCTGGGACTACGGGCACATACCACTATGCCCAGCTAATTTTGGAGTTTTTTGTGGGGTAGGGCATAGAGACAGGTGATATGGTTTGTCTCACCTTGAATTGCAATAATCCTCACATGTCAAGGGTAGGGCCAGGTGGAGATAACTGAATCATAGGGGCAGTTTCCCATACTGTTCTCATAGCAGTGAATAAGCCTCAGGAGATCTGATGGTTTTATAAATGGGAATTCCCCTGCACAAGCTCTCTTGCCTGCTGCCATGTAAGACATAACTCTGCTCCTCATTCACTTTCCGCCATGACCGTGAGGCCTCCCCAGCCACGTGGAACTGTGAGTCAATTAAACCTCCCTCCTTTATAAATTACCCAGTCTCGGGCATGTCTTTATTAGCAGCATGAGAATAGACTAATACAATGGGGTTTCCCCATGTTGTCCAGGTTGGTCTTGAACTCCTGGGCTCAAGCAATCTGCCTGGCTCAGTTTTCCAAAATGCTGGGATTATAGGCATGAGTCACTGCACCCGGCCTACATTTCATTTTTTAAAGGTGTCCACTTTTAGATTTCCTTTCCTTAAACATCTCAAGCTTTAAATCACAGAAGAGCATTCTTCTTCGTTATTTATTCTTTTTTTTTGAGACGGGGTCTCACTGTGTCACCCAGGCAGGAGGGCAGTGGTGCAATCACTGTAGCCTGGACCTACCTAAGCTCAAGTGATCCTCCCAACCTAAGCCTCCCAAATAGCTGGGACCACAGGCTATTAGCTGCCACACCCACCTAATTTCTTTATTTGTCGAGACAAGGTCTTGCGCTATGTTGCCCAGGCTGGTCTCAAACTCCTGGGTTCAAGTAATCCTTCTACCCTGGGCTCCCAAAGTGTTGGGATTATAGGCATGAGACACTGCACCTGGCCAGCATTCTTAAATACACTTAAGGTTTATATTTCAATTTTGTTTATACCAATGAGATTGAGTGCTATCTAGCAGACTTTGGATGTTTCAGACAATTTCAGCAATACTAAATGTTTATGGCATGCAGTAATGTGTAACACTGCTGAAGTAAAAATACAAAATGTCCTAGTTGTAAGGCTGGCAGGTAGGAATGACAAAGCTTACTAAAGAGAGAGTTAGCTCATCCCAACTCACCTTTGTTGTAATCTACTTGATAGGGCTGCTGCAAATTCACATATTTGAGATGCCCAAAGGTATCCGAGTTTATCTTCTTTTGAATGCCAAAAATTGACTATACTTTGTATTAATTCTAAAAGATTGTTCTACACCACAAGACAACATTTGCTTATGATGGAGTACTGCAAAACAAACGGACAGGCACCATCATCACTCAGATCCACCCATATTCACAAACTTACGGAAGAGAGCCATTCCCATACCTGCCCTTCAGGTTCTCAAGTTCCCTGTGATGCAACATGCTCCGCATGTGTTCGTCCATCTCCTTCAAAATTAAAGAAAGTAGGTTAAAACTAAGCAGGATTGCTTTGAAAAAACTCCTCTGTTCCTATTCAATCAAAAATTGAGGCTCAAACTCCTTATGTCAACATATGTTTGTGGTTATTCTCAATTTAATACTGAAATCATTTCCTTAATAATTGACTGTGTTTAATATATTTCATGTTTAAATAAAAAGAATTCTTAAAAAGACATATTTAAGTGGCTTTCCAAAAAGATTAGAAAGTACTGTCTTTAGCAAGCAAAAGACTTACGAGTAAACTAAGTAGGTTAAATTCTATCCCATTATAAAGAATTTACTAAAGTTCATTTTAAAAAAACCTGTCAAACCACTCAACCTTTCAACTATTTGGCTTCTTTTATCCATAGTTTCTCAAGAGTAAGCTACAACTCTTACTTTACCCATGTCTTGGACAGGGCTAGCATAGAGTCATCAATAAGCATTTGTTGAATGAATATAGATAGATACATCAATTCTAGATAGGAGTTACAAACATAACAGAGCCTCTCTATGCTAGATAAGAAAGTTTTAAAAAAATGCCTTGAACATAGCAGCTTAATTATTCCTTTATCTTCACTGTCCACTCCCTCACTTCCCCAATGGATTTGTTTGGTTCCAATGATAAGTTTGAACATTTATAGTAGATTCCCTCCTTTCCATCCTTAGAGGGAAGAAAATATGTGGGAAAGCTGCCACTTAAAAACATGCAAATGGCCAGGTGCGGTGGCTCACGCCTGTAATCCCAGCACTTTGAGAGGCTGAGGTGGGCGGCTCACGAGGTCAGGAGATCAAGACCATCCTGGCCAACATGATGAAACCCCGTCTCTACTAAAAATACGAAAATTAGCTGGGCGTGGCGGCATGTGCCTATAGTCCCAGCTACTCAGGAGGCTGAGACAGAAGAATCACTCGAACCTGGGAGGCGGAAGCTGCAGTGAGTCAAGATTGTGCATTGCACTCCAGCCTGGCAACAGAACAAGACTCTGTCTCAAAAAAAAAAAAAAAGAAAAAGAAAAAAACACGCACACATGTGCACATACACATGCACAAAACTCAAAAAGCTATAAATGTCTATCCCTTTGTCACTCTACAGTATATACAGCCAGAATGCCATAGAGAATGGGTATTCACATCTATGATAATAAAGGGCTACTACACTTGTTGTGTTATTGCTGTTTACTGCATCCTGTGTGAAGTCCCTCAAACAATTTCTCACTTGAACTGCAAAATACTGCCGAAGAAGTATGATTAATTTCATGCTGAAGAATGCAGAGAAGTTAACTCATTCATTCACCGAATATTTATCAAGTTCTTATTATATGCCAAGAATAGAGCTAGGCATTAAAGGTTAAGTGTGAAAATATTCAGTTTAGGCTGGGCACAGTGGCTCATGCCTGTAATCCCAGCACTTTGGGAGGCTGAGGCAGGCGGATCATGAGGTCAGGAGTTTGAGACCAGCCTAACCAACATGGTGAAACCCTGTCTCTACTAAAAATACAAAAAAAAAAAAAAACCACACACACACACACACACACAACACTAGCTGGGCATTGGTTGTGGGCGCCTGTAATCCCAGCTACTTGGAAGGCTGAGGCAGGAGAATCGCTTGAACCCGGGAAGGCGGAGGTTGCAGTAAGCCGAGATCGTGCCACTGCACTCCAGCCTGGACAATAAGAGTGAGACTCTGTCTCAAAAAACAAACAAACAAAATATTCAGTCTTGCCCTCTCAGAGTCACAAATAATCAAGTGGTCAAAGTGGGATTCAAACCCAGGCAGATCTGTCACCAAAGCTAATGCTTCAAACACCATGTCACATTGTAAGCATTGGGTGCACTGACATTTTTTCATTATATACAGGTCATTTGTCTCGCTCTGTCGCCCAGGTTGGAGAGTAGTGGCTCGATCTCGGCTCACTGCAACCTCTGCCTCCCAGGTTTCAAGAGATTCTCCTGCCTCAGCCTCCTGAGCAGCCTGGATTACAGGCATGCGTCACTACGCCCAGCTAATTTTTTGTATTTTAAGTAGAGATGGGGTTTCACCATGTTGGCCAGGCTGGTCTCGAACTCCTGACCTCAGGTAATCTGCCCGTCTCGGCCTTCCAAAGTTCTGGGATTACAGGCATGAGCCACCGTGCCCGGCCAAAACACTTCTTTTAAATGGCAATTTTATTGAAGATGACCATTGTTTCCTTCCTATCTCTACAGATGCTTCATAAGGAGAGAGTAGCTTTACACATTACCTCTTCTAGCCACAACTGATTGGCCAGTAACTAAAATTAACACTTGCAGACTTGAAAACTAAGACAAGTTAGTGACAGAATAGAATGAAAAAAATCCATTAATATACACAACTTCGGCGGGGCACGGTGGCTCATGCCTGTAACCCCAACACTTTGGGAGACCGAGGTGGGTGGATCACCTGAGGTCAGCAGTTCTCGACCAGCCTGACCAACATGGTGAAACCCTGTCTCTACTAAAAATACAAAATTAGCTGTGTGTGGTGGCACATGCCTGTAATCCCAGCTACTTAGGAGGCTGAAGCAGGAGAATCACTTGAACCCAGGAGGTGGAGGCTGCAGTGAGCCAAGGTTGTGCCATTGCACTCCAGCCTGGGCAACAAGAGCAAAAACGCCATCTCAAAAAAAAAAAAAATATATATATATAGATATAGATATAGATATAGATATAGATATATATAGATATATATAAAATATATATAGATATATATAGATATATATGAAGTCTTTATGCTTCCTGTTATTCAATTCTTCCTTGATTTAGATGCTTACCAATATGCCTAATCCCCTTTACTTGAGCTAAATTTAAGTGAGTTCTGTTCCTTACAACAAAACCTTTCCTGACCAAACAGCATTCATTGAAATGCGTTTGTCTGATATAAAAACTGATTCTTCTTACTATAAAAATGTTATCACCCACTAATAGTTTTAATGTGACTTTTGATTTTTTTAAAACACTTCACTAATCTTGTCCTAAATTTACATGCAAACCTTCTCCCATCCTGCTCCAAGGAATGAATGTAAACAGTGAGACAACCAAGCTTTCAAAAATCATTAGAAAAAATTCAGCCAGACATAGTGGCTCACACCTGGAAGCCCAGTATTCGGGAGGTTGAGGTAGAAGGATCACTTGAGCCTACGAGTTCAAGATCAGTGTGGGCAGTCTAGTAAGACCTCATCCCTCCCTACAAAAAATTTTTGATTAAAAAATAGCTGAATGTGGTGGCACACGCCTGTAGTCCAAGCTACTCAGGAGGCTGAGATGGGAGCATCACCTGAGCCTGGGACACAGAGGTTGCAGTGAGCTGAGATGGCTCCACTGCACTCCAGCAGTGGGTAAGACCCTGTCTCAAAACAAAACTTAACAACAACAACAACAAAAAATAATAATAATAAGAAGAAAGATCCACAGGCACAGGATTAAGGTAATAGCCCAAATGCATTCCTTCTCATGTATTAGGCTTCTATTTAGGCCTTGGATATTAATCAGTATTATACTTTTAAAGGCTGGGTTGGTTGGAGGAGAGGGGGGAACTCATGGTTAAACACATGTGAAAAACATTGAATAATACAAAAAATATGACCCGGTGTACTGGCTCACACTTGAGGCCAGGATTTCAAGACCAGCTGGGCAACATAGTGAGATTCCATCTCTATGATATACATATATTTAACTCCAGGGCTTCTCAGTCTTTTATCTGTCAATGGGCCTCAGGATACTCAGGGATATCTCACACAGCTTTTCCCCATACTCAAGTCACTTAGAACCTTTTCTCCTCCATAGTGTATTTGGAGAAACCAGAGTTACACTAGTCTGGGAAATTGGAGAAAAGCACAGCTTCAACACCAATTGTTCATAGTCCTATCTAAAAGTAAGTATCAGTTATCCCTTCCAACTAACCCATTTTGTTATTTTCTTAAATCATACTGCTCACTTAAAGCAGGCCATTCCCTTGCTTTAAAAAAATAAAGGCGGGGGGGGGGGGGGGCGGGCAAAAAAAAAAAAAAAACTACAACCAGCTTTTCCTTTTTTTAAAAGAAAGAAAATAAATAAAAACTACAATCAGCTTTTCCCAGTGCAGGAGTAGACAATTCCAGCCCTTCATTTAACTTCATTATGATCATGGAAAAGTATGAAGAGATAAAAGTATGTTTGAAACCAGAGTAGAAGAGCCAAAAAGATTTAAAATGGCAAAATCACAAAATCATGGTATCCCAAGATAGGACTGCTATTCCATGAAACTCTGATACCACGTCTCTGAGCAGCAGCCTATCCATCTCACATCTTCTCCCTACCTCTGTCCAACCTGAAAGTAGTCATAAGGAATTCTGACTTATTTACAATTTGTGTCAACCTTCGTCAAATTTTTAAAACTAGAAGAGCATTCTTTTATTTTTGTAAATAGTAGCAGGTATATTACATGATTTTTAAATCTCACTGATTTTTCCATCACTAACAGAAATCTAGACAGAAAAAAAATAGAATCCACCCAAGTCTACTTGGTGGATCATAATCAACCCTTCAATCTGGCATCCAACACTGTTTATCAACTGTCTTCACTTAAATTACAAATTATAGTCCTGCTATTCCCAAGGCAAAACTGTTTTAATCAGATGAGCCTTCTTGCCAACTCCTAGAACTGTCATACTCTATTCCATTTGTCTCTGTACATGTTGTTCTCCTACCTAAAATATCTCTTCCTCATTTCTCTTAAACCATCATTACTCTAGTCGCTTTTCACTTCCACTCACACTTCCCTGGCTAACCTAGCCCATGATCCTCCCAGTTCTCTGAATTTCCAATGACAATCAAAAGCATCTTAAAAGCAAAGAGAATAAATTCCTCAGTATTTAAACTAGTAGCACTACTCTGAAAGCAAATGATAAAGGCAGGCAAAGGCAAAAAGTGACACAAATTGCAGCCAATTTTAGGTCCTAAAAAGATGTTTTGGCCGGGCATGGTGGCTCATGCCTGTAATCCTAGCACTTTGGGAGGCCCGAGGCTGGTGAGTGACCT
The DNA here is from genome assembly GCF_007565055.1 of Rhinopithecus roxellana. NCBI lineage: Eukaryota > Metazoa > Chordata > Mammalia > Primates > Cercopithecidae > Rhinopithecus > Rhinopithecus roxellana. The sequence continues at coordinate 29,547,709 of NC_044553.1, forward strand.
GCAGTCAGGAGTTCAAGACCAGCCTGGGCAACATGGTGAAACCCCGTCTCTACTAAAAATACAAAAGTCAGTCATGCCCGGCAGCACAATCCCAGTTACTTGAGAGGCTGAGGTGGGAGAATCACTTGGACCTGGGAGGCAGAGGTTGCAGTGAGCTGAGATTGTGCCACTGCACTACAGCCTGGGCAACACAGTAAAACTCCATTTCAAAAAAAAAAAAAAAGTTTTTCTTTGAGCAACATCCCCACCTTGTGGACATCTAGGATATTGTTAACACTATTTCTGCTGCGCTGCACTTTCCACAAGCATAGGCATAAACAGAATGTAGGTACATACAACAAATGCTATATCCTTAGCTAATCAACAAGTACATGATTTTAAAATTGCAGAAAGCAGTATAACTTCAAATAACCTTGGAATTTTAAGGTATCTTCCCTATAACTGGTTACTAAATTTCCCTGGGTCATCTAGTTTTGAATACCCTCAAATTCTGGATGGACAGAAGTTTAATAATACAGGTACTGGCTTTAGGAGGCAGTAACGAGAAAGAAACCAGTGGAATGGAGACTATGGTTTAGGAAAGAAGCATAAATAAGACATTGTCAAGCCCCATCGATTAATAACATATGTCTCTTTAAAAAATAGTCATAAAGCCTCAGATTCTCCCTCTTCCATTATTACCTTTTTTGAGCTGTACACAATGTGGCACAATATGCATTTTCGTTCTCGTACCATAGTGATCAGATCTGAAGCACTCAACGTCACACCTGCAATGAGGAAGTAACATTTAGTAACCTTTTCTCCTCAGATACTTTCTTGCATTCATCTTCACATAGCCAAAATTACAAGTCTTGTCTTCCTCACCTCCACTTTGCTCCTCCCCCAGTCTTCCCGTTTCCAGGTGCATAGGGTAAACATTTTGGGAGCCATCCTTGATCCTTCTTTTTTACCCCATATCCACCCTCATTAGAAAACTGTCAGTCCTACCTTGATATATAGCCAAATTCCGACCACTTCTCACCACCCAGCACACCTATCATCCCACATGGCATTACTCTACTACTGAAATGACTCCTTCCTTCTGCTCTTGTCCTCTCACAGCTGATTCTCAAAACAGTGTTTTGAGAGTAGCCAAAGATTCTTAGAAGAACATTCTTTTAAAGTTTAATTCAGAACGGCCGGGTGCAGTGACTCACACCTGTAATCCCAGCACTTTGGGAGGCCGAAGTGGGCAGATCACGAGGTCAGGAGTTAGAGACCAGCCTGGCCAACATGGTGAAACCCCGTCTCTACTAAAAATACATAAATGAGCTGGGCGTGGTGGCAGGCGCCTGTAATACCAGCTACCCAGGAGGCTAAGGCAGAATTGCTTGAACCCGGGAGCGGAGGCTGCAGTGAGCCGAGATTGCACCACTGCACTCCAGCCTGGGCAACAGAGCAAGACTCCGTCTGAAAAAAAAAAAAAAAGTTTAAGTTAGAACATATACAGGTTGAACATTCCAAATCTAAAAATCTGAAATGATCCAAAACCAGAAACTTTTTGGGTGTCAACAAGATGCTCAAAGGAAATGCCCATTGGAGCATTTTAGATTTGGAATGTTCTGATTTGGGATGTTCAGCCAGTAAGTATGCAAATATTCCAAGATCTGGAAAAATCTGAAATCCACAACACTTTTGGTCCCAAGTATGTTGGATAAAGGAACTCAACCTGCATGTAATTCCTCTGCTCAGAATTTTCCAACGGCGTCCATCTCACTCACAGAAAACTTAGTCTTTGCAAAAAAAAAAAAAAAGAAGAAAAAAACCCTAGTCTTTGCCATGGCTACAAAATCTGTTTCTCTCTTCCTCTCTGAATCATTCGCACGCCCTACCGTTCTTCCTCTATCATTCTAGTGCACTCGCATTGCCCTCGTTGCTATTCTTTGACCACATCACAGATCCTCCCACCTTAGCACCTCCACATTTCCTGTTCTCTGCCTGGAATATTCTTCCGTAAAAAGTCCTTATGGCTCCTGTGGCTCATTGATTTCCATCAGGTATCTAAAATATTGCCTATGGGAGAGGCCCTGCCTGATCTTCTATGTAACGTTGCACTTTCTGATACCCCACCTCTTCACATGGTTCCAGTTTCTCTATTCCCCTATTAACCTGCTCAATTTTTTTATAGCATTATGGGAGATCATGTTTCCATAGAAGGCCTCAACAATATCTGCTACCCCATGTGCTCTTTTGCAATGTGATCTTGCCCCCATCCATGAAAAGGTGGATGGAGTCTGTTTCCCCCCGCTGTGAACTATTTTGATCAATAAAATGTGGCAGAAGTGATGCTGTATAACTTATGAGGCTGGGCTTTCAGAAATCTGTACCTTTTGCCTCTGCCCACTTGTTATGCTCCCTCTTGAAAACCAGCCACCGTGCTGTGAGAAGCCAAAGCCACAGGGAAAGGCCAGGTAAAAAAAGAACTGAGGCCCCCACTGAGCACCCAAACAACAACCAGGACCAACTGACAGCCAGAAGCGTGAACCATCTTGGGGGCTCCAGGTCCAGCCACCAATGAGACCCCCAAGTGAGACCAATACATAAACCATCCAGATAAGCCCTTTTCAACCCACAGAATTGTGAGACACAATACAATAGTTGTTTTAAGCCAGTAAATTTTAGAATAGTTTATGAACAAGCAATATCTGGAACATGTATTTTTTACTACCTGACATAGTATGTGTTATTCTGTCTCTGCCCATTAAAATTTAAATTCCATGAGAAAAAGGACTTTGTATAGTTTGTTCACTAGTATAGTTCTGTCTAGCACTTAGAACAGTATATGACATACCATAAGCAATTCAAAAGTATTTGTTGATTATTCCAAATGGAACTATCCATCTTGGGTTACAACATGTGAATTAAGTAACTGAGCTGAGTAAATTACTGGGGTTTGAGGCCAGGCACAGTGGCTCACACCTGTAATGCCAGCACTTTGGGAGGCTGAGGTCGTAGGATCACTTGAGGCCAGGAGTTCAACACCAGTCTGGGCAACACAGTATCTCCACAAAAAATGAAAGAATTAGCTGGGTACTGTGGCTCATGCCTGTAATCCCAGCTACTTGGGAGGCACAGCAAGGAGGATTCCTTGAGCCCAGGAGTTTGAGGTTATAATGAGCTATGATTGTGCCACTGTACTTCACCCTGGGCAAGAGTGAGGCTCCCTAAAAAAAAAAAAAAAAAAAAAAAAAGCAAGAAAAAAGAAAATACCAGGGGTTTAGATTAAGACTCAACAATGGTTGACTCTTTCATAATCCTCTAGCACTAGCACACTTTCCTCGAGTCCCTGCTAGAGATGCTCTATATGAAATTTTAAATCTACTCCCCAAGCAGCATTGCTCCTTCCTCTACAGAGTAACATCAAGCCCTAATAGACAGATCTGCTTCCTTACCTGAGGTACATTCCTTAGGAGATTTTAAAACTGTGACATAATGAGGTTACAAACTACCACAGTTTAATCTGTAACTCCTAGATAATATGGCAGAAGGACCAACGAAAGAGGCCTAAGGTCCTCCACTCCTCTGATTACTCAGCAGTTTTCTTGCCATGCAACCTACTTCATAATATTACTGAATTCCTAAATAATTTTATTCAATAATAAAGTTCAGGCTGGGCATGGTAGCTCATGCCTATAATCCCAGCACTTTGGGAGGCTGAGGTGGGTGAATAACTTGAGGTCAGGAGTTCAAGAACAGCCTGGCCAACATAGTGAAACCCCGTCTCTATTAAAAATACAAAAATTAGCTGGGTGTGGTGGCATGTGCCTGTAATCCCAGCTACTCTGGAGGCTGAGGCAGGAGAACTGCTTGAACCCAGGAGGCGGAGGTTGTAGTGAGCTGAGATGACGCCCCTGCACTCCTGCCTAAGTGACACAGCGAGACTCTGTCTCAAAAAATAAAAATAAAAAATAAAATTCAAAATGCTAAAGTAAGATTATGGGGTAAAAATATGGACATTTAAGAAAGTTGAATGTCAGTTAGCTACCAAAACAAAGAAATATACCTTTGTGGATAGGTACAGTATTATACTTTCCATATTACCAATAATCTCTTAAATCTCAGACAGAAATGTTCAGTGCTATAGCATACTACTTCTAACTGCTTTATAATGTAACATTTACTTCAACTTTAATTACTACTTACACGTGTTATTTTGTTACTTCATTCAACAAACATTTATTGAGCACTAAGCACACTATTCTAAGGGTTGGAGAAATTGGTGAAGATACATCCGGAAACGTTTTAAGTTGTGCTTCCAGTTATCAATCACTAAAGCAAAACAGGAACAAGAAACTTAGAAGTAATAAAGTCAGTGAAACACTGTGACTCTCTGGTAGAAATTACAGCAGTTACTGTGGAGGTTTCACATATTTACTTGGTTGAAAACCAAGCACTAAAATACAAACTGTGCTTTTATTTGACAACGCCAACAACATCAACCCCTAGTAAATGGATAAAGAAATAAAGCCATACAGTATAATAGAAATACTCTATATCAACCTTTTAACCAAAGTCTCCCTCTTTTTAGTTAATTTTTCCTTTCACAAGCTCGTTTCTAATCTGCATATATTAAGAATACTCATTTTCATTTTCTTAAAAAAATCAAAATGTAACTGCCAGCAAAGTATTCAATTGATAAGAAAGACTTAGTATTTAAACCCTAAGGTGACATGATTCCAGGCAAAGTAACTTTAGTTTGTATATTCTTAAACTGGGTAAACGTAAATTCCATTAAGCTTTCTGAAATACTGTAATTAGCCCAGCCTTCTAGATGGGAACCAGTGCTCTTTTTAAAGGCCTTGACAAAGACTAGAAGCCACGGAAATACAAACCATCCAACTCTGTGATCTCAACCAAGGTGACTGAGAAGTGACAAACTACAAGTAAGGAAGGAATTCAAATCTACTGTCATCCTCACTTTAGCCACCTTACATTTTCCCCTATGTCAATTAAATATAACCTTCATGAAATTTTTCAACTCTTCTCTAAATAGCTGAGAAAGAGCTGTGATATTTTAAATGTAATAACCTAAAAACCCTATCAAAGATATTTTTTCTTAACATTCTAATTAATATTGTCAATAAAATTACCATCCTCCCTAGGCAAAACCATACCATGTCTAGTTCTTTTCTTTTAGACTCTCATACTTAGTCACAAAGGCACTCACCCCCAGGCAAGGAAATAGGGTAGATCACAGCCTGATTCTTTAACTCAGAATTATAACTAGTGTCAGTTTCCAATTCCTTACTTAATTCTGGAACTTGGCAAGCATTCTGCCCTAGAGGAAAAAATAACCCAGAAAGAAGCTGGGATAACACAGACCCTAACAACTTAATAAAACTACTAGCAAAAGTTATCATCTAACAAAGTAAGTTATAAGTCCAAGACAGCGTGTACAAAGACTGCCTCTTTTGGGTTTTTTTTTTTTTTTTTTTTGGAAGATGGAGTCTCACTCTGTCACCCAGGCTGGACTGCAGTGGTGCGATCTTGGCTCACCACAACCTCTGCCACCTCGGTTCAAGCGATTCTCCTGTCTCAGTCTTGCAAGTAGCTGGCATTACAGGCATGCACCACCACGCCTGGCTAATTTTTTTTGTGGTTTTTTAGTAGAGATGGGGTTTCACCACATTGGCCAGGCTGGTCTCGAACTCCTGACCTCCCTCAGGTGATCTGCCCACCTCAGCCTCCTAAAGTACTAGGATTACAGGTGTGAGCCACCAAACCCAGCACAAAGACTGTTTTAAAAGTGTAACCAGATAGCTTGTTGCATTTACTTAATAGTTGAAAGTTTGTATTCTTGTATTTAACAGTGTCATTTATATATACTTTTTCCCCCCAAAGGTTCACACCATAATTTAAAATTCTGTGACATGAATCATAAGCACTGCAAGCTAATGAATAAGCCTAGATGAATGATCACTATTCTTCTCAAAGAGTTTTGTTGTTCTCCATTCATCTCATTGTTTGTGTTTGAGACAGAGTCTCACTCTTGTGATCCAGGCTGGAGTGCAATGGCGTGATCTCGGCTCACTGCAACCTCCACCTCCCGGGTTCAAGCAATTCTCCTGCCTCAGCCTCCCAAGTAGCTGGGATTGCAGGCTCCTGCCACCACGCCTGGCTAATTTTTTTATTTTTAGTAGAGACGGGATTTCACCATGCTGGCCAGGCTGATCAAGAACTCCTGACCTCGTGATCCACCTGCCTTGGCATCCCAAAGTGCTGGGATTATAGGAGTGAGCCACTGCACCCAGCCTCATCTCATTGTTAACAGTACATTTAATAATCTTTATCCATTTTGTATATGTACAAAAGAAAATTCTGTACTGTTCATAAAGTGGAAGTGGATCATCATAAAGATCTTCATCCTCAGTCTTCACATTGAGTACACCGAGGAGGAAGCAGGGGAGGGGTTGGTCTTGCTGTCTCAGGGGTGGCAGAGGCAGAGAAAATTCTGTGTATAAGTGGACCTGCGAACCGCAAACCTGTGCGGTTCAAGGGTCAACTGTATACTTTCTCTTCCTTAAGATTTCCTTAATATTTTCTTTTCTCTAGCTTACTTTATTGTAAGGATACAGTATACAACATATATAACGTGCAAAATATGTGCTAATTAACTCTTATGTAAGGCTGCTGGTCAACAGGAAACTATTAGTAGTTAAGTTTTGGGGGAGTCAAAGGCTATAGATGGATTATTGACTTCACATGATATCGGTGCCCCCAACCCTTGAGTTGTTCAAGGGTCAACTGTATTTTTCTTTATCAGTCTATCTATGGGTTTGTTAATATTATTAATCTTTTCAAAGAACCAACTTTGTCATTTTGTCTATTGTCTTTTTCTATTTCCTTAATTTCGACTGCTGTCTTTATTACCTTTCCTTTTATATACTTTGGGTTTATTTTGTTCTTCATTTACTAGCTTCTTAAGGTAGAACTTGAGGTCACTATCTTTAGGACTATTTTCTTTTCTAATAAATACGTTTAAACCCATAAACTTCTCTGTAAGCACTGCTTTAGTGGCATCCCACATTTTTTAGTACTTTTTAATAAACGTTTTACTTTAGAATAGTTTTAGATTGATATAAAAGTGGTAAAGAAAGAGATAGTACAGTTTCCATATACCCCATGTCTAGTTTCCCATATTAACATCTTTCATTTGGCCACGTCAGTGACTCATGTCTGTAATCCCAGCACTTTGGGAGGATGGCTTGAAGCCAGGAATTCAAGACCAGCCTGGTCAACACAGCAAAATTCGTGTATCCACAGAAAAATTAAAAATTATCCAAGTTGGCCAGGTGTGGTGGTTCACACCTGTAATCCCAACACTTTGGGAGGCCGAGGCAGGTGGATCACCTGAAGTCGGGAGTTGCAAGATCAGCATGACCAACATGGTGAAACCCCATCACTACTAAAAAGATAAAAATTAGCTGGGCTTGGTGGCACGAACCTGTAATCCCAGCTACTCAAGAGGCTGAAGTAGGAGAGTCACTTGAACCCAGGAGGCAGAGGTTGCAGTGAGCCGAGATCTCACCATTGCACTCCAGCCTGGGCAACAAGAGTGAAACTCAGTCTTAAAAAAAAAAAAAATCAGGCCGGGTGCGGTGGCTCAAGCACTTTGGGAGGCCGAGACGGGTGGGTCACGAGGTCAGGAGATCGAGGCTATCCTGGCTAACATGGTGAAACCCTGTCTCTACTAAAAAAAATACAAAAAACTAGCCGGGCGAGGTGGCGGGCGCCCATAGTCCCAGCTACTCGGGAGGCTGAGGCAGGAGAATGGCGTAAACCCGGGAGGCCGAGCTCGCAGTGAGCTGAGATCCGGCCACTGCACTCCAGCCTGGGCGACAGAGCTAGACTCCGTCCCAAAAAAAAAAAAAAAAATCTTACATTAGTATGTTACATTTGTCACAATTAAATTAACAAACCAATATTGATACACTGCTATTTATTCATTTATTTTTGAGGCAGAGCCTCAGCTCTGTTGCCCAGGCTGGAGTGCAGTGGTGCCATCTTGGCTCACTGCAATCTCTGTAACCTCCGCCTGAAACTATGTCGCAAAAAAGAAACAAAAATCTTACATCAGAATGTTACATTTGTCACAATTAACAAACCAATATTGATACACTGTTATTTATTTTATTTATTTATTTTTTTTGAGACAGAGTCTTGCTTTGTTGCCCAGGCTAGAGCACAATGGCACGATCTCGGCTCACTGCAACCTCTGCCTCCTGGGTTCAAGCAATTCTCCTGCCTCAGCCTCCTGAGTAGCTGGGACTACAGGCACCCGCCACCACGCCCGGCTAATTTTTGTATTTTTAGTAGAGACGGGATTTCACCATATTGGCCAGGCTGGTCTCAAACTCCTGACCTTGTGATCTGCCCGCCTTGGCCTCCCAAAGTGCTGGGATTACAGGTGTGAGCCACCTCACCCAGCCTGATATACTGTTATTATGGAAGCCATATTTTATTCAGAAGTCCTTTTATTTATTTATTTATTTATTTATTTATTTATTTTGAGACGCACTCTTGCTGTCTCCCAGGTGTGGGAGTGAAGTGGTGTGATCTCTGCTCACTGCAACCTCCGCCTCCTGGGTTCAAGCGATTCTCCTGCCTCAGCCTCCTGAGTAGCTTGACAGGTGCCTGCCACCATGCCCAGCTAATAGAAGATGCATTGAATTTCCAAATACTTGTGGCCTTTTACATATCTTGGTTTCTAATTTAATCTTATTAAGAGGCTGGGAACTATGACTCACGCCTGTAATCCCAGCACTTTGGGAGGCCGAGGTGAGTGGATCACCTGAGGTCAGGAGTTTGAGACCAGTCTGGCCATTATGGTGAAACCCTGTCTACTAAAACTAAGAAATTAGCTGGGCGTGGTGGCAGGCACCTGTAATCCCAGCTACTTGGGAGGCTGAAGCAGGAGAATCACTTGAACCCAGGAGGCGGAGGTTGCAGTGAGCTGAGACTGCACCATTGTACTCCAGCCTGGGCTACAAGATCGAAATGCTGTCTCAAAAAAAAATTAATTAACAGTAATCATAATAATCTTATTATAGTCAAAGAACATATACTATATTAGTTTAATCTTTTCAAATATACTGAGAATTACAGCCCAGCATCTGGTTTATATATACAGTGGGGGAAATAAAGTATATTCTGCAGTTGTTGTATGGAAATCATTTATACTGTGTGTGTGTGTGTGTGTTTTTTTTTTTTTTTTTTGAAGACACAGTCTCGGCCAGGCACAGTGGCTCACGCCTGTAATCCTAGTACTTTGGGAGGCTGAGGTGGGTGGATCACAAGGGGTCAGGAGTTTGAGACCAGCGTGGCCAACATGGCAAAACCCTATCTCTACTAAAAACACAAAAATTAGTCTGGTGTAGTGGCAGGAGGCTATAATCCCAGTTACTCGGGAGGCTGAGTCAAGAGAATCGCTTGAACCTGGCAGGTAGAGGTTGGAGTGAGCCAAGATTGCTCCACTTCATTCCAGCCTTGGCAAAAGAGCAAAACTCAGTCTCAAGAAATAAATAAATAAATAAAAATAAATAAATAAATAAAGACATGGTCCCACTCTGTCACTTAGGCTGGAGTGCCATGACACAAACATGGCTCACTGCAGCCTCAACCTTCCAGGTTCAAGCAATCTTTCCTACATCAGCCTCCCAAGTAGCTGGGACCATGGGCACATGCCACCACACTGGGCTAATGGTTTTATTTTGAACAGACTGGGTCTCTTCATGTTTGTTGGCCAGGCTAGTCTTGAACTCCTGAGCTCAAGCAGTCCTCCCACCTCAGCCTCCCAAAATGTATACTAATTTTTTTTGTTATCATTGAGAGAAGAATGTTCAAATCTCTATGATAGTGAATTGTTTATTCCTTTAGTTGTATCCATTTTTGCTTCATGTATTTTGAAGCTCTGATATCAGGCACAAGCATAGTTATAACTGTTACATCTTTCTCATGAACTGACCTTTTGTTGTTATGATATGATCCCTTTAACTCTGGTGATACTTTTTATATTGAAGTCTATTTTATCTGATATGAATATAACCACTCTAGGCTTCTTATGCTACTTTGTCTGATCTTTTTCCATGCATTTGCTTTTAGCCATTTTGTCTTTATGCATTAAATCAGTGTGTATTCCATTAAAGCCAATGAAGTTATTAATATAGTTGAATTAGATCTACCGTTTTATTATTTTTAGCTCCTCTATTTTTGTTCAGTTATACCTGTTTCTGTCTCCTTTGGATTATTCACTTTAATTTTTCTACTAGTTTTTTTAGCAACACTTCTTTGCATGATTATATTTTCCCCCCAGTGGTTGCTTTAGGAATTCCAACATGTATCTTTACCATTATACTCTTTACTGTGTTAAAAAGTACCACTGGCCAGGCATGGTGGCTCATGCCTGTAATCCTAGCACTTTGGGAGGCCAAGATGAGCGGATCACCTGAGGTCAGGAGTTTGAGACCAGCCTGACCAACAAGGTGAAACCCCGTCTCTACTGAAAATACAAAAATTAGCTGGGCATGGAGGCGGTGCCTGTACTCCCAGCCACTCGAGAGGCTAAGGCAGGAGAATCGCTTGAATCCAGGAGGCAGAGGTTGCAGTGAGCAGAGATGGCGCCACTGTACTCCAGCCTGAATGACAAGAATGAAACTGTTTCAAAAAAAAAAAAAAAAGTACCACTACAGGTAATATGTAAAAACCTTGCAACCTATAATATAGGCCCATTTACCCTCACCCATCATCCCATCCTTTATGGGATATGTTTTATATCTACCATACGTAATGAACCCCCAAGATGATGCTTTTTTGTGCTATAGTCATTTTTTTAAGAAATGAAAAAGAAAGTTTCAAAATATCTATCCAGATATTTACAAGTTCTAACCTTCATTGCTTTCTGAAGATTCAACTTTCCATCTGGTATCATTTCCCTACAGCCTGAAGAACTTCTTTTAGCATTTCTTATAGTGCAGATCTACTAGCAATGAATTATCTTACAATATCTTTATTTCACATTATTTCTCTCTCTTTTTTTTTTTTTTTTTGAGACAAGAGTCTTGCTCTGTCACCCAGGCTGGAGTGCAGTGGTGTCATCTCAGCTCACTGCAACCTCCACCTCCTGGGTTCAAGTGATTCTTCTGCTTCAGCCTCCCAAGTACCTGGGATTACAGGTACCAGTAATCATGCCTGGCTAATTTTTTTGTATTTTTAGTAGAGATGGGGTTTCACCATGTTGGCCAGGCTGGTCTCAAACTCCTCACCTCCAGTCATCCCCGCATCAACCTCCCAAAGTGTTGGGATTACAGGCATGAGCCACTGCACCCGGCCCCATATTCTTTCTTGAAGGCTATTCTGCTGAATCTGAAATTCTGGGCTGACATGTTTTTTCCTTCAGCACTTTAAGGATTCTCTTCTGGCCTCCACTGTTTCTGATGATTTGTCAGTGGTAAACGGAATTGTCTCTTTGTATCTAATATGTTGTTTTCTTTGCTGTTTTCTAGATTTTTCCTTTTGTCTGCCAATAGTTTAACTATAAGGCATCCACCCATAGTTTTCTTCATATTAAAATTCTTAAGGTTTCTGTGGTTTTCTTATTTTTATTTTTCTTGGGGTTTGCTGAGCTTACTGAATCGATCAATGTATGTCCTTCACCAAATTTGGGAAATTTTCAGCCATTAAATTTTTAAACTTTTTTTTTTTTCTCATTGTTCTTCTTCTCCCTTCCAGATTTCAGTTAAATGTGCTGGGTTTTTAAAATATTGATCCCAGGTCACTGAGGATGTATTTCTTTTTCCCTCTCACTCTTTCTTCAACTTTAACTTCAAGGATGCTTTCCTCTGTCATCTCCATTCTTCCATTAGGCCTCATCCAGTTTAAATTTTTATTTCAGATATCATATTTTTCAGTTCTAGAATGTCTATTTAGTTATCTTAGTTTCACACTCATTCTTTATGAGTACATTTTCCTTTATATCATTTTTATTTCCTTTACTAATGCACAGTTATAAAAGTTTAAAATCATTTCCTGCTAATCCCAGCATTTGAGCATTTTAAGTCTAGAGTGTCATTTAGCTTGAGAATAGGTTACATTTCCCTGTTTCTTTGTATGTGAGTAGTTTTGGAATATATCTTTGATATTTTGAATGTTATGTTGCACCAACTCTAGAGTCCTTTATATTCCTCTGAAGAGTATTGACTTTTGTTTTTTTTTTACTTTTGTTTTCGTAGTATCTAACTTGGTTAACTCAAACTACAAATCTGTCTCCTAGGCAGCAATGAAATCTTCAGTTATTTCATCCTTAGCTGGGCTTCTTTGGAGTGTGCTCCACATATGCATAATTCAGCGGTCTGCCGAGATCTGGGCAGAGTTTATTCACAGAGTCTGATGCTTCTCCTCTCTCTCTGCTTTCCAGGATTCTCTTCTCGCTTCCCTACAGCTGTAGTTGCTTGAGCTTTATCTTCTGGTTCTTCAGGCCACAAAGACTGAAGTTTACTATTGGAATTTTAAGCACCCTACATGACACAGATCAGGGCCTGCCCTAATGTTAGAAGCCATGAAAATGGGAAATTACTCCAAGTAGTCCCATTCTTGTGTTAACTCCCCTCTAGAATCTGCCTGGTTTTTTGTAACTCTCCAGTAGATTTTCCTGGTTTTATGTATTTCCGTACAGATGTAATAATTGTTATCTGTGGGGGCATTGGCCACGAGGAGCTTACTCAGCCTATGACCAGAACAGGACTCCCATGTTTGCACTTTTGTGACCCACCAGCATGTTTGAATGGCTCCAAGCAACACTCAATCAGGTCAGACTTATCAAAGAAGACATATCCTCAATCATGCAATGGAGTAGGAGGCCCTAGGTTTAGTGACAAAGTCTGTTGGGACCTGGGTGACTCTTGAATGGCAGCTGTTAATGAGGTGGCTTGGCATTCCAGCCTACTTCAATTTTATGGTGCCTCCATCTAAACACACACATAATGTTTTGCTCAACCATACACTGAAAAAACCATTCTCATGCATGCTTATGTTTAATGCCTTTGTCCCTCACTATTAAAAGCCCTTCAAAGGCATCTAATTATCTAAGATATAAATCAAAATATTTAAAATGTCTTACAAGGCCCACTTGAAAGAACCCTTGCTAATGTGTATTACATAGGTTTGAGCTACTTTCTTGTAGGTCTCTGTGATCAGACAAAATGGCATTTTCAGTTCTTCCCATCTACCACACTCCTCCCACCTTTGGGCTTTTTCATGTGCTGGTCCCTCTCCTTGGAAAGCTCTTACTCCTTTTCATCTAGTTAATTACTCATCCTTCAAATCTCAGTCCAAATGTCAGTTGCCCAGGAAAGCACTCCCTCATCTCCCAGACGAGGTCATACCCCTCACTGTGCACTGCTCTTCTGAAACCCTGTCCCTTCTTTATAACACTTATCCCAATTGTGGCTATTTCTGAGGCACACTGTAGAGCAGCAATTCTCAATCACATCAGACCCAACTCTTTTTTCCTAAAACATATCATTGTGGAAATTTTCATTCATACATAAAAATAGAAGGATTATTATAACAATCCCTGGTGTTCTGATCAGCCAGCTTCCCCCACTGTCACAATTTTTCCTTTTAAGATATTTTGTACCCCCTTTTTATTGTAAATATTTTGTAATAACCTTCTTATCCTTCCTGAAATAAAATGCAGAGCTACTGTAACTTACTTACACATGTAAAACTTCAAATATCAATATAATGTGCTAACTATAATAAAAATGAAAAATTAAATGAAAGTGCGTTATAAAATAACATGTATATCAACATATATAAATGCTCAGACATGACTATATTAGAAGGATAAAACTATAAATGTGACTAGTACAAAATCAGACGAATATAGACAGGTATGTGATATTGTTGATTTTTAAATACCATGAATAGGCTGGGCATGGTGGCTCATGCTTGTAATCCCAGTACTTTGGGAGGCTGAGGCAGGCGAATCACCTTAGGATGGAAGTTCAAGACCAGCCTGGCCAACACAGTGAAATCCCATCTCTACTAAACATATAAAAATTAGCCAGGTGTGGTGATGCATGCCCATAGTCCCACATACTCAGGAAGCTTAGGCATGAGAATTGGTTGAATCTGGGAGGCAGAGGTTGCAGTGAGCCGAGATCATGCCACCACACTCCAGCCTGGGTGACAGAGTAAGACTCTGGCTCAAAACAAACAAACACAAACAGCATTGCTGTCTGCAATATAATTTCCCAAAATAGTGACCAACTCAATAATCTTTCTGAACTAAAGAAAGCACAATCCCTTGATTTACACGATAACTATGCTTCATGCAAAAAAATACTCTGTGTTGACAGGTGCAGTAGCTCATGCCTGCAGTCCCAGCATCTGGGAGGCAGAGGCAGGCGGATCGTTAGAGTCCAGGAGTTCAAGACCAGTCTGGCCAACATGGCAAAACCCCGTCTCTACAAAAAAAAAAAATTAGCTGGGTTTGGGAGTCCATGCCTGTAATCCCAGCTACTCAGGTGGCTGAGACACAAGAATCACTTGAACCCAGGTGGCAGAGGTTGCAGTGAGCCGAGACCATGCCACTGCACTCCAGCCTGGGGGGTCAGAGTGAGACCTTACCTCAGGAAAATAAAATAAAATAAAATACTGTGTGTATATGTTAAACAAATTTGGTTTGAGGCTCAGATCATTATAAACCGATTTTTCACCTACATGAACATCTTCTGGGACATTAGAAAGCGATGCAAGGCCGGGCGCGGTGGCTCAAGCCTGTAATCCCAGCACTTTGGGAGGCCGAGACGGGCGGATCATGAGGTCAGGAGATCGAGACCATCCTGGCTAACACAGTGAAACCTCGTCTCTACTAAAAATACAAAAAACTAGCCAGGCGAGGTGGCGGGCACCTGTAGTCCCAGCTACTCGGGAGGCTGAGGCAGGAGAATGGCGTGAACCCGGGAGGCAGAGCTTGCAGTGAGCTGGGATCCAGCCACTGTACTCCAGCCCGGGCGACAGAGCCAGACTCCGTCTCAAAAAAAAAAAAAAAAAAAAAAAAAAGAAAGCGATGCAAGATTTATGTGTTCTCACCACAAAAACTTATAATACATATGTTAGTTTCATCTAGCTATTCCACAAGGTACAGCAGGTCCTCAAAAAATGCTGTTTCATTCAATACCATGCTGTTATAACATTAATGAGAAAAAGTAAATTATATCCAGCTGAGGCCACTGTCTACATAGAGCTTGTATGTTCTCCCTATTCCTTCATGGGATTCTTCCAGGTCTCTAGTTTCCTCCCACACCCCAAAGATGTGCCTGATGGGTGAACTGGGTGTCTAAATGGTCACAGTCTCGGTGAGTGTGTGTGTGTGTGTGTCTGAGTGTACCCTGTGATGGAATGGCGTCCTGTCCAGGGTTGGTTTCTACCTTGTAAACTTAGCTGCTCTGACCACCTGAACACAGAACTGGAATAAAGAGGTTGGAAAATAAAAGAGTGGATAAATACAAATTATTGTAAAATAAAAATGTGTGAAGTATGCACGACAATAAACAATGTGGTATGAAAGCACCCACCTGTCATATTTGTTGATTTTTAACCACATGGTAGTAGGCAGGACCAATTGTATATGCAATACATAATATTTTTATAAAACCACAGTGGTCGCAAAAAGCATACCCTATTTTGCACCTTTTCTTTCTCACTATATAGGAGGTCATTCAATATTACCACATATAGAGTTGGCTCATTCTTTCTAGCAAATGCATACATTTATTTAATCAATCCTTTACTGATGAAGACCTGGGAGCTTCTTGATAGTTTCTTTCAGATTAAAACATGCACACATAGGCCGGGCGTGGTGGCTCAAGCCTGTGATCCCAGCACTTTGGGAGGCCGAGATGGGCGGATCACGAGGTCAGGAGATCGAGACCATCCTGGCTAATACGGTGAAACCCCGTCTCTACTAAAAAATACAAAAAACTAGCTGGGCGAGGTGGCGGGCACCTGTAGTCCCAGCTACTCGGGAGGCTGAGGCAGGAGAATGGCGTAAACCCGGGAGGCGGAGCTTGTAGTGAGCTGAGATCCGGCCATAGCACTCTAGCCTGGGCCACAGAGCAAGACTCTGTCTCAAAAAAAAAAAAACCAAAAAACAAACAAACAAAAAAAAACATGCACACACGCGCACACACACACACACACTCGACTGTAGGGTTTCCACTAGTGATTTTACATGTTAGAGGTCCAAGTAGAGCATTCATATGTAACTTGTCTGCCCAGGTGCTCTTATTCATTGGGCACACAAATTAATCCTAAACTCTCCACTAAGACACTCCAATTACAAAACACACAATACATAGACTTCTCCCTGAGCCATTCCTGGTCCCAGAACCAAGTCATCTAGCATCTACCATTCCTTTCAACTCTTGTAGAGCAGCCTTCAGACTACATGTGCACTAATCTAGATGTACAATAATCGCTATTCATAGTCTTTCCTTTTTAAATACCTTCCTTTTAATCAAAACAATTGAGGTCGGGTGCAGTGGCTCATGCCTGTAATCCCAGCAATTTGGGAGGCCGAGGTGGATCACCTGAGGTCAGGAGTTCCAGACCAGCCTAGCCAACATGGTGAAACCCTGCCTATTAAAAATACAAAAAGTTAGCCAGGGAGGTGGTGGGCACCTGTATTCCCAGCTACTTGGGAGGTTGAGACAGGAGAATCACCTGAACCCAAGGAGGAGAGGTTGCAGTGAGTTTGGATCATGCCACTGCACTCTAGCCTGGGTGACAGAGCAAGGCTCTAAAAAAAAAACAAAAAAAAAACAAAACACACACACACACAATAGGTTCTGAACTCAGCTGATCAGATTCGTTCACATCCTCTACCTCCTGCCAGGCCATTTTATTTATTTATTATTTTTTAATTTTTGAGATGGAGTTTCGTTTTTGGAGTGCAATGGCACAATCTCGGCTCACTGCAACCTCTGCCTCCCAGGTTCAAGCGATTTTCCTGCCTCAGCCTCCTGGGTAGCTGGGATTATAGGCATGTGCCATCACACCCAGCTAATTTTGTATTTCTAGTAGAGATGGGGTTTCTCCATGTTGGTCAGGCTGGTCTCAAACTCCTGACCTCATGTGATCCGCCCGCCTCAGCCTCCCAAAGTGCTGGGATTACAGGCAGTGAGTCATTGCGCCTGGCCCCTTCCAGGCCATTTTAAAGTTCTCCTCAAAAACCATCTAGTATTTCTAATTAAAGGGCTCCTACCATCTTCTAGACTCAAGAGTTAACTCTAGGCACGGCGCGGTATTTGGCAAATGTGGAGTAGATACTAAATAAATTCTAGTTGTATCTGAATATTGTCTTTCGTTATTTCATTCATGACCAAACTTGAGAATGGGGCTTAACGCAAATTTTAAGATTTCCCATGGTATTTACAACAGTACTAAGCTCGTAGTAAGTACTCAAAAGTTATTTGTGGGCCGGGTGCGGTGGCTCAGGCCTGTAATCCCAGCACTTTCAGAGGCCGAGGCGGGTGGATCATCTAAGGTCAGGAGTTCGAGACTAGCCTGGCCAACGTGGTGAAACCCCGTCTCCACGAAAAATACAAAAATTAGCCGGGCGTGGTGGTGGTGCATGCCTGTAATCCCAGCTACTCAGGAGGCTGAGGCAGGAGAATCTCTTGAAACTGGAGGGCGGAGGTTGCAGGGGGCCAAGATCTCCGCACTGCACTCCAGCCTGGGCGAAAGAGTGAAACTCCGTCCTAAAATAATAATAATAATAAATAAAAATACAAAACATTAGCCAGGTATGGTGACGGGTGCCTGTAATTCCAGCTACTGGGGAGGCTGAGGCAGGAGAATCCCTTGAATCCAGGAGGCGGAGGTTGCAGTGGGCCGAGATCGCGCCACTGCACTCCAGCCTGAGCAATAAGAGCGAAACTTTGTCTCCAAAAAAAAGTTATTTGTGGTTTGAATAAACTGGATATAAACCATTATGGTGGACACAGCACTTATTTGCTAGGTAAGAGAACTTCCCTTACCTAGGATGACAATCTCAAGTTGCTAAAAGCCATGGGTATCTCAAATTTCTCAATAAGATGGCTTAATCTTACTCCCAAAGATGATTACACAACAAATTGAAAGGGGAAGAGGGTGTAAAGCGTTTCCTCTCTATAATTATACACCGAGATTCGGACTAAATATTAAACGGACACAGTAAGCTGTGTATTATTTGTTATTAGTTGTTATTATTGAGACGCATCCCACAAGGAGAGAAACGAAAGGAGGAAAAAGAACGGAGGTTGTCAGTCGCGAGAGGTTGAAATGTGTTCCTGGCCTGAGACCTACGGGCTTTAAGGACCAGAGTCTTTGGACTCCCTGCCCACCTGGGGACCGAAGGAGGTCAGCGGCTTCCCCTAAAGGTCAAGGCTTTGGAGCCACGTTTCCTTCTGGGGCTGGGAGCAGAGCTGGAACGCCCCCGCGAAAATCCGTACCCCGAAGCCAGCAGCACAGCCTGCCCATAAACCCGCGTCGGCTCTGGGAGAGCGGACCACCAGGTGGCCCCTGCGCCGCAGCCTGCAGGAGTAGAAACCCGGCAGTGTCTTGCAGCCCCACAACCTGCCTAAGGGACAGACCACCAGGACCCTTGGGCTCCGATACCCTCAACGCAGGCCGTCCCGTCGATACTCACATTCACAGCCAACCCCTCTTACTCCATCAGGCCGTCGTGGGCCAGGCGAGGGAGCTCCCTGACGCCCCAGACGCCCCCTTCAGTTTTGGGTCCGGGAGCCTGCTCCGGACCCGCTCCCCGCCGGGCCCCGCCACAGCCGCCGCCAGCGCGCAGGCGCACATCGAGGCCGTCACGCTCTTTTTTTTTTTTTTTTCCTTTGCGGTGCGCCGTTTTCAATAATCTAGCTTTATTTGAACACAAGAGAGTGAACAACGGACACACAGGAAGAGGTTTTTCTCAAAAAGAATGGAGGAAGAACAAAGGCAGGCCAGCTTGCGGGAGAGTCAGTACGCAGCGTCGGACGCTATGAACAGCCTCCCTGGTCCCTTTTTCATTCTCCTTGTTTCTCCTTGTTCTTTCCCGGCCTCCCTCTAGCTCCTACTCTCTTCCTTGGTGTCCCGCCATTTCCTTTAGTCAGTGGCAACTGTTCAGGCTAAAATTTGAAATCACTCCTTCCTTGTAAAACTTACTGAAGTTTAATGGAAAGTGCAAGAGCTTTAGAACAGAACAGATAGACCTGAGTTTCAGATCTTGGACTGGCTACTAATAATTTGTGACTTTGGGTAAAATACAGTTCTTGGAATCTCAGGTTCTTGAGTTAAAATTAGGATAATGTTATCTCACAGGGTGTTGCTAGGATTAAATAACATAGGTCAAGTGTTTATCCATGAATGCTGCCTATCACAGAGCAGACATTCCATAATACTGATTTTATTCTTACTCATGCCTAAGGCATTTATAATATTTTTTAAGTAGAGACGGGGTTTCACCATGTTGCCCAGGCTGGTCTCAAACTCCTGGGCTCAAGTGATCGGCCTGCCTCGGCCTTCCAAAGTGCTGGGATTGAAGGTGTCAGCTACTGCGTCCAGCCTACATTTATTATTATTATTATGTATGTATGTATGTATTTATTTTGAGACGGAGTCTTGCTATCTTTCGGGCTGTAGTGCAGAGCCGTTATCTTGGTTCACTGCAACCTTCATCTTCCGGGTTCAAACGATACTTCAGCCTCAGCCTCCCAAGTAGCTGGAATTACAGACGTGCACCACCACGCCCAACAAATTTTTGTATTTTTAGTAGAGACGGGGTTTCACCATATTGGCCAGGCAGGTCTCAAACTCCTGATCTCAAATGATCCACCCACCTCGGCTTCCCTAAGTGCTGGAATTACAGGTGTGAGCCACCACGCTGGCCGGCTATATTTATTATTAAATTTAGCCCATACCCATTCCCTCAGAAACCTAATTTTAGTGACTAAGACTAGTCAGATAAATGAAATGACATTAAGGGTGATAATTATGTGAAGTGTTCCTCCTATATTATTGAGATTATAACATCTGTGTTTAACAAGACCTTCAATGCCTCAAATGAAAGTAAGCAGCGACGGGGCGTGGTGGCTCACGCCTGTAATCCCAGCACTTTGGGAGGCCGAGGCAGGCGGATCGTGAGGTCCGGAGATCGAGATCATCCTGGTCAACATGGTGAAACCCCTTCTCCACTAAAAATACAAAAATTAGCAGGGCGTAGTGGTGCGTGCCTGTAGTCCCAGTTACTCGGGAGGCTGAGGAAGGAGAATCGCTTGAACCCGGGAGTCGGAGGTTACAGTGAGCCGAGATCATGCCACTGCACTCCAACCTAGCGACAGAGCCAGACTCCCTCTCAAAAAAAAAAAAGGAAGCGGCTATATTAATCTCTTCTATGTAAATCCAGATTTGTTCTGGAGGCTTAGGAAATTTCCAATTCCGTGTTTGTGACATCACAAGTCCTTGAAACACTCAAGAGCTGTGGCACACTGCTCATTCTATTCTTCTTCAAAGGCATGCAATGGAAGAACTGTTTTACCCTATAAACTCTGGGCCATCATTCAAGGAAAATCCTGTAGAAGACTACAGTCAGATATTGGTGAGTGCCAAGGTAACGCTAGATTAGGGTTTCTCAACTTTGGGGTTACTGACATTTTGGAACATAAACTTTTTTGTCAGGGGTATCCTGTGCATTGTAAGATGTTTAGCAGCAGATTGGGAGCAGTGGCTCACACATGTAATCCTAGAACTTTGGGAGGTCAAGGGAGGCAGATCACTTGAGTCCAGGAGTTTGAGACCAGCCTGGGTGACATGGTGAAACCCTGTCTCTACAAAAAAATGCAAAAATTAGCGGACAGTGGTGGTGCACACCTGTAGTCCCAGCTACTCGGCAGGCTGAGGTGGGAGGATTTGAGCCGCAGAGGTAGAGGTTGCAGTGAGCGGACATCACACCATTGCACTCTACCTTGGGCAACAGAGTAAGACCTCTCTCTCTCTCGCTCTCTCTGTTTTTATATATATATAAGTATATATATATTATATATTTTATAAATATATATGTATATAATTTATATATTTTGTGTGTGTGTGTGTGTGTGTTTCAACACCACTGCTGGACATGATGCTAGCAGCACCTACCCCTGTTTCCCTGTCATCACAATAAAGGGTCTCCAGACATTACCAAATATCCCCTGGAGGACAAAATCATCCCTGGTTGAGAACCACGGAATTATATCAATGACCATCACAACCCTAAATGAACTAACTAACTCAACTATACATTTTCTCCACCTCTGCCCTCAAAAAGTGACTGCTGCTTGAGAAAGTTACACAGGAGGGCAGAAAATGGTGAGTTCATTTTTGCCCATATTAAAAAGCCCTCAATATTGCTTACCAGTCCTACAACATTTTTCTGTCAACTTGTTGTATTACTTTCTACAATATTTCCCAATCTTCTCAACTTTCCTTTAAACTCCCAATGCCACTTCCTTTTCTATCAGAAGATGACCCCATCTCCAACTTCACAGATAAAACAAGTTAGCAAATGAGAACTTTTAACTTCCTGTTACTAAACATACAGAAACATACTTCCTGTCATAACTGGGGAGATATCTCCTCTCTCTTTCTCCCCTCCCTCCTCTCTTCCAAAACCATTCCTCTCACCAGTGTTTTGAATTGCCTCTAAACTGCCTCTATTCTTACCCTTTCACGATCTTTGCCTACTGACTATCCCTTCTCTTCCTTTATTCAACCATTTTTTTCCTCAGTTGAATCTTCCCTACCTTACTCAAGTTTTCCCTGTCTTAATTCTAACAACAACAACAACAAAAAACAATAACAAAAAATCTTGATCCTTCATCATTCTCCCTCCTTCCTCCCTGTCAAGGCCAAACTTTCCAAAAGCATTCTACAACTTGTCCCCATCTCTACATCTCCCCCATCTCCAAACTAATAAGTTGTTTTTTTCAACCCCAGCATTCCACCAAACAGCTTTCACTGACATAATCAGTGACCTCTGTGTTATGAAATTAAAAAAAAAATTTCTCAGGCTTCATCTTCCTTGATCCCTTAGGAACAGACTATTTCCTCCTTGAAGCACTGTTTTTTTGTTTTTTTTTTTTTGTTTTGTTTTGTTTTGAGAGGTAGTCTGGCACTGTCGCCAGACAGCGATAGACATGATAGTAACGTAGCTGGGATTACAGGCGCCTGCCACCACACCCAGCTATTTTTTCTATTTTTTTTTTTTTTGTCTAGGTCGGGGGGAACGGAGTTTTGCTCTTGTTGCCCAGGCTGGAGTGCAATGCCTGATCTCGGCCCACTGCAACCTCCGCCTCCCGGGTTCAGGCGATTCTCCTGCCTCAGCCTCCCGACTAGCTGGAATTACAGGCGTCTGCCATCACACCCGGCTAATTTTTTGTATTTTTAGTAGAGACGGGGTTTCTCTATGTTGGCTAGGCTGGTCTCGAACTCCTGACCTCGTGATCTGCCCACTTCAGCCTCCCAAAGTGCTGGGATTGATTACAGGTGTGAGCCACCGTGCCTGGTGAATGAAGCCCTTTATTTTCTTGATTTCCAGCAGTTTATTCTTAGAGGTGAGTGGAAGGGTTCCTGCAGCAAATAGTTTACAATAATCATCCATCTGCTTAAAACTCTTCAATAGTTTTCAGTGCCCATAGTATAAAGTGGTCTAAAATTCCAAGGCCTTCCAAAATCTAGCGATTGTCGGCCTTCTAAAGCTTTCTTCCCTCTACACTCTGGGATGTACGATTAGCACTAAGCCTCTCACAAGGATGAACTACTAGAAATTTCCAGAAGGCGTTATGCTGTTCTCGACATAAGCTATTTCCCAGAGCCTGGAAAACTCTAGCTCTTTCTCTGCCAGATTTCCGGGGGAACTCCTACTTATCCTTCAGGACTGAAGTCACTTCCTCCGGGAACCCTTCCAGACACCCCTAAGAATAAAACGCTTTGTTCATTATCAGCCAAAGGCGCCTCAGATTTTCTATGTGCTATGCACTGTATTCTATCCACTATAAATTTGTTTACATATCTATATCTTAGTCTAGACATATTGAAAGACGCTGAAGGGCAGGGAAAGCATTCTATTCGCTTTCTTTTCTTCATCGTTCATCCAGCACAGTGCCTGGCACACGGTTTGCCCTCAGTAAATGTTTACTGCATGAACACCTCCCAGCTTCGGGCATGACCGGAATCTATCCAGTTAACTGGTGAATTCGCAAACTCTCCGCCTGCGTGGCAGGGACATTTAAACCCCCAGCACCGTGATTGGCTCCAGCTGCAGGGGTGTGTCCGTGTCCTCGGCGCACGGGAAGTGCGCAGGCGCGCGGACTCGGCGCGCGCAGGCGCGACTAGGGCGCCGCGCCCGGTCCGGTGTTGGGGTGTCCGAGCTGCGGCTGGAGAGGAGTGGCCTTACCCGCTTGGTGAGTCTCCAGGAGTGGGACGGAGGGAGCTGACTGGGATGAAGTCGGAGAGTATGTCCTGAGAAGAAAGAGTATATCGTATTGGTTGAAAAGTTGGTGGGGTCGGGCTTAAGCGGAGGAGGGGGCGCTCTGGCCCTTACTGGGCAGATGGGCCCGGAGCGAGGACGGGAGGTGCCGGGAGAACATCGAGGGGCCAGTGGAGGAAGGTGGCTGGATAGTGATTCTCTAGACCCTTCCTCGAAATTAAACAGAGATCACCTCCCGTCCCTCACCCCCACTGTGTTTCTGTTTGACATTAATAGACTGCCTGTCTGGTGACCACGGTGACCAGATAGCTCTGAGATAATGGCTTGAGGAAGACTCTGAGGTTCCTGGTATTGGATAGCACTTTCTCTGTAGAAAGGTTCAGCCTTACTTCGCGGCACAAATTAGAGGATCAGGAAAAGAATGAATTCCACAATTCGGGATTGGAGTGGTGAGGGGGAAAAGTACTGTAAAGTGTAGTTTCATCTCGTCCTTCTTTTCTTCTTTAATCATTAGTCACCACAATGTTAGGAAAGGCAGTTGATGGTAGGAGAAAACGTAAAGACATAAAAGTGGGGGAGAGAAAAAGTCAAGAAGGGAGTATCACTTTGCCTTTTGCTATTTGTCATCTCCTGGAATGGAGTCTGTATTAGTCCGTTCTCACACTGCTATAAAGAAGTACCCGAGGCCGGGCTTGGTGGCTCATGCCTGTAATCCCAGCCTTTGGGAGGCCCAGGTGGGAGGATCACTTGAGATCAGGAGTTCGAGACCAGCCTGGCCAACATGATGAACTCCCATCTCTACTAAAAATACAAAAATTAGCCAGGCGTGGTGGCATATGCTTGTAATCCCAGCTACTCCGGAGGCCGAGGCAGGAGAATTTCTTGAACCTGGGAAGCAGAGGTTGCAGTCAACTGAGATCAGGCCACTGTGCTCCAGCCTGGGAGGCAGAGTCAGACTCCATCTCAAAAAAAAAAAAAAAAAAGAAAAAGAAAAAGAAATACCCGAGACTGGGTAATTTCTAAAGGAAAGAAGTTTAATTGACTCTCAGTTCTGCATGGCTGGGGAGGCCTCAAGAAACTTATAATTGTGGTGGAAGGCAAAGGAGAAGCCGGGTACCTTCTTCACAAGATGGCAGGAGAAAGAGAGTGAAGGGGAAAGAGCCCCTTATAAAACCAGTATCATGAGAACAGCATGGGGGAAACCACCTCCATAATTTAATCACCTCCCACCAGATTCAAGATGAGGTTATGGGTAGCCAAACCATATCATTCTGCCCCTGGCCCCTTTCTTTTTTTTTTTTTTTTGAGACAGAGTCACCCAGGCTGGAGTGCAGTGGCGCTGTGTCGGCTCACTACAACCTCCAACACTTCAGCCACCCTCCTGCCTCACCCTCCTGAGTAGAGACTACAGATGCATTCCACCAAAGCTGGCTTTTTTTTTTTTTTGAGATGGGGTCTTGCTCTGTTGTTCAGGTTGGAGTGCAGTGGCATGATCTCCGCTCACTGCAACCTCCATCTCCCAGGGTCAAGCAGTTCTCCTGCATCGGCCTCCCCAGTAGCTGGGATTACAGGCGCCTGCCACCACACCTGGCTCATTTTTGTATTTTTAGTAGAGATGGGGTTTGGCCATGTTGGCCAGGCTGATCTTGAACTCCTGACCTCAGGTTATCCACCGGCTTCCGCCTCCCAAAGTGCTGGGATTACAGGCGTGAGCCACCAGGCCTGGCTAATTTTTGTATTTTTTAGTAGAGACGGGGTGTCACTATATTGGCCAGGCTGGTCTTGAACTCCTGACCTCATGATCCACCCGCCTCGTCCTCCCAAGGTGCTGGGATTACAGATGTGAGCCACCACTCCCGGCTCCCCTGGCCCCTTTCTAATCTCATGTCCTCACAGTTCAAAACACAATCATGCCTTCCCAACAGGCCTCCAAAGTCTTAACTCATTCCAGTATTAATACCAAAAGTCCAAGTCCAAAGTCTCATCTGAGACAAGGCAAGTCCCTTTTGCCTAGGAGCCTGTAAAATCAAAAGCAAGTTAGTTACTTCTAAGATGCTATGGGGTAATAGGCATTGGTAAATGCTCCCATTCCAAATGGGAGAAATTGGACAAAACAAAGGGGCTACCGGCCCTATACAAGTCCAAAATCCAGTGGGACAGTCATTCCATCTTAAAGCTTATTTTAATCTCCTTTGACTCCATGTCTCACATCCAGGGCATGCTGATGCAAAGGGTGGGCTCACAAGGCCTTGAGCAGTTCCGACCCTGTGGCTTTGCAGGGTTCAGGCCCAGAAGCTGCTCTCCTGGGCTGGCATTCAGTGCCTGCGGCTTTTCCAGGTGTATGGTTTGTAGACCTGCCATTCTGGAGTCTGGAGGATGGTGGCCATCTTCTCACAGCTCCACTAGGCAGTGCCCCAGTGGGGACTCTGAGGGGGCTCCAACCCCATGTTTCCTTTCTGCAACGCCCTAGCAGAGGTTCTCCATGAGGTCTCTTCCCCTGCAGCAGACTTTGACCTGGACATCCAGGGATTTCCATACATCTTCTGAAATCTAGACAGAGGTTTCCAAACCTCAATTCTTGACTTCTGTGCACCTGCAGGCCCAGCATCACGTGCAAGCTACCAAGGCTTTGGGGCTTGCAGCCTCTGAAGCAACAGCCCAAGCTGTACCTTGGTCCCTTTTAGCCATGAGCTGGAGCAGCTGGGACTCAGGGCCCCAAGTCCTGAGGCTGCCCACGAAACCATTTTTTCTTCCTAGGCCTCAGGTCCTGTGAGGGGAAGGGCTACCTTGAAGATCTCTGACATGCCCTGGAGACATTTTTCCCATTGTTTTTGTGATTAACGTTCAGCTCCTTGTTACTTATGCAAATTTATGCAGCTGGCTTAAATTGCTTCATAAATTACTCAGTGGTCTCAACTCACTGAGATCACTGAGTGATCTCGGGAAAATAAAGAAATATTAGCAAATAAGAGAAACACCTTACATTGCCATACTCCTTTGACAGGTCATGTGAAAGTAATTTAAGCGATCATGTAACTTAGCCTGCAGTTTGAATATTTGTCTTGCTAGGTTTTTCTTTAGGTGCTTGTAGTATGTGTTTATGCATTAGAAAGTTGGTGTTATCATAGTTCCAGCATAAGGATGACTTACTGTGCCATTATTTTCCTAACAATATTATACCATTTCATATAAACAGTGGAATTCCTATATGTATCTTGGTGTTTGTTTCTTATATGAACTTAGGTACAATACACAAGCTCACTTAACTAAAGGTCACATCTTTTTTTTTTTTTGTTTTGAGACAGAGTTTTGCTGTTGTTGCCCAGGCTGGAGTGCAATGGCATGATCTCGGGTCACCTCAATCTCCACCTCCCGGCTTCAAGTGATTCTTCTGCCTCAGCCTCCCGAGTAGCTGGGATTACAGGCATATGCCACCACATCTGGCTGATTTTGTATTTTTAATAGAGAGTAGGTTGGTCAGGCTGGTCTCGAACTCCTGACCTCAGGTGATCCCGCTCACCTCTTCCTACTAAAGTGCTGGGATTACAGGCGTGAGCCACCACGCCCAGCCTAAGGTCACATCATTCAGAACACAACCTAGAACCACAAAGAAAGTAAACAAAAACAGGCCTGTACTCATGGGACAGCTGTGGAGTCTTCACCTATGAGTCATACCACCATCATAGTTTTTGCTGTTTAGAGTACTATTATTTTACTTCATGTTTAATGAGTTTTTTTAAAAAAACATTGCCCACTTCCAAAGTGATAATCTGTGAAATCATGGTTTTTATGTATTTTATACCTTTTTTAGTATCTATTATAATAAATACATAACTATTAAATATATAACTCTTCTGTATATAACAGTTAAAATCATATTCTTGCTCTGCACTTCGGAGAATACTGCTTTGGGCCTAATCAGCTCATTTTTAAAATGAAGATTGAACTAAAGCTTATGGACTTGAAAATTTTGTGATCTCTGTGATGGTGTTCATTATCATAACACAATTCTAGCAAAGTTAACTTGTTCCACCAGATGAAAGTAGATTACAGCCGGGCAGTGGCTCATGCCTGTAATCCCGCACTTTGGGAGGCTGAGGCAGGAGGATTGCTTGAGCCCGGGAGTTTGAGACCAGCCTGGACAACGTGCCAAGACTGTCTCTACAAAATTAAAAAAAAAAAAAAAAAAAAATAGCTGGGCCTGGTGCCCGGTGCCTGTGGTCCCAGCTACTCGGAAGGCTGAGGTGGAGAATCACTTGAGACTGGGAGGTCAAGGCTGCTGTAGATCAGAATAGCAAAAAGGAAAAAGAGGATGTTTGCTCTTTGATGTTTTTGTGAAATCAGCTGCCTTTTTTTTTTTTTTCTGAATTCAGGCTCCCCCCTGCCCTCACAATTTGGTTCCTTTATCTGCAACACACTGGACATCTGTTTTTGAGCTATGTTTGTACTCCACATTAAGTATATATTAGCATGATAATACATAATGTTGCTTATCTCCCAGGGTGCTGAACTTTTTATTCCATTACTATAGTTTGTTTCCAGATCTGTAGGTTGACAGAGGGGCAGATGACAAGGACTGCTCTTTTCTTTTCCCCCCTTTTTTTTTTTTGAGACAGAGTTTTGCTCTTGTCGCCCAAGCCGGAGTGCAATGGTATGATCTCGGCTCACCGCAACCTCCATCCTGGGTTCAAGTGATTCTCCTGCCTCAGCCTCCTGAGTAGCTGGGATTACAGGCATGCACCACCAAGCCTGGCTAATTTTTTGTATTTTTAGGAGAAACGAGGTTTCACCATGTTAGCCCGGCTGGTCTCAATCTCCTGACCTCAGATGATCCGCCCACCTCGGCCTCCCAAAGTGCTGGTATTACAGGCTTGAGCCACCTCACCCGGCCAGGACTGCTCTTTTCTTTGCTGTGGTAGGTAGAAACTTGAAACAGACGGATCCAGTGCCTCCAACAATTGGAGGAAGTGGATTATGGAGCCAGGAAACAGCATGTACTGTGTCTTTTTAAATATTAGGCGTAGAAGAAGCCCATTTGTATTCATTTAGATTCACTGACATTTTGGTTTGGGTTTCAATTTAGGTTGTATTGCTATTAAGGTATTTAAATCACTAATTCCTATGTTTTTCCAGAATTCTCTTTTCTTGTTGCTTTCTGTAAGTTCTGTAACTTAGACGTAAAGTTTGTTTAAATTTATTTTGACAGTGTTTTGGAAATTGAAATTACTTTAGATGGCCTTTCAATACTTAAAAAACTCAAGCCAGTTGTGATGGTTTGTCTGTAGTCCCAGATACTTGGGAGGCTGAAGTGGGAGCATCAGTTGAGGTCAGGAGTTCAAGACCAACCTAGGTAGCATAGCAAAATGAATTTCAAACTTCTTGGTATAGTATACAAAGCTCTTCACAATATGTGTTCTGTCTGCCTTGAAAGCCATCCCCTGCCCTCCATACATACACACATTATATTCCTGCCTGACCACTGAATCCTTACATTGTGACTTTTTTTTGATAATTTAATTTAAAACCATAATTTTTTGGACTTGATCATACTTGGATTTTGACCCACACAAGTGAGAATCAGGGTGTTTGTGTTTTTTGTTTGTTTTTTTTTTTTTTTTTTTTTTTTTTGAGACGGAGTCTCGCTCTGTCACCGGGACTGGAGTGCAGTGGCCGGATCTCAGCTCACTGCAAGCTCCGCCTCCCGGGTTCACACCATTCTCCTGCCTCAGCCTCCCGAGTAGCTGGGACTACAGGCGCCAGCCACCTCGCCCGGCTAGCTTTTTGTGTTTTTTAGTAGAGACGGGGTTTCACCGTGTTAGCCAGGATGGTCTCGAACTCCTGACCTCGTGATCCGCCCGTCTCGGCCTCCCAAAGTGCTGGGATTACAGGCTTGAGCCACCGCGCCCGGCTGTTTGTTTGTTTTTTAAGACAGTCTTGCTGTGTCACCAAGGACTCCAGTGGCATGATCATAGCTCACTGCAGTCTCAAACTGCTGAGCTCAAGTGATCCCCCTGCTTCAGCCTCCTGAGTAGCTGGTGCACGCCACCAGGCCCGGCTGATTTTTTTTTTTTTTTTTTTTTTTTTTGTGTAGAGATGGGGGACTTGCTTAATTACCCAGGCTGGTCTCGAACTCCTGGCTTTAAGCAGTCCTTTTGCCTTGGCCTCCTAATGTGCTGAGATTATAAGCATGAGGCACCATGCCTAGCCAAAATCATGAGAGATATTTAATAATTATTATGAAAAGTTATAGTAGTTTTATTGAGCGCTATGTGGCAGGCACTGCTTTAAATACTGTGCATGAATTAGCTCAATCCATGTAACAGCACTTAAAGTAAGCATTATTATTCTATTTAATGAGGAAACTGAAGCACAGAAAAGTTAAGTAAATAGTAGTCAGGATTTGAAACTATTATGCCTTCAGATATTGGGCACATAACCACTATACTATGTTGTCTTTTGTATAAGCAAGAATGCTACTCTTTTAGTGTTCTGCTGGGGGTATCCTTTTCCAGGGACATGAGTGCTTATGTTCTCTTTTCCAGGGACATGAGTGCATATGTTCTCTATCTGTAGCTTCTGACTCTTAATATCAGAATACTTGAAAAACTAACCAGAAAGCATCTAAGTGTCTGGGTGTGGTGTCTCACGCTTTCTGGCATTTGGGGAGTCCAAGACAGAAGGATCGCTTGAGGCCAGGAGTTCAAGAGCAGCCTGGGCAACATAGACACACACATTATATACCCTATCTCTGCATACATACACATGTACGTACATACATAAAGCATCTAAGTGAACTTAATCAGAGCTAAACTATGTGGATGGTTTCGCTGAATATTTCATTCAGGCAGGGTGAATCCTTGCCAATTAATCTCACCCCATGCTTGGTATCTCCCTGGCAGATACCACACTTATGCCTGCCATATTGTCTCCTCCTGGGTTGGCTCTTGAGTCCCGTTCTTATATTTCACATAGAACATCCCCTTTCTGTTCACACAACCATTCTCATAGGTAGGGTTCATATGACTGATTACAATCAAAGCTACATCTACCTCCTCAGTATTATTCCTGGGTCACTTAGAGTAGAATTGTGGAAGTTCCAAATTTGACAGGGACTTGAAGACCAGGCATTGGATATCAAGCAATTAAGTTACCAGAGGTGCTTCTGTAAAACTGAAGTGTCGTTTTTGTTTTTTGGTTTTTTTTTTTGTAAGAGTCAGGGTTTTGCTATGTTGCCCAGGTTATATTTAAACTCCTGGGCTCAGGTGATCCTCCTGCCTCAGCCTCCTGAGTAGCTGGGACTATAGGCCTGAAAATGTAATTTTGGTTTTGTTTTTGGTTCCTGATTTTTAGTGGGACTTTCCCACTTGTTAATATGATTTCTGTCTTGGATCATGTGCTTCAGTGTACTTTGAAACCAAGCTGTTTTTTTGTTTTGTTTTTTTGTTGTTGTTATTTTTTAAGATGGAGTCTCACTCTGTCGCTGAGGCTGGAGTGCGGTGGTGCGATCTCGGCTCACTGCAACCTCTGCCTCTCCGGTTCAAGCGATTCTCCTGCCTTAGCCTCCTGAGTAGCTGGGATTACAGGTGCCTACCACCACACCTGGCTAATTTTTTTTTTTTTTTTTTGAGAAGGAGTCTCACTCTGTTGCCCAGGCTGGAGTACAGTGGCACAACCTCGACTCACTGCAACCTCTGCCTCCTGGGTTCAAGTGATTTTCCTGCCTCAGCCTCCCAAGTAGCTGGGATTACAGGCGCATGCCACCATACCTGGCTAATTTTTGTATTTTTAGTAGAAACGGGGTTTCAGCATGTTGGCCAGGCTGGTCTCAAACCCGTGACCTCAAGAGATCCGCCCTCCTTAGCCTCCCAAAGTGCTAGGATTACAGGCATGAGCCACCGCACCCGGCCTTTGGTATTTTTTAGTGGAGACAGGGTTTCTCCATGTTGGCCAGTCTGGTCTCAAACTCCTGACCTCAGGTGATCCGCCCGCCTCGGCCTCCCAAAGTGCTGGGATTATAAATGTGAGCCACTGTGCCTGGCCTGAAACCAGGCTGTTTAGTAGTTATGATTCTGTCGTGTTCTTAGTATATTTGCATTTGAGTTACAGACTTTGTATGGTAAAAAGAAAAGAATTTTTAAAAAGAAAAAAACAATATATGTATGTCTATTTGCATAGTTTTGGGGCCTATATATAAAAATGGTTAAAGTTGTTTGTGTAGAAGGAGATAGAAAGGAAAGCTGAGAGAGGAAATAAAAGGAGGAAGCTATCCATAACATAAATGAGACCCATGCCAGGCAAAGTGGCTCATACGTGTAATCCCAGCACTTAGGGAGGCTGAGCCAGGAGCATCACTTGAGCCCAGGAGTTTGAGACCAGCCTGGGCAACATAGTGAGACCCTGCCTCTACAATAATAGTAGTGATTTAAAAAAAGGCCAGGTGTGGTAGTGGGCACCTGTAATCCCAGCTACTTGGGAGGCTGAGGCAGGAGAATCACTTGAACCCGGGGGCAGAGGTTGCAGTGAGCCAAGATCACACCACTGCACTCCAGCCTGGGCAACAGAGTGAGACTCCATTTCAAAAAAAAAATAAAAATACAAATTGAGACTCTGTCTCAAAGAAAAAAGTTGTATATAGCCTATATAGTATCATCAACTTTAATATTTAAATTTAGCCTTGCAGATGGAACCGTTAATATTTAGTAGCTGTTACCTTCAGTTACATTTACGTAAATGTGACTTATATTCAACATTGCTACTTTCTTTTTGTTTTGCCTACTGTTTATTTCCACTTCAGTAAAAGTATTAAAATAATGGCTAACATTGAACACCGGCCATGTGCAAGGCATTGTACTAAGTACTTTGCATAGATCATCTCTTTTTAATCTTCACAAAAAAACCAAAACTATGAAATAGAATGTTATTCCTGTTTTACAAATACAGAAACTGAAATTAGTGGGGTTAGGTAATTTCCTTGGGGTCACACAACAAATACATTCTGAGGCTGGAATTTGAATTCTGGAGTTCCCACTCACCCACTCTGCTATCCTACTGTAAACAGAAGTTTCCTCTTGTTGCAGATGCATTGGTTACCATGGAAGTAGACTTCTGTCAAAATAAGCCAAAGAGAATGCTGAACTTAAAAGTACAATAATAAACCCTTTGAGTGTAACTCATTGAGGAGCTTTATTGTGATTAATTTTCAGAGAAGAAATAAGTCAGGAAGCTAATTTGGTAGAATATTTTAGCTGCAAAGTCCTTGTTTACCTGTATAAAAATAATTATCTATAATTATAAAATCATTCTTTGCAGGACCCTGTGAAATTGATGGTGTTTTTTTTTTTTTTTAGACAGTCTTGCTCTGTTGCCCAGCCTCCGCCTCCCAGGCTCAAGCCAGAGACATGCACTACCGCACTGGGCTAATTTTTATATTTTCTTTTTAGTAAAGATGGGGTTTCACCATATTGGTCAGTCTGGTCTTGAACTACTGGCCTCAAGTGATCCACCCACCTCTGTTTCCCACAGTGCTGGGATTACAGGCGTGAGCCACCTGCACCTGGCCTGATGGTGATTTAAAGTGCTGTTTCTTCATTACTTCTCGAGTAACTCTCCAGTTTTATAAATGAAGCCACATGGATCTTTCAAGGCCTTATTTGAATTCCAGGGCCTTTTTTCTGTGTATTTCTTTCCGAGAAGCTTATTTACTTTTCCTTTCTTCTTTTCTTCTCTTTTCTTTTACTTCCTTTCTGCTTGCCTTTTTTTTTTTTTTTTTTCTGAGACAGAGTCTTGCTGTTGCCCAGGCTGAAGTACAGTGATCTCGGCTCACTGCAGCCTTCGCCTCTCGGGTTCAAGCAACTCTCCTGTCTCAGCCTCCTGAGTAGCTGGGATTACAGGCATGCATCGCCACACCTGGCTAATTTTTGTATTTTTAGTAGAGACGGGGTTTCACCATGTTGGCCAGGCTGGTCTCGAACTCCTGACCTCAGGCGATCCGCCCACCTCGGCCTCCCAGAGTGCTGGGACTACAGGCGTGAGCCACCACACCCGGCCTCTTGCTTGCTTTCTTGTTGTCTTCTCCTTCCCTCCGTCTGTCTTTCTTTTTTCTTTTCTTTTCTTTTTTTCTTTCTTTCTTTCTTTTTTTTTTTAGACAGAGTTTTGCTCTTGTCGCCCAGGCTGGAGTGCAGTGGCATGATCTTGGCTCACTGCAACCTCTGCCTCCCTCCTGGGTTCAAGCAATTCTCCTGCCTCAGCTTCCTGAGTAGCTGGGACTACAGGCGCCCACCATCATACCCAGCTAATTTTTCTATTTTTAGTAGAGATGGGGTTTCACCATATTGGCAGGGCTGGTCTTGAACTCCTGACCTTGTGATCCACCCACCTCGGCTTCCCAAAGTGCTGGGATTACAGGCATGAGCCACTGGGCCCAGCCCCTTTCTTTTTTTTTCTTTGGGGTCTTGCTCTGTCAGGCAGGCTGGAGTGTAGTGGGGATCATGGCTCACTGCAGCCCTGAACTCCCAGTCTCAAGTGAACCTCCTAACTCAGCCTCCCAAGTAGCTGGGACTACAGGCACTGATCACCACACCTGGCTATTTTTGTTGTTACTTTTTGTGGAGACAGAGTCTTGTTGTGTTGCCTAGGCTGGTCTCAAACTAGCCTCAAGCCGTTTTCCTACCTCAACCCTCAAAAGTGCCAGCATTACAGGCATGAGCCACTGCGCCTGACCAATAGACTTCTTTCCATTTTCTAAATTAATGTAGATTATTTTTAGCTTCTGAAATACTAGAAGACAGTTGAAAACCACGATTACTCTGGTCTTTCTATTTCTCCTTCAATTTAACTGTCTTATTTGAGTCTGTAGAAGAGATGAAATCTCGGGGTCTTATAGAAAGCATCTGAAATTTTGAAATGAACCATCATACAGGGTTGCTTGGCCTATTTTCTAATAGTCAGCAGTTCTCATATCATCTGTTGTTTGTTAAGGGGGTGGTGGGTACAGTCAACAGAAAGACTTTTTTTGGAAACAGGGTCTTGCTCTGTCACCCAGTGCCATCTCAGCTCACTGCACCCTCTGCCTCCCAGGTTCAAGTGATTCTTGTGCCTCAGCCTCCTGAGTAGCTGGGACTACAGGCATGTGCCCCCATGCCCAGCTAATTTTTTGATTATTTGTTGAGACCGGGTCTCACTGTGCTGCCCAGGCTGGTCTTGAACTCCTGGCCTCAAGCAGTCCTCCTGCCTTGGCCTCCCAAAGTACTGGGATTACAGACGTGTGCCACCATTCCCAGCTCCAGAAAGACTCTTTATCAGACCATGAACTATACTTAATTTGCAAGTAGATCCCGACTTGAATAATTAATCTGCTCTTTACTAACTCAGTTGTCTTAGGTAAGTTACTTAAACTGAGCCTTAGTTTCTTCATCTGTGAAATAGTATAATGGAGATAATGATGTAGATAAATACTTAGTAGGGTATCTGATGCCTAAGAGGTACTCTGTGAACTTCTTTCCCTGCCTAGGTTTAAATTAGAAAAGAAAAAGGCCAAATTAGGAGTCTTTGAATAAGCCCAAGTGAGCCATAGCCTGAGAAATAGGGTGTGAAAGCACTGAGACAAATCTTGCATTTTCCTCTCAAGGGCACACAGCATAGTGTAAGTTCCCAGCAGCAATGGAAAAATGACACAAGTATTTAATAGATTAGATTAAATCTGAGGAAAGTACATTTAATGGCATCTTTGTGTCAGCTGATGTTTTATTTTTCACCCCACCCCACCAGTTCTCTTTTCTCTAATATTCTGGGTAACCTTTTCCTGATTCTGTAAGGAAAATGTCTGCAGAGAATAATAAATATGAGTAAGGCTATGTAGCTATGTAGCTATTTTGCATGCGTGAATACTGTATTTTCTTTTTTTTTTTGAGGCAAGGCCTCACTCTGTCACCCAGGTTGGAGAGCAGTGGTGCAATCAGGTTCACTACAGCCTTGCCCTCCCAGGCTCAAGCAATCCTCCCGTTTAGCCCCCTGAATAGCTGGGAAGGGGCTATGTAGCTAATTCTAGGTTATATTCTCTCTGACCCATCTGAGCAAACTTACAAAGGCCGATAAGAACTTAAGGAGTATTATTCCTTGTCTCTCTTTGTCCTTCCCCTTAAAATTCTACCTTGACTCTCTTACTTTCATACACATTTGACCCTTGAACAACATGGCTTGAACTGCGTGGGTTCACTTATAGGTAAATTTTTTTTTCAGTACATACAATTAGCCCTCCATATCAGCAGGTTCCACATCTACAACCAAATGCAGATAGAAAATACAGTATTCAGCTAGGTACAGGAGCTTGTCCCTGTAATTCCAGGACTTTGGGAGGCTGAGGTGGGAGGATTGCTTGAGCCCAAAAGTTTGAGACCAGCCCAGATAACATAGTGAGACCCGGTCTCTATAAAACAGCTTAAAAATTAGCCTGGCATGGTGCATGCACCTGTAGTCCCAGCTATTCAGGGGGCTAAATGGGAGGATTGCTTGAGCCCAGGAGGGCAAGGCTGTAGTGAACCTGATTGCACCACTGCTCTCCAACCTGGGTGACAGAGTGAGGCCTTGCCTCAAAAAAAAAAAAAAAAAAAGAAAGAAAGAAAGAAAAGAAAATATGGTATTCTTGCATGCAAAACTCTCATCTACAGATGGATATACAGTTTTACATCTGCAGGTTCCTCAGGGCCAACTGGTATCCACAGGCAGTCCTGAATCCAACCCTCTGAGGGACGACCATACTATAATCTTGTGCTCAAAACCCTCAAGAATCCAGAGTAATCTTAGGCACCTGCATCCTGACGTCAGCATGCCCAACTTGGGAGATCTTTTTTTTTTTTTTTTTTTTTTTTTTTTTTTTTGAGACGGAGTCTTGCTCTGTCACCCAGGCTGGAGTGCAGTGGCCGGATCTCAGCTCACTGCAAGCTCCGCCTCCCGGGTTTTACGCCATTCTCCTGCCTCAGCCTCCCGAGTAGCTGAGACTACAGGAGCCCGCCACCTTGCCCGGCTAGTTTTTTGTATTTTTAGTAGAGATGGGGTTTCACCGTGTTAGCCAGGATGGTCTCGATCTCCTGACCTCGTGATCCGCCCGTCTCGGCCTCCCAAAGTGCTGGGATTACAGGCTTGAGCCACCGCGCCTGGCCGGGAGCTCTTTATAGATATCTGTTACTTGTCTTGTGTGTTGTCTGGTCAGGGAAGAAAAAAAAATATTAAGTAGAACTTCGAGTTCACACAGAAAGAGTGTGTCCTTCAGACTGACCTCATTGCAGTGTCAGGGGTGATTCTTCACGTTATCCATCTCCCAGTTACATCTGCTTTCTTTTTTATTTTAAAGAAGGCAGGACAGAGGTCAGGAGTACATTCACCCCAACTCTGTAGTTTTGCTTTTTTTTTTTTCCTAGGAAGCTAGCGAAGACTGACTTGTAATTGGCAATAATCACCTCTAGGAATAGAATTACAAAATTACATAATTTGTGATATTTGGGCTTTCTTACCCCAGAATGTCTCCCGACCCACAGGATACTATATCTGAAAACCTCACTAAGGGTGCCTTTCCCAGGCACTAATGGATTAGTGTATATTATTTTTCATATTTTTTTCTCTGTTGGGCATTGAGGAGTTATACATGACAGGAATAGATAACTTCAGAGCATTACTGCCTGGGAAGGGCAGGCTTTGGAGAGGCATCTCGGTTGGGGCTTTAGGAAGTGATGGAGAGGCATAAGGCTACCTGGGCAGATGTGGGGTATTATAGAAAGGAAAGGTGTGCAAAAATGTGGAGGTGAGAGGCTTCAAAAAATAATCTCCATTTTCTTTCTGTAGTTGTAAATAGGAAAGAGTGACAAAAGAACAGTAGCGTGGACATGTGTATGTATGATAAAGCTTAAGACTCAAACAATTAGCAAATCAATAAAATACATGGTTCCTTTTACACTTATATCTAATGAATGATATCTTTATGTCTTGATTATATCTTAGTGTGGAAACTTGCCTGAACCACAGTCTATGGCAAGCAAGATAGAAATCTAAATTTGGAACTTAAAATTCTTTTTTTCATGAGCACTAATAACTTTAATCAAGGCTCAAAATCTTTTTTTTTTTTTTTTTTTTTGAGACAGAGTCTCACTCTGTTGCCCAGGCTGGAGTGTAGTGGCGCAGTGGCGCGATCTCGGCTCACTGCAACCTCTGCCTCCCAGGTTCAAGCAATTCTCCTGCCTCAGCCTCCCAGGTAGCTGGGATTACAGGCGCTCACCACCACCTCCGGCTAGTTTTTGTATTTTTAGTAGAGACAGGGTTTTACCATGTTGGTCAAGCTGGCCTCGATCTACTAACCTCATGATCCACCCACCTCGGCCTCCCAAAGTGCTGGGATTACAGGCATGAGCCACCACGCCTGGCCCTCAAAATCTTAAACCATAAAGCAGTTATGACAGTAGAATTATAAACAGGGCTGGGCACAGTGGCTCAGGCTGGGTGCAGTGGCTCATGTCTGTAATCTTGGCAGTTTGGGAGGCTGAGATGGATGGATCACCTGAGGTCTGGAGTTCGAGATCAGCCTGGCCAACATGGTGAAACCCCATCTCTACTAAAAATACCAAAATCAGCAGGGCGTGGTGGTGCATGCCTGTAATCCCAGCTCCTTGAGAGGCTGAGGCAGGAGAGTTGCTTGAACCCAGGATGTGGAAGTTGCAGTGAGTCAAGGCTGCACCACTGAACTCCAGCCTGGGCAATAGAGTGAGACACCATCTCAAAAAAATAAAAAATAAAACGATAGTAGTGGTTCAACTAAAAACGACTAAAAAGATTATTATTATTATTATTATTTTATTTTTATTTTATTTATTTTTTTGAGATAGGGTCTTGCTCTGTCACCCAGGCTGGAGTGCAGTGCCATGATCTTGACTTACTTCAGCCTCAACCTCCTAGACTCAAGCAATCCGCCCACCTCGGCCCCCCCAAGTAGCTGGACTACAGGTGTGCGCCACCATGCCCGGCTAATTTTTGTATTTTTGGTAGAGATGGGTTTTTGCCATGTTGCCCAGGCTGAACTACAGCTCCTGAGATCAAGCCGTCCACTCACCTTAGCCTCCCAAAGTGCTAGGATTCCAGTCATGAGCTACCACGCCCAGCCAAAAGTGACTGAAAAGATTTGTATGTGATCATATCATACACTTGCAATAGCAGTTTTAGGTTTGTGGCTGTAGTGATTCTTTGCAGGCTTTGTGCTACTGTTACATGCAGCTTTGTTTCTAAGAGCCACGTAAATACTTTGAGAGTACACCCTGTTTTTCTACTTATTTGTTCATTCAGCTATTTTCGGAGTATCTACTGTCAGATCCTATTAGGTGTTAGAGATACAAAGATAAAATCTCTGCCTTCCAAGAATTCAGTCCAGTACATTCTTGGGGGAATTAGGTTTTCTGCTTATCAAAGGGTATATCCATGGCAAGGTTTCTCACCTCAAATTGACATTTTGGGTCAGATTATTCTTTGCTGGAGGGCTTTCCTGAAGAGTGTTGTAGGAGATTAAACGGCTTCCCTGCCTCTACCTACTAGGTGCCAGTAACCAGCACCATCACCTGGCCCAAGTTGTGACAATCAAGCATCTCCAGACATTGCCAGATTCCTGGGGGCAAATCTGTAATAAGAACCAGAGTTTATCTGTGTCATTGACAGTGAGCTTTGGTAAATGAGTTTTGAGAAAATTCATACAAAGCTAGCAAATGTAACAAAGAAAGAACCTAGATCCGTTGCACAATGCTTGTTATTACTCCACATGACTTCTCAAAGAGGAATTAGATAACAGCCGTGCTGAATAACACCTACAAAATGTTTTGTTTTTTAGCTTGGATGTCTATGAGATCTCTGAGTTACTATGTGTAGGAGAATAATTGTTTGGTTTCTTAGGGACTCCACTAAAACAACAAACAATATAAGCCATTGGAGAGGAAGAGTCTAATGCATAATAAAAACCTTAGTCTTTTCTGAGCTGTTTGTACCGGCATTTCCCTTTTCTTGTTAAGAGTGAAAGTATTTTCCCCAGTGAGTACCCGGGACAACTGGCATATTTAGAAATGTCTCCTGTGTTCTTCAGGCATGTAACTTAAAATTTTGTTACTTTACTAAATAGGACTTTTCTTCACTTATTGCTTTTCCATGTTCAGACAACATGTGAAGAACATTGAACAACCCAAAATTCATTTTAATAGTCTTTTAACGCTTGTCTTCCAGTAATGCCTTGCTTCTCAAAGTAAAGGATCCACTTTCCTGTTGGAAAGAGTACTTCCCTAGAAGTCCTAAAACTTGTATTTTAGGTTCACCCTTGGCACTCTTATTAAACATTCATTTAGCCTCTCTCGGTCTTGATTTCTTTACTTGTGGTAAACTAATAGATATAGAAAGAGGTTCTTTTATCCTGTTTTCCTGATAAGTTCCTAAATTCCATAAATCTACACTTTTTGCTCATACATACTTTTATATATCCTTATTCTTATACAATATCCACATTTCCATTTCTGTGCCTAATAGAGTTTTGATTCATCATGGATAATCTGTCATCAGAAGAAATTCAACTGAGAGCTCACCAGATTACTGACGAGGTAAATGTTTTACCTAAAATAAGTAAATAATTCTATTTCAGTTTTCATATTGGAGGGGTGAGAGGGCCTTCTTAGGGACCATTTTGGCTTCTTCCTAGTCCATTAATATCAAAGAACACATTTGCCCCTTAGTACCATTGCGGGTTTTTATTTTCTTAAAGTGAAAACAGTTTGTATGATTTTTATTTTTTAGGTACTTATTACTTAGGTGCAACAAAGATACTCTATTATGTATTTGAGAAATGCTAGACTCCTATTTAACAATTTCCTAATATCTGTAATTTACTTAGATTTCTACCTACATTAAATTTTTATGACTATAAAATTTTTATTCCCATGAACTTCACCGTCCAAATATTCTCTTTTTTTAAAAAAAATTTTCTTTCAACATCACACTGGAAGTCCTTACACATTTTCTCTTAAAGAGCACTTGAAAATAACTAAAATTGTAGTGATCAACTTACTTTTTTTTTTTTGAGACAGAGTCTCACTCTATTGCCCAGGCTGCAGTGCAGTGACGCGATCTCGGCTCACTGCAACCTCTGCCTCCTGTGTTCATCAAGCGATTCTCCTGCCTCAGCTTCCTGGGTAGCTGGAATTACAGGCATGTGCCACCACGTCCGGCTAATTTTTGTAGTTTTAGTAGAGACGGGGTTTCACCATGTTGGGCAGACTGGTCTTGAACTCCTGACCTCGTGATCCACCCACCTCAGCCTCCCAAAGTGCTGGGATTATAGTCATGAGCCACCACACCCGGCCATTGTTTTGTTTCAAAGGAAGGGATAGGCTGGCAATTCTTTTTGTTTTTTCCTTTAATGGAGACAGTCTCTCCATTGGGCTATGTTGCCTGGGCTGGTCTGGAGCTCTGGTACTCAAGAAATCCTCCTGCCTCGGCCTCCCAAAGTGCTGGGATTATAGGCATGAGCCACTGTGCCCAGCCTGAGCTGGCCATTTTTAAAGATAGAATAGCATCATGAATGTGGCCTGTGATCAGTTTTTTTGTTTTTGTTTTTGTTTTTTTTTTTTACATATTTTGGAATGCTAAAACTCTGTGTTTTTTCCTAGTCTCTGGAAAGTACGAGGAGAATCCTGGGTTTAGCCATTGAGGTAAGAAAATGTTAGTCATCAACTTAAGTATAAAAATTTATAGGAGATATCCTAATACTTCTGGCTGGAATTAGTGTTAAAGGGTAATGTATCAATATGCTTTATTATTTGAAATTAACAGTTGCTGAAATTGTGAAATCATGCACTAATGGGCCTTTTCTGTTTTTCCATTTGACAGTATTGGAATATGACAGGGAAGATGAATTCACTATGAGTTTGTGACTTAATTATTTTGGGGGGCTACTATGTTAAAGTGTGTTAGTTTAAGAATACTAGTTCTGTCTGTAGCTCTAATCCTCTGAGAGCTTGGGTTTCTAAATTATTCTGTCTTGCTATTTGATAGCTCTTGTAGGTTTTGTTTCTGTTGTTTTTGGTTTGTTTTGTTGTACTATCAGCCTTTTTCCCACTTCTTTTAGTCTCAGGATGCAGGAATCAAGACCATCACTATGCTGGATGAACAAGGGGGTGAGTTAAATTATTAGCAGAAATTCTTAGTTTGACTATGATGCCAAAAAGCCCTATCAGATTAGCCACATACAAATTTCAGACTTTGGGAGGGCCTTCCCTTTGTAAAGTAAGAATAATATGTTTACTTCTTGTTTTCTGGTTTGAATAATGTCATGTTCACTGTCTATTTGGGATGGCAGGCAACAATGCCCAACTGTGTATATACCAAGTATGTGTTAAGCCAGCATGGCTTATTTTGTGTATTGGTTATATGTGCCTTAGACATTATGATAGTAATGTAGCTGGGATTACAGGTACCCGCCACCACACCCAGCTAATTTTTTGTATTTTCAGTAGAGATAGGGTTTCACCGTGTTGGCCAGGTTGATCTCAAACTCTTGACCCCAAGTGATCCGTCCACCTCGGCCTCCCGAAGTGCTGGGATTATAGGCATGAGCCACCATGTCTGGGCAGACATTATGATATTCTTACATCATCCTCAGAAATCAAGTTAAGTCCTAAAACAGATCTAGATTCAGGTGTGCTTGGAAACACTTGAGTTGGCCCTGAGTAATCAGGTCTAGTTTTTATTACTCCTATAACAGCCCTCAGGTTTTGAACCTATTATAGAAATGATGGGGATTTGACCTGGTCAAAGTACCCTTAACTAGGTTGTAAGGATGATCTCTAAATAACCATTCCTTGGTCCTACTATACAAGATTCTTTTTTTTTTTTTTTTTTTTTTTGAGGGGAATCCCACTCTGTCATCCAGTCTGGAGTTCAGTGGTGCAATTGCAGCTCACTGCAACCTCCAGCTGCCAGGTTCAAGTGATTCTCCTGCCTCAGCCTCCCAGGTAGCTGGGATTACAGGCACCCATCACCACACCCAGCCAATTTTTGTATTTTTAGTAGAGATGGGGTGTCATCATGTTGGCCAGGCTGGTCTTGAACTCCTGACCTCAGGTGATCCGCCCACCTCGGCCTCCCAAAGTGCTGGGATCACAGGCGTGAGCCACCATACCCAGCCATATACAAGCTTCTTAGAACAAATTTTTCCACAGCAAGAGGCTAGGTGCTTCAGGATCAGTACATGAAAGATGGTTATCATGTTGAATAGCTTCTAATACCTTTTGACACTGACATACTCACTGTGGGGAGTTATTGGTAGATTCAAGATTGAAGTTTACTGCTCCATAATAATAGCATTTTCTGGTTGACACTGTGAATGGAACACAAAATGTAACTTTACAACTTATTCTTAGAACAACTAAACCGCATAGAAGAAGGCTTGGACCAAATAAACAAAGACATGAGAGAGACAGAGAAGACTTTAACAGAACTCAACAAATGCTGTGGCCTTTGTGTCTGCCCATGTAATAGGTGAGTTGATAAATTAAGATGGTTTCAAAATAAATAAATGAGAATACCCCACCTTCTCCCGCCAGCTAAGGTCAGAAGTATGACTGGGCTTAATGAGGAACTCTATTAGATAAATCTAAGTTGTCTCTCCTTCAGGCAGATTAAGCTTTTTGTGTAAATACTGCTTGTTCACTGAAAACTGTGACTTATATTTGACCAATCCTGGGATCAAGTTCCAATTTCAATTTGTAGTGATACATGAAAAGATTAAGAAGTATAGAGAAATGTATATCTGGATGATGGTGAGCAGGATGGAGTTATTTTCTTTTCCTTTCAAAAGGAGGAGTATTAACAAAATATTGATTTTGTGGTAGGCACATGAGGGATGGCCAAAAGAATAGAAAAGTTGGGAAAGAATGGCAAAACATAAAAAATACATAAATCTAATGTTAGGTTATATGATAGTGACCAAGGCTAGGTATACAGAACTGATAAAGGTTGGGTTGGAGAGGATCTTATAGAAGAGGTAGGATATGGGTCGCGCTTTGAGTGATTAGAAGGATTTGGAGGAACAGTGAGGGCATTTCCTATGAAAGGTTCAAAATAAAGATTAACAAGGAGCTTGACTTAACTGAGCTGTGTGCTCATGTAGATGAGAAGTGGAAAGTAAGATATAAGTAGGTAGTAGAGGAACTTGAATGCCAAACTAAAGAGTTGATAGATTGGAGTGGAGTGTAAAAAGAAATGACAGTATCTGGAGATTGAATGAGTGTACTCACGGCTGAAAGGTTTTTTTTTTTTTTTTCCCCTGAGACAGGGTCTCTGTTACTCAGGATGGAATGCAGCGGCGTGATCATGGCTTACTTAAGCCTCTCTTTCCTGGGCACAAGAGATCCTCCCACCTTGGCCTCCCAGAGTGCTGGGATTACAGGCATGAGCCACTGCACCCAGCCAAAGTATTTTTTTCTTTTTTTTTTTTTTTTTTGAGACGGAGTCTCACTCTGTCGCCAGGCTGGAATGCAGTGGCGCAATCTTGGCTCACTGCAACCTCTGTCTCCTGGGTTCAAGTAATTCTCCTGCCTCAGCCTCTCAAGTAGCTGGGACTACAGGCGCCCACCACCACACTCAGCTAATTTTTGTATTTTTAGTAGAGACAGGGTTTCACCATGTTGGCCAGATGGTCTTGATCTCTTGACCTCATGATCCGCCTGCCTCAGCCTCTCCAGTTGCTGGGATTACAGGTGTGAGCCACCGTACCTGGCCTCAAAGTATTCATTTTTAAAGAGCTTCTTAGACATTAGTATTTCATCCAGTTCTCAGCTGGTCTTGTAAATCAACAATGGTTATATTTTTATATTTTCAGATAAGTGTTTTAGGTAACAGCATTTTTGTGCCATTTCTACTGGAGAAAGTAGAGATTAATTCCTTGTCAGTCAACTTTAGTGTTTATTTTGGCCATGAGGAGTTAAGATTTGACAGTGTTCTTCCTAGTCTTATCCATTGACTTCCTATTCTAACACAAGTCTGTTGACCTGTTTACACCTTGGTTGACTAACGGAAAGTTTTTTTTTTTCTTTTTTTGAGACGGAGTCTTGCTCTGTCACCCAGGCTGGAGTACAGTGGTGTGATCTCGGCTCACTGCAACTTCCACCTTACAGGTTCAAGTGATTCTCCTGCCTCAGCCTCCCAAGTAGCTGGGATTACAAATATGTGCCACCATACCCTGCTAATT
This sequence comes from Rhinopithecus roxellana, assembly GCF_007565055.1. NCBI lineage: Eukaryota > Metazoa > Chordata > Mammalia > Primates > Cercopithecidae > Rhinopithecus > Rhinopithecus roxellana. Next base: position 29,592,507 of record NC_044553.1, read on the forward strand.
TTTATATTTTTAGTAGAAACAGGCTTTCACCATGTCGGCCAGGCTGGTCTCAAACTCCTAACCTCAGGTGATCTGCCTGCCTCTGCCTCCCAAAGTGCTGGGATTACAGGCGTGAGCCACTGCTCCCGGCTGAAAGTTCATATTTTAATAACTATAACTTGTCAATCAGAGCAGATTACTTTAAGCAAACAAGTTAAAATGTACAGATTGTTTGATACAAACTCTTAGCTATGTTTTACAAAAATAATTGTACCTTTCTTTTGTGTTCCATGTGCCTTCTTGGAAGAGTACAGAAGAGAGGAAGTAGATGAATTTTCTTGAGATCAGATGTTAGGAGAACAAGGAGAAAGAAGTCTCCCCTAAAATCTTAGAGCAAGATCAACTCTGAGTCACATATTGATAAACAGGAAGAGCATTGAATTAGACCTAAGATGGTGTAATATCATAGAAAGTGGGAAATGCAGCTACAGAGTATTAATTTTATGTCTCTTTGTGTATCCCAGCCAAGCATAGGCAAGCTTTTCTTGAAGACTGGTGGGAAACAAGGTAGAGTATGGTCCTGAATCAGCATTCTTCAGCCTCTAACCTCAGTAGAACCCTTTCTCAGTGGATCAAGAGAAGGCACTACTTTTTTAGAGATGGCATCTCTCTCTGTCTCCCGGGCTTGAGTGCAGTGGCACCACCATAGCTCAGTGTAGCCTCAAACATCTGGGCTCAAGTGATCCACTCACCTCAGCCTACCAAGTAGCTAGGATTACAGGTGTATGCCACCATGCCCGGCTAATTTTTTAAATTTTTTGTAGATATGGGGGTCTTGCTATGTTGCCCAGGCTTCTATCAAACTCCTGGCCTCAAGAAATCCTCAGCCTCTCAAAGCACTGGGATTACAGGCTTGAGCCACTGAACTCAACTGGCACTTCTTTCTTTTCTTTTTTCTGGCACTTCTTGAGAGATGGAATCAAGGGACTGCTGTAACAAAACAGTTCCCTGAAGAGAAGAAAGTATTATCTCAGTTAAAGATGTCTGATTGTAATTGCCTTTCTTCCACCTATTTCTTTCTTATACCATTGAGACCTTGGCCAGTATGATATCTCTTATCCTCAGCTCTTCCTATGATTCTTGCCTGTGTCTTGATCTTTCTAATCTGCTAGTCTGTGTTTCCGTTAGGCTCATTATATGAATAACCATAATATGAGCTTCTTAAAGGTAGACATGAGATCTTGGTCTTTTGTATAAGGCCTAGTCTTAATACTGGCAGGAGTAGTCACAACCCAGGTCAGGTCCAGAGTTCCTTATTTGACATTTGAAAATACTTTTTCTTTTCTTTCTTTCTTTTTTTTTTTTCGAGACAGGGTCTCATTCTGTTACCTAGGCTGGAGTGCAGTGGCACAGTCATGGCTCACTGAAGCCTCAACCCATCCTCCAGCGTCAGCCTCCCAAGTAGCTGGGATAACAGGCACATGTCACCACGCCCAGCTAATTTTGTATTTTTTGTAGAGACAAGATTTCACCATGTTGGCCAGGCTGGTCTCAAACCCTTGGGCTCAGGCAATCCACCCACCTTGGCCTCCAGAAGTGCTGGGATTGCAGGCATAAGCCATTAAGCCCTGCCGGCCATTCAGAAATCTGAAAAACTCTGAAAGCTTAAGTTTTGTTTCATTTTTGCTGTAATGGTGCCACAACTCATTAGGGTATAAAATGTAGCCTGAACTGAAGCTATGTTTAGCTTTTATTACTTGCTGTAAATATTAATTGGTTTCACTACAGAAATACTGCTTTTGAGTCAGGGTCTCACTCTGTCACCCAGGTTGGAGTACAGTGGTATGATCTTGGCTCACTGCAGCCTCGACCTCCCAGGTTCAGGTGATCCCCCTACCTCAGCCTCATGAGTAGCTGGGACTACAGGTGTGTGTCACCATGCCTGGCATGTTTTTAAAACTTTTGTTTCTTCTTCTTCCTTTTTTTTTTTTTTTTTTTGAGACGGAGTCTCACTCTGTTGCCCAGGTTGGAGTACAGTGATACGATCTCAGTTCACTGCAACCTCCGCCTCCTGGGTTCAACCGATTCTCCTGCCTTAGCCTCCCACATAGCTGGGATTACTGGTGCCCGCCACCACACCCAGCTAATTTTTGTATTTTTAGTAGAGACGGGATTTCACCATATTGGCCAGGCTGGTCTTGAACTCCTGACCTCAGGTGATCCACCTGCCTCAGCCTCCCAAAGTGCTGGGATTATAGGCATGAGCCACTACGCCCAACCCTGTTTCTTTTTCCTTTTCTTTTCTTTCTTTTTTTTTTTTTTTTGAGACAGAATTTTACATTGTCGCCCAGACCGGAGTGCAGCCGTATGGTCTCGGCTCACTGAAACCTTCACTTCCTGGGTTCAATCGATTCTCATGCCTCAGCCACCCAAGTAGCTGAGATTAGAGGCATGCGCCAACACTTTGCTAACTATTGTATTTTTAGTAGAGACAGGTTTTGCCATGTTGGCCAGGATGGTCTTGAACTCCTGACCTCAAGTGATCCACCTACCTCAGCCTCCCAATGTGCTGGGGTTACAGGCATGAGCTACCGCACCTGGACTTTAAAAACTTTCTGTAGAGACGAGGTCTCACTATGTTGCTGAGGCTGGTCTCAAACTGCTAAGCTCAAGCAGTCCTCTCGCATTGGCCTCCCAAAGTGCTGGTATTACAGATGTGAGCCACCATGCCCAATGTCACTACAAAAATATTAATGTATTTAATTATGTGGTACTGCCCAAAACATCTTGCCCCCAGTGGATTGGGATAACAGTTGTGGGCCTGTGTGTTAGTTTAAGGTACTATTCTGAGCATGTTAATTTAATCCTTAAACAGTAGCCTTAATATGAGATAGATGTTCTTTATTATTATCATTATACATCCAGGCTACACTATGTAGTTAAATTGAGACCAACTTGGCAGAGGTTCAAAACCAGGCAGAGCCCTTACCTTTTTTTTTTTTTTTTTTTTTGAGACGGAGTCTCGCTCTGTCACCAGGCTGGAGTACAGTGGTGTGATCTCAGCTCACCGCAACCTCCGCCTCCCGGGTTCAAGCGATTCTCCTGCCTCAGCCTCCCGAGTAGCTGGGATAACAGGCATGCACCACCACGCCTGGCTAATTTTTGTATTTTTAGTAGAGCTGGGGTTTCACCATGTTGGTCAGGCTGGTCTTGAACTCCTGACCACGTGATCCACCCGCTTCGGCCTCCCAAAGTGCTGGGATTACAGGCGTGAGCCACTGTGCCCAGCAGAACCATTGCTTTTAACTGTATGCTACATTGCTTGACTCTAAGAAAAGAATGGACCTTTATGTTGTTGCTCTTGTTAGATGTAATACTATATAGAAAACTTCTTGAGTAGATTTGTTCTTGAAGGTTTGTTTTCTTCTTCTTTTTTTTTTGAGACAGGATTTTGCTCTGTTGCCCGGACTGGAGTGCAGTGGCATGAACATGGCTCACTGCAGCCTCAACCTCATGCGCTCAAGCAATCACCTCAGTCCCCAACCCCTGAGTAGCAGGGACTACAGGAATACACCACCACCACACCTGGCTAATATTGCCCAGGCTATTCTCGAACTCCTGGGTCTAATCATTCGTCTCCACTCAGCCTCCCAGAGTGTTGGGATTAGAGGTGTGAGCTAGCATGCCTGAGTAGAAAAGCTTTTATTACCTTTTTGAGACAGGGTCTCACTTTGTCATCCAGGCTGGAATGCAGTGGCACAATCTTGGCTCACTGCAGCCTTGACCTCCCTGGCCCAAGCAATCCTCCTGCCTCAGTCTGCTGAGTAGCTGGGATTACAGGCATGCACTACCATGCCCAGCTAATTTTTGTATTTTTTGTATAGACAGAGTTTTGCCTTGTTGCCTAGGCTGGCACATCTTTTTTAAATAAGACATTGAAATAGCTTTACTTAAAAAAATTCTGTATTAGAAGGATATTTTAACTGTAGCAAATTCTTTCTAAAGGATTAGTAGAATTTAGTAACAGATTACCAGGGTTAAACTTTAAGATGGTGAATAAATGCCGTTCTGTGGTTTGTAAAATTTGAATTCTAAAAGAATACCACAAATCCTTTTTTTTTTTTTTTTTGAGATGGAGTCTCACTGTGTCACCTAGGCTGGAGTGCAGTGGCAGGATCTCGGTTCAGCTCACTGCAAGCTCCACCTCCTGGGTTCACGCCGTTCTCCTGCCTCAGCCTCCCGAGTAGCTGGGACTACAGGTGTCCACCACCACACCCGGCTAACTTTTTGTATTTTTAGTAGAGACGGGGTTTCACTGTGTTAGCCAGGATGGTCTCCATTTCCTGATCTCGTGATCCGCCCGCCTCAGCCTCCCAAAGTGCTGGGATTACAGGTGTGAGCCACCGCGCCCAGCCCAGAAATCCTTTTTTAAAATCACATATCTTAGGCAGTAATTGATAAATTGTAATTCTAATTAATAAGAATTTGAAAGGAGACAGATTTAAAATGGTAAGTCTCAGAATAGTAAACTGCTTGATGTCCCAGTTTAAACTTTTTTTTTTTTTTTTGAGATGGAGCCTCGCCCTGTTGCCCAGTCTGGAGTGCAGTGGTGCCATCTCTGCTCTCTGCAAGCTCCGCCTCCTGGGTTCACTCCATTCTCCTGCCTCAGCCTCCTGAGTAGCTGAGACTACAGGCACCCAGTACTACGCCCAGCTAATTTTTTGTGTTTTTAGTAGAGATGGGGTTTCACCATGTTAGCTGGGTTGGTCTCAATCTCCTGACCTTGTGATCCGCCTGCCTCGGCCTCCCGAAGTGCTGGGATTACAGGTGTGAGCCACTGCGCCTGGCCTTAAACTTTCTTAGATAAGGTATTCTTCTGTCTTAACTTGCCTGTTTTATAAAGTCTAACAGTGGCACATAGTTTGAAGACAGATTGGCATTTCTGACCACTTACTAAAGTTCCAAATTGGCACTACAGGTTTTCTGCTATTCCCATCTTAAGTCATACTGAGGTGTAAAAATTCAGCTCCGACTAATTAAAATGAATATTGAATTATATTTCATTCAGTAGTTGAGTGCTGCTTCCCTCCTGCTCACTGGAGACACAAGTATGAGTAAGGCATACCTCTGGCCCTGCCTGTTTTATTTATCTTGACATTATTTTTTATACCTCATGTAGTATGGGATATATAGTAGTTACTCAATAAATACTTGTTGATTTGAGCGTCCTTGAGAAACTTGTTGGCTGGTGGGAGAGTTTGATGTGTAAAAAGATTTTTTTTTTCCCCAAAATAAAACAAAAATTTACTTGGACGTTATTCATTGGCTAATAGAACATTTTAGTCCCAATCCAACAAAATTCTAGGAAAATGTCAAGAACCAAGTTAACCAAGACCACTTTAAACAGAATCTTCATTCTAGGTATATGAAAACTGTTTCTTTAAATTAGAGATCTTTTTGGTCTTAAAGTCTAGAACTGAATCAGCTACAACTGCAAACAAGGTGATTAGTGCAAAGTAATACAAGTGTCCAAAGATAAGCTACTTCCCATTCTCCCTACTCAGTAACGCATTATCAAAATCCTTAATATTAGCCCTTCAATTTCCATGCATCTACGCAGTAACACCTAAAGCAACTATTTAAGGAATAAAGCCACACAAGGTCAGAGTAATTGAGCACCTAGTATGAACCAATTATCTAAATAGATTGCTAAAAGTCCATAATGAATCAGAACTCAGGTAAGTTACCACCATTTATCTTTTATATATATACTTTCTTGCATATACAAGTCTCAGGAAGAGTATGTCATACAAGAGCACTAGGAATTGCCACATACTCCCAAATGGGCAGCAAAAGGAGCAAACATTACTGATTTAAAACAGTATATACATACTAACTCAAAAAAATAATTTGGCAAATCATTTTCTAACAAAAGATTTTTTAAAATTACAATGAATATAAAATATATAAGAAAATAAAATATATACTAGAAGTAATTAAGAGAAATCTTAATCACTAAGAGGAAGGAGTCTCATAGCATCTCCATTGGTTTTTGCCTTCTCTTGTATTTTCTAATTTTAGGAAAGAATATAATCACCCAAAATTCTGAGGAAAAATGAAATGTGCTCTGGTTTAAATAGTTTTCTTATTTTTCTTTTTATCAAGATTCTCAGATGTTGGTTGTTTCTGTGAAACCAGGCAGGAAATTGAATACATTATGTTTTTAAACATTAAACCTGCTTCTGTTCTGTTTGAGTGGCATTTACTATTTTCTGCGTTTCATTCTCTCACCTAATCTCTTCCTTTCTAATCTGCTTACTAAAAATGAAGATTTAACATCAGAAGCCGGGCTCAGTAACTGATCAAAGGGAACTTTAAGATGCAGTCTTGTGGCGCAGTTTGGGCTGCTAACCTGCTATCTAAAGGTGATGCTTCAAATGGCTTTTCTGTGCATGTGCATGGATATTGTGAATGGTGGAAACTGTCTCTAAACCTGTGTGGTGGTGTGTAGTGTAAAGTGAATTTGTTCTTGATGGGTGCTGTCTCACAAAAGATGGACTTGACAAAAGGACCTTAATTTATAATACCATTCTTTGGCAAATGTCTCTGATAACTAAGTTTTTGCTAAATAACATTTAAGATTACCAAAATAACAATACTCCTGGAGTTTCTTAAGAAATTTAAAATAGGTTGATCTTTGAGACAGCTGCTGCAGTCTAGTTCTGATAAAAGGTAAGGGAAGTCATGCTAAATGCTTCTCTGTCTTCATAGGACTTTGATTTTAGCATCCTGTCTTCCATTAAGTTTCCCTACTTTTTTCTGGTTCTTGAGTCAAGATTTCCTTTGTTAAAGTTTTGCTTCTAATGATTTAGATTACCCATGATTTAGGCCACTACCAAATTAAGGAATCAATTGTCAGTCTAGTCATCTCAAATCCTATTTGGAACAAGGTGGGATATAAAATTTTAAATGCTACCATATCTGGTATCTTCTTTCCTTAAATAAGGGTTTCCCCTTTACATATGTTATAAACTATTCTATAATTCCTGTTACATCATGTGTTAACTTGCTATGATTTCATGTTGAATTAATACAGAGCTAACTAATCTTAATTTTTCATGGGAGATAAGTTTTGTCAGCTTACTGTTTATTATTGTGTCTGACTCTTAATTTTAGATCTTTATAAGAATTATGAAGACCATGATTAAATGTTAACAAATTAAGTATTTGATTTCTACCCTTTGTTTCCTGCCCTCCTTTTTCCTTCTTTCCTTAGTTTGACTATCCAAAGCACACACACACTCACATTCACTCTTTATTATTAGTTTGTATTTATTTGGTCCCTTTTCTCCTTGATGTGAAATAGTCACAGCTAATATTTAGTTTTATTTTTGCTATTTTTAATGCAGTTAAAACTAATATTGATGCAACCAAACTAAAATAAGAAATTATTGTTTTTGTGCTCATATCTTAATATTTACAGTTTTATCCTTAATAGCAGCTTCCTGAATTGACTAGGAATAGTTCAGATTCTTAAAACTTGCCTTTTTTTTTTGAGACAGAGTTTCGCTGTGTCCCCTAGGCTGGAGTATAGTGGCTCAATCTCAGCTCACTGCAACCTCTGCCTCCCGGGTTCAAGCATTTCTCCTGCCTTAGCCTTACAAGTAGCTGGGATTATAAGCTTGTGCCACCACACCCGGCTAATTTTTTGTATTTTTAGTACAGAAGAGGTTTCACCATGTTGACCAGGCTGGTCTTGAACGCCTGACCTCAAGTAATTCACCTGCCTTGGCCTCCCAAAATGCTGAAATTACAAGCGTGAGCCACCATCCCCAAACACTTGCCATTTTTGAATGAGACATTTAAGTGGAAAAAAAAGAGGTTCCAGTTAAAGACTATTAGACCACTCAAAACTAACAGTCAGTTGTAAATTAAGTTTCTAGATGGAGTTCTGAATTAAGACTTATCACCAATTTACTTAGGCATTTTATCATGAAGACTAATTTCTTCCCAGAGGGGCTTTTTTTTTTTTTCAAGAGTCCTGTCACAGATTAGAGCTATTATTTCTTACTGTAGACTAAAACAACCTGGTCCTAGTAATCTTTCATGTCACCATATTCCAACTACTTTCATCTACCTGTAGATCTCAAAGCTAAGAAATGGTAATGGACCAAAAAATAAACATGCCAGTTGGTAATCCGTGCACTTACAGGCATTAACTGTTGACTAAGGGTCAGGTTGATGTTGAAGCCAATGAATTAAAATATTTATCCAGTGATTTAAAAAGCAGTTTTATGTCTGTTACCAACAGAACATTTTATAGCCCTGCTAAACATTAAGTATTGTTATTAGCCTAGTTTACTTACAAAGAAAGGGATTCTCTGAAATTGAAGTTTGCTTAAGATTCTGTAGCTTCTGAATGACACGCGTAGGATTGGAATTTAAGTTATTTTACTCCAAATGCTGTTACTTTTGTTTGTTTGTTTTTTGTTTGTTTGTTTTTAGATGGAGTCTCACTCTGTCACTCAGGCTGGAGTGCAGTGGCGCGATCTCGGCCCACTGTACCCTCTGCCCTCCGAGTTCAAGTGACTCTCCTGCCTCAGGCTCCCAAGTAGCTAGGATTACAGGCGCCTGCCACTGCGCCTGGCTAATTTTTCGTATTTTTAGTAGAGACAGGGTTTCACCATCTTGGCCAGGCTGGTCTTGAATTCCTGACCTCATGATCCACCCACTTTGGCCTCCCAAACTGCTGGGATTACAGGTGTGAGCCACCGCGCCTGGCCTTTTTGTTTGTTTGTTTTAATCCTGACCTGTCCCTTTGCTTCTTCCAGATTAACTATTTAGTGTTCCAATATATAGACTACTAGAGTCTGTAGACAGACTACCAGAGTAATCTGAAGTACTCCTCCTGGATCGCTAAATGTCCCACTGACCTTATATAAAACACAAGTGATTCCCAGGCTTTACCCCATATGTATTGGAGTAGAATCTCCAGAGTGCAACCTATATATCTATGTGTTCTACAGCAGAGGCCCTCAACACCCCAGCCATGGACCGCTACTAGTCCATAGCCTGTTAATAGAAACTGGTCCTCATAGCAGGAGGTGAGCATTACTGCCTGAGCTCCGCCTCCTCTCAGATCAGCAGTGGCATTACATTCTCATAGGAGCAAGAACCCTATTGTGAACTGCGCATGTGAGGGATCTAGTTGTGTGCTCCTTATGAGAATCTAATGCCTGATGATCTGAGGTAGAACAATTTCATCCCCAGAGCATCACCTGGTCCCCATCTGTGGAAAAATAGTCTCCATGAAACTGGTCCCCAGTGCCAAAAAGGTTGGGGACCGCTGAGATCGCTCTGATACTCAATTAAGTTTGGAAGGTATTACCTTTAAAGCATCTAAGACCCTTTGGAAGGAAAGTAATTAATTTAAAAACATTACTGTATTTGTGAACATTTTTTATTTTATTAACTTAGGTAAGCAGCTATCTGACAATGCCTTAAAAACAGGTTCCAACTTGATGGAGGAAACTCCAGGGTGATGGCAAGTGACAGGGTCTCGAGCAACCAAAAGGCATTACCTAGAGTGGATGTGCTGAATGAGACACACTGAACTGTCACACCACCTCTTCATAAACATGCAGAACATACTATAACTGCAAGAAAAAAAGTAGTTTTTTTCCCCATCCCATTTGAAGGTAAACATGCCAACACAATGCAAAGCTGTAAAAAAATTCAAAGTCAGCTTTTTGTGTCTTTTCCCCTTGATACAGAAAGAACATCTTCAAAGATCAAGTCTTCTTTTTTTTTTTTTGAGACAGTCTCACTCTGTTGCCCAGGCTGGAGTGTAGTGGCATAATCTGGGCTCACTGCAACCTCTGCCTCCCAGGTTCAAGTGATTTCTTCTGCCTCAGCCTCCTGAGTTGCTGGGACTACAGGGGAGCACCATCATGCCCAGCTAATTTTTATGTTTTTGGTAGAGACAGGGTTTCACCACGTTGGCCAAGCTGGTCTCAAACTCCTGACTTTGTGATCCGCCTGCCTCGGCCTCCCAAAGTGCTGGTATTACAGATGTGAACCACCACACTTGGCCAAGATCCAGTCATTTTAAAGACAGCAGAGTTTGATAACCAATCTGATTCTTTGTTTATAGACTATGCTTCAATCAAAAATCATTCACATGATCATTTTAAAACAATTCGTTGGCACCTTATGCCCTTATATCTAATTATGGAAAGAAGAATTCTCATAAGTGTAAATAATTTTTTCAAATATTGCCTCTTAATGTTGGGAAGGAGTTTGGATCGCATATATATCCCTTAATAGACCAGAACCCACAGGTCATGTCCCAGTCTATTCCTCTTTTTGTGCTGTCAGAAACATAATATCTCATTAGTTACTTTGGAATTTCAACCCTCTCTCTTGAACTTGTTCCACAATCTGAAATTCTAATAAAAGCCCCACTTCTATTACCTCTGTTAATATTTGTGGTTATTAACTTTCTGTTAGACTAATACATTGGTTTTGTTTTATTTAGTAGCACTTACTCTGCTCTAGAATTTTGCCTGGGACCTTTCTTATTATTAACAAAGAATACATGTGAATATTTATTTTAAAAATGTATATCCTACCTTGTTCCAGGAAAAATTTAACATGATTTCATAATAAATAAATGAGTTAATTAATAAAAATAGCATAGAAACATAATTATGAGAACTTAAAGTGGTACCATGAAACACACTTTGATAACTAGCCTTTCAGTGTTCATAAATTTGCCTTTGCAGTGCCTCTCACAAAAAAAGTAGTAGTATCCTTTCTGTAATATTAATGGTAAAGGTCTAAGATTCAATTCTAGGTTTGCCAAAAATGAATCCTCACATGCCTATTAAGGAATAAGTAACTTTTTTCATAAAATCTCTTCCCTACCTTTTTATTTTGAAATTTTAAAACTTCCTTATTAATGTAAAAGATAGAATAAATCAGAGACCAGTATTTGAGCAACATACTATTTTGTTTTTGTTTATAGAAAAGTGAAAACTAAAATTGAATGAAAGCTTGACTTTAGCCAAATAATCAAGAAAAGTTTTGTGTTACTTTTCCATAATAGCCATTTTTTTTCCTGTAATAGCCACTTTTTCTTTCTTTCTTGAGATGGAGTCTCACCCTCTTGCCCAGGCTGGAGTGCAGTGGCACAATCTCAGCTTATTGCAACCTCCATCTCCCAGGTTCAAGTGATTCTCCTGCCTCAGCATCCTGAGTAGCTGGGATTACAGGCACATGCCACCACACCTGCCGAATTTTTCTATTTTTAGTAGAGACTGGTTTTGCCATGTTAGCCTGGCTGGTCTCGAACTTCCAGCCTCTGGTGATCTGCCCATGTGGGCCTCCCAAAATGTTGGAATTACAGGTGTGAACCACTGCACCCAGCCTGTAATAGCCATTTAAAAGTCACTTTCCTAGGCTTTTTTTTTTTTTCTTGCCAGTTGGATCTGTTTGAGTGGTTAATTCCATGGTAATACTCTGGCTCTGACTGATTTTTGTCTCTGTCAGCTATACCTAAAGCATATGCTTTTATTTTTAAGAGATTTAGCCTTATGATTTTTTTTTTTTTTTTTTTTGAGACGGAGTCTCGCTCCATCGCCCAGGCTGGAGTGCAGTGGTGCGATCTTGGCTCACTGCAACCTCTGCCTCCTGGGTTCAAGCAATTCTCCTACCTCAGCCTCCCGAGTATCTGGGACTACAGATGCACGCCGCCACGCCCAACTAATTTTTGTATTTCAAGAGACAGGGTTTCATCGTGTTGCCCAGGCTGGTCTCAAACTCCTGAGCTCAGGCAGTCAGCCTCCCAAAGTGCTGGAATTACAGGCATGAGCCACTGCATCTGGTGATCTTTTTTTTTTTTTCTTTCTTTCTTTTTTATTTGAGATGGAATCTCGATCTGTCGCCCAGGCTGGAGAGCAGTGGTGCAATCTCAGCTCACTGCAGCTTCCGCCTCTCGGGCTCAAGCGATTCTCCCGACTCAGCCTCCCCAGTAGCTGGGATTATAGGCGGATGCTGCTGCACTCAGCTAATTTTTGTATTTTTAGTAGAGATGGGGTTTCACCATGTTGCCCAGGCTGGTCTTGAACTCCCGACCTCAGGTGATCCACCCACCTCAACCTCCCTAAGTGCTGGAATTACCGGCATGAGCCACTGTGCCTGGCCTCAATCTTTTTTTTTGTTTGTTTTTTTAAGAGGAAACTCTTAAATGAAAAGCTCCTACACTATAGGATTTATGAATGACCACTTGTGTGGTCAAGGTACTTATTTGTCCACTGATTGTCCAATTTGGAAATTATTCATGCTTTTCTTTCCTGATGGCTGGTTTGTTTGTAAGAAACCATTGTTTAAAATTTCATGGAAAATTCTAATAAAAACTGATTAGCTGGAACTACACTGGTTCAAATTCAGTCTTCTTATTTTAAAAATTTTATTTATTCATTTAAGATTTAAGGTCTCGGCCGGGCGCGGTGGCTCAAGCCTGTAATCCCAGCACTTCGGGAGGCCGAGATGGGCGGATCACGAGGTCAGGAGATCGAGACCATCCTGGCTAACACAGTGAAACCCCGTCTCTACTAAAAAATACAAAAAACTAGCTGGGCGAGGTGGCGGGCGCCTGTAGTCCTAGCTACTCCGGAGGCTGAGGCAGGAGAATGGCGTAAACCCGGGAGGCGGAGCTTGCAGTGAGCTGAGATCCGGCCACTGCACTCCAGCCTGGGCGACAGAGCGAGACTCCGTCTCAAAAAAAAAAAAAAAAAAAAAAAAAAAGATTTAAGGTCTCACTCTGTCACCCAGGCTGGAGTGCAGTGGCACTATCATGGCTCACTGCAGCCTCGACCTGGGCTCAAGCAGTCCTCCCACCTCAGCCTCTCGAGCAGCTGGGACCAAAGGCGTGCACCACCACACCCAGCTAATGTTTGTATTTTTTTATAGAGATGGCATTTTGAGGCAGGGAGCAGTGGCTCACAAGCCTGTAGTCCCAGCACTTTGGGATGCCGAGGTGGGTGGATCACTTGAGGTCAGGAGTTTGAGAGATGGGGTTTTGCCATGTTGCCCTGGCTGATCTTAAACTCCTGAGTTAAAGCAATCCACCCGCCTTGGCCTCCCAAAGTGCTGGGAGTACAGGTGTGAGCCACTGCACCCAGCGTCAGCCCTCTTACTCTGTCATCCCTTGTCAACCTCTGAGGTGCCTTCAAGCAACCTCTTAAGGTATCCCAGAACACTTTTTCTAAGGGACCTTTTTTTAAGTAATGTGCATTAACCTCTTTTCCAGATAGTGCTGGATACACTAGGAAGAGAAAAGCAAAACGATAGTGCCAGAGGCTAAGGGAACCTGAAAAATCAAATAGTTTTTTTTTTGCTACTTGCTAACAACATAGTGAAGATTTGGTAGAAGCAGTATTTGGACCTTTTTAAAAATTTTTTTAGGGTCAATGGGTTTACATAATTCATCTATTTCCTATCCCATATTGCCATGGAGCATAGTATAGATCATCTAGACTTAGCTGTATACAGCTTTTCTACTAGAGTTGTTAGTGTCATCCTCAAGGTAACAGGCACTAATAATTAGAACTCTCACTCTTCTTTTTTTTGGTATCTCCCTACACTCCTGACTCTTATATAGAACAAAGAACTTTGAGTCTGGCAAGGCTTATAAGACAACATGGGGAGATGGCGGAGAAAACTCACCTTGCAATGTAGTATCTAAACAGCCAGGCCCGGTGACAAATGGTCAGCCTCAGCAACCAACGACAGGAGCAGCCAGTGGTGGATACATTAAACGGTATGCCAACTCCTCCCGATATTCCTGTACCTTTCTTAATGAATGGTTCACTTAGGAGATGAGTTTAGCAGTACATGACCCCTAACTAATAAATAAAAATTGTATTTATTCCATTTTAAAAATGCATTTAAAAATCTGCCCACTGACAAAATGTGGTAGGTTTTTTTGTTTTGTTTTTTTGTTTGTTTGTTGTTTTGTTTTGAGAGAGAGTCTTACTGTGTTGCCCAGGCTGGAGTGCAGTGGTGTGATCTCAGCTCACTGCAACCTCCACCTCCCAGGTTCAAGTAATTCTCCTGCCACAGCCTCCTGAGTAGCTGGGGCTACAGGCGTACGCCACCAGGCCCAGCTAATTTTTGTATTTTTAGTAGAGACAGGGTTTCGCCATGCTGACCAGGCTAGTCTTGGACTCCTGACCTCAGGTGATCCACCTGCCTCGGCCTCCCAAAGTGCTGGGATTACAGGCATGAACTACCACACCCGGCCAGACAAAATATTGACTGTGGTGGTTGACCTTGGGTGACGGGATTAACTTTTCTTTATACTTTTCCGTACTTTCCGAATTATTGAACTAGACATACTTTACTTTTGTATATAGAAAAAAATATGTTTTAAAATGTGCCGTCTAGAGCAAGGGTCAGCTAGATTCCTGTAAGAAGATCTGTAATGAGCCAGAGAGTCAATATTTCAGACTTTTCAGGCCATACAGTCTCTTGCAATTACTCAACTCTGTTGTACGGTTAAAGCAGGCATAAACAATATGTAAACAAATGTGCATACTCTGTTTGAGTAACACTTGATTTATATAATCAGATGGTGATCCAACCTCTCTTTTAGAGCCGTGGTTCTTTAGATAGACTTAACTGTGCATTAGAACCACTTGAGGGACTTATGAAACCATAGGTTTCTGGGACGCACTTACAGTTTCTGATTTTGTAGGTCTGGAGTGGAGTGTGAGAATTAGCATGTTCCCATGTCTCACAGCTTCCCAGGTGATGCTGGGAGTTACGCTTTGAGAAACACCGTTTAGAGTTGTTTCTTTTCTTACATGGCTTTAAGACACTGTGCTGTCTTTGATGAGTCTTCCAGTTTTTATTACAGAATGTTTCCCAAGAATGGTAACCTATATTCCTTTGGATCTTATACTTGCTGAGAGTCATTTTGGTACTTTTGTGAAAATTAAATCCAGATTTACTCTATTTAAATTCGGAAAAATCTATGGAATTAACTGTCTTCTTGTGATAGCATAACTAATGATGCCAGAGAAGATGAAATGGAAGAGAACCTGACTCAAGTGGGTAGTATCCTGGGAAATCTAAAAGACATGGCCCTGAACATAGGCAATGAGATCGATGCTCAAAATCCGCAAATAAAACGAATCACAGACAAGGTAAAAGTTTTTTATTGCCACAAGAAAATGAGACACCCAGTTCAGTGTTTCCCTAATAGACATCTGTGCTAGATGCTGTGGGGGACATGGTAGAAGAAGCTCCTGGACTCATAGGTCTTAGTTCTGATGAGGTGGTGGTTCTTTTCTTTTCTTTTTTTTTGAGATGAAGTCTCACTCTGTTGCCAGGCTAGAGTGCAGTGGCACAATCTCAGCTCACTGCAACCTCCGTCTCCCAGATTCAAGCAATTCTGCTGCCTCAGCCTCCGAGTCGCTGGAACTACAGGCACACGCCACCAGGCCCAGCTAATTTTTGTATTTTTAGTAAAGACGGGGTTTCATCGTGTTGGCCAGGATGGTCTCATCTGTTGACCTCATGATCTGCCTGCCTCTGCCTCCCAAAGTGCTGGGATTACAGGCATGAGCCACCACGCCCAGCAAGGTGGTGGTTCTAACACATAAAACAAGAGCCAAGTCCTCCCCCTCATGGCAGTTGGTGCCTTTTGAAACCAGAGTTTTGGAATGTAGTAGTTTTACTTAAACCTTCACACATGAAGCTTAGTATCTACTTTAGCCTTTGACTGTGTTTTTTTCTCTCCCAAATGAGTAAGTTTTATTTTGTTAACTAATTTTTTAATTGAGAATGGGGTCTTGCTCTGTCGCCTAGGGTAGTGCAGTGGTACAATCACAGCTCACTGCAGCCTACCTCCCAGGCTAAAGCTAAAGCTTTCCTCCCACATCAGCCTATTTTGTTAACTAAAAATAAATTAGGTTCCTGAATCCTCATCTCATGAAAGAAAATCCTTTCTGCAGAATAGTTAATATAGAGTGGTCACACGAAATAGAGTCATGTGAGTGAAAGAAAGTTGTGATTCTTTTTTCTTTCCCCCTTAACTTTACATGATACCATGAAAGTGAAATTGTTTTTGGTGTTTCGATGTGTCACATGTAAAAGTCATACTTTGGCCAGCCATGGTAGCTCACACCTGTAATCTCAACACTTTGAGAGGCCGAGGCAGGAGGATTGCTTGAGCTCAGGAGTTTAAGACCAGAGCAAGACCTAGAATGTACTAAAAACATTTAAAAATTGACTAGGCATGGTGGCATGTGCCTTTTGTCCCAGTTACTTTGGAGGCGGAGGCAGAAGGATTGCTTGAGTGTAGGAGTTGAAGGCTGCAGTGAGCTGTGATTGTACCATTGCATTCCAGCCTGGGCAACAGAGTGAGACCCTATCTCAAAAAGAAAGAAAAAAGAGTCATACCTCATTAAAATCTCAGTGAACTTTAAAGTTTAGGGTGAGTTTTTAAGCTTGGCTGTCTGTTAAATCACTTTTGATGGATTTAATTGAAACAGTGGTTCACAAGATGCTTTAAATGCTGCAGTCTGGGGTTAGGCTACATTTACCTGTCATTTTAATTCAGATGTTGGTGTGGATGGTAATAGATTCGTTCTAAAGATCTTTGGAAAGGTTATTTCAGTCTCTCCAGGTTAGACTTAGGGTGTCTGAATCCAGATGAGATTCTGTGATTCAGTTCAGAGGACTCACACAAGGTCCAATCTTTAACAGAGAAGAGCACTCTCATATTTCATCACATCAAAAAATGCCATTGATTACAGGATGCATCCCAGTTTCAGGCATGTTAAACTACGAAAAAATGTGTTGTAGAATTGATGAAATATTGACAAGGTCTTATATGTTACACCTTTGTCATGTTTATATACCAGGGTTTTTCCAAATGAATTTCATGTTCTGTTACTTCTTGCCCAACATGAGTTTTGTAATGTAACTTCACATGGTTTCTTGGATTTTCTCAGTGTGTCAGTTACTCCAAGTGTAAAATGTTTAATTTTTATTAGAGTTACTTACCTTGTAAAATAAAGCTGATCTCGTTCTTGTTTTTCAGGCTGACACCAACAAAGATCGTATTGATATTGCCAATGCCAGAGCAAAGAAACTCATTGACAGTTAAAGCTACTGCTGTTCTTCTTTATCATTTATTCACTTCCGTAGCTCCTCCTTGAAAGTTATTACCTTTTCAGAGTTTAAATTTTCGGTTCCACGCTCTTCTAATTGGGAGATAATATGGAAGAAGGGCCAGAGCAGTCACAGCCCTCCTTCTCTTTTGTTTTCTATTGAGGGCCGACTGCTGCTTGGCCTTCCTTCTAGTATTTTCTTTTTCAATTCATACTCTTAGATTGGTTTTCATATGTCATGTATAGTGTTTTCATCCTCCTCATATACTTTAGCAGGTTCTTTTGCTTTCAAGATTTGGAAGCATTGCCAAAGACAGCCATGAAGAAGGAAGCTGTAGAGGTGTTCTTTGTTGTTGTTTATTTTTGCTTTTGTGGTAGAGGGAGGGACAAGAGATGAGGTTGTTACCTCAGTAAAAACCTTCAGGCCACAAAACAAAAAGTTGCATAGCCACAGTGAAGATGTAGTTGAATATAGTTTTTGATTTAAGTTGCGGTTATAGCCAATTTAGGCTAATGCTTGGTTTTGGAGCTTTTATACACAAAATTTTTGTTAGGCATCACAGTTTTGCAACCTCTGCTCCAAAGAGAAAAATAGAATGAGTTTTCTTTCTTTCTTTTTTTTTTTTTTCCTGAGTCAGAGTCTCGCTCTGTCACCCAGGCTAGAGTGCAGTGGCGCGATCTGGGCTCACTGCAACCTCAGCCTCCTCGATTCAAGTGATTCTCCTGCCTCAGCCTCCTGAGTAGCTGGGATTACAGGCGCATGCCACCACGCTCAGCTAATTTTTGTATTTTTAGTAGAGACAGGGTTTCACCACGTCAGGCTGGTCTTGAACTCCTGACCTCGTGATCCACCCGCCTTGGCCTCCCAAAGTACTGGGATTACAGGTGTGAGCCACCGTGTCTGGCCGAGTTTTCTTAAAGTGAGCTTAATTTCTGAACTCTTAGTGATTCATATATGTACATAAATCTGTGATCCCATTTCTTATTGCACCATTCAGGAACACTTTGTATAAATGAGTGGCTTTTTATTTCATATTATTAGTAGTATCATGGTTCCATTACAGGCCTATTAACCTCATACATTGTCATTAGTCTTTGAAGAAAAAATATGTAAATATATATGTGTAACAAGAGAATCTCTAAAGCAGGGCTTAAAATTTTTTGGAAAAGTTTGACAAAGTATACCACATGAATTCAGGTTTACCTCAATGCTAAGAATTATGCTTAGTTAGGAAAAGGAAAGTCATTTTGATCTCAGGTAGAAAAGTAGATTGCTTTGAGTTTTATGTAGCTTTAGACTTTAAAAAGCTAGAATTTATTCTGTTACTAAAAATTATTTGAAAAAATTATGCCTCTGGTTTAATTGTTGGTGATTACACACTGTCTTTCTCTTACTCTTGTGTATTGAATTATGTCCATAATCAAGTTGATGTGGATCCTGAAAAGTGTTATGAAAATCTGATTGGTATTTGTCACATTTATTTTAAAATTAGCATCTGAACACTTCAAAGCTGTCAGTGTGAATTGGTTTCACCAATAACCACTGCTTGATCCTTACAATTAAATTTTTTAACTAACTAATGGTATTGTTCTTTCAAGTAGGTAACATGTTTCTATGACTGTTATTTGGGGGAAAATAGTTTCATCAGCTCTCATTTAACAAATTAATAAAGCAAAGATCCATAGAGCACTACAATAGGAAGCTGCCTTTAGCATCTTTCCGGTATTGATTGAAAATATTGATAGGACTTAAATTTACCTTGCTAAAATTTGTTGTGAGGTTCATTTTAATCATTACTAGTCTTACTCACTTGAGCTTAAATACACTAGTGACTGGAAGGGTAATGGTTCTGTGTGAGAACTACAGCTCACTGGAGAAGATACAGTTAATGTGGGAGCTTTCAAAGGCTAAAGTGGAAAATATTTAAATAAAGTGAGATGCAACTACACCCTCTGTAATAGAAATGTTCCACGTCAAAATGAGTGGTTTGGCAGGTGATGGTAAATGTGTAAAGTAAGAAGGTGTAAAATGGAGGATTGTGCTTTACCTAAATGCATTTCCTAAAACCATTTACCAAAAAAAATTTTTTAGCACTGTTCTGGATAAAGGAAATAGTTCTGAGAATACCAGCATGCTACACTCACAGTATAATTGGTTAGAAGCATGGGCTGAGGCATTAGCTGAATTTTCACTCTAGCCAAAGTGACTGTAAGGTCATTTCTGTGCCTTAATTTGTCTGTAAATGCAGATTAATACAAGCATACCTCAGATACTGAGGGTTCAGTTCTAGACTACTACCATAAAGCTAGTGTTGCAATAAAGTGAGTCACATGAATTTTTGGTTTCCCAGTGCATATAAAAGTTCTGTTTACACTATTCTGTAGTCTATTAAATGTGCAGTAGCATTATGTCTTTAAAAAACAAAGTATGTATCTTAATTAAAAATACCATGTGCCAGGCGTAGTGGCTCATGCCTGTAATCCTAGCACTTTGGGAGGCCAAGGCAGATGGATCACTTTACGTCAGGAGTTTGAGACCAGCCTGGCCAACATGGTAAAACCACGTCTCTACTAAAAATGCAAAAATTAGCTGGTTGTGGTGGCACGTGCCTGTAATTCCTCCACTGAAGTCTCTTTTTTGTTTGTTTGTTTGTTTTGAGATGAAGTCTCACTCTGTCGCCCAGGCTGGAGTGCACTGGCACGATCTCAGCTCACTGCAACCTCTGCCTCCCGGGTTCAAGCGGTTCTCCTGCCTCAGCCTCCTGAGTAGCTGGGACTACAGGCAGGCACCACCATGCCCGGCTCATTTTTGTATTTTTAGTAGAGACGGGGTTTCACCACGTTGGTCAGGCTGGTCTCGAACTCCTGACCTTGTGATCCACCTGCCTCAGCCTCCCAAAGTGCTGGGGTTACAGGCGTGAGCCACCGTACCTGGCCTCCTCCACTGAAGTCTTGAAACGCTCAGTCATCCATGAAGGTTGGAATCAACTTCTTCCAAACCCCTGTTAATGTTGGTATCTTGACCTTTCATGAATCATGAATGTCCTTAATGGCATCCTTTCCAGAAGGTTTTCAGTTTACTTTGCCCATATGCATGAGAGGAATCACTATGGCATCTATACCTTTATTCTTAAGCAGTAAGACCTGAAAGCTGAAATGACTCTTTTATCCAAGGGCTGTAGAATGGATATGTTAGCAAGCATGAAAACAACACAACATTAATCTTGTACATCTTCATCAGAGCTCTTGGGTGACCAGATACTCTGATGCTCATTATCAATAAGCAGTAAGATTTTGAAAATAATTTTTTTTTTTTCTGAGCAGTAGTTCTCAACAGTGGGTTTTAAATATTCAGTAAATCATGCTGTAAACAGATGTGTTATCTAGGTTTCATTGTTCCATTTATAGTGCACAGGTACAGTAGACTTAGCATGATTCTTAAGGCTCCTATATTTTCAAAATGGTAAATAAGCAATGCCTTCAGCTTGAAGTCACCAGCTCTATTAGCCTCTAACAAGAGTCAGTCTGTCTTTTCAAACAAGCTGGGCATTGACTTCTCTCTAGCTATGTGAGTCCTAAATGGTGTCATTTTCCAATAGAAGTCAGTTTTACCTACATTGAAAAATCTATTGTTTACTGTAGGCACCGTCATCAATTATCTGGATAACGCTGCAGCTTCTCCATCAGCACTTGCTGTTTCATTTTACACTTTTATGTTAACAGATACAGCTTCTTCCCTTAAACCTCATGAACCAACCTCGGCTAACTTCCAACTTTCCTTCTGCAGCTTCCTCACCTCTCAGACTTTCTAAGCATTGAAGGGAGTTAGGGCCTTGTGTTTACTGGAGTAGCACTTTTAACTTCCTTCAAGAACTTTTCCTTTGCATTCACCACTTAGTTAATCGGTGCAAGAGGCCTAGCCTTTGGCCTGTCTTGGCTTTTTTTTTTTTTTTTTTGAGACGGAGTCTTGCTCTGTTGCCCAGGCTAGAGTACAATGGCACCATCTCAGCTCACTGCAACCTCTGTCTCCTGAGTAGCTGGGATTGCAGGTGTGTGCCACCATGTCCAGCTAGTTTTTGTATTTTTAGTAGAGACAGGGTTTCGCCATGTTGACGAGGCTGGTTCGAACTCCTGACCTCAGGTGATCTGCCTTCCTCGGCCTCCCGAAGTGCTGGGATTACAGGTGTGAGCCAAAACACCTGGCTATGACTCTTCTTTTCACTTGAACTTAGAGGCCATTGCAGGGCTATATATTGGCTTAATTTCAATATTCTGTCTCAGATTAGGGAGGCCCAAGGAAAGGAGAGTGATAAGGAATGGCTACTTGTTAGAGCAGTCAGAACACACATTTATCAATTAAATTCGCCATCTTATGGCTTAGGCAAGAAGATGAGACCGTTTCTACAAAAAAATTTTAAAATTAGCCAGGTGTGGTGGTGCATATCTGTAGTCTAGCTACTCAGGAGGCTAAGATGGGATGATCGCTCGAGCCTAGGGGGTTGAGGCTGCAGCGAGCCATGATTGCACCACTGCACTCCAGCATGGGTGACAGAGCAAGACCCTGTCAAAAAAGGTTGCCATCTTATATTGGCATAGTTTGTGGCATCCCAAAACAGTTAAAATAGTACCATCAGTGATCACAGATCACCATAACATAATAATGAGAAAATCTGAAATATTGTGAGAATTTTCAAAATGTGAGACATGAATTGAGCACATGCTGTTGGAAAGACGGCAGTGATAGACTTGCTTGATGTAGGCTGCCACAAACTATCTGTGGAAAAACTTAATGGAGTGCAGTAAAATGAGGTATGCCTGTAATTCCTACATAGCATTATACTGCATAGAGTGGTAACAGGTAAAGCACTTAGAACAGTTCCTGGCTAATGTAAGAGCTTTTAAGTGTTAGCTGCTATTCTCTCCAAGGTGGAGCTCTTTCTGGTCAAGCAGCTCTGTGAATTAGATGAAAGGCAACGTAGCCTCTCCCCAGAGAAACAGGCACACAAATGCAAATCATGCATAAATGAGGTTCATAAATGGAGATCTTGAAAGCCCGTCCATGGAACCCAGGTTAAAACTTTCCCATAGCTTCTGCTATTGAGAAAGAAGAGAGGTGAGGCCATAGAAATTAGACTCCATCATGCATTAGAAACGGCTGTTCATTTAAAGCCCTTTCTGATTTTCTTCCATAACATTGTCTGGAAATTTGATTCACTT
Organism: Rhinopithecus roxellana; assembly: GCF_007565055.1. Classification (NCBI taxonomy): domain Eukaryota; kingdom Metazoa; phylum Chordata; class Mammalia; order Primates; family Cercopithecidae; genus Rhinopithecus; species Rhinopithecus roxellana. The sequence continues at coordinate 29,614,883 of NC_044553.1, forward strand.
TTGAAAGGTAGTAAATAGTTAACACAAGCTCTGGAGTCTGACCACCTGGGATCAAATTTTGGTTCATTCATTTACTTTTAGTTGTGTGGCCTTGAGCATAATACTGACCTGTAACTAAAGAGGTAAACAATTGTATCCCCCACTGAACTTGTTTTTTAACACTAAGCTCCCTCTTCAAGTTTCCAGTCTTACAACCATAATGATCTGTATCCCCTATAGCCATGCCTATTTTTTTCCCTTCAGTTTTAATTCATCTTTTGTTTCTATACTTCAACTCTAAATCTTTCCATTTCATGTATGGATTATGAGTCTGTCCTTAACTTAAACATCTATGGCCCAGACATCCTATACTCAGTTGCACTTAGAATTAGCTTTTTAAAGACATACACTATAATCCCAGCTACTTGGGAGGCTGAGGCGGGAGGATCACTTGGGTTCAGGTGTTCAGGACCAGCCTGGGCAACATAGTACGATTCTCTCTCTCTCTCTCTCACCCCTCTTTTCTCTCTCTCTCTCTCTCTCTCTCACACACACACACACATAAATGGCCAAGAGGTAGGTGGAAAAATTCTCAACATTGCTAATTATCACGGGAATGAAATAAAATCTACAATGAGATGATCTCATTCCAGTTATAATGGCCATTATCAAAAGGGAGAAAATGCTGGCAAGGATGCTGAGAAAAGGGAACTCATTCCCACTTGGTGGCAATGTGAATGAGTACAGCCACTATAGAAAACACTATGGAGACCCCTCAGAAAACTAAAAATAGAACTACCATACTATCCAGCAATCACACTACTGGGTATTTATTGAAAGGAAAGGAAATCAATATGTTAAAGGGATACCTGCACTTCCATGGTTATTGCAGCACTATTCACAATAGCAAAGATAATAGAATCAACCTAAGGGTCCATCAGCAGATGAATGGATAAAGGAACTGGGGTATATATACACAGTGGAATACTATTCAGCCATAAAAAAGAATGAAATCCTATTTGCAGTGACATGAATACACTGGAGGTGTATCCATGGAACTGGAGGTCATTGTAGTAAGTGAAATAATCCAGGCACAGAAAGACAAATACTGCATGTTCTTACTCATGTGAGCTAAAAAATTTATTTCATGGAGGTAGAGAGTAGAATGATAGTTACCAGAGGCTGGGTAAGGGGTATACAGGGTGGGGCAATGAAGGAAGGTAGGTTAATGGGTAGATACAAACATACAGTTAGATAAAAGGAGTAAGTTTTAATGCTTGATAGCATAGTAGGGTGACTATACTTAACAATGTAAATTTCAAAATGGCTAGATTTGAAATGTTCCCAACACAAATAAATGATAATAACATAATTTGAGATAATGAATAACATAAATATCCTGGCTTGATCATTATACATTCTATGCATGTCTCAGAATATCACAAGTACCCCGTAAATAGGAACAAATATATATATAAAAAAAGAGTAAAGTGAAAAAGGAAAACAAAGCAGCTTATCTAAGTGCTATTTTCTTTAGGTCACTCTTACCAAAGTTTAAGTTATCCCAATTACATTCCTAATCAGATTTTATTTCTCAGATTGATATTTAAGTTTCTCATCTAGTCATTTAAAAGTTAATTTTTCCATAAAGTAAAAGCAAGTTTATTTAAAAAGTAAAGGAATAAAAGAATGCTACTCCATAGGCAGAGCAGCCTATTTACTATTATTTTTTTGGAGCCACAATCTCACTATGTTGCCCAGGCTGACCTCAAACTCCTAGGTTCAAGGGATCCTCCAGCCTCAGGCCTCCTAAATAGCTGGGACTATAGATGCCTGCCTCTGCCTGGCTCCATTTTTTAAATCCTTTTAAGGTAGTGTCCACTCCAAGCCTTCTACTTCTATACAACTTGTAAAATTCTACTTTCATGCCTTATAGATGAGATAAATGGCATGGTTTACCGAGTGCTTACTCTGTCATGGTGACTAGGCGAAGTGCTTTTATATAATTTTTTGCAACATACCTGAGAGGTAGGAGCTATTCCCTATATTTACAAGTGAGACGAAACTGCTCAAATTCATAAAGCTAATAAATGACAGACTCTGGATTTAAACCTGGATCATTCTGACTCCTGGACCCACAATTTTAATATATTACATTGCCTTCCAAACCAAGCTATAAAAAATTTGGGCGACTTGGGCCAGATGTGGTGGCTCACACCTGTAATCCCAGCACTTTGGGAGGTAAAGCGGGATTGCTTGAGCCCAGGAGTTTGGGGTCAGCCTGGGGAACACACTAAAAAATTAAAAATTAGCTGAGTGTGGTGGCAGATACCTGGAGCTCCAGCTACTCGAGGAGTGGGAGGAGATAGCTTGAGCCCAGGAGATCAAGGCGTCCGTGAGCTGTGATCGTGCCACTGCACTTCAGTCTGGGCAATAGAGCAAGACCCTGTCTCAAAAAATATATATAGGCTGGGCGTGGTGACTCATGCCTGTAATCCCAGCACTATGGGAGGCCAAGGCAGGCGGATCACCTGAGGTTGGGAGATGAGCCTGGCCAACATAGTGAAACCCCATCTCTACTAAAAATACAAAAATTAGCTGGGCCTGGTGGTGGGTGCCTGTAATCCCAGCTACTCGGGAGGCTGAGACAGGAGAATCACTAGAACCCAGGAGGTGGAGGTTGCAGTGAGCTGAGATTGTGCCACTGCACTCCAACCTGGGCGACACAGCCTCTGTCTTGTAAAAAAAAAAAAAAAAAAAAAAGTGACTTAAAAGCCAGGCAGTGGCTCATGCCTGTAATCTCAACACTTTGGGAGGCCAAGATGGGAGGATCACTTGAGCCCAGGAGTTTAAGACTAGCCCAGGTAACATTGCAAGATCTGTTGGAAAAAAAAAAAAAAATTAGGTGACTTGGGCTAGTGGCCAAATTAGAATCTGGGTCTTAAACCACAAGCCAGTCTACTTGATTAGCTCATATTTAAATTTAAATCTTGTTTGCTGTAACTTTGGACATATTACTGTATATAGCCCTTGCCCTCAAAGAGTTTGTCTATCATGAAAGACAAATATAGAATGTGAGAAGTGCTATAGTAACAGATGGGTGAGCAGTTAATTCGACTTAGATGCAGGAAAGAGGCTTAGACATAGAGAATGAGCATATTAAGAGAGGGCAGGCTGGGCACATTAGCTCATGCCTGTAATCCCAGCATTTTGGGAGGCCATGGCAGGTGGATCAGCTGAGGTCAGGAGTTTGAGACCAGCCTGACCAATATGGTGAAACCCCGTCTCTACTAAAAATACAAAAATTAGCCAGGAGTGGTGGTGCCTGCCTGTAATCCCAGCTACTCAGAAGGCTGAGGCAGGACAATCACTTGAACCCAGGAGGCAGAGGTTGCAGTGAGCCAAGATTGTGCCATTGTACTCCAGCCTGGGTAACAGAGTGAGCCTCTAGAAAAAAAAAAAAAAAGAGAGAGAGAATGGGCATTCCCAACTGAGTGAACAATACAGTTGGCCCTAAGTATCCGGGTTCCACATCTGTGGATTCAACTGCAGATCAGACATATTTGAGGGGGAAAATACCTCAAAATTCCAAGAAACAAAACCTGAATTTGGCATGCATCAAATACTATGTTGAATCTATGCAAATGAATTTATGTGTAGGCATATTAGGTATTATAAGTAATCTAGAGATAATTTAAAGTTTCAGGAAGATAATATGTCATTTTATGTAAGGGACTTGAGCATCATGGATTTGGTATCCATGGAGGTCTTGAAACCAATCCTCCATGGACACCGAGGGACAAGCTCTATAAAGGGAGTCAGAGGAGAGAGACTGCACCGTGGGTTTAGACAGAATAATCTGATATGGGTGGGCAGGCAAATGAGAGTGAAGAAAGGGAAATAAGTCTGGGTCCAAGTTGTAAAGGGTGGTAGTTGCAGATTCTGATAAGAGTGTGGATTAAGTTCCAATTAACAATTAAATGGGAACATTTAAATTGTTAAATGTGTAAATTCTGGCCAGGCATGGTGGCTCACGCCTGTAATCCCAGCCCTTTGGGAGGACAAGGTGGTCGGATCACCTGAGGTCAGGAGTTCAAGACTAACCTGGCCAACATGGTGAAACCCCATCTCTACTAAAAATACAAAAAATTAGCAGGGCATGGTGGCATAAACCTGTAGTACCAGCTACGCAGGAGGCTGAGGCAAGAGAATTGCTTGAACCTGGGAGGCAGAGGTTGCAACGAGCCGAGATTGTGCCGCTGCACTCTGGCCTGGGTGACAGAGTGAGACTCCATCTCAAAAAAAAAAAAAATGTGGCCGGGCGCGGTGGCTCAAGCCTGTAATCCCAGCACTTTGGGAGGCCGAGACGGGTGGATCACGAGGTCAGGAGATTGAGACCAGCCTGGATAACACGGTGAAACCCCGTCTCTACCAAAAAAAAAAATACAAAAAACTAGCTGGGCGAGGTAGCGGGCGCCTGTAGTCCCAGCCACTCCGGAGGCTGAGGCAGGAGAATGGGGTAAACCGGGAGGCGGAGCTTGCAGTGAGCTGAGATCCGGCCACTGCACTCCCGCCTGGGCCACAGAGTGAGACTCCGTCTCAAAAAAAAAAAAAAAAAAAAAAAAAAAAAATCAGTTGATTTATTAGATGAGAAGTACTGATAAAACACTTAGAGAAATGTTAATTGTTCAGTAGATCAATAAGATTAATAAACTAAACATTAAAATTTAGAAAAAACAAAACTCCTCAACTGATACGGATAAACTAGTACCCCTGTAGCCCTTTCAAAGTGAGAAACAGAAAATGACATATAGGAGGCTGGGTGTGTTGGCTCCCACCTATAATCCCAGCATTTTGGGAGGCCGAAGTGGGTGGATCACCTGAGGCGAGGAATTCAAGACCAGTCTGGCCAACACGGTGAAACCCTGTCTCTACTAAAAATACAAAAATGAGCTGGGTGTGGTGGTACCTGCCTGTAATCCCAATTACTCAGGAGAATGAGGCATGAGAATCAGTTGAACCTGAGAAGTGGAGGTTGCAGTTGAGCCAAGATCGTGCCACTGCCCTCTAGCCTGGAATGAGATTCTGTCTCAAAAAAGAAAGTAACACATGGGAAAAAGAACACCTAGACCAGATTTACGTCAGAAAGATTTTGTCATAGAGATTAAACGGTAGGTTTGTGTGATCTCTTGACTTAATGGATAAACTAGGTTTAACCATTATTGAGAACTGTTGATATATAGTTAGTAATAGCTTTGTGGCTAAGATAAAATCAGAAAATGACCAAAATGGTAGCTTTCTAAATGTTCATGTTAGTGATAATCTGAAATCCTCTACCTTTGTACCTTCAGATTTTTTTTTTTTTTTGAGACGGAGTCTCATTCTGTCGCCCAGGCTGGAATGCAGTGGCACGATCTCAGCTTGCTGCAACCTCCACCTCACAGGTTCAAGCAATTCTTCTGCCTCAGCCTCCTGAGTAGCTGGGATTACAGGCGCGTGCCACCACACTTGGCTAATTTTTGTATTTTTAGTAGAGACGGGGTATCAACACATTGGTCAGGCTGGTCTTGAACTCCTGACCTCGTGATCCACCTGCCTCAGCCTCCCAAAGTGCTGGGATTACAGGCGTGAACCATTGCACCCAACCTCAGAATCTCTTAATAAGCATAGTTCTAGTATCACAAAATGTTTGTCACATGAAGGCATTTCACTACTCATACAATGTGAACATGAGCATGAAACATGTCTTTCTAATCTATTTATAGGTTAAAGTTCTCCTGTCCTCCTCCTTTAAAGGATTAACCTTGCTTCCAGCCAAAGTTAATTAAAAATTTAGTATATTCTCTCACTCAGAGTAAGCATGATAAACATAGGTTGTTTTAAAATATTATAGTAATGGTTTATTGATAGGTAATTTGGTTAGTAGAGTTATAAATACAAAAAGGGAAAGGTTACCAGAAATAAGACATTATTTCTAACAAATCTTCAGGAAAATCTTGATTATTAAAATCCCCTTTATCTTACAAGTGTTGCATATACAGTTTTAGCTCTTCATAGCCCTCTACCAATAAGGCACCTGCAATAGTATTGCTACTGCAGCCTTAGAGAGCATTTCTTAGAGGTCTGTTGGTGCTTCTCCTGACAAAGTGCACTTTTTAATTTTTTCCCCCCGAGACAGAGTCTTGCTCTGTTGCCCAGAGTTGGAGTGCAATGGCACAATCTTGGCTCACCGCAACCTCTGCTCCTGGGTTCAAGCAATTCTGCTGCCTCAGCCTCCAGAGTAGCTGAGATTACAGGTACCCACGACCACGCCAGGCTAATTTTTGTATTTTCAGTAGAGACAGGGTTTCACCATGTTAGCCAGGCTGGTCTCGAACTCCTAACCTCGTGATCCGCCTGCCTCGGCCTCCCAATGTGCTGGGATTACAGGCGTGAGCCACCACGCCCAGCCAATAAAGCGTACTTAATAAATATATATATATTTTTAGTTTTTAAATTTGAGATGGAGTCTCACTCTGTCACCCACGCTGGAGTGCAGTGGCATAATCTCAGCTCACTGCAATCTCCGCCTCTTGGGTTCAAGCGATTCTCCTGCCTCAGCCTCCCAAGTAGCTGGGATTATAAGCATGCACCACCACACCCAGATAATTTTTAATTTTTTAGTAGAGACAGGGTTTTCTCATGTTGGCCACGCTAGTCTTGAACTCCTGGCCTCAAGTGAGCCACCCACCTTGGCCTCCCAAAGTATTGGGATTATAGGCATGAACCACCATGCCCAGCCCAAAGTGCACTTTTAATCAAGACAAACAGTCACACATTTATATATATCCTAAAGTCCTAGTATAAAAACTGCGACTGAACTGATGGACTAGAATAAAAATAATAAATCCTTAGATCCATGCCAGCCTCTCACAAATTATCTGAATTTCATAAAAATATGAAGTGTTAACACAGAGATGGAATGGCAACTGACTTTATGAAAGCTCGCACATTGAAACTAAACAAAATCTCAAGCTGTGGTGTGGAGCCATTCTGTTACCAGGCAGCACCCCCTCACCATATAAATAGCAGCTAGCTACCAGTTTCTTAAAGCCAAACTAATGATGGTTTTGAAGATCAACCTTGTCTATTGCCCTACTCGTGACTCAAAATGGAAGACTTTTCCTGTCTCCTGACCCTTTTTCTTTTAGCTTATTTGAGAAGAGCCCTGAAATGAAAAAGGATCATTGAGTGAAATATAATCTCCTGGAGTATCATCTCCTTACTGTAGATACCCCTAACAACAACAGGAGGCTTTGATTCAGCCACATTCCAACAGAGGTTCTAAGTCAGTATCCTGTAAGGTTTCCATAGTCCTGGAAAACTTCACGCAAACTTCTTCTTGGTGGCTGTGAACCTCTCCATGTACTAAAAAACATGAAAGAATACATCAGGGGTATTTTGGTATGAGTAAATAAATAAAAGCCTATTTTTTTTTTTAATTTTGGTTTTTATTGCATGTGGTTTTTCATTTCCTACAAAATATAACTGCTCTAAATGCAAAATTAAGTACATAGTTTTGGCCGGGTGCAGTGGTTCACACTTGTAATCCCAACACTTTGGGAGGCCAAGGTAGATGGATCGCTTGAGCCTAGGAGTTTGAGACCAGCCTGGGCAATATGGTGAAATCCCATCTCTACCAAGAATAGAAAAATGAGGCATGGTAGTGCCTGTAGTCTCAGCTAATCGGGAGGTTGAGGTGGGAGGATCACTTGAGCTGAGATCCTGCCACTGCACTCAAGCCGGGTGACAGAGCGAGACCTTGCCTCCAAAAAAAAATAAAAATAAAGCACATAGGGCCAGACGCGGTGGCTTACACCTGTAATCCCAGGACCTTGGAGGCTGTGGCAGGCAGATCACTTGAGCTCAGGAGTTTGAGACCAGCTTGGCCAACAAGGTGAAACCCCATCTCTGCAAAAAATTAGCAAGGGATACTGGCATGCAATTGTGATCCCAGCTACTAAGGGGGCTGAGGGATAAGAATTGCTTGAGCCCAGGAGGTGGGGGCTGCGCCAGTGAGCTGAGATTGCACCACTGCACTCCAGCCTGGGCAACAGAGTGAGACCCTGTCTCACAAATATATATATATATATATATATATATATATATATATATATGTGTGTGTGTGTGTGTGTGTGTGTATGTGTATATATATGCGTGTATATATGTATATATGTGTGTATATATATGTGTGTGTATATATATCTTTCAAAAGACAAAGATGAAGACAAAGATGCTTTACAATAAGCTGTCTCTAGAGAAAAAGTCATCTTGGTACAACACCATTCAGCCAATGCTTTGAATCTACTTCCAAAATGGGGAAGAACAAATCCTGTTGACATTAGCTATAAACACTTCTGTGGATTACTTCACCATTGTCTTCTCTGGGGTAGTGACTAGAAAGGCAGAAGTACATTAATTCATACCTTATCATAGCCTTCCAGTTCTCGAAGTTTCTTTATTTCAAAAAGATTGCCTTCCACAGCAAGCAGACAGATCTGGGAATCACTGAGGATGCTCTGGGGAAGCATGCTGAGCTCAAGACAATTCTCTTCCAGGCGAAGAATTTTAAGGCGAGGACAGCAAGATATCTTCACTGAGATCTGAGATATCTATTGAAAAACCACAAAAGAATAACAGGAAAAAGCACAAGCACTACACTGGTTACTTTTAGTACATTAAAACAAAACAAAAAATCTTTACTTGACTATTTGTTCTAGTTTTCCCCGCTTTTACCACCTCCATTTTCTCACTGCCTACTCACTCCAGAAGCCTCTGTTATCTAGCTTCTGTTACTACGCCCCCACTTAAAAAAAAAAAAAAATGCTTTTATGAAGGTCACCAGTAGCTTTTTGGGAACAAAATTTTCTGATGATAAAAGCACTGTATGTCCATTATAGAAAATTTGAGAATCACAGGTTTAAAGAAAAAAGTTGACCTGGAATCCACCACCCAGAAATAACCACCATAAACATTTTGGTACATTTACTGCCAATATTTTATGTGTACATAGATACTGACTATTTTACTACCAAATTCAAGGATCCATCGTCCTCAGTCCCTATTGCATTTAACTGTACTATCTATCCCTTCCTTAAAACCCCTTCTTTTTGTCCTTTTTGGTTTTTCTTCCTATCTTTTGGATTATTCCTTACTTCTCTTGTTTTTACGGGCATTTTTCAAGTAGCTGTCCCTAATACTTCATATGTCATCTTCTCTCTCAACTTTTCCTAGAAAGCTCATTCATTGAAGTCCATCACTTTTGTTATGACCTCAAGATCTGTATCTACACTCTTACCTTTATTCTGCTCCCATGTTTCCAGCTTTCATTAAGGCATTTCCATTTACAAGATTCACCACAGACAACTTAGCATGTCCATTCTCAATAACACCACTGTTCCTTTAGGCCCTCAAGCTCAATACCAAGCAATTGTCTTTGACTCACCCCTTTTACCATTTAAATACTAAAAGTCACCAAATTCTTTGATTCTGCCTAGTATCATCTCAGACCATCACTTATTAGAAATGATGGGAACTTTAGTAAGTTCAATAACTAGCAATGCAAGTTCTCAGACCTCATCCCAGACCTACTGGATCAGACACACTGAGGGCAGGGGCTAATGATCTCTTTAAACAAGCTTTTCTGGTTATTCTGATGCATACTAAAGTCAGAGAACCACTGAATAAAGGTACTAGCAGAGGTGAATGTGGAGCAAATCCTCGACTAATACTTGCTGCTTAACTGATTCAGTTTTCCCCCCCCCCCCAAGAAGCTCTATAACATATAAGAATATCCACTTACGGTAAAAAACATGAGGCCAATCCCTCAAAGACCGACTGAATTTCATCATGATGTAAAATCACTACAATCTAGAAAAGGAATAGCCACATGCAGCTAATGGCTATTTTAATGGATCATGCAGATCTAGAAATACAGACACTAAAAACCTAAAGGCCATCCAGTCCCACAGTGTTGAGTGTTTCATCACTTGTGCCTTCATGCCTAGACAAGAATCTTTGGATTGGTTTTCCAGACAAATATTAGTTGAAAAGCTGCCAAAGTAATGGAAACAAATTTCAAATATTATAATTAAAGCTGTATAACAGTGAAATGGGCTATCTCCAGAAAGCCTATCACTTAATACTCTTCAGCAAAAACAGAAAACACACTTAACAAAGATGTCAAAACCCCCCACAAAATGAAAAAACTGAATTATCTCTGACACCTGACTCTGAGAACCTCAGTTTAGGCTTCATTTCCACCTTCTATCCCTGACATTACTCCTGGCTAGCTGGTTCGGGGCATATTTGAGGAGGATCTGAAGAATTCTTCAAGATTGGCGAGACAGTAGTTTAACTTTTGAAATGATCTCTCCCTGTTACCTACCTCATCCTCCCGAAAACACCTACACAACTAACACATCCTGTGTCTCAACTAATTCCATGGCACTTTGGGCCTTGAAATTAGTTCAGCTTACAGAAGAAACCTCTCATCTAGCCTCTGATACTTAGCTCTATGATGGCAGCTTAGGAAACGAGAGGTTAAGAGGTATCAGGAGACCATAAACCCACACATACGCTGTAGAGGAAAAAACCTTAAGCTCTAGACCTGATTCTGGTTGAGGTTGAGTTCGATGACTTGCAGCTCTCCCACTGTGTCAGGTATACTTCGAATCTGGTTCTTAGAGAGATCCACCACATCCAGGTGTCGTAGGCTACAAAGTTGGAGAGGTAATGCTCCCAGTTGGTTCCCAGAGAGGCTCAGGGTCTTGAGGGCAGAGAGTTGCCCAAAGGTAGACGGCAGCTCTCTAAGGTGATTGTTGTTCAGGCTTAGCGTCTCTAGTTTTTTCAGATTGCATATCTCATCAGGCAGAACAGCTGGCAAAGAAAATTTTTTTAAAACCTGAATCTGATAGAGCTGAAAACAACTTTGATGAAGTTTCTAAAGACTATATGGCAGGCTTTTTCGCCTCTTGTTAATATATGTAAAATTCCCACATGTGCCATTTTTAGGTATTGCATTTTACCAACATAGTCTTCAGAAGGTGAGGGTGCCATCAAAATTCAGGTGAGCATTTGTGTGTATAATGGACTCCTTTTGTAAAGGGGTCCAAGGCACAATTTGACGGCAATTTTGTGATATTTGGAAGATCCTCCCCTTCCCATCCATCCCCCATTCCAAGTTAGGTAGCTTTGTTTACATTACATCCCCAAAATGTTCTTCCCTTTCAAGTCCAAATTAACCCAGTAACAATCATTGTAACACCCAGAGAGGCTTATTTTAGATGTAATTACAAGAAGTAGAAAGAAGGTTTCAAGGATTCCGGCATTCTGCAACTTGAGCCCTCCTGCACGGTTTCATAACGAAAACAAAAATCAGCCTGTAACAGGAAACCACCCCTGGTAACAGCTTATCACTAGCAAAAGCCTCCCAGGCAAGAGCCATACTCAGTTTGTTGTTGTTCAGGGAGAGGCTCTTCAGTAGAGTGAACTTTCCTATCAGCAAAGGCGGTAGGCTCTCGATCTTGTTGTTGGACAAGTCGATGGTCCTGAGATTGCTCGTGAGCTTCTGCAAGTCTGCGGGGAACTGGAGAAAGGAGTTCACAGCGTGGAGAATCCCGCACCGACTAAGTTCGCCGCCCCCGCCGTCCCTCTCCCTTTAAGTTCCCTGGTCGTGTCCCTCCCATTCTCACCTCGGTCAGCCCTCGGTCCTTAAGCTGAAAGACACCAGTTTTCTGCGCCGTTTCCACATGAGCGCGGAGCGCACTGTTTCCCATCCTAGCGCCGCGGCACAGGTCCCTGCGGGAAGGAAGCGCAGCTGTCACCGCCCAGTCCACCCGGTCGGCCTCCCGGCTGGGTCTCCTGCCCCAGCTCTCATCTCCCGCCGATCCCTGGCTCCTGGGGCCCGACCCAAGAGCGGCAAGGAAGAAACGGAAGAACAGACAGCCCAACCACCAAGCCCTGCCGCCTTTGCAACTCTGCGGAGGCCAGGCGCCTCTGGGAGCCTACGGAAGATCACGGAACCCCGGACTCGCCTCCCACCGCTCAGCTGCCGGATGGCTCCGCAGATGAAGACCCAGGACCCGCAGTAGCCGGGATGCGCTCCCCGGCTTAGCCCCGGGCGGGACCGCCCTGTGACGTCATCGAGCCGCGCCGTGCGTTCGCCCTGCGTTCCAGCTCACTGTTGGCGCCTTCGCGGGAGGTGAGGCCGAGCCATGGCCGCTGCCAACCCCTGGGACCCGGCGTCCGCACCTAACGGCGCTGGGCTAGTGCTAGGCCACTTCATAGCTTCCGGGATGGTCAATCAGGTGCGTAGGGGCGGCGGTGGCGTCATCAAGGGGGTGCCAACGGTGGCAACAGAATATGGCTGTGAGTTGGTGCTGCTGGCTGTGGGAGTGGTGAGGGTCGTGGTTGGGGTCTGTACTATAGTAATAGAGCCCCTTCCAGGCAACAGCCGCGACCGTTCTGCCGTGGGTGCTTGGAAAACGGGGATCTGAGTAGATGGTGTTTAGGGTAGACTGTGTTTTGAGTGTCTGTAGGGTAAATTTGTCCCCGGCCCGTTTGTAGGAGAGTAGACTGCTGTTACCGGCCTTTTTTTTAATCTAGTGATACTGCCTCTAGACTGTAGTGTAAGGCGGGGATGGGAAATACGGATCATTATGTCCCCTCGCGGAACAAGCATTCCCAACAACGCTCGTTTGTGGGAAGTATTGAATCGTATTTGGGGCGGGAGGTGCTGGGTAGAGAAGGCGCTAGAAGCTCTTTTTTGTTTTTTTGTTTTTTATATTTATTTATTTATTTATTTATTTATTTATTTATTTGAGACAGTCTCGCTCTGTCGCCCAGGCTGGAGTGCAGTGGCACGGCCTCGGCTCGCATTTATTTATTTATTTATTTATTTATTTATTTGAGACAGTCTCGCTCTGTCGCCCAGGCTGGAGTGCAGTGGCACGGCCTCGGCTCGCTGCAACCTCCGCCTCCCGGGTTCAAGCGATTCTCTTGCCTCAGTCTCCCGAGTAGCTGGGATTACAGATGTGCACCACCACACCCAGCTAATTTTTTTGTATTTTTTTTTAATGTTTAGTAGAGACGGATTTCACCGTGTTAGCCAGGATGGTCTCGATCTCCTGACTTCGTGATCCACCCGCCTCGGCCTCCCAAAGTGCTGGGATTACAGGCTTGAGTCACCGTGCCAGGCCTTGGCATCTTTACAGGCCAAAAAAAAAAAAAAAAGTATTGACTAAAAAGATAAGACCTTGGAACGTGAATGGAGGAAGAGATTAATTTTGAGAAGGAGAGAAAAGAGACATTAACTCAAGGAGTCACAAAGTGGCAGTTTTAGGTTGGGCAAGAAGAGCATGTTGGGGGAAGGAGCCAATAGAGGGAGAAATTGAACATGTGAGGAAATAATGGAATGCAAGTGACAGAAGGGCATGGGGAAAGTGGGATCAAGGGCATTGAGAAAAATGGGGAAAGAAATTTTGATATATAGAGGAAGTTGAGGAATTTCACTAAAAAGAAAACAGAAAAGTTAAACTGATCTGTAAAAATTAGCACCATATTAGCCAGCGTGGTGGCGTGCACCTGTGGTCCCAGCTACTCCCAGGACCACATGGGTCCCGGAGGCTCAGATGGGAAGATGGCTTGAGCTCAGCAGATGGAGGTTACAGTGAGACGCGATTGGGCCACTCCACTTAGCCTGGGCGACAGAGTGAGACCTTGTCTCAGAAAAAAAAAAAAAAAAAAAAAAGCATTACAAACATGATGGAAGTATTTTTTAATTTAAGAAACTAAGGCTTAGACCAAGAAACTTGCCCATGGTCACTAGACTGTTGAAGGAGAATTAGATCTTAGCACTCTCCCTTTTGACACAATGTGTCCTCTCAATATGAACTGTTATAAGAGGCTGTGATATTGTCTTGAAAGATTTTAAGCTTTTGTTGAACACCCATTGTCTGGGTGATCGGGAGATTCAGGTGGTCCTAGTTGACTACATTTCCCAGGAGTGGCCACAGCCCTCTACAGTTTAATCCTTCCTTCTCTCCTGTGTTCTCTTTTTCTTTTATTTATTTATTTTTTGAGATGGAGTCTCCCTCTGTTGCCCAGGCTGGAGTGCAGTGGTGTGATCTTGGTTAACTGTACCCTCCGCCACCTGGGTTCAAGCAATTCTCGTGCTCCAGAGTAGCTGGGACTACAGGCACCTGCCATCATGCCTGCTAATTTTCATATTTTCAGTAGAGATGGGGTTTCACCATTTTGGCCAGGCTAGTCTCAAACTCCTGACCTCAGGTGATCCGCCTGTCTTGGCCTCCCAAAGTATTTGGATTACAGGCGTGAGCCACCGAGCCCAGCCTTTTTCTTATCAGGTTACCTAGTACTCTCACTTGTATTGTCCAGTTCTCCTGTCGCAAAATAGTTTGGCAAACTCATAATAGAAAACATTTTTGAGGGCTCACGCCTGTAATCCCAACACTTTGGGAGGCCAAGGCGGGTTGATCACCTGAGGTCAGGAGTTTGAGATCAGCCTGGCCAACATGGTGAAACCCAGTCTCTACTAAAAATACAAAAATTAGCCAGGTATGGTGGTGGGTGCCTGTAATCCCAGCTACTCGGGAAGCTGAGACATGAGAATCGCTTGAGCCCTGGAGGTGGAGGTTGCAGTGAGCAAAGATCATGCCACTGCACTCCAGCCTGGGTGACACAGTAAGACCCTGTCTCAAACAAAAACAAAAACCCCCAACGTTTGGTACTTGGTATCCCTCTAAAGAGCATTGGTAGGAAATACAAATGCCTAAACCAAAGGAGTGAGGCACTGGTGAGAGAATTTTAGGCATTAATGGGTGAACTCTTTTTTGGGGGTGGTGGTTGTCTTCGTGGTGTCTACTGTCTCTCAAGTAACATTAATTAGGCAGTTACTGGTTTTACCTACAGTTAACATGTCCCACTCCATAGCTCCTTAAGACCTTACTACACAGCTAGTCCCAGTGAGGGAGCTATTTACAGACTTGTAGGTTGGTTTTACTTTAAGCAAACTTTATACATAAAAACCTTTATCTTTTTTGTTTTTTTTCCTGAGACAGAGTCTTGCTCTGTTGCACAGACTGGAGTATAGTGGCACAATCTCGGCTCACTGCAACCTCCACCTCCTGGGTTCAAGCAATTACCCTGCCTCAGCTTCCTGAGTAGCTGAGATTACAGGCACGCACCACCACGCCCGGCTAATTTTTTTAATTTTTAGTAGAGACGGGGTTTCACCATGTTGGTCTGGCTGGTCTCGAACTCCTGACCTCAAATGATCCACCCGCCTCGGCCTCCCAAAGTGCTGGGATTACAGGCATGAGCCACCACACCCAGCCAAAAACCTTTTCCTGTTAGAAAGATTTAGCACTGATTCTTTCAAAATGATTTGTCACATCATCCCTTTAAACAGCCCATCCCTTTAATGCACATCATTTTTTGTGCATTAAAAATTAAGACGGCCGGGCGCGGTGGCTCAAGCCTGTAATCCCAGCACTTTGGGAGGCCGAGACGGGCGGATCACGAGGTCAGAAGATCGAGACCATCCTGGCTAACATGGTGAAACCCCGTTTCTATTAAAAAATACAAAAAACTAGCCGGGCGAGGTGGCGGGTGCCTGTAGTCCCAGCTACTCGGGAGGCTGAGGCAGGAGAATGGCGTAAACTCGGGAGGCGGAGCTTGCAGTGAGCTGAGATCCGGCCACTGCACTCCAGCCCGGGCGACAGAGCGAGACTCCGTCTCAAAAAAAAAAAAAAAAAAATAAGACTACTGAATTCCTGCTGGCAAGAATTTTTAAAAAATTCAGTGATTCCTAAAATTGGTATTTGATACAACTCTTCTAGAAAACATAACTTGTTTGAAGTTTTGTTTCAGTCCATTAGAGAGTGATTTGGTGAAAGAAAGGTAGGGCTGTCTGTAGGATAATGGGGTATTGCTTTAGTTTATTCCCCTCGGGACTGCTTTAGTGGCCTTACATTCTAGATATTTTTCCAGCAAGTGTGAGTGAGTCATGGAGTCTTGACCAAAGCTTGGTCATTGCTTATTGGCAATTAATAAGATCACGGTCTGGATCTACCAAAAAAAAAAAAACCCACAGAATCTACTAATTCTACTTTCTTAACCTGTGTCCTACTCTCCTCTACACCTGCTCTCCCATTTGACAGCCCCTGCTCTTAAATTCTCTGCTATACTAACCTCCCTTTTAGTGTCTCTCAGCTAGAATTCAGTATGAAAAGGAAGGGATAGGAAAAAGAAGAAAGGGTGCCCACAAATTACAAACTTATACATACATATATGGTATATAATATTACCAGGATTTTTATATTAAGTGTAAAGGTTCTGGATTTCAGCTTCTTCTTGTGCCTAGCCACGGAATAAACAAATGCCCTGAATAGACTCCTTTTTCTCAGGATCCTTTCATTTTCAGGGTACTTTTGCCCTCTGGGGCATGTAATAGCAATATATAATAACAATAGCTAAAGGAAAAGACTTTTCTATATTCTCGAATACCTGATTTTTTTTTCTTTTTTTTTTTTAATGTGTTAAACTAAGTCTCAATCCTCAAATAGTTATACTTTCTATTTGTTATAGAAAATAAGCCTCCACCTCCCTAAGTGCAGGGATTACAGGTGAGAGCCACTGCACCTGACCATCTTTCTTTCTTCTCTCCTTTTTTGTTATCTGCTTCTTAAACATTCTTATTTTTCCTCTGGTTTCTCTTGCATGTTCTTAGCTAAGCGCCATTACTCTATTGTTGAACCTGACAGTTTACTAGTTTGCCAGATATACAACTAAGATTCGTGTATAAGCATGGAGAGAGGGAGATATACCAGGGAACAAGTTGATTACAATGTGATACATTGTAGAAAATGTTTTACGCTCCTTTACCTCCTGAGAGAGAAAAAAGGGCCAGCTCATATGATGGAAAGACAGTGGATTAGATGTGTTCTCACTTCCACCCTTGCACACATTGGCAGTGTGAAGTTGGAGTAATACTTTCCTGTTCCTCAATTTTGCCATCAGTAAAATATCTTGTGTTATCTACTTCAGCGAATGGCATAACTCTGTCCAGTCACGTGAAGCAGAATCCTTGGAGTATTAACTGGATTTTATCCCTTATTCACCATATCAACTAAGATTTGTCAATTCCATCTTTGCAGGAACTCCGTCTTTTCTTCCTTTCCTTTTTAACTGTTATTGACCTAGTCCACATTCTCATCCTCACCTGGAATACTGTAGCAGCCACCTGTTGAAAATATCCAATCTCTCTAGTCCATTGCTCCACTAGTGTTGTTTATGTTAGCTAGTTACCAGGGTTTTCCTTTTTTTTTTTTTTTATTGTGGTAAAATACATATAACATATAACATAAAATTTACCATTTTAACTATCTTAAAATGTACAATTCAGTGGCATTTACTATACTCAATATTGTGCAACTATTTTCAAAAACATTTTTATCAGTCCAGATGTAAACCCTGTACTATTCCCTATTCCCTCCTCCCTCTTCAGTAGTGTTTTTATTTTGTTTGTTTTGTGGGTGTATTTTTTTTTTTTTTGAGTCTCGCTCTGTCATCCAGGCTGGAGTGCAGTGGTGCACTCACGGCTCACTGCAGCCTCGGCCTCCTGGCCTCAAGTGATCCTCCCACGTCAGCCTCCCTAGTAGCTGGGACTACAGGCATATGTCATCATGCCTGGCTAATTTTTGTATTTTTAGTAGAGACAGGGTTTCACCATATTGGCCAGGCCAGTCTCCAACTCCTGATCTCAGGTGATCTACCCACCTCCGCCTCCCAAAGTGCTAGGATTACAGGTGTGAGCCACCACACCCAGCCAGTTTTATTTTTCATACTACCCCAGTTAAATATCCCCCACCTTCCCCGCCTCTGCTGAGACAGGCTGGCCTGTTGCCCAGGCTGGAGTTGCAGTAGCATGATCACAGCTTACTGTATCCTCAATCTCCCAGGCTCAAGGGATCTTCCCACCCCAGCCTCCCAAGTAGTTGGGACTATAGGCACACGTTACCATGCCTGGCTAATTTTTTTTTTTTTTTTTTTTGAGACAGTCTCACTCTGTCACCAGGCTGGAGTGCAATGTGGCGTGATCTCGGCTCACTGCAACCTCCGGCTCCTGGGTTCAAGCGATTCTCCTGCCTCAGCCTTCCGAGTAGCTGGGACTAAAGGTGTGCCACCATACCCAGCTAATTTTTGTATTTTTTAGTAGAGATGGAGTTTCACCATGTTGGCCATGACCATCTCGATCTCCTGACCTCGTGATCTGCCCCCCTCAGCCTCCCAAAGTGCTGGAATTACGGCCGTGAGCCACCATGCCCGGCTGCCTGGCTAATTTTTTTTTAATTTTTTATAGAGACAGGGTCTCCCTGTGTTGTGCAGGCTGGTCTCAAACTCCTGGGCTCAAGCAGTTATCCTGCTTTAGCCTCCCAGAGTGCTGGGATTACATACATGTGTGAGCCATCATGCCAGCCTGTATTTCTAAATAAGTATTATGTATGATTTTATTACTTCTTTACCAGAAAATGTTCAGTTGCTCCCATTTTCTGCAGTATGATTGTTGAGCATAGCACTCAGGATCGTCTGTGATTATGTGGAGACTATGTTTTCAGCTACTTCTTACCCTGTTTTCACATATATGCTAACACTGGTGGTTACTGAGCATTTATAATGTTTTTGATCTTTCTATCTAGAATACATTTTTCTTCCCATACATTATGAGCCTCGTGAGGGTGGAGAGCTTGTTTCATATTTGAATATTCCATTGCCTAACTCAGTGTTTATAAAATTGGTTATTTTTGGACAGTAAACTTTTACTATGAAGACCAGAGAGTAAATATATAAGGCTTTGTGGGCCATATGGTTGCAACTACACAACTAGGTGGTTGTATAAAGGCAGCCAGAGATAGCATGTAAATGGATGAGACAAGTCACTTTCCAATAAAACTTTATTTCTAGACCACGAAACGTGAATTTCATATCATTTTCTTTGTTTTTTTTTTTTAGACGGAGTTTTGTTCTGTCGCCCAGGCTGGAGTACAATGGCGCGATCTTGGCTCACTGCAACCTCTGCCTCCCAGGTTCAAGCAGTTCTCCTGCCTCAGCCTCCCAAAGTAGCTGGGATTACAGGCGCCCACCACGATGCCCGGCTAATTTTTTTTGTTTATTTTTTTTGAATAGAGACAGAGTTTCACCATGTTGGCCAGGCTGGTCTCAAACTCCTGATCTCAGGTAATCTGCTTGCCATGGCCTCCCAAAGTGTTGGGATTACAGCCGTGAGCTATCACGCCCAGCCTTTTTTTTTTTTTTTTGAGATAGGGTCTCACTCTGTCGCCCAGACTAGAGTTCAGTGGCAATCTCAGCTCACCACAATCTCTGTCTCCTAGGCTCAAGCAATTCTTCTGCCTCAGCCTCCCGAGTAGCTGGGATTACAGGTGTGCACCACTACTGCCTGACTAATTTTTGTATTTTTAGTAGAGATGGGGTTTCACTATGTTGGCCAGGCTGGTCTTGAACTCCTGACCTCAAATGATCCACCCACCTCAGCCTCCCAAAGTGCTGGGATTACAGGCATGAGCCACTGTGCCCAGGCTGTTATAAAATATTGTCTTTGATTTTCTTTTTCCCAACAATTTGAATATATAAAAATCATGCCTGGCTGTAATGGGCTGCATTTATTTCATGGACTATAGTTTTCCAATTCCTGGCCTATCTGATCTCTAAAATTCTTTGGCCTGGGCACGGTGGCTCATGCCTGTAATCCGAGCACTCTAGGAGGCTGAGGCGGGTGGATCACCTGAGGTCAGCAGTTGTAGACCAGCCAGGCCAACATGGTGAAACCCCTACTGTACTAAAAGTACAAAAAAAAAAAAAAAAATAGCTGGGCATGGTGGTGATAATCCCATGGTAGCTGGGAAGCTACTTGGAAAGCTGTAATCCCAGCTACTTGGGAAGCTAAAGCAGGAGAATCAATTGAATCCAAGAGGCAGAGGTTGCAGTGAGTGGAGATCATGCCATTGCACTCCAGCCTGGGTGACAAGATCAGAACCAACGGGTGGCTCACGCCTGTAATCCCAGCACTTTGGGAGGCCTAGGTGGGCAGGTCACAAGGTCAGGAGATTGAGACCATCCTGGCTAACACAGTGAAACCCCGTCTCTACTAAAAAATACAAAAAAAATTTAGCCAGGCGTGCTGGCAGGTGCCTGTAGTCCCAGCAACTCAGGAGGCTGAGGCAGGAGAATGGCCTGAACCCGGGAGGCGGAGCTTGCAGTGAGCTGAGATCGCACCACTGCACTCCAGCCTGGGTGACAGAGCGAGACTCCATCTAAAAAAAAAAAAAAAAAAAATATATATATATATATATATATATATATATATATATATATATATATATTCTTTGCTGTGCTAGCATTGTAGAAAATGCAATGATAGAGAAAATTATGGATGAAGTCTAAGGATGCACAAGATAATACTCAATTCTGAGATAATGTGCATGGACTCATGGAATGAAAGGATAAAAAAGAAGGGGTAACCTTTTTGAAAGAATAATTATGCCTGGATACAAATAATCCTTTAACTGAAAGATAAGAAGGTGAATATACACAGTATGAATGACTTGTAGCCAACTGAGGTCATTTAGCGAATCAGATAAATGATTCCATGAAGGGGAAAAGTATTTGATTTCAACCCCAGAAGCTCAGAGAGACTGGGCCTGAGTCATTTGGAAAGATAGAGGTGATTCTCCAACAACTTTAGTCTTAGAATCCTTTGATAAACTATCAGTAATACAAATCTATTTTGTATGATACCTTAGGAAATAATACAAAGGGAGTGTGTTGTTTCTCTTATTTTTTTTTAATATTTGAGCAAATGATTTGTGATGGTGAAGGTTCTAAAACAAGAATTACACATTGCTACTGTTTTACTTTGTACTTCAAAGGCAGTGTTGGACATAATATATTCTCATATTTTAGACTATAAGCATGCTATTCCAATGTACATAGAAACTTTTTGTGACATTCTGCTACTTTCCTTGTTCGTTTACCAATAGGAGATGTTAAACTTGTCTAAGAAAACAGCTTCTTGTTTTGTGAACTTCACCAGACTACAGCAGATCACAGACATTGAAGCTGAAATCTACCAGGTAAATCATGTTGAGCTTTTCACTTTCTTTTTTTTTTTTTTTGAGACAGAGTCTCACTCTGTCACCCAGGCTGGAGGCTGGAGTGCAGTGGCACGATCTCGGCTCACTCCTAGCTCCGCCTCCCAGGTTCACACCATTCTCCTGCCTCAGCCTCCTGAGTAGCCTGAGTAGCTGGCACTACAGGCGCCCACTACCCCCACTGGCTAATTTTTTGTATTTTTAGTAGAGACGGGGTTTCATCGTGTTAGCCAGGATGGTCTCGATCTCCTGACCTTGTGATCCGCCTGCCTCGGCCTCCCAAAGTGCTGGGATTACAGGTGTGAGTCACCGCGCCCAGACTGAACTTTTCTCTTTGTACTTCTAGTATAGGAAAACAAAAACAAAAGCTGGCCAGGTGTAGTGGCTCACACCTATAATCCTCGCACTTTGGGAGGCCAAGGTGGGAGGACTGCTTGAGCCCAGGAGTTTGAGACCCTGTATGGGCAACATAGGGAGATCTCGTCTCTACAGAAAAATTTAAAAAGTAACCAGATATGGTGGCACACACCTGTAGTCCCAGCTACTTGGGAGGCTGAGGTGGGAGGATCACTTGAGCCTAGGAGGTCGAGGCTGCAGTGAGCCATGTTTGCGCCACTGTACTCCAACCTGGGTGACAGACAGAGACCCAATCTCAAAAACAAAATGTGATCCTCCCATCTCAGCCTCCCAAGTAGCTGAGACTACAGGTGCGCACCACCACACCCAGCTAATTTTTTATTTTTAGTAGAGATGGGGTTTCACCATGTTGGCCAGGCTGGTCTCGAACTGCTGACCTCAGGTGGTCCACCCACCTCGGCCTCCCAAAGTGCTGGGATTACAGGAGTGAGCCACCGTGCCTGGCCCCGGATACTCTCTGATTGAGCTAAATGTTACTTTTGTTCCTTATGTAGAAAAACCTGGAAATTGAACTCTTGAAACTAGAAAAAGATACAGCAGATGTTGTTCATCCTTTCTTTTTGGGTAAGTGGTTTGGTTTTAGTTAAGTGGATAATCACTGGAATTTCAGCTTTTTCTTGGATTACTGTAATAAGCACCAGTCAGTCAAATTATGATGCACTGTCGTTTTTCCAGGTGTTTTTCCAAAGCTAACGAAGTCGTCTATTTCTATGCTGAAATAGAAGTTCTGTTGGCTTGAGTAGTACAAACAGCATAAAAAGTGACTAAATTGGCTCTTCAAAGTCAGGAGAACTTGAAAGAAAAGTCTGAGGAACTTTCAGATTAAAGGAGACTAAAGGGACATGAGAACTAAAGCACTGTATGATCATGGATTGATTTTTTTTTTAATGAGATGGGGTCTTCCTATGTTGCCTAGGGTAGTCTTGAATGGCACAAGCAATCCTCCCAAATCAGCCTCCCAAGTAGCTGGGATCACAGGTGCGTACCACCATGTCTGGCAGTGTATTGAATATTTGACGAGAAAGTTTTCTTGTGGCCAGGTGTGGAGAGTCACGCCTGTAAACCCAGCACTTTGGGAGGCCAAGGTGGGTGGATTGCTTAAGCCCGGGAGTTCAAGATCAGCCTGGGCAACATGGTGAAACCCTGTCGTCTCTACAAAAAATACAAAAACTAGCCAGGCATTGTAGCGTGTACCTGAAGTACCAGTTACATGAAAGTCTGAGGCAGGAGGATTGTTTGAGCCTGGGAGGTCGAGGCTGCAATGAGTTGTGATCATAGCACTTCGCTCCAGCGTGGGTGAGAGTGAGACCCTGTCTCAAAAATTAAAATTCTTTTTGCTGTAAAGGACATTATTGGGATACTTAGTGATGTTTAAATATGGGCTGTATTAAATATTGGTAGTATTGTATCAATGTTAAATTTTTGAATTTGATAATGTGCTGTAGTTATATATAGGAGAATGTTCCTGTTCTTGGGAAATACATGCTAACGTTTCACAGGGAAAAAATATCTGTCTGCAGCTTACTCTCAAATGGATCAGCAAAAATAGAGAGAGAGAGAGTGTGTGTGTGTGCGTAGAGAAGGAAGATAAAAAGAAAATGTAGCCAAATGTTAACAATCAGTGAATATAAATAAAATGTATATGTGAGTTCACCGATTTTTTTGAAACTTTTCTGCAAATCTGAATTTTTTCAAAATAAGAATTTTAAAGAAAGGTCAATTGGCAGCCATTAACTGAATGGGGAAAATAATGAGATAATCAGAAATAGCTTGTAAGATGACTTTAAGAGTGTCACCCTGTCACCCAGGCTGAAGTACAGGTCACTGTAACTTTAACACCTGGTTTCAACTGATTCTCTCAAGTAGCTAGGACTATTGGCATGTGCCACCATGCCCAGCTAATTTTTTTTTTCTTCAATTTTTTTGTAGAGATGAGGTTTTACTATGTTGCCCACGCTGTTCTCAAACCCCTGGCCTCAGTTCTCCCAGTTCAGTCTCCCAAAACACTGCAATTACACGTATGAGCTAGTGCACCAGCTAAGGTGACTCTTTTTCGATGGTCTTTTATAGACTATTAGAGTCAGAGATAGGAAAAAAAAAAAAACTTTGTGTTAAGAATACAGCTCTGGCTATAAGAACTGAATAAGAGGTAGAGATGAGAAACACAGAGAAAGAATTTAGCACTAGATTTGGTTATCACTAGGAAAAGAGATAATAGAAATATATTACATATACAAAAACCAACTAAAAGAAAATTGTTGAAAATGAAATTGGTATTGGTATTAAAGATAGCAAAGAGGAGACAGGAGGGTAATGATGGGATGAATTTTTGACATTGGTGGTGTTAAACCAAGGCAAAGAAGAAATTATTAGTGATTCTGTTATTTGTCCTATTGCTAACTGTAATTACTGTTTTTAATTTGTATAGCTCAGAAGTGTCATACTCTGCAAAGCATGAATAATCATTTGGAAGCAGTGCTGAAAGAGAAGAGATCCCTTAGGCAAAGACTGTTGAAACCCATGTGCCAGGAAAACTTACCTATTGAAGCTGTTTATCACAGGTTAGACTGAAAAGTAGAAATTAACAGTTACACCTGTTTTCTCAGTTTACTTTTTGTTTTGCAGTTACTTTGCAGAATTCATAAAACAATTAGTGATTCTATTTGTTAACATTATTAATGTTGATATATTAAACCAGAAAGAAAATCGTTGCTTTTAGACCACTCACTATACCTATGGCAAAAAGAAAGAACTTGGCCATCGTGTTTTGGGAATTACAAATTATGACTTTAGTGAAAGAAATTCGATCCATAACATGTAATAAAAATCATATGTGAAGTAAATTCATTGTTGTAAAGTAAAGTCATTGTTGAGTTAATGTTGCCTATATGTAAAAATTCTATTGTGGGCGTTTAACTGGGGCAGATGAAAACACTATCAACTAAGGGAGGAAAAAACCTGGATTCTGTTCTCATCTCTACTGTTTATATGCCTCAAAGCCTTGAGCAAATGATTTAAATTTTTCACTTGGTTTCCCAATAAATAGAATGGAGCACAATTCTATTTACATCCTCAAATTGAAGATGTAGATTATGACTAATGATAAATACCAGCCTGGGCAACATGGTATTTTTTAGAATATTTTTTAGAAAGTGGGTATTTGTAGAACCCACTTCTACAAAAAAAAAGAAAACAAAAATGAGCAAAGCATGATGGCACACACCTGTATTCCTAGCTACCTGGGAGGCTGAGCTGGGAGGATGACCTGAGCCCAGAAGGTCAACTCTGCAGTGAGCTGTGATTGCACCAGCCTGGGTAACAGAGTGAGACCCTGTCTCAAATAAATAAGAAACAAGCATCTGGGGATCTCATTGCTAACCTTCTCCACCAATGCCTCACTAGCTTAAGCAAATCAGTATCTTCTCTTAAGTGTCAGATTTTTTATTTTGTAGGAAAACAGTAGATACACAAAAACTTATTCTTCCAAAAAAACAAAACAAGGCTGGGCACAGTGGCTCAAGCCTGTAATCCCAACACTTTGGGAGGCCGAGGTGGGCTGATCACTTGAGACTAGGAGTTCGAGACCAGCCTGGCCAACATGATGAAACCCTGTCTCTACCAAAAAATACAAAATATGCTGGGCATGGTGGCACATGCCTGTAATACCAGCTACTGGTGAGGCTGAGGCAGGAAAATCACATGAACCCAGGAGGCAGAGGTTGCAGTGAGCTGAGATTGTGCCACTGCACTCCAGCCTGGGCAACAGAGTGAGACTGTGTCTCAAAACAAAAAACAAAACAAAACCCCTTTCCTGTGGCTATATTCAGTATCTCTTTAGTACATTATCATTACCCTTAGCGTATATATTGTACTACATCTAAGAAATGGGCAATGATTTGAAAGAGTTTTTGCAAATGCAGAGATTCAAAGTAGCTTTCTATGTAGGCTATTTCAATGAAGTACATTTATCCTTATTGTCTTCATTCTTCACAGAGAATGAGTACATTGAAATGGAATGAGGCCGGGCGTCATAGTTCACGCCTGTAATCCTAATAATTTGGGAGGCCAAGATGGGTGGATCACTTGAGGCCATGACTTTGAGATCAGCCTGGCCAACATGACAAAACCCTGTCTCTACTAAAAATACAAAAAGTAACTGAGTGCAGTGGTGCACGCCTGTAATCTCAGCTACTCAGGAGGCTGAGGTGCAAGAATCGCTTGAACCCAGGAGGTGGAGTTTACAGTGAGCCGAGATTGTGCCACTGCATTCCAGCCTGGGCAACAGAGTGAGACTCTGTCTCAAAAAGAAAGAAATGGGGCCGGGCGAGGTGACTCATGCCTGTAATCCCAGCACTTTGGGAGGCCAAGGCGGGCGGATCAGGAGGTCAGGAGATCGAGACCATCCTGGCCAACATAATGAACCCCGTCTTTGCTAAAAATACAAAAATTAGCTGGCCATGGTGGCATGTGCCTCTAATCCCAGCTACTCAGGAGGCTGAGGCAGGAGAATTGCTTGAACCCAGGAGGCGGAGTTTGCAGTGAGCTGAGATTGCGCCACTGCACTCCAGCCTGGTGACATAGTGAGACTCCATCTCAAAAAAAAAAAAAAAGGAAAAAGGAAACAGAATGGGGTTTTTTAATCTAGGGAAATTCCTTTATTTTATTATTTTTTTTTTTTTTGAGACGGAGTCTCGCTCTGTGGCCCGGGCTGGAGTGCAGTGGCCGGATCTCAGCTCACTGCAAGCTCCGCCTCCCGGGTTCACGCCATTCTCCTGCCTCAGCTGCCCGAGTAGCTGGGACTACAGGCGCCCGCCACCTCACCCAGCTAGTTTTTTGTATTTTTTAGTAGAGACGGGGTTTCACCATGTTAGCCAAGATGGTCTCGATTTCCTAACCTCGTGATCCGCCTGCCTTGGCCTCCCAAAGTGCTGGGATTATAGGCTTGGGCCACTGCGCCCTGCCGGAAATTCCTTTACTTATATGAGAAAATGATTATGATTAACATTGAGGTTTCTTTAACATTAAGTTGGATTCCACATATGATTACTGTTGTCTCTTTCCATTTTTTTATTGGATGACAGGTTGCTTAAAGTGAAAGAGAAGGACCTTTTTAAAATCACTAATATTTCTATGAATGCAGAAAGGTTGTTATTGGCTCTCTAGGTTGATTGTAATTCTTATCTCAAATTAAAAAGTCCTGATTAAAGGAAAAGAAAACGCAAAACATTTAAACTTAAAAAAATGGTTGACTTTTTTCTTTCTCTTTCAGATATATGGTACATTTGCTGGAATTGGCTGTGACTTTCATTGAGAGATTAGAAACCCACCTTGAAACAATTAGAAATATTCCTCATTTAGCTGCAAACCTAAAGAAAATGGTGAGTATTAATATAACTATCTTTAGTTATTTGATACTAGAATCTTAGAGGTATGCTCTCCCAGGTTGGCTCAAGAAGTGTTTTCTTGGCCAGGCATGGTGGCTCACGCCTGTAATCCCTGCACTTTGGGAGGCCGCGACTTTGGATTACTTGAAGTCAGGAGTTGGAGACCAGCCTGGCCAACATGGCGAAACTCCATCTCTACTGAAAATACCAAAATTAGCTGGGCGTGGTGGTGTGCGCCTGTAATTCCAGCCACCCAGGAGGCTGAGGCAGGAGAATTGCTTGAAACTGGGAGGCAGAGGTTATAGTGAGCCGAGATCATGCCACTGCACTCCATCCTGGGCAACAGAGCAAGACTCCATTTCCAAAAAAAAAAAAAAAAAAAAAAAAAAGAAGTGTTTATTTATTTAGACCTTGGATTTAGCATTTTCTTTTTCATATAATTTTTCTTTAGAAGCCATTTTAAATTCTTTTATTCCAACATTTAATAACCATGTGTTGCCTTCATTGTGCTGTGGCTATGCTACATGTATTGTGAAAGATAGATATGACCAAATCCTGCCTTCAAATTCTCAATGTTTGGTGAGACAGCTATAAAATATGTATTTTCTGCTTTATAGGATTGTATTTGCATAATCGATGCAGCAGAGAATTATAAAGAGATGCCATCTATTGAGCATAGAAAAGGGAGGAATTACTTCCAGTTTAGGAGGATTCTGAGTAGGACAGGGGTAGGAAGACTTCAATTAAGTTTTTGTTTTGTTTTTTAAATAGAGATGAGTTCTCACTATGTTGCCTAGGCTGGTCTTGAACTCCTAAGCTCAAGTGAGGCACCTGCCTCAGCCTCTCAAAGTGCTGAGATCACAGGCATGAGCCACCACGTCCAGCTTCAATAAAGATTTATTTAGGTGTTAGCAGTAAGCCGAATCTTTTTTTTTTTTTTTTCTGAGATGGAGTTTCACTCTTGTTACCCAGGCTGGAGTGCAATGGCATAATCTCGGCTCACTGCAACCTCCGCCTCTTGGGTTCAAGCGATTCTCCTGCCTCAGCCTCCCAAGTAGCTGGGATTACAGGCGCCCACCACCACACCCTGCTAATAGTTTGTATTTTTAGTAGAGACAGGGTTTTGCCATGTCAACCAGCCTGGTCTCCAACTCCTGACCTCAGGTGATCCACCTACCTCGGCCTCCCAAAGTGTTGGGATTAAAGGCCTGAGCCACTGCGCTTGCTAAAGTAAGCTGAATCTTAATGAACAGTTGAAATTTGGACATGCATCAGAAAGAATAGGTTGGCCAAAAGGAGCAATGTGAGGAAAGACATATAAGCTAAGTCAAAGAACCCAGGTAGTATAGGGGAAAAGTGATACTTTTGGCTGGTGCCTAAAGGTATTGAGGAGATTAGCTCAGGGTTAGTTTATGCAGTGCCTTAAAAACCAGACTAAGAATCTTAGACTTTACTGTCTGAGTATTGGGGAGCCATTGAATATATATGTGTGTGTGTGTGTGTGTGTGTCTGTGTGTGTGTTTTCTTTTTTTAGTGACGGGTGCGGAGGAGTGACTTGATTAGAACTGTGCCTTAATCGTGGAGAAAATATTGGATAGAGCAGACTGAGCCTTGCTACTCCTAAGTATTGGCAGAGAGTATCAGCATCACTTGGAAGCTTGTTTTAAATACAAAACTACAGACATCATGCACCCTAGACCTTCAGAATCAGAATCTGTTTTAACAAGTTCCTCAGGTGATTCTTGTGCACATTAAAGTTCGATCAGCTCAGGCCAGGCGCGGTGGCTCACGCCTGTAATCCCAGCACTTTGAGAGGCTGAGGTGGGCGAATCACAAGGTCAGGAGATCAAGACCATCCTGGCCAACATGGTGAAACCCCATCTCTACTAAAAATATAAAAATTAACAGGGTGTGGTGGCGCACGCCTGTAGTCCCAGCTACTCGAGGGGCCGAGGCAAGAGAATCGCTTGAACCTGGGAGACAGGTTGCAGTGAGCCGAGATTGTGACACTGCACGCCAGCCTAGCGACAGAAAGAGACCCCGTCTCAAAAAAAAAAGTTTGATCAGCTCTGGGTTAGAAGACTAGGCAGAGAAACCAAAGGCAGAAAAACCTGGAGACTAATTTACAGTCATTCAGATAAAAGATTTAAAGCGTAGAAATACAGAAGATAATTTTTTTAGATTTTGGAGGTCAAATTTTTAGAACTTGGCTATGAATTAGACAAGGGACACATCAAAGATAATGAAGTTTCTAGTCTGGGTGACTTGAAGGTAAGTAGGATCAAGTGTGGGTTAAAGAAGTTAGTTTTTTGACACATCTTGCACATGTAGTAAATGGTCAATCATTGTTGAACTGTAGTTAAACTGAGTTTGAGATATTGAAGGTACATCCAGATAGAGATTACCAATAGTCTTAAATGTGGGCCTGAATTTTAGGAGCCTGAATTTTAGGAAGGAGGTTAGGTTTAGCAATATAAATTGAGGGTCATCTGCATTGAGTGATTATTGAAGACAAAAGAGGTGAACTCACAAAGAGTAGGTTTGTACTATAAAGTGGGAAGGCATAGTTTTAAGGAACTTTTGAAGTAAGGGGCTGGAAAAAGATCAGGTGTTAACCTTTGGTATCAATTATTCATGATATAATGAATTAATAAGAGACATAATTTCTCCTGTTTCCCTTTTCAAATGTTACAGAACCAGGCTTTAGCAAAAATGGATATATTGGTGACTGAGACAGAAGAACTGGCAGAGAATATACTCAAGTGGCGTAAACAACAAAATGAAGTTTCGTCTTGTATCCCCAAAATATTAGCTGAAGAAAGTTATCTTTATAAACATGATATTATAATGCCTCCTTTACCTTTTACTTCTAAAATTAATGTCCAAACTATTAATGCCAAGTAGTCATCAACTTCATTTTTGCTTAATTATGTGTAGTCATATGAAGTCTATTTCTAGTTGACTGTAACATGGGTATTAATAGTCTTTGCTGCTAGTAATACTGAAAGAACCTGCTTTATGTTGGAGTATCAAGATCTCAGGTTAATTAAGACCAAACTGACTTTTCCTTTGTTTTTCGTATATTTTTATTCTACCTTTCAGTAAAACTAGAGAAGATAAAAAATAGCCATGACAATTTATTAACATAAGTGAATTAACCATTTCTCAGGCAGAAAATTCTCTTTTTTAAAAAAATGTGTGTTTATGGTCTGGTGTGGTGGCTCACACCTGTAGTCCTAACACTTCAGGAGGCTGAGGCGGGCAGATCGCTTAAACCCAGGAGTTCAAGACCAGCCTGGGTAACATGGTGAAAGCCCGTATCTACAAAATATACAAAAAATTAGCCGACCATGGTGGTGCATGCCTGTAGTCCCAGCTATTCAGGAGGCTGAGGTAAGAGGATCACCTAAGCCTGGGAGGTCAAGGTTGCAATAAGCCATGATCACACCACTGTGCTACAGCCTGGACCACACATTTCAAAAAAAAAAAGTGTGTTTCTGGCCAAGCACGGTGGCTCATGCCTGTACTTTGGGAGGCCTAGGTGGGCAGATCACGAGGTCAGGAGTTCAAGACCAGCCTGGCCACCATGGCGAAACAACTGTCTCTACAAAAAATACAAAAATTAGGCTGGGCGCAGTGGCTCACGCCTGTAATCCCAACACTCTGGAAGGCCAACCCAGGTGGGTGGATCACCTGAGGTCAGGAGTTTGAGACCAGCCTGGACAACATGGTGAAACCCCATCTCTAGTAGAAATATAAAAAATTAGCCAGGCATGGTGGTGGATGCCTGTAATCCCAGCCACTTGGGAGGCTGAGGCAGAAGAATCACTTGAACCCAGGAGGCAGAGGTTACAGTAAGCCGAGATTGTGCCACTGCACTCCAGCCTGGGCGACAGAGCAAGACTCCATCTCCAAAAAAAAAAAAAAAAAATTCGCCAGGCATGGTGGCATGTGCCTGTAATCCCAGGTACTCAGGAGGCTGAGGCAGGAGAATCACTTGAGCCCAGGAGATAGAGGTTGCAATGCACCCAGATCGTGCCACCACACTCCAGCCTGGGCAACAGAGCAAGACTCTTGTCTTCAAAAAAAAAAGGTGTTTCTGAATTAGAAGAGTCTTCTTGAATCTGAAAATGTCTATGGTGATTATTCCTATGGGAATGTCACTAAGTATGCAGAAAAGAGTAACATAGCCAGCCTGACTTTATCCTTTGAAAGACCTGATGATAAGGTTCGTCCTTGGCTGTTGCATCTGGGAACTTAGATATCAGGTGTCTTGGTCTGTTCTGCTGTCATAACAGAATTACACAAACTATTTTATAACGAATAAAAGTTTATTTGGTTGATGGGTGTGGAGGCTAGGCAGTCCAAGAACATGGCGCCAGCATCTAGCGAGGGTCTTGCCATGGCAGAAGGCGTCATATGGCAAGTGAGCATGAGAAAGATATATGGGTCTAAACTTAGCCTTTTATCATGAGCCCACTCCCGAGATAGCAGCACTAATTCACTAATGAGGGCAAAGCCCTCCTTACCTAATCATTTGTTAAAGGTCTTATAACACTTTTACAATGTCAATTAAATTTCCAACACTTGAACTTGGGGGACATATTTAAACCTTAACAGGAAGGCTCCACTCACTGAAAAGAGTGGTTCATGGTAACTAACCTGTTTGTACAATGTGGTGTGTGCTGAACACCTGCTTTCTTCCTGGGAGTCTAGAATTTTGGTACGTGGTAGGTAGAAGGTACCTACGTGACCAGCCCCCAGTAAAAACCCCGGGCACTGTATCTCTAACAAGCTTCCCTGGTAAACAACATTTCTCACATGTTGTCACAATTCAGTTGCTGGTGGAATGAAACAATACATATGTGTGACTCCACTGTTAGGGGACTCTGGGAACTTGTATCTGGTTTCCCCCAGACTTTGCCTCTGTACCTCTTCTCTTTGCTGTTTTGCTTCATATGCTTTTGCTGTAATAAATCATACCTGTGTGATGATATGCTGAATCTTGTGAATTCTAGCAAATCATGGAACCTGGAGGTAGTCTCGGAGACCCTGGCACACAAAGCAGTTCCTGAGTGTTCACTGGCAGCTGTAGAAATAGGCAAAGAAGAAACAGCAAAGAAAAGGGCACATTGTGGTATAACTTTGGAGGTTTACCTTGCAAAATGCTCAGATATTTTACCTATCTGAGGTTATTGTGCATATAATAGAGAGCGATATACTAACAACTGTCTCGGGATATACTCTTTTTAATCAGTATTGTAACTATCCTTGGCTTATTTTACTTTTAGACTTGGGGTTCTGTTTTGCTATAAAACGTGTACATCAGTTTTGTTTTTTGTTTTTTTCTTTTCGAAGACAGGATCTCACTCTGTCACCCAGGTTGCTGAGAGTGCTGAGAGTGTGGTATGGCCTGATCTTGGCTCACTGCAGCCTTGACCTCTCAGGCTTAAGTGATCCTCCCACCTCAGCCTCCCAAGTAGTTGGAACTATAGGCATGTGCCACCATGCCTGGCTA
The DNA here is from genome assembly GCF_007565055.1 of Rhinopithecus roxellana. Classification (NCBI taxonomy): domain Eukaryota; kingdom Metazoa; phylum Chordata; class Mammalia; order Primates; family Cercopithecidae; genus Rhinopithecus; species Rhinopithecus roxellana. The sequence continues at coordinate 29,647,408 of NC_044553.1, forward strand.
ATTTTTGTATTTTCTGTAGAGACGGGGTTTTGTCATGTTGTTGAGGCTGGTCTCGAACTACTGGGTTCAAACGATCCTCCCACCTCAGCCTCCCAAAGTGCTGGGAGTACAGGTGTTAGCCACCATGCCTGGCCTCATTGCACTCCTTAACACAAGAAGACTTCAACAATGATGAGTAAAATCGTTGTTTATAAGGAAGCAGGATCATTACCAAAATAAATCTGGCTAAAACAACAGGAATCGTGTTTTAAAGCCTACTTTGCTAATATTTACTAGCAGGATAAGAGTGGTAATATCTCAAACATTACATAGGCATAGCCTTTAGTTGTATTTCATCAAAAATCTGTTCATACCCCATGTTGGTTTCAAAACATACTATGCTTTTTCTTGATGTTATTTCCTATATTCATTTGTGTGTGTGTGTATGTCACAAATATTGATATGCCTGGTTGTTTATTTTTGTTTTCTATTATGCCTTTTTCAAAATATAAAAATAAATCTGTAATTTCTAACTAAAATTTTGTAGTCCTAGTCTGAATTTAAAGTGGTAGAAAGGACTGATGTACTCTTTAGCTTATACAGTATAGGCATACAGGCTATCAGAATCAAAAGAGCTGGAGGTAAGTTAAGCCTGAGGTCTACTTTAAAGGGAAAAGCTAATTTAATACTCTTCCAAAGTCAGTCAGTGCTGATTAATTTTTCTTTAATTATTCAACTTTTAGATGTGTGGATACTAAAAACAAAAAATCAGCTCTGCATGCCTTTTTTTTTTTTTGAGATTGTCTTGCTCTCACCCAGGCCGGAGTGCAGTGGCACAATCACAGCTCACTGCACTCTCAACCTCCTGGACTCAATGGATCCTCCCACCTCAGCCTCCCAAGTAGCTGGGACTACAACTGTGCCCCACCACACCCAGCTAATTTTTAAATTTTTTTTGTAGAGATGAGGTCTTGTCGTGTTGCCCAGGCTGGTCTTGAACTCCTGGGTTCAAACAATCTTGGCCTCCCAAAGTGCTGGGATCACAGGTGTGAGCCCCTTGCACCTAGCCTGAATGTCTGTTTTCTACTTACACTAGAAGAGGTGTGTGATATTTGCAAATTTATTACCAGCATAGTAGTGATGCCAGTTTGTGAAGACCATTCTGGAATAATTGAGATGCTGCCTGGTTTTCCTAGCATTTTTCTTATTTTCTTTCTTTCTCTATGTGACTCTACCAGTCTGACCCCTGATTTATCCTCTGAAACCCTCAGTGAAGTCAGGAACATAGTCTGAGGATTTCTTGACATGCAAAATCTATAATAGAGTTGCGATTTTAATAAGGCTGTAATTAGTGTATTGTGGGATTTCTTCACATATCTATAAAACACATGAATTTACATAAAAGGTTTATCCCACAATTTGGGGAATCCACTAATTGAGTTTACTGAAAAATTATGCATTAGACCCTTGAACAACATAAGTTTGAAGTGCACAGGTATATGCAATTTTTTATTTTATTTATTTTTTTTGAGATAAGACTCTCATTGTCACCAGGCTAGAGTGCAGTGGTATGATCTCAGCTCACTGCAACCTCTGCCTCCTGGGTTCAAGCAGTTCTCCTGCCTCAGCCTCCCGAGTAACTGGATTATAGGTGCACACCATCATGTCTGGCTAATTTTTGTATTTTTAGTAGCGACAGGATTTCACCATGTTAGCCAGGATGGTCTCGATCTCTCGACCTCGTGATCCACGCACCTCGGCCTCCCAAAGTGCTGGGGTTACAGGAGTGAGCCACTGTGTGGGGCTACAATTGTTTTTTTTCAATAAATATATTGGAAATTTGTTTGGAGCTTTGTGACAACTTGAAAAATTCACAGGCCAGGCATAGTGGCTCATGCCTGTAATCCCAGCACTTTGGGAGGCCAAGGCGGGCAGGTGATCACTTTAGGTTGAGTTCGAGACCAGCCTGACCAACATGGAGAAACCCCGTCTCTAGGAAAATTACAAAATTAGCCAGGAATGGTGGCACGTGCCTGTAATCCCAGCTACTTGGGAGGCTGAGGCAGGAGAATTGCTTGAACCCAGGAGGTGGAGGTTGCAATGAGCTGAGGTGATGCCATTGCACTCCAGCCTGGGCAACAAAAGCAAAACTCTGTCTCAAAAACAAAAAAAAGAAAAGTTCATAGATGAAGTGTGTGGCCTACAGATACCTTGAATGCAAAAGATATATGTAGATACTAGTCCATCATTTACTACTACAAAATACACAAATCTATTAAAAGTTAAATTTTATGAAAACAGACTGTACATGTAAGCAAATTTAAAATGCAATATTAAATCATAACTCCATCGCTGCCACTGTTCAGCCACAGCCCCACGCTCTTCGCTGTCACTCACCATCTTGCACAGAGTGGCCCCGGTTCTGGGGTTTGGCGCCAGAATTAAACAACCACCATGTCGAGCAAAAAGGCATAGACCAAGACCACCAAGAAGCGCCCTCAGTGTGCGACATCCAATGTGTTTGCCATGTTTGAGCAGTCACAGATTCAGGAGTTCAAAGAGGCCTTCACAATTGATCAGAACAGAGATGGTTTCATCAATAAGGAAGATTTGCATGATATGTTAGATTGCTTCTCTAGGGAAGAATCCCACTGATGCATACCTTGATGCCATGATGAATGAGGCACCAGGGCCCATTAATTTCACCACGTTCCTCACCATGTTTGGTGAGAAGTTAAATGGCACAGATCCTGAAGATGTCATCAGAAATACTTTTGCTTGCTTTGATGAAGAACAGGCACCATTCAGGAAGATTACCTGAGAGAGCTGCTGATAACCATGGGGGATCAGTTTACAGATGAGGAGGTGGATGAGCTGTACAGAGAAGCACCTATTGACAAAAAGGGGAATTTCAATTACGTTGAGTTCACAAGCATCCTGAAACACGGAGTAAAAGACAAAGATGACTGAAAAGAACTTTAGCTGAAACTTTCCAATTACATTGTCTTACTGTTTTATTTCTCACACACTTCCCCCACCTTCATAGAACCTGTTGCATGCAACTTAGTTTCATAGCTTTGCCTTTTTTTTTTTTTTTATGTATTTATTCCAGACCTTTCTGCCACTTAGCACTTGTATAATCAGACTGGAAATGGGGATGAGGGCATAAATTGTATTGAAAAAGAGGTCGCCAATAAAAATCAACAAATGTGAAAGCCCCCCCAAAAAAACGTAACTCTGTAAACTAGTACGTACTGTACTACTGCAATTTTGTAACTGCCTCCTGTTTTAGTGAGTCAAGTGTTGCCAGTATCTGCTTAAAAATCTGTGATGCTAATCATCAGAGCAGTTCCTCTCTTCAGTCAACTGTGTATCACAATCAAAAGTTATCTCTTGAGGTTCTTGAGTGTTTTCACCATATTCAGTGCAATACTATAAGCCTTGAACAACATCAGGGGACCAGTACAAAGTGCCACTAGTGATGCTGGAAGTGCTCTCAAGAAGCAGAGAAATGTCATGACATTATAAGAAAAAGTTGAATTGCTTGTTATGTACTATAGATCTGCAGCTGTGGTTGCCTACCATTTCAAGATAAATGAATCCATTGTAAGGCCCATTGTAAAATTTTAAAAAATTGTGCAACCATGACCACAGCTACACCAGCAGGCACAAAAATCTTGCACTTTTTGTGAAATACTTTTTTTATAGTTTATTTTTATTTTTTAATTTTTGTAGAAATGAGGTCTCATGATTTTGCCTAGGCTGGTCTCAAACTACTAGGCTGAAGCAATACTCCTACCTTGGCCTCCCAAAGTGCTGAGATTACCATGCCGTGAGCCACCATGCCTGGTCCTGAAATACCTTTTTATCTCATATTGAAAATGCAGTTTTTGGCCGGGTGCAGTGACTCACACCTGTAATCCCAGCATTTTGGGAGTGGGCAGATCACCTGAGGTCAGGAGTTTGAGACCAGCCTGGCCAACATGGTGAAACCCTGTCTCTACTGAAAATACAAAAATTAGCCGGGCGTGGTGGTGCACACCTGTAATCCCAGCTACTCGGGAGACTGAGGCAGAAGAATCGCTTGAACCCAGGAGCCAGAGGTTGTAGTGAGCTGAGATTATGCCACTGCACCCCAGCCTGGGTGACAGAGCAAGACTCTGTCTCAAAAAAACCAACAACAACAACAACAAAACAAAATGCAGCTTTTATGCGGGTACAGGATTGCTGTAAGAAAAACATACCTGGCTAGTGCGGTGGCTCATGTCTGTAATCCCAACACTTTGGGAGGCAGAGGTGGTCGGATTGCCTTAAGTCAGGAGTTTGAGACCAATCTGGCCAACATGGCGAAACCCTGTCTCTACTAAAAATACAAAAAAAATTAGCCAGGCGTGGTGGCACATGCCTGTAATCCCAGCTACTCGGGAGGCCGAGGCAGGGGAATTGATTGAAGCAGGGAGTTGAAGGTTGCAGTGAGCCGAGATCGCACCACTGCACTCCAGCCTGGGCGACAGAGTGAGACTCCATCTCAAAAAAAAAAAAAAAAAAAAAAAGAAAAGAAAAAGAAAAAAGAAGAAAGCATACCTATATATTCTAATATGATTTGAGAACAAGCAAAGTAATTATATGACAACTTGAAGCAAAAGGAAGGTGAAGCATCTAAAGCTAAACAATTTTATGCCAGTAAAGGACGGTTTGATAAATTTGGAAAGGTTTGGTTTAAAATATATCAATATAACAGGAGAAGCAGCTTCTGCTGACCAAGAGGGATTAAATGAGTTCCTAGACACCATTAAGGAAATGATTGAGAAGAAAGGGTATCTGCCTGAACATGTTTTTTGGTGCATATGCAAGTGCCCTATTCTGGAAAAACAAATGCCACAAGGACATTTATCAGTAAGGAAGAGAAGCAAGCACCAGGATTTAAGTCAGGAAGGGATAGGCTAATATTTTGTGCAAATGCAGTTGGGTTTATGATCAGCACTGCCCTTATCTATGCAGCTGCTAACCCTCAAGCCCTGAAGGGAAAAGATAAACACCAGCCACCTGTCTTTCGGTTGTACAAGAAGACCTGGACAATAATCCTTTTTCTGGATTGGTTCCCTCTCTGCTTTGTCCCTGATGTCAGGAAATACCTTGCCAGTAAGAGATTGCCTTCTGTTATTTTATTTTTTTTTAGACGGGGTTCCGCTCTGTCGCCCACGCTGAAGTTCAGTGGCGTGATCTGGGCTCACTGCAGCCTACGCCTCCCGGGTTGAAGTGATTCTCCTGCCTCAGCCTCCCAAGTAGCTGGAATTACAGGCGCTCGACAACACGCCGGCTAATTTTTGTATTTTCAGTAGAAACGGGGTTTCACTATGTTGGTCAGGCTGATCTCGAAGTCCTGACCTTAGGTGACCTGGCCTCAGCCTCCCAAAGTGCTGGGATTACAGGCGTGAGCCACCGCACCCAGCCTGCCTCGAAAATTTAACCACATAATTGACAGTTCAAGCGAACGCAGAGAATAAAAGTATTTAGCAAATTACCTTGCAAACTTTCGGAACAAAACTTAATTGATTTACTTGACTTTACATAGCACGGACACCGAGTCAAAGACCAAAAACCATTTCTGGATAAGCGGAGCCGGGAACAACAGACTTGGAACTGCGTCCTCGCGGCCCACTCCGTTCAGGATTGGCTGAAGCTGGGCCGCCACTGATGGGCCCGGCGCGGCACGCGCAAGGGTGGGGGCGTCCCAGGAGGCTGTGGATCGAAGCGAGGCGGGGCGAGCCCGGGCGTCCTCCCGCCCACCGACTAGCCAAGGCTAGGCCGGCACCACGCGGCTCGGGATGCAGCGCGTGCTTGCGCAGGGGCGACCCGGGAAGCTTCGGGTGGAGCAAGGCGGGGCCAGCCCTGGCATCCTTCCGCCCACCAGGCTAAGGAATGGCAGAGTTTCGCAATGAACTCGCCTGCTCCTGCTGCGGCGCGTGTTTGGGCGGGGGCGAGTCGGGGGCCTTTAAGGAGGATTGAGGGGAGGCGGGGCCCGGAGTCCTCCCGCCCACCGGGCTCAGGATTGGCCGAAGCTAGGCAGGCACCGCCCCGCTCGGGCGGCAGCTCCCCTCCGCGCGGGGGCGTCCCCAGAGGCGCGTGGGGCGGGCGGGGCTGGGTTGGGGCTGTGTCTGGGCGTAGGGCGGGGGCCTGGGATGCTGCCGCAGAGCTGACTTGCTGGACTTGGTTTGTGGCAGACGGATGGCGAACGTGCGGGTCGCCGTGCGGGTCCGGCCGCTCAGCAAGAGGTGAGTCTGGGCGGGAGGGGGCGCCTGAGGCTTCACAGGAGCTGAGAAGAGCTGGAGGTCAGCGTCTCCCGCTTCAGAGATTCTGGCGCGCAGAAACCGGTGACAAAGTGACCCGGGGTGTCGGGGTCCGGAACCCACGGAAGCCTGTCGGGACGGGACCTCAGTCGAGCTTTCGCGTTGTGTCCTGGGGATAGCGGTTCTCGCACGGCCGCCGGAGGGCTGCCCCGGGTGAGCGTCGCTGGCGTCCTGCCAGCAGGAGTTTCGAGGGACGGCGGCTCGAGGCTTGCGGCATCGGGTTGGGCCTTTGAGAAAGGCTGGGAGAGGGATGAGCATTCTCCTCTCTCTTTTGGGGGGCTTGGGTGTACACATGAGGACTGAGGCTGAATGTTGTGTATTCCTGGGTGCGCATGGGTTTCTCTGCGAAGATGGGGGGAAAGCAGAACGTGAGGGCGTAATTGAGGCCCACACAGGTCGCGGTTTCTTTCTATGCTCGACAGCTGACTTAATCCAGGACGGAACTGTTAAGTAGGGGAAGTTGTTCCAACCCCTTCCTTCTGTCAGAGCCCTCAGTGCCCGTTTCCTCGTGGCTTATTTTGGTCCTGCACCTCTCATCTCAGCCCTTGAGACATGCAGTGTGCAGTCACGAACTTTTTTCTCTTTGTCACCAGATGAAGTGTTTTTTAAAGATCGATTAGAGTTTGTTGACAGGTGGAGAGAGTGTAAAGAGCCTTCTATGTAGTAAGACCGCCAAGAGCAAAGGACTTAGACTGTGAGGGACTAACTAGAGGTTAAGTTTTGGTGGGGAAGGGGTGGTTAGTGTGGAGAGGAGTGGTGGGAGGTAAATCTGGCAGTGTCCTTTGGGGACCAGAAGGCACATGTTGGAAGTATTTGGCAAGTTTAAAAATCTCTAGGACATAAGATAGTTTGATAATTGGGCAGAAGGATCAAGAAAGGCATTGTCTCCCATAATAAAATTTGGTACTAGTGAGGATTATGTTCGTCCTCATATAGAAATGATTGGCTTTGAAAAGTCTTGTAATAGACTAATGAGAAGAGCAATGAAATGGAAAGAAACAAAAAGAGAATAGGAAGAGGGCAAAAGAGGTACACTGAGGAAAGAGGGAAAGCAGATGCCTGAACTGCTGCGTTTTGATTGGTAAATGGCTCGGGACACCTGGCTTCTTCATAACTGGATGTGGTAGCTCAGGGCTGGGGGATTTTTCATATGCGCAGATGCTACTCTAGAAGTAGCCTCAGGTATATTCTGTATTTGTAAAACTGTTCTTTTAGGGTTCTCAAGATAACAATATTGACCACTCCTAACAGTAACTTCTCAGTTCCTTGGACACTAGGAATTTATTTTTTAATTTATTTTATTTTTTTGAGACAGAGTCTCGCTCTATTGCCCAGGCTAGAGTACAGTGGCGCGATCTCAACTCACTGCAAGCTCCGCCTCCCGGGTTCACACCATTCTCCTGCCTCAGCCTCCTGAGTAGCTAGGACTATAGGCGCCTGCCACCACGCCCTGCTAATTTTTTGTATTTTTAGTAGAGATGGGGTTTCACCGTGTTAGGCAGGATGGTCTCAATCTCCTGACCTCGTGATCCGCCCACCTGAGGCCTCCCAAAGTGCTGAGATTACAGGTGTGAGCCACCGCGCCCAGCTGTAACACTAGGAATTTATAATAGCATGAATTAGATTAAGAAAATGATGCTGAAATTGGTTTACTTGCAGCCGCAGTAGAAAATAACATATCAAACAAAAGTGAAGTGAAAAGAAAAGCACAATTTATTTACTTTAGCTCAAGTTAAGAGCCTTGAGCAGCAAGTGGTAGGATGTCAAGACTGTAGATACCCAGGTGTGAACAGATTGTAGCAGGCTGAAGATTCAGGAGCAGATACAGATAAACCCAGTGTGGCCCTAGCCAAGAGGTCTGGATCACTTCCCTCTTCTCACAGAATCCTGCAGAGATAGCAGCTATTCTTCAGGGTGTGTTATACGGTCTTCACTGAGGCTTATCTGAATGTGGGGAATATGGTGATTATGTGGTTTGTTCAACCTTCAAATAAGTCATTGGCACACACTCAGTTGACAGAGTCATTGGATCTGATGTGCTCGGGAAGAAATCTTACAGACAATCTGACCCAAGCTGCTGTTTTTTGTTTTTCCAGATGACAGAATGGTTTGGCTTAAGTTCTAAAAGTAGTTAGAGCCAAGATTTGATTCATTAGACCTACTGCTCTTTCTGAGATTACAGAAAAGTTGCACTTGTGTCTCAAGTGCGCATTTATTCAGTAGGACTAGAGTTGACCCTCAATTTTGTTTTTCTTTTTTTTTTTTTTTTGGAGATGGAGTCTCACTCTGTCACCCAGGCTGGAGTGCAGTGGCACGATCTCAGCTCACTGGAACCTCCGCCTCCTGGGTTCAAGCAATTCTCCTGTCCCAGCCTCCTGAGTAACTGGGATTACAGGCGTCTGCCACCATGCCTAGCTAAGTTTTGTATTTTTAGTAGAGAGAGGGTTTCACCATGTTGGCCAGGCTGGTCTCAAACTCCTGACCTCAGGTGATACACCCGCCACGGCCTCCCAAAGTGCTAAGATTACAGGCATGAGCCACCACACCCAGCCTGACCCTCAATAAAATGATACTGCTGCATAGGAAATGGTTTTGATGTCCTCCCCTCTACCTCACAGTTTCCCATAATCAGAAATTCAATACCTCATTATGAAGTTGCTGCCCCTTGTTTACCCCCAATTAACCATTGTGAGAACACATCTGGTCTGCCAATACTGTAGGCTCTAGAAGACTATTTGCCCTTCAAAACTTAACCCACTGTATAGCTTTTTTTTAAAAAGGTTTTCGAAGAATATGTAAAATGAGATTTGGAGTTTAATTAAAATCAGAACAGGGATACATTAAACAAACAAAAGATACTTTTCTGATTATCAATTTTTGAGACTCAAAGCATCCCCAAAACATTGGCGATCCAGCTTATTCCTGAGAGACAGCCATCACAAAAGGTTTTCACTCTGAACTATTCACATTTTTGTAGCAAAAAACAGAACAAAGTTCTGCAGACATCCTCTCTTCTTTCTAAAATGTGTTCACAAACAGGATCTTTTCATAGTTCAAAAGGAAAACAAACAGGTTTCTTTCGTGGCCAAATGGCCTGTTATTCTCACCCTGGGATCTGATTTCTAAGAAAGTTCAGGGCACCAAATCCAACCAGAAATTCCCAGGACACCAGTGGCTACTTAACTATGAGGGGATGGATGCTTTAGTCTTTCTATGAGGGGAGTCATTCTCCTGGGATTATTATGCCTGTCAATAGGCCCAGGAGAGGTAGGTGGGAAGGAGGGTGAATGCAGAAGCTGAAGGGTCAGAGAAAAGAATGAGTCTTTCACGAACAACCCATAACAAGGCAGAATGGTCCAGTTTTACAAACCACCCACTACAAACTCCAAACATGCACACCCAAAACTGGAGGGGAAAGGAAAGAGCTCCTGGGGAATGAGGAGAGACAAAAGATGGTGACATAGAACAGCAGACTCGCCTATGAACATTTCTCACCTTCCTAACACTGGAAGATGTTTAATTTAAAAGTTGCTGTTCAAAATGGTACTGAAAACATATTTAAAAATAGGTCTGTAGTCATCTTAAAAATAAAAGGTCACTTCTCAGATAAGAGGAGTGACAGATATTCTCAGATGGTAACACTTGAGGTATCTTTGATGTAAATTTGAAAAATGGCCAGGTAGAGAGAAAGGAAGGAAAGGAAGGAGAGAGGAAGACAGAGAGCGAGGTAGGGAGGGAAATTCAGAGTATGATAGGAAAGGCAAGAAAACTGGGAGGAACACATTTTTTAAGCCCATGCTTATCTATCCCAGCAGCCAAAGAAAGCAGATCCACAAAGGAAAAAAAAATGCAGTTATTTTCTAAGAACATTCTGAAAATCAACTTCAAACTCAAAACATAAGGAACTGCAATCTGAGAACAACTATCACAATGCTAACTGGACTTAAAAATGACTACTGAGACTGGGCACTCAAATGGGTCAACGTTCTTCAGAGGTCATTCTTAGGCATTATCTGACAGAATACTATGATCAGGCCTTACCCATCAAGTGGAGGCCAAAGTGCCTCTATTACTTGGTATGGACCTGCTCTAGGAGCCGACAAAATCACTTTGCTTTCTTGAAGTACAAGAGGACTCTGCCAGCAACAAGATGCAAGCAGGGAGGAATGGCAGAAGAAGAGCAAGACTGGTTACCAAGGGCTCTCTTCTGATGTACAGAGTTAAAAATGACTGCACAAATGTGCTAAGTAAAAGAATGGGAAGATGAACTGTAATACCAAAGACAGAAGACATTCCTCCCAGAGGAAAGAAGGGAAGTGGACCTCAAAACAGTGTCACAGGGTAATGCTACCAGAGTTGCACAAACTGCTCTGTCCCAAGGGACAAATACCTCAAGGTAAAAGGAAAAGCAGCTCTCTTTTTATCATTTCCCCCTGCTGGTTTTAAAGACCCAAGCCCAGAATCTTGCAACACTGAACCATAGGTGGGATACAGGGAGGAGAGACAGAGGGTAAGGAACATGAATGGTGTTAGGCCCACCAAGCCTCTGTATCCCTTCCTCAGACTTCCCCATTTCTTCCCAAGCACAACAACAAGAAGCTAGGCAGTTGTAGGTTGATATTGGGTTTGGGACAAAATTGCAGGGTATGAGGGTGACTCATTAAAGGAGAGCCTAGGAGGCCGGGCACGGTGGCTCACGCCTGTAATCCCAGCACTTTGGGAGGCCGAGGCAGGCGGATCACAAGGTCAGGAGTTCAAGACCAGCCTGGCCAATATGGTGAAACCCCCGTCTCTACTAGAAATACAAAAAGTTAGCCCGGTGTGGTGGCACACACCTGTAGTCCCAGCTACTCGGAAGGCTGAAGCAGGAGAATCGCTTGAACCCGGGGAGGCAGAGGTTGCCGTGAGCCGAGATCATGCCACTGCACTCCAGCCTGGGCGACAGGGCAAGACTTCGTCTAAAAAAAAAAAAAAAAAAGAAAACTAGGAAAGCCAGAGTTTAACTTTTTCTCTAAGGGATGCCTTAGCGCTACAGAAAATACACCAGGGGCCTTCAATCTAACTTGTTTAACTGGGAAGGGGAACAGGAGACAGGGAGAAGAAATGGTCAGATGAAGCTTATCTTCCCATCATCTTTGGCACCCAGAGAAGTGGGAGGTGGAGACTGTAATGGGGACTGCTGGTATTGCCTCTTCTGTCTTTTCACTGTTGATCCTATTGGCCAAATCAGGTGCATTCAGGTGTCCCTGTTGCTGCTTTTCTTCTAATCCTTGCAGGAGAGTCACATGTTCATCTCCAACTGAGCACCACCCCCAACTGCATGTTTCCTGTCAGGGTTGTTCAAATTACTGACTTCTACTTTGGAGTCTTCAATTAAGGTGCCAGGGCTAGTGACTCCTGGGATATTGGGCAGATGGCAGGGTGGGGTCCTAGCCATGGGAGAACTGCGAAGATCCAACAGAAACTTTCTATCATAAATGATTCGCGTTCCTCCTAGTGTGGTGGAGAAGAGCGTCCCCTCGGGCGTCGTGCTGTAGTCATGAGGTAGCTGATGGCCACGGTGTGGGTGGGGAAGGCGCGGCTCTGGCTGGGCTGGTGGCCGCTGCCGGCGGAGGAGGACATGGCTGTGGGCGCGGGCTCTGGGCTTTGTGTGGCGGGTAGGCGCCGGCGCCGGGCGGGTCTGCTCCGGCCCCTCGGGCGGGCGGAAAAGCGTGCTCTGCGCGCTCCTCGCTCGCTTCCTCTCATTCCCTGGTACCGCTACACCCCTGCCTCTCGATCTTCGGGCCTCAGCGGCAGCAGCGGCGGCGACGACGATGACAGGAAGCCTATATAACTTTTTTTGTTTTTGTTTAAGTCTGTAAAATAGGGGTAACTACTTCAATGATTTTTATGAACATTTGATAAAACAATACAACAATTTTTATTCCTCAGACCCCTGTGCTTGGCTGTCTGGTTTTTGAAAGTTTTACAAGAGGTCAGGTACTGTTTCTTATGCCTGTAATCCCAGCACTTTGGGAGACTGAGGCAGGAGAATCGCCTGAACCCAGGAGTTCAATAAAAAAATAAAAATTAGCTGGGCATGGTGGCACGTGCTTGTAATCCTGGCTACTTGGGAAGTTGAGGTGGAAGAAATGCTTATGCCCAGGAGATTGAGGCTGCAGTGAGCTATGATTGCACCACTGCACTCCAGCCTGAGCAACAGAGTGAGATCCTGTCTCTAAATAAATCAATAAATAAAATTAAATCTAAAGACCCGTCTCACTGTGCTTCTCCTACCCCTAGTCCTCTAGGTCACAGCCTGGGAAGCCTGAGGAAGGATAAAAAATAAGACTGAAGGTATTGTCTCAACTTTCAGGTTCTAGGCTAGGAGTAATTTGATTGATAACTTTCATTGTAGTGGAGGATGTACTAATTAATTTAATTCTCGTCTGTTAACATTTTGGTCATGAGTACTTTAGCTGTGACTTTTTATATTATGAAAAAAGATAGGCATCAGGTGTGTGGGTCATCTGGATTAAGCCCATTAAAGTGAGTGTAGAGATTGTTTAGTTGTTAGCAGTGTTACCACATAACTGCAACGTAGGAAGATTCTTGAGGATCTTGACCCTCCTTCTAATTTAAGAAGATATAAGGAAAGGATTTGAGAAATATATTCTCAGGGTCCCAGCAGAGAGGATTCCAATACTTTTTTTTTTTTTTGGCAATATCCATGCTCAAAATGCTACGGAAAATGAGAGATGATGCTGTGTTATATGTTGGGCCAAGGATGCTCTCTCTCGAGTTTCTTTTGAGAGATGAGATCTTGCTCTGTCATTCAGGTTGGGGTGCAGTATCGTGATCATAGCTTGCTGCACCCTTGAACTCCTGGGCTCTAGCGGTCCTTCTGCCTCTCAGTCTTGCAAGTAGTTGGGATTATGTGTGCAAGCCACTGCTCCCTGCACTCTCTAGGGTTTCTAAGCCTGACTTTAAGGTATAATTCAGAGCCTAGGCTTCGTGGTCAGACAAATATGAGTTTAAATCCTAGCTCTGCCACTGATAGCTGTGTGACCTTGGACAAGTTACATAATTTCTCTCAGCTTTAGTCCTCTGCCTGTAAAAATGATATGTTAGCAAACTATGTCAGGAGGGTATGTAGGAGGATAGCTTAAGATTTAGAACAATATGTAGTGCACCTAATACAGTGCCTCACACGTAGAAGGTACTAAATGTGAATGTGAGCTGTTCCAGAGCCAAACTGTAAAGATCCAGGGAAGCATGCCAGCTAGGGGATTGCTTGACGCGACACTTATAGCCATTTATGGAGACAGACACTTCTCTTAAGGGTACAGCAGTAGGGAAATATTTTGTCCCACTAGCACTGGTTTCAGCTTCTTTTTTCTTCTGAGTTTGGGTCTTTTTTCTAGGGAGACCAAAGAAGGGGGAAGAATTATTGTGGAAGTTGATGGCAAAGTGGCGAAAATCAGGAATTTAAAGGTAAGCCTGAAATTATTTTTCATTTTCTTTCCACTGAGGAGCTAATATTGTTACAGGGGCTTCCAGGCTGAAGGTGTATATGTGAATGTGTTTGGAGTTGGGGCGGGAAGGGTATATAAGGGGAATGGTGGGAAGAGCTTGTGCCAATCATAAAGCAAATTAAGAAATCAAGAAGGTGGCCAGGTGCAGTGGCTCACACCTGTAATCCCAGCACTTTGGGAGGCCGAGGTGGGCGGATCACGAGGTCAGGAGATCAAGACCATCCTGGCTAACACGGTGAAACCCCGTCTCTACTAAAAATACAAAAAATTAGCCGGGCGTGGTGGCGCATGCCTGTAGTCCCAGCTACTCAGGAGGCTGAGGCAGGAGAATGGCGTGAACCCGGGAGGCGGAGCTTGCAGTGAGCCGAGATCACACCACTGAACTCCAGCCTGGGCGACAGAGTGAGACTGCGTCTCAAAATAAATAAATAAAAATAAATAAAATAAATAAATAAAATCAAGAAAGACGTGCAGGGCATTTGGCTGCTGCAGCCTAAGTTTTATCAAATAGGGTGCAACTGTCTAGGAAATTAGTTGGTAGATGTTTTGAAAGTAAACTCGGGATGTTTTGGGGGCAATAGTTAAATCATGCTGCAGGCAATCCATATTCTATTTAACTCACCTGACCACCAGTTAAACTGTGTCCTAATCTTTTCAGTTGATACCACTTTATCTAGAGACATTATTAGGGATTTTAGTATGCACCTGGTAATGCAGGGTTTATTTTAGCTAGACTGAGATCCAAGTAACATCTTTCAGATCCCAGAAGGGAGTCGGTCACTAACCTGGGTTTTGTTACAAATTCTCTTTCACAGATCTGACTGAACTTTGAGTCATAACTGGACAGACACTTGGAACTTCCTTCCATACCCCTCAGTCTCCCTTAGGGCTAACTTTCTCCATCCTGTTCCTCCATTTACTAGGCAAACAGAAGATGGAGAGGTTTCTTTCTTTCTGGGCCTTGAGGAGTGGAGAGAGACTGGGGAAGCTGACCATGTGACTATTGCTATAGTCAGCTTGCAGGTGGCACTCGGCATTCCTGAGAGCTGAGAAAACTGGCAAAAGTGAGAGTTATTTGGACCCCAGTGTTCACAGTCATGCCTGCTCTCTTGTTACTCCTGTGATGTGATCTGTTTCCTCTTGTCAGTAGTTCTGTGCTAAAAAACAATGGGGACCTACCAGACTTTCAACAGGGCTCCCCAGGGACAAAGGACTTTTTATTCTTTGCTGTCTCTTATTTATATCTCTGTTGCCTAATCACTTCAGCTGCTTTGTTCTAAGATCTCATGTTTTTGTTTCTAAGAATCAGTCAAACTTTAATCTGCCTTCTGCACACCTCCCTGGCTGCTTACTTCCCTGAGGTCAGTTATCCACGTAGAATCTCTTAATCATTCTGGCAGCCTCATTCTTCTGTCGTTTGTGATGGCTGGTGTCAGGGTTGTCTTTCCCCGTCCAGAGTGTATAAGATAAGGCATTTTTGTGAATAATGCCGTTCTCTCCAGTACCTGGAGGTCAGTGTAAGGCCAAACTCTGGCTCTACTCTCATCTATCTTGAGCAGGTAGATTGCTTCTGGCTCTTCTGTCCAATGTGGTGTCTAATTGGAGGTTGAATATTCCAGGAATCTCAGTGAAAGCCCCAGGTTGATTGAGCCTGTCAGGCACCATGGCCACACTACTCACACACTCCAGTATCCTCTGCAGAAATACTTAGGAAAGAATATAGGTTGAGCATCTTAATTTGAAAATTTGAAATCTGAAATCCTTCAAAATCTGAAGCTTTTTGAATGCTGACGTGACGCCACGAGTGGAAAGTTTCACAGCTGGTTTCATGTGACGGGTTGCAGCCAAAACTGTTTTATGCACAAAATTATTTTATGCACAAAACTGTTTTATGCACAAAAATATTGTATAAATTTATCTTCAAGCTATGTTTATAAAGTTTATATGAAACATAAAAGGATTTCATGTTTAGACTTGGAATCATCCCCCAGATATCTCATTATATATAAATATTCAGAAATCCAAAAAACTCTGAAATCCAAAAAAATCCAAAACGCTTCTGGTCCCGGGCATTTCAAAGAAGGGACATTCAACCTGTAGTGATAAGATGCCCAGAGGGGGAGAGGCTTTCTCTCCCAAGCTTTACCATGTCTCATATAGTTGGTTCTTATGTAGGCAGATATATGATAGGATGACAGACAAATTTAGTTCTCTGTGCTTTATTTGTATCTAATAAGATAGAGACAAAGTTTACCTTTTCTTTTTCAGGAAGATAATATAAACAGTCTCATGACCAGTCCAAGGCTCTCTAGCTATGGTAGAGGGTGATCGAGTGCCACTGGCCAGATTCTAATATTGTGACAGAAAAGACACTGGATCCTATGTTTGATTTTAGGTGGACAGTCGACCGGATGGCTTTGGGGACTCCCGGGAGAAGGTTATCGCATTTGGCTTTGATTACTGCTACTGGTCAGTCAACCCAGAGGATCCCCAGTACGCATCTCAAGATGTGGTAATATCATTTATCATTTTTCTTTCACTCTCTTCAGTTCTTTTTTTGTGTATAATGTTTAAGATGTTTATTATAAAGATACTTTTCAAGGTTATCATAGCACAGTTGTACAGATTGGAAGTACTCTAATTGGTACTTTAAGAAAATGTCAAACTAACTAACAGATTTTCAAAAGGAAGAAACTTCAATACATCAAGAAACCAGTGGCCCTTTCAAGGAATCATTTTCATGGTAGCATTAACAAAAGAAGCTTATTTCAAATGTAATCTTATTGTGTATTTCCTCATTTCTTCATAACTGGATATTCATTGGGAAATTTACATGAAATCTGAGGCCTAGCTGTTTCTTATGATGCTTTGGTCTGAAACTCATGATGTGTTGGTCTGAGAAATGGTAGTGAGAGTTATCACTTCCAGAAAGAACAAAGAAGGTGGGAAAAGACTGCTTGTCCAGGACATCAAAGTTGGCTAGTGTCCATTTAAGTTTGAGCCTCCTCACGATTCAAGGGGGTATAAGTTAGTTCAGGTAGTGTTCTGCTCCTATGATAGGTGAACGGCCGTGTATTATGTGCAGCACAAGGGAATTATAGAGGCTAGTATCTTCTTTGAACCTTAAGCTTGTACTTGTCCTCCTAGGCAGAGTGGGAAAGGGCTAGACAGCTAGTCAGCCAGCCTGCAAGGTAGGTAGGAGGCAGGTGAATCTATCGATCTGCTGTTTGAGCGGCCAAGGCCTTGCCATCTGAGCCTGTTGGTCACCCGTCACATGTCTTGTGGTTCTGCTTAGCTCTCTGTCAAGTTTCCAAGGCAGCAGGAGGTCTGGCCAGTGGGTCTACAGGACCTCTCTGTTTCTCTGAAGCAGCAGTGTTGTTTTGGTTTGAACACCGTTAAAAGCCATGTACCCAGTCCACATCATGGCCAGTAAGCCTTGCCTCATTCACTTCGGTGGCCACAGACAGTAGCCCTTGCCCCAGTAGCTATCAGGGTACTTTACAAAAGTCCAAACCTAAAATTGGGAAAGCCATTTACTTGGCCTTTCATGGTTCATTATCATCGTATCACATATGAAAGAAAAGACTATGGGAATATATCCTTGGGAAATACTATTGGAAATATAAATATTTTGGGGGGAACCCGGATAATCATTGCCTAGGATTCTATATAACTTTGAATAAAAAGCCAAAGTATGTTTTCTGACAAGTATTTCAGTCTTTTGTAAAACTTGTTTTTGGGGGGAGTGGGTGGGGGAGATGATCTTACTCTGTTGCCCAGGCTGGAATGCAGTGGCATAATCTCAGCTCACTTCAGCCTCTGCCTTCTAGGCTGAAAGTGATCTTCCCACCATAGCCTCCTGAGTAGCTGGGGCTACAGGTGTGTGCCCCCATGCCCAACTAATTTTTGTATTTTTTGTAGAGACAAGTTTTCATCATGTTGCCCAGGCTGGTCTTGAACTCCTTAGCTCAAGCAATTATCCCACCTCAGCCTCCCAAAGTGCTGGAATTATAGGCATGAGTCACTGCACCCAGCTATAAAGCTTTTAATAGTTATGTCTAAGGAACAACAGTATCAAGTCCGAGTGACTCAGAGGAGATAGTACTGATTTTCTGCTATTGTAGACTTCTGAAGATGATTGAATATTTCTAAATCACCGATTTAGATATTTCTAAATTTAAGTATTTCTAAATTACCCCATTCTTCCCTTCTGAAAGGAACACACAGAAATATGACCCTAGACCACTGTGGGATTAGCTGTCACAGTGGGCCTCTTCTGTTATATAAGCATCTCACCTTTGTAGTCCTAATATGTTTGCTGTTAATGCTCACTAGAAAAGGGCAGTGTGGACATTACCTGCCCTCCACTGAGTCTTCTCTGTCCTTTTGAATACGAGGACAGGGGCAGGTCTAGGCTTGTCTTGTGGCCCTTGATTTATTTATTTATTTATTTATTTTTATTATTTTTTTTGGAGGGGGATGGAGTTTTGCTCTTGTTGCCCAGCCTGGGGTGCAATGGCACCATCTCGGCTCACTGCAACTTCTGCCTTCTGGGTTCAAGCGATTCTCCTGCCTCAGCCTCCCAAGTAGCTGGGATTACAGGCATGTGCCACCATGCCCGGCTAATTTTGTATTTTTAGTAGAGACGAGGTTTCTCCATGTTGGTCAGGCTGGTCTCGAACTCCTGACCTCAGGTGGTCTGCCCACCTCAGCCTCCCAAAGTGCTAGGATTACAGGCGTGAGTCACCACGCCAGGCCAGCCCTTGATTTTTTATCTCAGCACTCAAGTGTGTATGAGGCATCTGGTTACTAGTGTTTGTAACCATTTGCTTGAGCTCCTCCAAGAAGAACCAGCAAAGTAACTGACTTTCAGTAAGAAAGATGGGACTCCTATAATAGTCCACAGTTGTGACTATATTTGTGGCATAGAAGACAGTGGCCTTTTCGTTAGCAGAGTGTATGAGCATTCTGATAACTGTTTGAGACCTCCCTGGCCATGGCATATGTGTGTCTGTTCTGTACGTAAGAATAATTGACTATTTTGTATAACATTTGATGAATCAGTCATCTTGAAGGGGGTGTGTGAATGTGTTAAAATTTTATGTTTGTGTGTGTGTGTGTGTGTGTATGTGTGTATTAGTATCAGTAAGCTTGAGTATGAGTTTGGTTGTGAGGCCCGTATTTTACATTTACATGCCTTGACTGTATAAAAATCGAGTGAAAGCCCAAAAGGCCATAGAGGAGGGAAATTCATAAATATGATTTTTCTTTTGCCTGATTTGAAATTTAATGGAAAGATCAAATGAGATCCAGACAGGAAGCCTGTGCAGAGAGATAAAACCAGTGTCTCCTGAGGTTTCTTCTGGCTTGTTTATTAATTGTCTGAGTCCCTCATCGGTCCCAAGAGGAGTTAGGATAGGAAAGAGAAGGAAGGGAACCTCTGTCACAAGCTGGAGTAGAGCCGGAGGTCCCGGAATGCTGGCAGGACTCTTATCTACATGATACAATCAGAGGGGCTCTTTGCTTTAAGACAGAAATTGGAGCCCAGATTTAACCCTAATCACTATGGCTCTGAGGCCACCATGGGTAGGAAAGGTGGAATCCATACAATCTTAGGACTTGGGGTGGAAAAGAATTTGGATGTAATCCAGTTTATCCTCTCCACAGCATTTTTTTTTGGGGGGAGGGGCGTGGGGTACAGAGTCTTAGTCACCCAGGCTGGAGTGTAGTGGCACAATCTTGGCTCACTGCAACCTCTGCCTCCTGGGTTCAAGTGATTCTTGTGCCTCAGCCTCCTGAGTAGCTGGGACTACAAGCATGCGCCACCATGCCCAACTGATTTTTGTATTTTTAGTAGAGACGGGGTTTCACCATATTGGCCAGGCTAGTCTCAAACTCCTGACTTCAAGTGATCCACCTCGGCCTCCCAAAGTGCTGGGATTATAGGTGTGAGCCACCACATCCAGCTCTCTACAGCATTAGTGATCAGATTTTGAGGGGAGGGGTCAGTCTATTGAAGTATAATTTAGGTATAGTGAAAGATTTACCTTTTTTTTAAGCAATTATTTATTATTATTATTTTTAATAGAGATAGGGTCTTGCTATATTGTCCAGGCTGGTGTTGAACTCCTGGACTCAAGCAATCTTCCTGCGTTGGCCTCCTAAAATGTTGCGGTTATAGGCATGAGCCACCACGCTTGTCCAAATTCACCTTTTTAGTGTACAGTAATACTTCCATGTGTGTAACTGACACTATAATCAATATACAAAATAGTCTATCATCCCAAAAATTGCTTCATGCTCTTTTATAGCTATTTCCTCAGCCCCTGGCAATTACTGATCTGTTTTCTGTCCCTACAGTTTCATCAGTTCCAGAATGTCATATAAATGGAATCAAATAGTATGTAGTTGTTTGAATCTGGCTTCTTTCACTTTGCATGATGTATTTGAGATTCTTTTTTTTTTTTTAAGATGGAGTTTCATTCTTGTTGCCTAGCCTGGAGTGCAGTGCAGTGGTGTGATCACGGCTCACTGCAACCTCTGCCTTCTGGTTTCAAGTGAGTCTCCTGCCTCTGCCTCCTGAGTAGCTGGGATTACAGGCGCCTGCCACCACGCCCAGCTAATTTTTGTATTTTTAGTAAAGACGGGGTTTCACCATGTTGGCCGGGCTGGTCTCGAACTCCTGACCTTGTGATCCACCTTCCTTGGCCTCCCAAAGTGCTAGGATTACAGGTGTGAGCCACCGCACCTGGCCAAGATTCAGCTTTACTTTCTGTATGTCACATCTTCTAACCTTCTTTTTTTTTTTTTTTTTTTTTTTTGAGATTGGGTCTCACTCTGTCACTCAGGCTAGAGTAGGGTGACACAGTCACAGCTCACTGCAGCCTCAACCTCCTGAACTTAAGTGATCCTCCCACCTCAGCCTCCTGAGTAGCTGGGACTACAGATGTGTGCCACCATGCCCGGCTAAGTTTTGTAGTTTTTGTAGAGATGTGGTCTCACTGTGTTGCTCAGGCTGGTCTCGAACTCCTGGGCTCAAGCAATCTGCCTATGTTGGCCTCCCAAAGTACTGGGAATTACAGGTGTGAGCCACCACACCTGACCTTCTTAATTCATATTTATTTAAATTATCTGCTCTCCCAAAAGGAATCTCATGGCTTTGGAAGCATGAATTCTGACTGAAAAGGATGAGAGACCAAGTCCTTGGAGTACAGTGTGTCTTTCATCCCTAGGTTTCTTCTTGTTACAAAGGAAGGACTGCTCAGAAATATGGCACTGATTTCAGATATCAAAATATCTGAGGGAAATATCTTAATTTGTCTTAGTGGATATGGAGGGAGTATCTAAATATCTGACTTTAGGGGGATTTAGAGCAACCTCTTAAGAAGCCATTCAGAGATAGATGTTGATAAGAACGTCACCTGGTCAATGTTGGTGCTTTTATTAGTCTATTTTGTGGTGTTATAAAGGAATACCTGAGGCTTAGTAATTTGTAAAGAAAAGAGGTTTATTGGCTCACAATTCTGCAGGCTGTAAGAAAGCATTGTGCCAGTATCTGCAGTTGCTGAGGGTTCAGAGAGCATCCAGTTGTAACAGAAGGGGAAGGAGACAG
The DNA here is from genome assembly GCF_007565055.1 of Rhinopithecus roxellana. Lineage (NCBI taxonomy): Eukaryota > Metazoa > Chordata > Mammalia > Primates > Cercopithecidae > Rhinopithecus > Rhinopithecus roxellana. The sequence goes on from NC_044553.1 coordinate 29,668,863, forward strand.
TCATGTCACAGCGAGAGGGAGAGAAAGAGAGCACGCGCACACAAGAGAGATGGGAGGGAGGGCACTCTCTTAAACAGCTCCAGTGTGAACTAACAGAGCGAGAACACACTCATTACTGTGGGGAGGGGACCAGGCCACTCATGAGGGATCTGTCCCCATGACCCAAACACTTCTCACCAGGCCCCACCTCCAGCAGCGGGGGTCACATTTTAACATGAGATTTGGAGGGGACAGATATACAAACTGTATCAGTGCTGCCTTGTCATAGCCTCTTAGTATGTTAGAGTTTGAAGGTAACTTATTAGTCATCTAGGCCAGAGTTTGTTGACCTCAGCGCTATTGACGTTTTAACCATATAATTCTCTATTGTGGGGGTCTGTACTGTGCATTGTATAATGTTCAGCAGCATTCCCGGCCTCTACTCACTTAATACCAGTAGCAATCCCCCAATTGTGCCAATAAAAAAACATGTCCAGGCTGTTTCCTAGCAGTTGCTCACTGCTAGGTTGCTCACGCCTGTAATCTTAGCAGTTTGGGAGGCCGAGGCATGTGGATCACCTGAGGTCAGGAGTTCGAGACCAGCCTGACCAACGTGGTGAAACCCTGTCTCTACTGAAGATACAAAAAATAGCCAGGCATGATGGCTCATGCCTGTAATGCGAGCTACTCGAGCTGCTGAGGCAGGAGAATTGCTTTAACCCGGGAAGTGGTGGTTGCAGTGAGCCGAGATCGTACCACTGCATTCCAGCTAGGGCAACAGAGCGAGACTCCATCTTAAAAAAAAAAAAAAAAAAAAAGTCTGGACATTAGGCACTAATCTAGGCCAACCCTCATATGTGACAGATCTGGCCGTGTAACTTATGGCATTATACAGGGGTTAGTGCTCAAGCTGGAACAAACCCGGACTTCCTTATGGTGGTCTTTTCATAGCATTGTATCATTCTCTGTCTTTTTATATTACTTTACAGCCTCAAAAGAGGTTCAAAGTTAAAATTCCTTAGTGCTTTGGCACTTCCTGGTCCTTAGTGGTGATATGCCTGAGTAAATAGATCAGGTGTCACCAGCTGGGGACTACTAGAGGACAAGTCAGCTACTACAAGTTCTACTGAGAGGCAGCTTTGGTTTTTAAATGCCTATTGGTAGCCAGATACAATTGTACATGTTTATCACTTCATTCACGTTCTATTAGATCTATATTATTTACTCCATTTTATAGATAAGGAAACTGAGGCACAGAAAGTTTATAAGACTTGCCAGTAAGTGGTAGAGCAAGAATTCAAATTCAAGACTGTTTAACTCTAAATTTTATGTCATTTCCACTAAACCTCACTGACTCTCAAAAAAAAAAAAATACCACTTAGCCTACCAGTGATCTGTTCATCTCTTTGTGTGTGTGTGTGTGTGTGTGTGTGTGTATATTTTTTTTTTTTTTTTTTTTTTTTGAGACAGAGTCTCACTCTGTTGCCCAGGCTGGAGTGCAGTGGCATGATCTCGGCTCACTGCAAGCTCCGCCTCCTAGGTTCACACCATTCTCCTGCCTCAGCCTCTGGAGTAGCTGGGACTACAGGTGCCCACTACCACACCTGGCTAATTTTTTTGTTGTTGTATTTTTAGTAGAGACAGGGTTTCACTGTGTTAGCCAGGATGGTCTCGATCTCCTGACCTTGTGATCTGCCCACCTCGGCCTCCCAAAGTGCTGGGATTACAGGCGTGAGCCACTGCGCCTGGCCCTCTTTATGTATATTTGATATAATTTCTTCAACACCCTAAAAGGTAGAGGATTTTATCCCCCTTTTATATGGAGGAAATTTAGACTTAGAGAAGTTATATGATCTACCAAAGTTACACAGTAAGATGTGAGTTCTAGATTTGAACACAGTATCATCTGACTGCAAAGTTTGTATTCAACACTATGCTACAGTACAAAAAGAAAACGAAGGATATGGGAAAAGAAAGAGATGGAAAACTGGAGAAGGGGAAAGAGAGAGAAAAGACTATAGTAAATGGGATGTGGTTGAGGATTGTAGCACCTGTCTTGTCCATTACTCCTTGACCCTGGTGTTACCAACTTCCTGTTTTATTTCTTTTTTTTTTTTTTTTTTTTTTTTTTTTTTGAGACAGAGTCTTACTCTGTCACCCAGGCTGGAGTACAGTGGTGCGATCTTGGCTCACTGTAACCTCCACTTCCCAGTTTCTAGTAATTCTCATGCCTCAGCCTCCTGAGTAGCTGGGATTACAGGTGTATGCCACCACACCCGGCTAATTTTTGTATTTTTAGTAGAGATGGGGTTTCTCCATGTTTGCCAGACTGGCCTCGAACTCCTGATCTCAAGTGATCCACCCACCTTAGCTTCCCAAAGTGCTGGGATTACAGGCATGAGCCACCGCACCCCAGCCCGCTTTCCATTCTTAAGGCAAGTCATTATTGGTCTAAATGCTGTTTTCAGTATTTGTTAATATTTGGACTTGGAGCAGCAGTTTTTCTTCAAAACTGGCCTGTATTTTTTCTGGCTTGAGTCTGTATTAAAGTCAATTTGCTTCTCTGAAGTTAAACGTGGACTTGAAGTCAGGCACAGTCAGTTATTGGCAGCTTACTTTAGACAAGTTGCTTATCCTTTTTGCATTCTAGTTTTCTTCAGCTCTAAAATAGGGATCATATATGCCTCAAAGAGTTATTGTGAGGAGGAAATGAAATAATTATCTAAAGTGCTGGCACCTAGTCATCAAATGAGTTTATGAGTGCTGTGCCTTGGGTCCCTGCTGTGATTACCATTATCATACATAGTACGAGAAAAGCAAGGCTCATGATATTTTTCTGAGTTGAACTAGATTTGGAAACCTCTTTTCTGAATCTGGTTATGATCCCTTCTGGGACCATCCTGCTCCATTTGGAACACTAACTTCCCTCCCTTCCTCCTGGTGAGGAACATCTGTTAAAGTGGGAGTCCTCTGCTTAAGCGTATTGTGTTTGGGTGACTGTGTGTTTGTAAAACTTTCCATGAGGAGTATTAGCTCAGCTTTACCCACCAGGGCCTGAAAGTGGCTGTTTAAAACAAATGCAGACTGAGTCAACAAAAATCATGTCTATGAACAAAAAGCTAACCACTCTTCATGGAAAGCAGTTGCTCCTGTTCTTCTGGAAATCTTTATTTTAAAATGATCTGTTATTTAGCTAAAATACTTGTAGCATTTCCAGACCAAAAAAATAAAGTCACGTGAGTGAGCAGGAGATTTTTGTCTGAATTCAAAACAACCACTGTCTCCAAAACTGAAAGTATTTTAGTAGTAATATGGTTGTGCTTCTTGTTTTAATATTTGTTTGATCTCCACAATATACTGAACACCAAACAACACACAGAATACATCATTACCTACTGTCAAAGAGCCCTGAGAGAGAGTGAGCATTCTGCATGTGATGATTCAATAAAGGAATGTTGATCCTGAGATGGGAAGGCAGAGGTGGTAATGCTCCATAAATACTGAACATGAGGCGTTTTACAGTTTCTGGAACATGAGAGCCAGCTGATCTTTGTTTGCATTAGGATAAAAGAGAAGATTTCAGTTAAATTGCAGAAAATTGTACATAATTAGGACACGAAGAGTAACTTGTACAGAATTTTTGAATCCTGATATATAGTAGCTAAATAGCTTGACTTTAGAATTTCAGAATGTTAATATTAGAAGAAGTGTTAGAGACCATTCAAGATACTTGTTTTCAAATTGAAGGTCTAGAGAGACAAAGTAACAGTTACAAGTCTTTTTTGTTTGTTTTCTTTTTGTCCAGTCCAGAATTGTTCTTGATGTGGCTGGGAAATCCTGTTGTTTATTCTAATGGTAGGGGCCATGGACTGTAACACAGTGGTCCTAGCATAACAGGTAATGTGCCACTAGCAGAATCTCAAGGAAAGATCTTGTTCTTTAGATCTAACCTGTCCCTGGCTCTGTAGTCACCTGGAATGAGGAAATTGCACTATTGCCGTCTAGTAGTATGGGGAAGTATTCTATACCTGTTGTTATGAGTTCTCTAATATGACCAGACGTGATTAGATACTGTTGCCATAAAAGCAGCATTTCTGTTTGGGAAACTCCAACCCATTACAAAATGATAACAAGTGATCTGTTATCTGCTGCCTCAGAAAGTAAGCAGGATGAGCTGGAGAGATGAAGTGTGACCCTCACTTATTTTATGCCTCACATTTCTTGTATCTGCTGAACTTGGAGTGGAAATGAAGGCTTTGAGGAAAGGGGAAAGAAGGTAGAAGAATGACTGAAACTGAGGAGGGACCTTTGAGGAGCTAGAGGAGAGGGAAACAGGAAGAACAAACAGGTGAGGAGAAATTTGAGAGCTCACAGTGCGGTGGGTACTGTTAGGATTGTATCACTTTTTTACAGCAGATATCTCCATTTTAGGGATAGGAACAGGCTCAGATTTGTTGCATTCTTGCTTAAGGTCATGCAACCAAGTGATGGAACCAGCAGTCAGACCTTGACTGTGTGACTCCATGGTCCAAGCTCTCGCACAGTGTACCACATACAACTCTATTCCTGTATTTCCAGTGCTGTACATCTTCCATTAACAATCAGTGGCTGTTAGATTCGTTATTCGACGAATGGTTCAGTGGATGACCAACAAGATAGGACTCTGCCTTCTTGAATCTTGCCTGTTTTGGGAAGGCCGCATAGTTTGCCTGAGTTAAAGAACCACAGATGCTTCTCAGCTTCCTTGTGCATCCCCTTTTCCTGATGCATGTATGTGCTAGGGGAGCTGGGGAGCATGTGGATTAGAAGCAGGATTTTCTCATGAATATTTGCAGAGCTTTGTACATTCCATCACTAGTGCTGGTATTTTTCCAAGCAAGATGGAGACAGAAGTCAAAGGGAGAGAAGTTGATAAGAAAAAGGCTTTTTTGTGCAGTAATCGGATGGGGCTCTGCAGAGCTGAGTGGGGGAAGGGAGGGGTTACCATGAGTGTTTCAGTATGTCCCTCTGCCAGCAGCACAGCTGTTTGGTTCCATAAGCATGTCCATGAGCTGGATTTTATTTTATTTTATTTTATTTTATTTTATTTTATTTTATTTTATTTTATTTTTTTTGAGACGGAGTCTCGCTCTGTCGCCCAGGCTGGAGTGCAGTGGCCGGATCTCAGCTCACTGCACGCTCCACCTCCGGGGTTTACACCATTCTCCTGCCTCAGCCTCCTGAGTAGCTGGGACTACAGGCGCCCGCCACCTCGCCCGGCTAGTTTTTTTGTATTTTTTTTAGTAGAGACGGGGTTTCACCGTGTTAGCCAGGATGGTCTCGATCTCCTGACCTTGTGATCCGCCCGTCTCGGCCTCCCAAAGTGCTGGGATTACAGGCTTGAGCCACCGCGCCCGGCCAAGCTGGATTTTAAAGGAAGTCATTCTTCTGGCTTAATCTAACTTTTTTTTTCCCTCTTTAGAAACTTGACTGTGAATCTTTAAAGAGTAATTTTCAGACTCGTAGAAATATCTGAAAGACAGTTTCTTGACAATGTTTGCTGCTCGTGCCACATGCCTATGCAAAAATGAACAGTGGAAACTAGAGAAATTTTTTTAAAATGCCAAAGCTTATGTGGATTTTTCCCCCTGGGAGACAAGGGTAATGGAAATTCCTTGTGGTAGCTAGAGCCCTTGAGATCCAGGCTGGAGAGAGAGGTTATCTGTGGGGGAGATAGGCCCAAAGCCTGATAGTCATTTGCAGATGACCAAGGGCTGCCTAAGCATAAATGTAGAGTTCCTAAGACAATTGTCGTTGATGACACCCCATTTTTATCTTGCTTGGATGGGCAATGCTGAAAATTTGTTATACTCCCCCTTTGTACCTTAAACTTGGGTTTGTCCTGGGTTTAAAGCAATTGTCTGTTGTCAGTTAATTGCTTGAGGAAGAGAAGTATGATGTGTAGAGGAAGAGAAGTAAGATGGTGATGATTACTCTGAGAGTCTTTGGACAAAATGATTTGCAAAATCATCTAAATGAGAGGATATAAAATGAACAGCAGCCCTTTGAGCAAAAGATTCATATGTCCACCATAGTAGATGGGCATGCACAGGCAGACTGCTAACAGGTGCTAAATTTTCTTCCCATATACTTGCACAGTAAGCCTGTGTCCAGGTACCCTCTTAACCCCATTTCTGTAGTCCTCTGTTTGGGGGAGCCAGTGTAGCCGACCAACAAAAGGCTTCTTCTAAATACAACATTCAGAAAAGGGTTCAGAGAAAGTATGGGGAAAGAAATGGTTTCTCTCTAGTTCTGTACTCAGCAGAAAGCAGATAACAGCATAAATGAAAATGTCAGCTAATTGATTAGCTTATTAAAATATTTTGCTTAAAGGCAATGTAAGATAATTATAAAATATTCAACCAATGCAGAAGACTATAATGTTAAAACTAGAAAAGCCTTCCCTTTCTGTACCTCCCACTCATCTTATTCTCTAAAGGAAACCATTGTTGACAATTCTTTTGGTATCCTTCTAGATAGCATCTATTTCTTATTTTTCAAAGGAGTTAGTGTATTAAGGAAATTGATTCCTCTGTCATAGATACTGTAAACGTTTTCCCTGTTTATACTTTTGTTTTGGTTCTGTTTATGATTGTGTGTGTGTATATATATTTTGTTTGTTTGAGACAAGGTCTTGTTCTGTTGCTCAGGCTGGAGTGTAGTGTCGTGATCATGGCTCACTGTAGCCTTGACTTCCCTGGCCTAAGCAATCCTCTTACCTCAGTCTCCTAAGTAGCTGGGACCTTAAGTGTGTACTACTACTCTTGGATAATTTTGTAATGCCCAAGCTGGTCTTGAACTCCTGGACTCCATCTTGGCCTCCCAAAGTGTTGGGATTATAGGCATAAGCCACTGCACCTGGTGCATGCATATATATATTATATTTAAAGATATATTTATATCTATTATGTAATATATATATACACACCGGCCCAGCCTGTATATATAAATATATATTATTGTATATATACTATTTTATATATTACATTATTGTATATATACTATATATTGAATAATATATATTGTATATATACTATTTTATGGATATATTATTGTGTATATACTATATATTATATATATATTATATATATATATATTTTTTTGAGGTGGATTCTTGCTCTGTCACCCAGGCTGGAGTGCAGTGGTGTGGTCTTGGCTCTCTGCACCCTCTGCCTCCTGTGTTCGAGCCCGGGTAGCTGGGATTACAGGTGCCTGCCCCCATGCCTGGCTAATTTTTGTTTGTTTGTTTTTTTAGACAGTCTCACTCTTGCCCAGGCTGGAGTACAGTGGCACAATCTTGGCTCATTGCAACCTCTGCCTCCTGAGTCCAAGCGATTCTCCGCCTCAGCCTCCCGAGTAGCTGGGACTACAGGCACCCACCACCATGCCTGGCTAATTTTTATATTTTTAAGTAGAGACAGAGTTTCACCATGTTGGCCAGGCTAGTCTCCAACTCCTGACCTCAGGTGATCTGCCTGCCTCAGCCTCCCAAAGTGCTGGGATTACAGGTGTGAGCCACCGTGCCCAACCTGTGTGTGTGTGTGTGTGTGTGTGTGTGTGTGTGTGTATATATTTTTTTTTTTCTTTTTTTTTTTTTTTTTTGAGGCAGAGTCTCACTCTGTCGCCCAGGCTGGAGTGCAGAGCTGTGATCTCGGCTCACTGCAAACTCCACCTTCCGAGTTCACACCATTCTTCTGCCTCAGCCTCCGAAGTAGCTGGGACTACAGGCGCTTGCTACCATGCCTGGCTAATTTTTTGTATTTTTAGTAGAGACGGGGTTTCACTGTGTTGGCCAGGATGGTCTCAATCTCCTGACCTTGTTATCCGCCTGCCTCGGCCTCCCAAAGTGCTGGGATTACGTGAGCCACCACGCCTGGCCTATACTTTGGGGTCTCTTTTAAAACTCTGTTTTGTTTCCTCAAAATACAAACAGATCGAGTTTGCATTTTTGTGCCTGAATCATACTGTTTCAGAAAGTTTCAAATATACATGAAAACACCATCTTGTTTCACTACTTTTTAATATTGGTGAGGACTTGTTCTTTCTCAGACTGTCCTAGTTATTTTGGTTATTGCCCTTCCCCAAAATGTCGTGTACTTCCCTGTTTTGCTTATACTGGCTCCTCTTCCTAGTGTATGTTAATACATCTCACCTCTCCAGTTTCTGTCATACAAAATACTGCTTGTTCATTAAAGTCCAGTTAAAATGATGCTTCCTCCTTGGAGTCACCATGTCTTGAATTCTCATAGAATCCTGTTACTCCCTTGTGATACATTCTGTTTACTAACTAAAGTTAATGTCTTTGGATACATGGCTTATCTGTTTTATTAGACTGAGTGATCCTTGAAGGCAGACTGGGTCTCATCTGTCTTTGAACATGCCACATTTCCTCGCACAGTGACCATTCATTCATTCATCCATTCAGTAAGCATTTAGGAAGCAACACATGGGGTTTAGTACTGCGAGGAATATGGAGTAGTAGATGTGATTCCTGCCCTCAGAAAGCTTACAGTCGGCCGGGCGCGGTGGCTCAAGCCTGTAATCCCAGCACTTTGGGAGGCCGAGACGGGCGGATCACGAGGTCAGGAGATCGAGACCATCCTGGCTAACATGGTGAAACCCCGTCTCTACTAAAAATACACACAAAAAAAAAAAACTAGCCGGGCGTGCTGGCGGGCGCCTGTAGTCCCAGCTACTCGGGAGGCTGAGGCAGGAGAATGGCGGGAACCCGGGAGGCGGAGCTTGCAGTGAGCTGAGATCTGGCCACTGCACTCCAGCCCGGGCAACAGAGCGAGACTCCGTCTCAAAAAAAAAAAAAAAAAAAAAAAAAAAAAAAAAAAAAAAAAAAAAAAAAAAAAAAAAGAAAGCTTACAGTCTTATTGGGATTACCAGGCTTTAGGTACATAAAGATCATCAAGAATAGCAAGCATTTATTTAAGTGTTAAATGGTACTTAGAGTAAGTACTAAGGAATCCGGAGGAGTAACATATCCAAAGTTTGTTTTGAATGAGTTCAGGAAAGGTCATTTTGGTTGGAGGGAACAGCTTAAAGACTCTAAGGCAGGAATGTACACGATGTGTTTGAGGGGATCAGGTGACGCTAGTCTGGGTGAAACTAAGAGAGGATATAGTCACAGTGCCCATCTTTCCAAGTGTTTCAGGAGGCCAGACTCCTACATTTCACCGCTAAGCTGGTCCAGACTCCTGGAGGAGATGAAGACCAAACGGTTTATCTGGTACAATGGCAAAGTGGCTTCAGGAGCATACTGGATACTTAGCTGAGTCCAGCATATATAGGACATGTCATCACTCCCATTCCAGGAAGCAAGAAAGGGAGGATGGGTGCTTTCCCTTAGATAATTTGGAGGAGCCATGAGGACTTTTAACCTGAGGAGAGGAAGCAGTGTATACTGGATACAAGTTTATAGGTCACAGAAAAAGCATTCTTCACTCAACAAACATTTATCTATTATATGCCAGGGATGGCCTAGGTGCTGGGTAAACAAATGAGGGGTGCGTGTGCATGTGTGTGTGAGAGACAGAGAGAGTTTTGCTTCGTTTCCTTCCTTCCTTCCTCCCTCCTTCCCTCCCTCCAAGTTTCACTCTGGTTGCCCAGGCTGGAGTGCAATGGCGCGATGTTGGCTCACTGCAACCTCTGCCTCCCGGGTTCAAGTGTTTCTCCTGCCTCAGCCTCCCGAGTAGCTGGGATTATAGGCATGCACCACCACGCCCAGCTAATTTTTGTATTTTTAGTAGAAATGGGGGGTTTCTCCATGTTGATCAGGCTGGTCTCGAACTCCTGACCTCAGGTGATCCACCCACCTTGGCCTCCCAAAGTGCTGGGATTGCAGGTGTGAGCCACGGTGCCCAGCCTGCTTCTTTATCTCACTTGATACATCTGTTTTTCTACAGGAGGGATTTTTGAGCAAAACCCTCCACTGTCAGTCGGTTAATGTATTCTTTATTTCACCTATCAGTGCAAAGATGGAGAGTGTGTTTAATTTATATCTCACAAACCCTACAGCGTTAAGTCTAGTGTCAGCAGATGACCTGTAAAAAATTAACATTTTGCTCTATGGACTCTGAAGCCAATTTTATTTTATTTTATTTATTTTGAGACAGTCTTGCTCTGTTACCTGGGCTGGAGTGCATTGGTGCGATCTCAGCTCACTGTAACCTCTGCCTCCGGCCTCAGCCTTCTGAGTAGCTGGGACTACAGGTGTGTGTCGCCACGCCTGGCTCATTTTTATATTTTCAGTAAAGACAGTGTTTCGCCATGTTGGCCAGGCTGGTCTTGAACTCCTGACCTCAAGTGATCCACCTACCTCAGCCTCCCAAAGTGATTATAGGCGTGAGCTACTGCCGCCCAGCCTAGAGCAAATTTTAATTTAGTATTTGTTTCCTACACCAAAGGCAGTCAGAGTCTTTGTCAGGCATGGCGATAGTTTGATCTGGCTTCTAGAACATGGCTGGGTGACTTTATCTCTTAAAGACAAAGTCAGAAATTGATAATTTACTATGAAATATTTTGGGGCATTTCCAGTTGTAGGTCTTGATGTACCTGGCTAAGGTATGTTCAAGGTAGAGAGTCATGACTGCAAGTTGTCCAGGTTCTTAGTGTTTTGAACGAAGAATTGGACAAAACGCCCAGTAAAGCAAAGAAAGAATGAAACAACAAAAGAATGAAAGCAGGGATTTACTGAAAGTAAAAGTACATTCCACAGTGTGGGAGCAGGCTGAGCACTGACTCAAGGGACCAGATACAGAATTTTCTTGGGTCCAAATATCCTCTAGAAGTTTTCCCATTGGCCACTGCAGGCTCACCTCATGTAAATAAAGTGGTAACTTGCAATCCGACTGATTGGTTGCTGACAGAGCCTGAAGTGAAGTTACAAAAGTCACACTGCTGTGCAAACAGAGGCTAGGGTGAAGTTACAAAGTCATACTTCCATGCAAAGGAAGAAGATTCGGCCAGCAATCAGCCTGATTGGTTGTAGACGGCAACCATTCAGAGCTGTGGAATGAAGTTACAAAGTTGCAAATGAAGCCCAGACCCCCCCACCCCTCTACACCCCACCCTTGTTACTTTTGTTACTTAGGCATGGAAAGTCTAGAGTTTTCTTTTAAGTTTAGTTCTGGGAAGTGGGAGTGAGAGCCTTAGGTTCCCTGCCTCTAGACCCTGTTCTCCTGCCGCATATCCAGTATGGATCCTTGCTTCTACTTGCTGCTCTTTCTGAACTGCATTTTTTGGGACTGGAGTTTGGCTTCATATATTCTTTTCCAGGATCCAAAGTCAGAGGTGGTTGTTACAATATGTTGGCTCCAATTGTTCTGTGATTTACATGATTTACATATATTTACATAAGCCCACTTTCCAGTAAAAATAAACTTTTTATTTATTTTATTTTTTTGAGACAGAGCCTTGCTCTGTTGCCCAGGCTGGAGCACAGCCTGCCTCAGCCTCCTAAGTAGCTGGTACTACAGGCACGTGCTACCGTACCTGACTAATTTTTGCATTTTTAGTAAAAATTGGGTTTCCTTATGTAAGGCAGGCTGGTCTTGAACTCCTGACCCCGTGATCCTCCTGCCTCAGCCTCCCAAAGTGCTGGGATTTACAGGCATGAGCCACTGTGCCCCGCCAAAAATAGACTTTTTAGAATTGTGAGCAGGTGTGGAGGTGAGGAGGAAGCAATTTGTTTCTTTGTTCTTGTAATCGCCTGACAGGTTCTTGCCTGCTGCCCCATAGAGCCAATTTACCGAGACCCTGGAATCACAATAAAGAGTTGAATAAACACAGAGCCAGCTAAGCAAAAGCCCAGAGTTTATTACTCAAATCAGTCTCCTTGAATATTTGAAGACTAGGGTTTTTAAAGGATAGTTTGGCAGGCAGGGGGCTAGGGAATGGGGAATATTGATTAGTTGGGTCTGGGATGAAATCATAGGGGGTCAAAGCTTGTCCTCTTGCCCTAAGTCAGTTCTTGGGTGGGAGCGCCACAAGACCAGATGAGCCAGTTTACTGGTCTAGGTGGCACCAGCTGGCCATCAGAATACAGGGTCTGAAAAATACTGTTTTCTGTCTGCTTCCATCTGTGTGTCTACTTCCATCTGTCTGCTTCTACTTGTTTGATCCCTGCTTCTCTTTCCTTTCCTTTAAATCAACATCAAATTTGATGTTTTTATTTGTGGAAGCTCATAAGGTCATATAATATGTGATTATTCCACCTTGTTCATTCACTCAACATGCATTTACTTAAAAATATGCCAAGAATTGTGCTAGGCAATGGAAATAATAAGAACTGACATTGTATTTGCCCTTTAGAAAGTAATAGTTCTTGGCTGGCTGCGGTGGCTCACGCCTGTAATCCCAGCACTTTGGGAGACCGAGGCGGGTGGATCACAAGGTTAGGAGATCGAGACCATCCTGGCTAACACAGCGAAACCCCGTATCTACTAAAAATACAAAAAAATTAGCCAGGCATAGTGGCGGGCGCCTGTAGTCCCGGCTACTCGGGAGGCTGAGGCAGGAGAATGGTGTGAACCCAGGAGGTGGAGCTTACAGTGAGCCGAGATCATGCCACTGCACTCCACTGGGTGACAGAGTGAGACTCCATCTCAAAACAAAACAAAACAAAACCAACAAACCAAAAAAAGAACTAATAGTTCTTGACAGAGACAGATACTAAAGAGAGAATTACTCCACAGTGTAGTAAATATTACCGTATTTTAACCAAGGATTTGAAAAAACGTGAAGAGTGAGGAAGATTGTTTTTGTCAGGGGAGGAAGTCTAGTTCATAGTATAGTATGATTGCTTTATTCAGGATCAAATCGATATCTTTATTTTATTTATTTATTTATTTTTGAGACAGGGTCTTGCTCTGTCACCCAGGCTGGAGTGGAATGCAGTGGTGTGATCTTAGCTCACTGCAGCCTCAACTTCCTGGGCTCAAACAATCCTCCCACCTTAGCCTTCCGAGTAGCTAAGACTACAAACATGTGCCACCACACCTGGCTAATTTTTTTTTGTTATTTGTAGAAACGAGGTCTCGCTATGCTGCTCAGGCTGGTCTCTAACTCCTGGGCTCAAGTGATCCATCCACCTCAGCCTCCCAAAGTGCCGGGATTACAGGTGTGAGCCATCGTGCCTGGCCTGGATCGAATAGAATTTAAATCTGTAGATTCTGTTCCAAAGATGGGAAGGACATTTCTTCTTAAAGCTTGAGGGTGCTGGGCCGGGCGCGGTGGCTCAAGCCTGTAATCCCAGCACTTTGGGAGGCCGAGACGGGCGGATCACAAGGTCAGGAGATCGAGACCATCCTGGCTAACATGGTGAAACCCCATCTCTACTAAAAAATACAAAAAACTAGCCGGGTGACGAGGCGGGCGTCTGTAGTCCCAGCTACTCGGGAGGCTGAGGCAGGAGAATGGCGTAAACCCGGGAGGCGGAGCTTGCAGTGAGCTGAGATCCGGCCACTGCACTCCAGCCTGGGCGGCAGAGCAAGACTCCGTCTCAAAAAAAAAAAAAAAAAAACTTGAGGGTGCTGTTTCATATACATAGATTTAACCTCACAGCTTGGTGAGCTTCCAAAAAGATCAAAGGCTTCTCAAAACATCATATGAATTATTCACTAGTCCTAACATGGAGCTCTCTCCTGGGTTTTATTCTGGATGCCATTTAATCTTATAATAAAATAGGTATATGAATCATTTGATTGAGGCTGGCTACTTAGCATATTAACTTGATGTTTGGTCATTATGGAGGGGCCGGGTTCAGATGTTTGAACTTTAGCAAAAACCTTTCTGCAGGAAAGGCAGAGTTGACAGTTTCTTATTTTTCAAGTATGAGGCAAAGGAACATGAGCTATTTATAGACTCACTTCCCCAACAGACTGAACACAATAGAAGCATGAAATCAAATGGTGACAAGATGGGCCCAGGCATCTCCCAGTCTGGATGTCAAAATTAAAAAAAGACAGAGCCCCTGGGGAACTGGTTTGAGGGCAGAAGCAGTGCACTCAAGCCCTTAAGATCACCATCTGTATACAAATAGCGCCTTAAACAGCTGGTCCTCAGGAGTGGAAGAGGTAAAGGAGAGTGTGTTCAAACTCACTTTTCTTGCTTCTCTTCCTAGAAGTGGGGGATAATCCTTTTGTCAATAACTTGATTGCCCGATTCTTGTCTCTCTAGTTAGGCAGTTAGAAAAGGTACAGCTGCGTTCTGGGGATATACATTGAATTGGTGTCAGAGGAAGATTAATGCAGCTTCCATGCAGTTGGTGGAGATCATGGTTCTGCTGAGATGAGAAGACATTTGACAGGAATGGAAACCCATAATTACTTTTCTTTCTTTACTGTTCCTCCCCTATTAAACTAATTTCATCTTGTTTGTGGTGGTGTTGTGGCGATGTTTAAAGCACGAACATGTAGTGGTCTCTGGCTGGTATTGGTTTTCCTTTTCTCCCACATCAGAGATTTTAAGAAAATAGAAACAACTTCCTCTTTCCATAAACATCTGGAAACATTCCCGTGGAGTTTAAAGGATTCAATTTCAGGGTTTGGAAAAGTTGTACTTAATTTTGGAAAATGTTCTAACCAGCTTGCTTCAATGGGAAGGGAGAAATCAGAAAATAGCTCTTTTTGAGAACCTACAGTCTTCCAGGTACTGTACAGAGTACTTACCACTCTTCACAACAAGCCTGTAAAGTGGGTTAGTATTCTGTTTTACAGATGTGCTTACTGAGGTTCAGAGATGCAGCCCAGTTTTAGTCCATTCTACTGTCTCACCACATCCTGCTACCTTTGCACTCCTTCTCTGTGCTAACCCCTAATATTTGAAGTACGATATGAATTAACTGACAATTGGAAAATATTGGACTGTTAAATCTTGCATTTACTGTAGGAAAGGACCAAGAGTCGTGAATATAGAACATGTGTTTTTGAGCCTCTCTATTGGCCCCTCTCTCTGAGATGTGGAGAACACCACCTAATTTTAGTTTTGTTTTTTGAGATAGGGGCTGACTGTGTCACTCAGGTTGGAGTGCAGTGGTGTGATCTCAAGTCACTGCAACCTTCACCTCCTGGGCTCAAGCCATCTTCCCACCTCAGCCTCCCAAGTACCTGGGAACACAGGTGCGTGCCACCACACCCAGGTAACTTTTGTATTTTTTTTTTTTAAGAAATGCGGTTTTTCCAAGTTGCCTAGGCTGGTCTTGAACTCCTGGGCTCAGGCAAGGGCTCAGGCAATCCTCCTACCTCAGCCTTCCAAAATGCTAGGATTACAGGTGTAAGCACCACACCCAGCCTATTTTTAGTTTTGTATCCAGAGTAAGTGCTTGTATACATGTACAGTCAGGGTGCTTTCTTCTGAATACCGTAACTAGCCCTAACTGACCTAGCTACTCTCTAAGGCGCAAAAAGTAGCTCACACATTATAGCAAATGCATGCTTCATTTCATCCATTCTGACCCAGAGGCTGGGTTTTGAAGTGTACTTGATTGATTGATTGGTTGATTAACAAGGTCTCATTCTGTCTCCCAGGCTGGAGTGCAGTGGTGTGATCATAGCTCACTGCAGCCTCTATCTCCCGGGCTCAAGTGATCCTCCCACCTCAGCTTCCTGAGTAGCTGGAACTACAGGCATGTGCCACAAAGCCCGACTAATTTTTATATTTTTTGTAGAGATGGGATTTTGCCATGTTGCCCAGGCTGGTTTTGAACTCCTGAGCTCAAGAGATCCTCCTCCCGCTGCAGCCTCCCAAAGTGCTGGGATTACAGGCATGATCTGCTGTGCCTGACTTGAATTATACTTTAAAAGTGGTGAAATAAAAACCAGAGGTGCCCATGGAAGGGTCTAAAGTCTGTGCACAACCCTGTAACCATTGTGCTCTTTTTCCTTCGCAGCACAACCCTGCATTTCCTGGTGCCCTTGTTTTTTTTTTTTTTTTTGGTGAAGATGGAGTCTCGCTCTGTCACCCAGACCGGAGTGCAGTGGTGCGATCTCAGTTCACTGTAACCTTCGCCTCCTGGATTCAAACAATTCTCCTGCCTCATCCTCCTGAGTAGCTGGGACTACAGGCATGCGCCACTGTGCCCGGTTAATTTTTGTATTTTTTTTATTTTTTTTATTTTTTTTTGAGACGGAGTCTTGTTCTGCGACCCAGGCTGGAGTGCAGTGGCCGGATCTCAGCTCACTGCAAGCTCCGCCTCCCGGGTTTACGCCATTCTCCTGCCTCAGCCTCCCGAGTAGCTGGGACTACAGGCGCCCGCCACCTCACCCGGCTAGTTTTTTGTATTTTTTAAGTAGAGACAGGGTTTCACCGTATTAGCCAGGATGGTCTCGATCTCCTGACCTTGTGATCCGCCCGTCTCGGCCTCCCAAAGTGCTGGGATTACAGGCTTGAGCCACCGCGCCCGGCCTAATTTTTGTATTTTTAGTAGAGACGGGGTTTTACCATGTTGGCCAGGCTGGTCTCGAACTCCTGACCTCAAATGATCTGCCCGCCTCACCCTCCCAAAGTGCTGGGATGACAGGCGTGAGCCACCATGCCCACCCTCCTGATGCCTCTTTTTCTGAGTAGATTCTTTGTCATCTGTGGTGTACCCTAGGAAGTCCAGTTTCATATTAGAGAGGGAAAGAATAAATACAGGACTGCCAGGCTGAATCTAGGAGAATCTTAATATATACACACACACGTACACACACACATACACACATATATATTTGAATAGAATTAAATCCTATATTGTTTTCCTGGTTTTTCCTAAATCCCACCTGCTTCCAAGTATTTATTTTCTATCAAGGATTTACCCCCTCTGATCTGTATCTTCCACATAAAAGTACTTACATAGTAGGGAGGATGAATCTCTTAGGCATTTGTCAGTTCCATTAGTACTTTTAGAGGTTTACTATGTTTTATTGAAAATCAGCCTCAAGTTCCTGATTGGCTGTCCAGGTTTGTGTCAGTATATTTCTTAGTTGTCACTAACAAGTAATTGTGGAGCTGAGTGCTCACCCCCACCCCCTGCAGGTCTCTTTTCCATCATCTTTTTTTTTTTTTTTTTGCATACACTTTGGTAAGTTGCTGAGACAACCTTGAGAAACACCTTTGTCCAGGGATATGGGCTAAGGCTGCATTCAGGCTTTGTTTGCTTGGTTGAGGTGACTTGCTATGAAGGGCTGAGGTGTAAGAAGTGCCACAGACCAGTGTGGTTAGAGGTCTCGTGACTCTAGCGTGTAGCACTGCCCTTCTGCAAGCTAGTCTTTAGGATTGGAGGAGGGTACTGTGGCTTGAGGGAATTGTGGCTTGAGGGAAGACAGGACCCTGCCAGCCGGATGCGTGAGGTGGATGCTGTTCAGATCAACACATAACTAATCTCTTCAGCCAGACCCTGGATTGCCAAGAATGACATGGGCTTCAGCTAGGCTGGCTGAACCCAACAATGAAACCGGAATTGTCCCAGAGGCTCAGCTCCCTTGCTTCTCTTACATTAAGGTTGGTCTCTAGAGACCCATTCAGACTAAACAGTATTAAAAACAGGAAATTTGCTCCTAGCAGCCTGATTGCAGAAAAGGTTTTTCCACATAGGCAAGAATGAATGTTAAGAACAAAAACTCCATCGTCCAAGCTTGTTTTCCTATATGAAAGTATTAGCAACCAAAAAAACTTGAAGCAGCTTTGACCTATTGGACTACCTCTCAGAGTGCTGACAGGACCCAGTACCAAAAAGTGATAAAGAGCTCTTGTAAACACACTAAAAAATATGAAAACAGTGCTCTGTGGAAGATACTGACCACGATACTCATAATGTTTATCTTGCCTGAAGATCAGATATGTGGAAATTAATGCAGAAAGGATTGAGGGAAACCTAGAGAACAGCTATAATTTAATTTTAGTCAACACACATTTATTGTGACTATTATGGATTCAGTCCATAGATTATGTATTCATTTATTCAGTCAGTGTTGTGCATGGGTGCCATGTCCCAGCTTCAACCTTAGATGTGTGAGATCCTCTTTCCTCTTTAGTACCTCAGGGGCTTGGTAGGGTTTTCCTTTTTTTTTTTTTTTTTTTTGAGACGGAGTCTGGCTCTGCCGCCCAGGCTGGAGTACAGTGGCCGGATCTCAGCTCACTGCAAGCTCCGCCTGCCAGGTTCACGCCATTCTCCTGCCTCCGCCTCCCAAGTAGCTGGGACTACAGGCGCCCGCCTCGTCGCCCGGCTAGTTTTTTGTATTCTTTAGTAGAGACGGGGTTTCACTGTATTAGCCAGGATGGTCTCGATCTCCTGACCTTGTGATCCGCCCGTCTCGGCCTCCCAAAGTGCTGGGATTACAGGCTTGAGCCACCGCGCCCGGCCAAGGTAGGGTTTTCTTATGACAGTTCAGGGCATCCCTGGATCTAGAGACCAAACTCCTGGGACTGCTGCTCTTTTGCATGATTTTGCTGCTGAGGATAGTGGGGGACGGGAAGGGGAATATATTGGAAGAAGGGAAAGGGGACAAAGAGAAAACTAAAAGCTAGAAAGGAAATGCTTTTTTTCTTCTGTGATGTCATTCTGCCCAAATAAGTCGAGTGTTGAGGAAGGCTTCTAAGCCCTCAGAACATGACCCAATTCCTCTCTCTAACGCTGGCTTCTATTCATAACCCTAATGTGACTCAGTCTGTGTCATGAACACACTTCTGCAGAAGATACAGTATGGCCAGAAGATTCTTTAGTAGATCTGTGTCATTTGATTGCTTGTGAGGAAACTGAACTATTTTTAAAACTTTTTTCTTCTTTTTTATTTTTTTTGACATGGAGTGTCGCTCTGTCACCAGGCTGGGGTACAGTGGTACAGTCTTGACTCACTGCAACCACCGCCTCCCAGGTTCAAGTGATTCTCCTGCCTCAGCCTCCTGAGTCGCTGGGACTACAGGCACACGCTACTATGCCCAATTAATTTTTATATTTTCAGTAGAGATCGGGTTTCACCATGTTGGCCAGGATGATCTGGATCTCTTGACCTCGTGATCCGCCTACCTTGGCCTCCCAAAGTGCTGGGATTACAGGCGTGAGCACTGTGCCCAGCCTAAAAACTTTTTATTGAAATAAACATACAGAAAAATGCACATACCATCAGTATAGCATAATTAATTTTCTTTTTCAGAAGGGTGGGCAGTCTCCCTCTGACCAGGCTGGAGTGCAGTGGTGTGATCATGGCTCACTGCAGCCTTGACCTCTTGGACTCAAGCCATCTTCCCATCTCAGCATCCTGGGACTACAGGCATGCACCAACATACCTGGCTTTTGTTTTTGTTTTTTTGAGACAGAGTCTTTTTCTTGTTGCCCAGGCTGGAGCGCAGTGGCGCGATCTCAGCTCACTGCAACCTTCGCCTCCCGGGCTCAAGTGATTCTCCTGCCTCAGCCTCCTGAGTAGCTGGGATTACAGGTGCCTACCACTATACCCGGCTAATTTTTGTATTTTTAGTAGAGATGAAGTTTCACCATGTTGGCCAGACTGGTCTCAACCTCCTTAGCTCAGGTAATCCACCTGCCTCGGCCTCCCAAAGTGTGGGATTACAGGTGTGAGCCACTGTGCCCTGCCTTTTTATTTTTTTGTAGAGACAGGGTCTCAACATGTTGCCCAGGTTGGTCTCAAACTCCGGGGCTCAAGCAATCCTGTGTCAGCCTCCCAAAGTGCTGGGGTTACATGTGTGAGCCACCACACCCAGCCCACAGTGAATTTTCACGAACTAAGGATATCCATGAAACCAGTATCCAGATCAAGAAATAAGACATCATCAGCACCTTAGAAGCCCTCGTACTCTGTTAAAACACATTTTAAAGCAATTTTCTGTGATTTTTTTTCGAGTGAATTCTGTGAAATGTTGAGAGGTGAGCTCCTTGTTAATGGGTCTTTTCACCTCAGTTCTAGAGTGAGTTTCATCATGCTGCTTCCTAGAAGACCCTCTCCTGGGTCCACTAGCATTAAGTGCTGGTGACCCCATTAAATTCTCCAGTGCATCAAGGTGATAGCGCTTGTTTGCAGGGGTTACTCTTTTATGTAGTTTTGTTGTTGTGGTGGTGGTGGTGGTGTTTTTTTTTAAGTGGAGTCTTGCTCTGTCACCCAGGCTGGAGTGCAGTGATGCAATCTCTGCTCACTGCAACCTCTGCCTCCCAGGTTCAAGCCATTCTCCTGCCTCAGCCTCCTGAGTAGCTGGGACTACAGGTGCGTGCCACCACACCTGGCTAATTTTTGCATTTTTAGTAGAGATGGGGTTTCACCATGTTAGCCAGGATGGTCTCGATCTCCTGACCTCGTGATCCACCCGCCTTGGCCTCCCAAAGTGCTGGGATTACAGGCATGAGCTCCCGTGCCCGGCCCTTATGTACTCTTAAAGTGTACTGGGTGAAGGAGAGGCTGAGACACCAGCAGTGGAGACCCTGTGCAAAACAGACCCAAGAAAAATCAAGTGGTCTTCTAAAAATGCCTAAGGGTACAAGTGGATAGAAAGTTTGGACTTGGAGTATAAGTCTTCCTTCTACCATTAACTTGCTGTGTGACCTCGAGCATATATTCTTCTCTGGACATCAGTAATGACTCTACCTTAACTGTTAATCTCTGAATGTAAGAGGGGGCAGACATAGGCCAAAGATGGCCCTGTTAGGCTTTCTCTTCAACCTCTCTTTCTTTTTTTACTTCAAGGACTATGTGGCCTCCTAGAACAACCTTGTTCTGAGATGGAAGGCCCAAGACAATTCCCCTCTTCTTCTGTTTTATTTCTGTTTATATCGCACTTATTTTATATAGGATCTTAACTGGGATTCAATTGAGAGTTATCAGTACCCGTTTAACCTTCTCCATATGTCCAGTCCTGTTCTTGTTTCTAGCTATGGAGATGGATTTTAATTTATTCTTACTTTGTATTATAATTATACTGAAAGTTTAAAAGTGTGTTTTTAAAATAAATCTGTATGTTATGAAGAACAACTTTAAAATAGATTAAATTAGTGAAGCTTTGGTATATTTATCATTCCTGCTTAGTTTTGGCACTGTTCATGTTGAATTCATGCCATGTTTAATAGTTGCATGTAGGATTATATTACAGCCCAGCATTATTAGCTATTATTCATATCCAGGGTGAGTAACCAGCAAGCTTCCTGGGGAGCTGTGCATGGGTTTTGGGGCAGCTCCAAGCTTGATTGTATGGCCCACATAAGAATGGAAGGTATACATGTTAAGGAGAGCCAATAAGAAGAAAGACTGTGGAGTTAGACTTTTGTAAACTGGGCAGAGTTTTAAAAGATCACCCATCATGCGGTATAATTTTTGGTTAAGACTGTGGACTATAGAGACACAACCAGGCAGCTTGGGCTTGAATCCCACCTCTGCCATTTACTGGATGTATGACTGGGCAACTTTCTTGACCTCTCTTTGGTTCAGTTCTCCCATCTGTAATATGAAGATGATAATAATAATTATCTACTTCATGGGTTATTGTGAGAAGTAAATGACTTAACATATATAAAGGACTGACCATTACTTGGTACATCATAAACTGAATAAATTGTTCTTGATACTTTAACATCTGTCATGACACTAGACTGGCAACTGTCTGAGCCTCTTTTTTTAAGTTTTTTATTTTTTTTTTAACTATAAGCTTTTTAATACCATGTGAGAGAATTCTTTTCTGATGGAAGAAACTGTTCATTTTTAAATTCAAGGCAATTTGGGATGAAGATACAATATAAAGTTTCCTCTACAGAAATTTTTTTTACAGCCAACTTTACTTGTACATATCTATTTCCTAAGATGAGGACATCCATCGCATGGGAAGAAAATCTCACAATAATTTTTTAAAGCTGAATCTTTGTTTTCTAAAAATTCTCTCTGTAGTATGATAGAACCACTGTAAGCTTCTTAAGTTCCTCTTGAAGTCGCTAAAGTTTTCCTTATAACAGTGGTTCTCAGAGTGTGGTCTGTAGAATAGCAGCATCAGTATTACCTGAGAACTTGTTAGAAATGCAGATTCTTGGGCTCTGCCTCAGACCTACTGAATCAAAACTTTGTTGGGGGGTGGGCAGCAATTTACAAGACCTTCAGGTGATTGTGATGCATGTTAAAACCAGAGAACTGGTGCTCTAGACAAGTGGGAGCATAATTAGAATTACAGGCATGGGGAGACATCACTCGGAAAATAGCTGTCCTAAATGAGTGGATGTCTTCATAATAGAGTGTAGTTTACAAAGTGCTTTCATATATGTTATCACATCCACATATATTTCGTTGTCACAAAATTACTGTGGTATTTACCATTATTTCTGTATTTTAGAAGGGCTAATAGAGCCTGCCTTTATCTAGTAAGTTGTGGAGCTAGAACCGTAACTCGGAGTCATCTAAGTCCAAATCCTGGGCTCATTCTATAGAACCACATAACCTTTCTATTCTAAAGCTGTGGGTGAGCAGTTTTTCAGGTTGGCTTTTACTTTAACAGGCCTTGAGATGAGGAATTGTGTGAAAGTAATTTATTAAGACATATTGCCAGGGGAAAATGGGGTAGATGGGATGGGAAATTGGAACTAGCAACAGTTGGAAGGCAAACAAGGGTTCCTTGGAAGTTAACTTTGACTTCACAGAGTGAAGACAGAGTGTAGAATTTTCCTGATCAAGAATTTCCTCATCAGAGTTTTCTTGCACCCATCAGTCATAGGTTAAGGCTGTCCCCCATAGGATATATCTGGCTCTCAAAAGGAGTTCCAGCAAAAAGAAAAAAAAATCAATATTCATAATGATGACTTCAGGGTCCTGCATTATCAAAGTCCTTAGACCCTGAAGAAAAATAGACCAAAATCAAATTGTGATTTGATTTTTTTTTTTTTTTTTTTTGAGCTAGGGTCTGGCTCTGTTGCCTGGGTTGGAGTGCGGTGGCAGGATCTCAGCTCACTGCCGCCTCGACCTCCCAGGCTTAAGTGATCTTCCCACCACCTCCCAAGTAGCTGGGACTACAGGCGCATGCTACCATGCTCAGCTAATTTTTATATTTTTTTGTAGAGATAGGATTTCACCATGTTGCCCAGGCTGGTCTCAAACTCCTGGGCTCAAGCCATCCACCTGCCTCAGCCTCGCAAAGTGTTGGGATGATAAGCATCAGCCACCACGCCTAGCCCAATTTGAAATTTTATTTTATTTTTGAGACAGAGTCTTGCTGTGTCACTCAGGCTGGAGTGCAGTGGCCCAATGTCACTCACTGCAACCTCCTCCTCCCGGGTTTACAGTTCTTGTGCCTCAGCCCCCCCAAGTAGCTGTGCTGGCCTGAATTTTTTTTTTTTTTTTTTGAGATGGAGTCTTGCTCTGTCACCCAGGCTGGAGTGCAATGGCATGGTTGTGGCTCACAGCAACCTCCACCTCCTGGTTTAAGCAATTCTCCTGCCTCATCCACCCGAGTAGCTGGGACTACAAGCACGTGCCACCACACCTGGCTAATTTTTGTATTTTTTAGTAGAGACGGGGTTTCAGCATGTTGGCCAGGCTAGTCTTGAGCTCCTGCCCTTGTGATCTGCCTGCCTTGGCCTCCCAAAATGCTGGGATTACAGGTGTGAGCCACCACGCCTGGCTCTGAAATTTTAATTTAAGTGAAGGTGACAGTGGTTTCTGGCTAACTAATCAGAAATGTATTTGAATAATGGCTGGGTGTGGCGGCTCATGCCAGCAATCCCACACTTTGGGAGGCTGAGGCGGATGAATCACTTGAGTTCAGGAGTTCAAGACCACCAGCCTGGCCAATACGATGAAACCTTATCTCTACTAAAAGTTCAAAAATTAGCTGAACGTGGTGGCGGGCTTCTGTAATCCCAGCTACTCAGGAGGCTGAGGCAGGAGAATCACTTGAATCCAGGAGGTGGAGGTTGTAGTAAGCTTAGATCATGGCACTGTACTCCAGCCTAGGCAACAGAACAAGATGCTATCTCTAAAAAATAAAAAATAAAGACATGTATTTGAATAAGAGTCTCATTTGGTGATCATTTAGGTAACAGTGGCATAACCATTGCTTTATGATAGTCATTTTTGCTGCTTGCTGAATATTCATTGCCCTTCATCTCCTGCTGCCAGGATTTCACTTCCCAGTCCCGCTTGGTGAGGTGGGGCCATGTGATTGATTCTAGCCGGTGGGTTATTAGCAGAAATGTCTGAGCCTTTAATTGCTGGGATATGACCCTCTAAAGCCCTCTTTCTTTTTGGCAGCATGATCAGCAACATTGGAGATGGGTTGTTCTCTCAGTTGGGCCCTAGAGAAGCTACAACAATCAGAGTCTCCTGTGTAGCATGAGCCAGAAATAAACTTCATTGTTTAAGCCACTGTGCTTTTGGGGTTTGCTGCAATATCCAAACTTACACTTTCTTTTTCTTTTTCTTTTTTTTTTTTTTTAGACAGTCTCACTCTTGTTGCCCAGGCTGGAGTGTCGTGGCGCAATCTTGGCTCACTGCAACCTCCACCTCCTGGGTTCAAGCTTCTCCTGCCTCAGTCTGCTGAGTAACTTGGATTACAGGCACCTGCCAACAAGCCTAGCTAATTTTTGTACTTTTAGTAGAGATGGGGTTTCACCATGTTGGCCAGGCTGGTCTCAAACTCCTGACCTCAGGTGATCCGCCTGCCTCAGCCTCCCAAAGTGCTGGGATTACAGGCATGAGCTTCCGTGCCTGGCCCAAACTTTTTCTTTCTTGATAGATTGTTCAGTGTTGAGTTTACTGAATGGCTTTAACTTTGATGTAATATCAGTAACAGTAAGAAAATGGGTCAAAGTGATCTGTATATGTACTTTCATTTTATTTTCAATGATAAATTAGTTTAATGAATTTCCAAGGATTGAAAGTACCTAGGACTCTCTTCAGTCTTGCCTTTTTCCCTTTTCCTATGGAAACCCACAAATGTATTATATTTTTTGAAGTTGGCTCTAAAAAGGACTTTTGCCCTACAGCAGGGTTTGGCAAGCTATGATTGGTGGGCCAATCTTGCCACCGCCTGTTTTAGAAAGTAAAGATTTTTTGAAACACAGCCGTGCCCATTCGTTTATGTAATATTTGTGGATGATTTTGTATACTTCAAAGATGGAATTGAGTAGTTGTGACAGAAACATTATGATCCACAAAGCTGAAAATATTTGCTATCTGGCTCTTGATAGAAAAAGTTTGCCAGTGTCTGCCTTGCAGGATCCTTAATTATTAGGAATGGAAATGTTTCCAGATGATTTGCCTCAATTGTTGGAGACATTCTCGTTCTTAGAAGTTCCACCTGATGGGAGGAAAGCCTCCTTTTGGATCTCTAGTCCAGTGTTGCCTTTTAAATATACTATCCTTTAGGCAGAGACACAGCTTACCCTTCTTGGGTTCTGCCTATGACTAGATAAAGACTCCCTCAACCTTGATGATCATGCCATCTTTTATATTGCCACCCTCATTGTCCTTGTCCAGACCAGCTGCTGGACAGACTGCTAACATGTTCACTTCTCATACAACTGCTATTCAGTATGTCTGCTTTGTGCTTGTTGCTGTTGGCTATTAAACTTGCCATTGTATTAGGGCTTTTTCAGGATACAAGGATGAGGGGTGATTAGGTTATCTCACATTGTGGGTCATTAAGGCTAGGTGGGGAAATAAACTGGAAACTGTCAGCAGTCACACAGCCAAGCCACATGACACTGGAATATTATTTATGACTGCTCAGAATTCAACAGTAACTATAAGAGACTAATGGTACCTATCTCCTCTCAAGAACTCCCCAAGGCCGGGCATAGTGGCTCATGCCTGTAATCCCAGCACTTTGGGAGGCCGAGGCGGGCGGATCACAAGGTCAGTAGATCAAGACCATCCTGGCTAACACAGTGAAACCTCATCTCTACTAAAAATACAAAAAATTAGCCGGGCGTGGTGGCAGGCGCTTGTGGTCCCAGCTACTCGGGAGGCTGAGGCAGGAGAATGGCGTGAGCCCGGGAGGCAGAACTTGCAGTGAGCCGAGATCGCGCCACTGCACTCCAGCCTGGGCGGCAGAGCGAGACTCGGTCTCAAAAAAAAAAAAAAAAAAAAAAAAGGAACTCCCCAAGAGAGTTGATCAGTTAATATTTGGCATACCCTTATTAACATTATTATCATTATTATTAGAGACAGGGTCTCACTCTGTCGTCCTGGAGTGCAGTGGCACAATCATGGCTCACTGCAGCCTCGATCTCCTGGGCTCAAGTGATCATCCTGTCTCAGGGCCTTAGCCTCCTGAAGTAGCTAGAACTATAAGCATGTTCCACCACACCTGGCTAATCTTTATATTTTTTGTAGAGACAGGGTCTCTCTATATTGCCCAAGCTGGTTTCAAGCTCCTGGCCTCAAGTGATCCTCCAACCTTGGGCTCCCAAAATGGTAGCATTATAGTCCGGAGCCACCTTGCCTGGCCATTTACTAGCATTCCTATTTGGATCACCTGTGAGTTGACAGTGAGCACCTAAGAGCATGAGTCTTAGGCTCATGCTAAAAATGCTTACCTTTGCTTGGGAATCGAGTCAGTGAGGCTCTGGAAAGAAGTGACATAAAACATGGTAAATTATGATCAAGGAATCATTTGTGGTTGTCTTTTTAGAAGAGACTGTGGGGACGGCAAGAACTTAGAGTCTATTCCAATAAAGCTATCTTTCATCATTTCTCACAGGATTCTAATGAATCCATCTTTTTGTAGGGAGGAGGGAAGTGTTAGAGCTAGATGTCCATCTGTTTGTTAGGATAGCCACATAAGGAATCTATCAGATCTCACATGCCACTCGGACAGTTGTCCATGGGGACATTAGCAAAAAAAGCACTGACAAATAGCAAAATCCAGCAGGTCGCAGTGGCGCACGCCAGTAATCCTATCAATTGGGAGGCCGGGCATGGTCTCACATGCCTGTAATCCCAGCTATTCAGGAGGCTGAACCTGGGAGGTGGAGGTTGCAGTCAGCCAAGATCATGCCACTGCATTCCAGCCTGGGCAACAGAGCGAGACTCTGTCTCAGAGGGGGAAAAAAAAGCAACATTCTGTATTAAAAAAAGAAATTTTTTTTGTTGATCTCAAAGCTCACTTTTTCTGGTTCCCTCAGGAACTAGAGTCTTATGCTGGGAATATGGATTTATGTTTCTGTGTGCATTTATGTATATCTGTCATCTGTATATCTGTATGTATCTGTCATCTCTATATAAACTCCCATTTGTTCTTTTCTTTTTCTTTTCTTTCCTTTTTTTTAGCTTTTCAGAAAATAAAGTGCTAGACAGGGACTTAGGGAACTGACTTAGGGACAGAGAGATTTCCGTTTTTACATTTTTACCTTCCAATAAAGGTAATAAAAGAGTAGCATTTAGCAAAGAGGGGATATTTTAGGGCCTGATACCAGAGAGATCCTAAACGTTCAACTTTGGTACCCCAACCTCTTCTAGGTGAAAGGTGGTCAAGCATAGTGATTAAAAAGTATGGTTTATTTCCCAGATTCATAATTTACTGGCCATAATCCTGGACAAATCCATTTGTATTTCTGTGCCTCAGTTATCTATAAAATGAGGATAATAATGATACGTGAGAGTTGTTGTGAGAACTATATTAGGAAATAAATGCAAAGCACTTATAATAGTGCTTAGTAGATAAAAAGTGCTGTATAAGTGTTATCTGTTGTTATTATTGACTTCTCTGATGCCATATCAATAACTTATCAGCGGGCAAGATGGCTCATGCCTGTAATCCCACCACTTTGGGAGGTCGAGGCAAGTGGATCATCTGAGGTCAGGAGTTCGAGACCAGCTTGGCCAACATGACAAAACCCCATCTCTACTGAAAATACAAAAGTTAGCCGTGTGATGGCTTGCATCAGTAATCCCAGCTACTCGGGAGGCTGAGGGAGGAGGATCACTTGAACCCAGGAGCCAGAGGCTGCAGTGAGCCGAGATCATGCCACTGCACTCCAACCTGGGTGACAGAGCAAGACTGCATCTCAGGAAAAAAAAAAAAGAATGAGGACATCTGAATAAAATATGGCTTACATAATAACAGTGTATCAGGCTGGACGCAGTGGCTCATGCCTGTAATCCCAGCACTTTGGGAGGCTGAGGCGGGGGGATCACAAGGTCAGGAGTTCAAGACTGGCCTGACCAACATGACAAAACCCCATCTCTACTAAAAATACAAAAATTAGCCCCGTGTGGTGGTGGGCGCCTATAATCCCAACTACTCGAGAGGCTGAGGCAGGAGAATCACTTGAACCTGGGAGGTGGAGGTCGCAGTGAGCCAAGATCACGCCATTGCACTCCAGCCTGGTGACAGAGTGAGACTCTGTCTCAAAAAAAAAAAAAAAAAAAAAAAAATATAAGAAGGCCTTTAAGTGGACAAGAAAAAGAAAAAGCAGCCAGGCGCAGTGGCTCAAGCCTGTAATCCCAGCACTTTGGGAGGCCGAGACGGGCGGATCACGAGGTCAGGAGATCGAGACCATCCTGGCTAACATGGTGAAACCCCGTCTCTACTAAAAATACAAAAAAACTAGCCGGGCGAGGTGGCAGGCGCCTGTAGTCCCAGCTACTCCGGAGGCTGAGGCAGGAGAATGGCGTAAACCGGGAGGCGGAGCTTGCAGTGAGCTGAGATCCAGCCACTGCACTCCAGCCTGGGCGACAGAGCAAGACTCCGTCTCAAAAAAAAAAAAAAAGAAAAGAAAAAGCAGTTCAGTAGAAAAACAGTCAAAGGATGTAAATAGGCACTTCACAGGAGACCAAAACCAAATGGCCCAAAAAATGAATGATGAGCTCAAACTCGTTACGGTAGTAACAAGATACAAGTTTGTTTCCTTTAAACTAGGGAACAGTGAAAAAGAACAGTGATGCTGATTGCTGGTGGGAAAGGTGGGAAAAGGGCCCATACATTTTCAATGGAAGTATAAAATTGTTACAGCTTTTGGGAAAGCCATCTGGCAATATGTATTAAATATTTTACCCTTTGACCTAGGGGTCCCACACCTGACACTTACTCTATAAAAATAAAAACACCAGGCTGGGCACGGTGCCTCACGCCTGTAATCCCAGCACTTTGGGAGGCTGAGGCGGGCGGATCATGCTGTCAGGACTTTGAGACCAGCCTGGCCAGCATGGTGAAACCCTGTCTCTACTAAAAATACGAAAATCAGCCAGGCATGGTGGTGGGCACCTGTAATCCCAGCTACTTGGGAGGCTGAGGCAGGAGAATCCCTTGAACACGGGAGGCAGAGGTTGCAGTGAGCTGAGATCATGTCACTGCACTCCAGCCTAGGAGACAGAGCGAGACTTCGTCTCAAAAAAAAAAAAAAAAAGCAAAAAACAAAACAAAACCCCCAAAACCAAAAAACAAAAAAACCACAGTTCATAAGGATATATAGTCAAGGATTTTTTTTTTTTTTTTTTTTTTTTTTTTTTTTTTTTTTTTTTTTTTTTTAAAGAGTCCTGCTCTGTCGTCCAGGCTGGAGTGCAGTGATGCCATCTTGGCTCACTGCAATCTCTGTCGCCTGGGTTCAAGTGATTCTCCTGCCTCAACCTCCTGAGTAGCTAGGAGTATAGGCACCCGCCATCATGCCAGCTAATTTTTTTGTGTTTTCAGTAGAGACACGATTTTACCATATTGGCCAGTCTGGTCTCAAACTCCTGCCCTCAAGTGATCTGCCCACCTCTGCCTCCCAAAGTGCTGGCATTATAGGCATGAGCCACCACGCCCAGCCATGGTCAAGGATGTTTACTGGTAACATTGTTAGTAAGGATGAGATGGTAGAAACAAAGTCGATTGCTCATAATTGTTCAATCAGTTTTGGTGTATTCATAGGACGAAATACATTGCAGCTTCCTTGGAAGAATTTCCATGAGATGGTATTAACTGAAAAAAACAAAGAATATGATAACATTCCATTCTTTTTAGTTAAAGAATTATTTAATAACATCCCATTTTTTAAAAGAAGTAACTAAAACCCATATATATATAAAATATATACATATATATATATATATATATATATATATATATAAATGTGTGTGTTTATAATTATGACTCTGGGAGGAACAAGAAAGGATGCCTGATGTTAACATGTTACCTGGGAGTGAGGATTAACATAAGAGGAAAGAGAGAAGGGAGATGAAAAGGGGATTTAAAAAAAAAAGAAAGAAAAGGAAAGGAGATAAAGCGTTCCCACCTCAGCATGAATGCTGTCTCAATTATTTTAAATAGTATTTTGCGTAACTGTGGCTGTATGTGTACACATGAAAAAGAAGAGTTATATGCATAGCTAATAGATCCAGTCTTTATGTCCATGATGTATTATGTGATAAAAAGCAGGTTGATGTATATTGTATGTATCTATTTCAGTAAAAATAACGACCACAAAAATCCTTGTATATGTGGAGAAAGGTACAGAAGGAAACACATCAGGCCTCTATTTGAGTACTTCAATGAGTAGGATTAGGGGTGAGCTTTTTCTCAGACCTTGTGTTTTTTTTTTCACTTGGTACAAGAAGTGAGCATTGTTTATAATTTGAAAAACAGCAAAGAAAAAATGTGATTGTGTTCTACTCATTTAATAATGGCCATGTGGGTGAAACTTGTGCAAAGGAAAAGGTTAATATATGCAATGAAAAGGTTAATAATGGGCAAAAAGACTCCAAAAACGATTAACAAATGGGAGTGGGATCAGATTTTATTACTTTTGGCCAAAGGCCATTACAAAATATTAGTGAGACTGTTATTCAGAAATACTAAAGGGGAGACATGGTAAAGTTACTTCCACTGTCAAGTGAAACAACGGGAAGTAAGGAACCTTGAACAGTTTTAAATTGTAGAGTAATAGCTTAGTGTTCAACAGATAAGATTTGCCTTTCCTGATAACTCTGCCAACAGAGTTATTTTATTAGCGGCAGAATATTACAGTGGCTGAGAGCAAGAGCTTTGTTTAGAAGTACGTTCTACTAGCTGTGTGCCTTCAGTTTTCTCATATGAAAGTTACAGAATAACGGTAACTACTTCATAAATGTATCGTAAGGATTAAATGAGTTAATCTTTAAGGTGCTAAGGAAGTAATCTAATACAAAATAATTCCTTAGCTAAGTGTTATTAGCTATATGGATCTAAAATGCTAGTTTTGAATAGAACACTCCAATGAAGTATTCATTGTGTAGAAGAATCCTAACAGTTCACTTTAAACAGTAAGAGCAGTGCCCAGCACAGTATTTTGCTTTAGTACGTGCTTTACAAATACTGGTGGAATAAATAATTTTCATTCCTTTCACATAATTTTATTAGAGTGTCTGATTAGATTAACATTATTTCACATATGTTGATTAATATAGAATTTCAGAAATTAATGTCAGTCAAATTAATGTTTGACTTCAGAAAATTAGGAGGAAAAGAACATTTATAGGGTGATAACTATTACCTATAATTTTTTTTTTTCTTTGGAGACAGAGTTTTGCTCTTGTTGCCCAGGCTGGAGTGCAGTGGCATGATCTTGGCTCATTGCAACCTCCTCCTCCCGGGTTCAGGGGATTCTTCTGCCTCAGTCTCCCGAGTAGCTGGGACTAAGTGATAATAGTTATCATCCTAGTTGGGATTGGATTCAAGAATGAAAGAGACTCCTGTGTACATAAATATACACAGCTTTCAATGGGGGAATGTGAGTATACTAACTTGTACTTCCAGCAGTCATTACACATGATCACAACTTTATATAGAAAAGGAATCTAAACAATTTTGTTTATTGTACTACCATTTGATTTTTAAATTCTCTTTCACTGTTGTTTTCATTCCTTCGTTTTTGTTTAAATTTTTACTTTGTTCTTTTCTTTTCTTTTTTAGAGACATGGTCTTGCTCTTTTGTTCAGGCTGGAGTGCAGTGGCACGATTACAGCTCACTGCAGCCTCAACCTCCCAGGCTCAAGCGATACTTCCACCTCAACCTCAGCCTCCAGAGTAGCTGGGACTGCCAGCATGCACTATCACACTGTGCTGATTTTTTTATTTTTTGTACATACGGGGTCCTACTATCTTATTGAGGTTAGTCTCAAACTCCTGGGCTCAAGTGATCCTCCTGCCTGGCCTCTCAAAGTGCTGGGATTATAGGCATGAGCCACCATGCCTGGCCCATTCCTTCCTTTAGTACACACTTTATGTGTTTAGTAGTATACTTTTATTATGTATTTCTTTAATTTACACTTTATTTGCTATTTATTTATTATGTACAGGGCCTTGCTGTCTCCCAGGCTGGAGTGCAGTGGTGTGATCATAGCTCACTGCATTCTTGACCTCCTGAGCTCAATTGATCCTCTTGCCTCAGCCTCCTGAGTAGCTGGGAGTACAGGTGTGCGCCACCACACCTGACTAATTTTTTGTATTTTTTTGTAGAGGTGGGGTCTCCCTATGTTGCCCAGGCTGGTTGTGAACTCCTGTGCTCAAGTGATCCTCCTGCTTCAGTCTCCCAAAGTGCTAGGATTACAGGCATGAGCTGCCACACCCAGCCACTATACACTTATTTGAGTTGATTTTGGTGATTTATATTGGGCTAGATAATCATCCATTTCATCTCGGTTTCCAAATTTATGGTGCTAGAATATATCACTATGCATATGCATGAATGTCCTCTTCTAATTTAAAATATACTTGAAAAAAGTTGTCTTTTTTAATTTTTATTTTTTATTTATTTTTTTGAGATGGAGTCTTGCTCTGTCGCCAGGCTGGAATGCAGTGGCTTGATCTTGGCTCACTGCAACCTCCGCCTCCTGGGTTCAAGCGTTTCTCCTGATGCAGCCTGGAATTACAGGAGTGCACCAGCACGCCTGGCTAATTTTTGTATTTTTAGTAGAGGCGGGGTTTCACCATGTTGGCCAGGATGGTCTCCATCTCTTGACCTTGTGATCCACCTGCCTCGGCCTTTCAAAGTGCTGGGATTACAGGCGTGAGCCACCACGCCCATCCAACAGTTTTGTCTTTTATATATGGTTCTTTTTTCTTGTCCCCAGATATATTTTTTTAATCTTTCCCCATCTTAATCTGGCATTATCTGTTTCATTGTCTTTCCAAAGAAATTGCTTTTGTAAATATTTATTCTTTATAATACATTTTGTTTTCTAGTCTGTTAATTTCAGTTTTTACTCTTTTATTTCAGTTTTTACTCTTTAATTTCACTCTTCCTAATTTTGTTGAATTTTTAAAAATTTAAATTTACATATGGTAAAGTTTAGTTTTTTGTGTACATTTCCATGAATATTTATACATGCATAGATTATTGTAATCACCACAGACAGGACACAGGATAATTTGAACAACACCAGGAATTCCCAAGTGCTGCCCTTTTGTATTCACACTATCCTCCCACCCTAACCCCTGGCAACCACTGATATGCTTTTGTTCCTACAGTTTTGCTTTTTCCAGAATCTCATACATGGACTTACTGTAGTATGTAAACTTTTAAGACTGGATTTTCAGCCTGGGCAACAAAGTAAGACATCGCTACAAAAAATTAAAAAAATAAAAGCTGGGCATGGTGGCACACATCTGTAGTCCCAGCTACTTGAGAGGCTGAGGTGGAAGGGGAGGGGTTTTAGGTTGCAGTGAGCCATGATTGTGCCACTGCACTCCAGCCTGGGTGAGAGAGCAAGACCCTGCCTTAAAAAAACCGTTTTAAAAGACTGGATTTTTTCACTTATAATAATACATTTGAGATCCATCCATGTTGTTGCATGTATCAAAGAGTTTGTTTCTTTTTATTGCTAAATAGTATTCCACTGTGTAGATATACCACAGTTGGTTTATCCATTCACTCAAGCCAGCAGTCCCCAACCTTTCTGGCACCAGGACCGACTTTGTGGAAGACAGTTTTTCTACAGACCAGGGCGGGGTGGGGGGATGGTTTCAGGATGACTCAAGCACATTACATTTATTGTGCGCAGTATTTCTATGGTTATGTTGTAATATATAATGAAATAATTATGCAACTTACCGTAATGTAGAACCAGTGGGAGCCCTGAGCTTTTTCTCCTGCAAGTCGATGGTCCCATCTGGGGGTGACAGGGACAGTGACAGATCATTAGGCATTAGATTCTCATGTGGAGGCTGGGCACAGGGGCTCACGCCTGTAATCCCAGCACTTTGGGAGGCCGAGGAAGGAAGATCACCTGAGGTCAGGAGTTTGAGACCAGCCTGACCAACATGGCGAAACCCCATCTCTACTAAAAAATACAGAAATTAGCCTGGCATGCTTGGGAAGCTGAGGCAGGAGAATCCCTTGAACCTGGGAGGCGGAGCTTGCAGTGAGCCAAGATCACGCCACTGCACTCCAGCCTGGGTGACAGAGCAAGACTGTCTCAAAAAAAAAAAAAATTCTCATAAGGAACATGCTACCTAGAACCCTTGCAGGCACCTGTACGCTTTAATAGGATTCACACTCTTGTGAAAATCGAACGCCTCCGCTGATCTGACAGGAGGCAGAGCTCAGGCAGTAAAGTGAGGAATGGGGGAGTGGCTGTAAATACAGATGAAGTTTGACTCGCTCCTTGCCTGCCTGCCCACCACTCACCTCCTGCTGTATGGCCTGGTTCCTGGTTGGGGACCCCTGACTCAAGCTCTACCCAATTTCTTTTGGTTTATTTTGCTTTTGTCCCCTCTCATTCCTTAAAATGAATATACTGTTGTACTAATTAATGGCTAACTTGCCCTAAGGCTTGAGGTTGGGGTTGAATAAACGATAGGCCTTTATTCAGATCAGCAGGAGGTATTTCCTCCAGTAGAATTGTCTTGGTCTGGCATCTTTTAACTTAAAGTTAAGCTTCTCTTAAGCTGGTTTCTCTTCATCATTCTCCTTCCGGAAAGGTGACCACTTCTTTCCCTTGATTCTTTGGGCCCAGGGGCGGTACATTTTCACTTTTGTTGGTTCTAGGTTACTGGATTATTTTTGTGGTTTCCTGCTCCTCACTGTTGACCTAAAAGGAAAAAGCTGAGGCAAAATAAGCAGAAAGTTTATTTGGGCCAAGCTTGAGCATTGCAACCTGGTAGCAGAGCTTCAAGTTGCCCTGAATATACACTCCAATTAGCAGTTATAAGCAGATTTTTTTTTTTCCCGAGATTCTGTCTCTACAGAAAATTAAAAAATTAGCTGGCATGGTGGCTTGCACCTGTATTCCCAGCTACTCCAGAGGCTGAGGCAGGAGGGTTGTTTGAACCTGGGAGGTCAAGGCTGCAGTGAGCTGTGATCCCACCACTGTACTCCAGCCTGAGTAACAGAGGGAGACCTGTCTCAAAAAAAAAAAAAAAAAAAAAGTTTCAGGAAATTTAAGTGTTAATTGCCACCATCTAATCCTTAGACTTCATTCAGGTTTCACTGATTGTCCTAGTAAGATCCTTACAGAAAAGATCAAGTTCAGCATCACTTGTTGCATTTAGTTATCTTAACTTTAGTCTAATTCAGTCTGGAATAGGTCCTCAGTTTTTCCCTGATGTTCATGATCTTAGCACTTATGAAAATTACAGGCCAATTATTTTGTAGAATGTCCCTTTTATTTTATTTTATTTTATTTTGGAGGCAGAGTTTCCCTGTGTCACCCAGGCTCGAGTGCAGTGGTACAATCTTGGCTCACTGCAGCCTCCACCTCCGAGGTTCCAGCAGTTCTCCTGCCTCAGCTTCCTGTGTAGCTGGGATTACAGGCATGTACCACTACACCTGGCTAATTTTGTGTTTTTAGTAGAGATGGGGTTTCACCATGTTGGCCAGGCTGGTCTCGAACTCCTGACCTTAAGTTGTCCACCTGCCTCAGCCTCCCAAAGTGCTGGGATTACAAGGATGAGCCACCACACTTGGTTTTAATGTCCCTTAATTTGGATTGTCCAGTGTCTCCTCATGATTACATTCAGATTATGTATCCTTGATAGCAGTATCACTGAGTTTATTTTGATTGCTTGATTAAGGTGGTGTCTGCCAGATTTTTTTTTCACTGTAAAGTTACTCTTTCTCTTCTTTGTAATTAATAAATATTTTGTAGGAAGTACTTTGAAACTATGTATTCTAGCCCTCATCAGACTTTCAAATTATTTGTATCTGTGATTCATGGTTATATTATATATTATATCTTTCATTCATGGTTTCCCATTTTATACAGTGGATTATAACCTGTTGCTATCATTGCTTATTGTGTTAAAAGAAAAATTTTAGACAAATTTGACAGAGCTTAATTGAGCAAAGAAGAATTTACAAATAAGGCAGCCCCTGGAACTATAATAGGTTCAGATAGAGCCTGAGGCTACCATATGGTTGGATAACATTTATGGACAGAAAAAGGAAAGTGACATACAGAAAACAGGGATGAGGTACAGAAACAGCTGGATTGATTACAGCTCATTTGCTTTATCTGAACACAGTTTGAACAGTTGGCTGTATGTGATTGGTTGAAACTTGGCTACTTGTTAGGAAAGTAGGTTATAGTATGTTTATACATTTAGTTAGGTTATAATCACTATGTATGGAGAAACCTTTGGTCCATACTTAAAATCTGTAAGGAGACAGCTTTAGGTTAAACTTAACAATTGTGATGCTCAAATTGTTCCTGTTAGTGGAAAATGGTATTTAGAAACCAAGTTCTGGGTGCTAGATGTGATCATTTCTGTTGGGTTATTACTGTTTTCAGGTCCTTTCAGTAATGTTAGACAAAGCTAGGGAATATATATTTGCATATACATTTTCATATATACACATATATATATATCTAGTTCTTTATCAATCTATATTGAAGCCTATGAGTTCTCACTGATTCTGATCTAACACCATGCAATTCATTCTTTTTTGTTTGTTTCCTTAACTATGTTAAAGCAAAAGAATTCATTCTTGCTTTCTTCCTCTCCTAATTTATAACTCCTTTATCTGATGATGAGGCTGGCTGTGGTGGTGTGCAACTGTAGTCCTAGCTACTTGGAGGCCAAGGCAGGAGGACGCTTGAGCCCAGGAGTTCAAAGCTATAGTGGGCTATGATTGTACCACCGCAGTCCAGCCTGAGACACGAGTGAGACCCTGTCTCTTAAAAGCAAAAAACAAAGAATAATGAAAAATGAAAGCTAAGTTTCTCATTATCACCTGTAGCTTTCTCTCTCTCTCTCTCTCTCTCTCTCTCTCTCTCTCTCTCTCTCTCTCTTTTTTTTTTTAGAGACAGCGTCTCACTTTGTTGCTTACCCTGGAGTGCAGCTGCGTAGTCATAGCTCATTGCAACCTTGAACTCCTGGGCTCAAGTGATCCTCCCACCTCAGACTCTTGAGTAGCTGGAACTTCAGGCATGAGCCACTGCCCAGTGGATGTCTCTCTGTTTTGGATCCATATTTCCTTATTCAAATAAAAGTAACTTGAATGAAGGGTTGGGGCAAAGAGATTTGTTTGAGTGTTTCTATGGTTACTTGCCTGGGTATCTGTTGTTCCTGAGGCAGGAGATCTTTAGTTCTAAGCATGAACTTTCCAAGGTTGACAGCAAGGTATTAAGAGCTGACAAATGGAAGTACAAAGATTTTTCAGAGGGAGTAATGTGACATGGTTGTTCTACTGTTTTATCCAGAGCTCTGATGTTCTAAGGATTGAAATGATAAGGATACATTTTATATTTTATGGTGATACAGTCCTGGGGTCAACCTCACTTAAGAGAGAAGGCCTTTATCTGGGGACATTATGTGGGGCTTCAAGGTAGGGACCGCTCTCAAAGTGTGCTTTGAAATAAGTAAGTATAGCTTAAGATGCAGATCAGGGCTGGGCGTGGTAGCTCACGCCTGTAATCCCAGCACTTTGGGAGTCAGAGGCAGGTGGATCACCTGAGGTCGGGAGTTCGAGACCAGCCAGACCAACATGGGAAACCCTGTCTCTACTAAAAATACAAAAATTAGCTGGGCATGGTGGCACATGCCTGTAATCCCAGCTACCTGGGAGGCTGAGACCGGAGAATCACTTGAACCCGGGAGGCAGAGGTTGTGGTGAACTGAGATCGTGCCATTGCACTCCAGCCTGGGCAACAAGAGTGAAACTGTCTAAAAAAAAAAAAAAAAAGATGCAGATCAAATGCCAACTCTGCTATGAATATTTCCCTCACTACCTCAGGTCACAGTCATTTTCCTTTCTCCAAATGTAATATTTATGTCTACTCTTTATTCATATTTTACTGTATACTGGTATTGAACTGTTTACTGACTCTATGGTCTGTCTCTCCAACTATATGATAAGTTTGTTGTGGACTGAAGACAGTGTTTAAAAGGTTTTTCAAACCTCTCTCAATGTCCTATGTGGTGCTGGGTTCCCATTAGGAACTCAGTAAATACTTTCTTCCAAGGTTAAAAGAATTCTAGTTCCGGGACTTGAATGTTTCAAGACTCATTCCTTTCAAAATAATGACTCTTCTTTCTTTCCATTGGGTATGGCATAGATTTCATTTGGCTTTGTTCGTGTTTACCTGCATTTCAAAATTTCTGTTGTAGTCTCTCCCTCCTCTTGTTCTTTGGGAACTGTTTAAATACCAATTTCCATGGTATGCCTTGCATGGATAAATATAGAACGTGGATGAACATGGGAAATTAATCTCTCTGTAATTCAAAGCATAAAATGGAGAAGGCAAATAGGAAATCTAGACTCATTTGTCAAAGTTACATATGGGCTGTTGCCTAGGAAAATCTGCAATTTTTCAGGGATAGTATCTGCTCCACACTTGGGCCAGGGCCCAAATTATGTTAGTTAAACTCCTAGCTAGGCTTGCAATGGTAATAGATGCATCTATAAACATTTATATTGGGTAGAGACCCAAAGATGAATGACTTGTAGTGGGATTGAAGGAACAGCCCAGAATTTAGCTGACATTTATGAAGAGTGGACAGTATTTCCTGAAACTGGGGTTATGTTTGCAAAGCTGGCACAGATGACGCTTTCCCTTCTTAGATTGTTCACACTTTGGGTACTGCCAAGTGGACAGTGGCTTATGTAAGGCTTGGGTGCCTTGTGAGTGGAGCTATAGCATGCTTTCCCGCTTGGGAAATTAAATAGAAAATTTTAATTATTAAAATGAAAAGTA
The DNA here is from genome assembly GCF_007565055.1 of Rhinopithecus roxellana. Classification (NCBI taxonomy): domain Eukaryota; kingdom Metazoa; phylum Chordata; class Mammalia; order Primates; family Cercopithecidae; genus Rhinopithecus; species Rhinopithecus roxellana. Next base: position 29,707,940 of record NC_044553.1, read on the forward strand.
TTAAGTTGCCTGAGCATAAACAGAAAAACACTATGTCTGTAATATAACAAAACAAGGTTCAGCTTAGTGTCCTCATTATATTCAAGTATTCTTTTTTTTTTTTTTTTTTTTTTTTTTTTGAGACGGAGTCTTGCTCTGTCGCCCAGGCTGGAGTGCAATGGCCGGATCTCAGCCCACTGCAAGCTCCGCCTCCCGGGTTTACGCCATTCTCCTGCCTCAGTCTCCCGAGTAGCTGGGACTACAGGCGCCCACCACCGCGCCTGGCTAGTTTTTTTGTATTTTTTTTTTTTTTTTTTTTTTTTTTTTTTTTTTTTTTTTTTTTTTTTTTTTTTTTTGAGACGGAGTCTCGCTCTGTCGCCCAGGCTGGAGTGCAGTGGCCGGATCTCAGCTCACTGCAAGCTCCGCCTCCCGGGTTCACGCCATTCTCCTGCCTCAGCCTCCCGAGTAGCTGGGACTACAGGCGCCCGCCAGGTCGCCCGGCTAGTTTTTTGTATTTTTAGTAGAGACGGGGTTTCACCGTGTGAGCCAGGATGGTCTTGATCTCCTGACCTCGTGATCCGCCCGTCTCGGCCTCCCAAAGTGCTGGGATTACAGGCTTGAGCCACCGCGCCCGGCCGTTTTTTTTGTATTTTTTAGTAGAGACAGGGTTTCACCATGTTAGCGAGGATGGTCTTGATCTCCTGACCTCGTGATCCGCCTGTCTGGGCCTCCCAAAGTGCCGGGATTATAGGCTTGAGCCACTGCGCCCGGCCTCAAGTATTCTTAATTACTGTATTTACAACAGAATTTAAGACCTTGAAGGAATGTTAGATATATCATCTAGAACTAGAACAAAAGTCTGAAAGAGTTATTTCAACACCAAATGTTAAGAATGTATTATCTCCAAACAGGGACAATTTGACTGCTTCTTTCCTAAGTGAATACCCTTTATTTCTTTCTCCTGCCTGATTGCCCTGGCCAGAACTTCCAACACTATATTGAATAGGAGTGGTGAGAGAGGGCATCCCTGTCTTGTGCCAGTTTTCAAAGGGAATGCTTCCAGTTTTTGCCCATTCAGTATGATATTGGCTGTGGTTTGTCATAAATAGCTCTTATTATTTTGAGATACATTCCATGAATACCAAATTTATTGAGAGTTTTTAACATTGAATTGTTAAAAATTTGAACTGTTGAATTTTGTCAGAGGCCTTTTCTGCATCTATTGAGATAATCATGTGGTTTTTGTCTTTGGTTCTGTATATATGCTGGACTACGTTTATTGATTTGCGTATGTTGAACCAGCCTTGCATCCCAGGGATATTTAGAAAGCCCCATCGTCTCAGGCCCAAATCTCCTTAAGCTGGTAAGCAACTTCAGCAAAGTCTCAGGATACAAAATCAATGTGCACAAATCACAAGCATTCCTATACACCAGTAACGGACAAACAGAGAGCCAAATCAGAATGAACTCCCATTCGCGATAGCTTCAAAGAGAATAAAATACCTAGGAATCCAGCTTACAAGGGATGTAAAGGACCTCTTCAAGGAGAACTACAAACCACTGCTCAGTGAAATAAAAGAGGACACAAACAAATGGAAGAACATTCCATGCTCATGGATAGGAAGAATCAATATTGTGAAAATGGCCATACTGCCCAAGGTAATTTATAGATTCAATGCCATCCCCATTAAGCTACCAATGACTTTCTTCACAGAATTGGAAAAAACTGCTTTAAAGTTCATATGGAACCAAAAAAGAGCCCGCATTGCCAAGACAATGCTAAGGCAAAAGAACAAAGCTGGAAGCATCATGCTACTTGACTTCAAACTATACTACAAGGCTACAGTAACCAAAACAGCATGTTTTGCTACTGGTACCAAAACAGAGATATAGACCAATGGAACAGAACAGAGCCCTCAGAAATAATACCACACATCTACAGCCGTCTGATCTTTGACAAACCTGACAAAAACAAGACATGGGGAAAGGATTTATTTAATTAATAGTGCTGGGAAAATTGGCTAGCCATAAGTAGAAAGCTGGAACTGGATCCTTTCCTTACTCCTTACACAAAAATTAATTCAAAATGGATTAGAGACTTAAATGTTAGACCTAAAATCATAAAAACCCTAGAAGAAAACCTAGGTAATACCATTCAGGACTTAGGCGTGGGCAAGGACTTCATGTCTAAAACACCAAAAGCAATGGCAACAAAAGCCAAAATTGACAAATGGGATCTAATTAAACTAAAGAGCTTCTGCACAGCAAAAGAAACTCCCATCAGAGTGAACAGGCAACCTACAGAATGGGAGAAAATTTTTGCAATCTACTCATCTGACAAAGGGCTAATACCCAGAACCTACAAAGAACTCAAACAAATTTACAAGAAAAAAACAACCCCATCAAAAAGTGGGCAAAGAGTATGAACAGACATTTCTCAAAAGAAGACATTCATGCAGCCAACAGACACATGAAAAAATGCTCATCATCACTCGCCATCAGAGAAATGCAAATCAAAACCACAATGAGATACCATCTCACACCAAGTAGAATGGAAATCATTTAAAAATCAGGAAACAACAGATGCTGGAGAGGATGTGGAGAAATAGGAACACTTTTACACTGTTGTTGGGACTGTAAACTAGTTCAACCATTGTAGAAAACAGTGTGGCAATTCCTCAAGGATCTAGAACTAGAAATACCCTTTGACCCAACCATCCCATTACTGGGTATATACCCAGAGGATTATAAATCATGCTGCTATAAAGACACATGCACACGTATGTTTATTGCAGCACTATTCACAATAGCAAAGACTTGGAATCAACCCAAATGTCCATCAGTGACAGACTGGATTAAGAAAATGTGGCACATATACACCATGGAATACTATGCAGCCATAAAAAGGATGAATTTGTGTCCTTCGTAGGGACATGGATGCAGCTGGAAACCATCATTCTCAGCAAACTATCGCAAGAACAGAAAACCAAAAACCGCATGTTCTCACTCATAGGTGGGAATTGAACAATGAGATCACTTGGACACAGGAAGGGGAATATCACACACCAGGGCCTGTTGTGGGGAGAGGGGAGGGATAGCATTAGGAGATATACCTAATGTAAATGACGAGTTAATGGGTGCAGCACACCAATATGGCAGATGTATACATATGTAACAAACCTGCACGTTGTGCACATGTACCCTAGAACTTAAAGTATATATATTAAAAAAAAGTGTATTATCTCTGAATAGTGGGATCATTTTTGTTTCTCACCATTTTCTGTTGTCTTTTTTTTTTTTTGGAGAGAGAATCTCCCTCTGTTATCTAGGCTGGAGTGCAGTGACACAATCTCAGCTCGCTGCAACCTCCACCTCCCAGGTTCAAGTGATTCTTCTGCCCCAGCCTCCCAAGTAGCTGGGACTATAGGCATGTGTCACCACACCCAGCTAATTTTTTGTATTTTTCATAGAGACAGGGTTTCACCATGTTGGCCAGACTGGTCTTGAACTCCTGACCTCAGGTGATTCACTTGCCCTGGCCTCCCTAAGTTCTGGGTTTACAGGCATGAGCTACCATGCCCGGCCTGTCTTTTTTTTTTTCTTTGTTACTTTGAACATAATTGTTTATATAATAAAACATAAGAATAATTCTCATAGTGAATACACAAATACCCTTGTCAGTAAAGATGTTATCTGTTACTGCATTTAGTAGCAATTTTTCTAAAACGGAATAAAGTTTTCTAATATAATTCTTTTATTTTAACAATGGAGTTACAGACCCATAGAGATAAGTAATATTTAAAATGCATTTAAACAGAATACATCATAAACATTTAAAGTTATTTTCTTTTTTGTTTGAGACAGTCTCAATCTGTCACCCAGGCTGGAGTGTGGTGGCACAGTCTTGGCCCACTGCAACCTCTGCGTTCCAGGTTCAAATGGTTCTCCTGCCTCAGTCTCCCAAGTAGCTGGAATTACAGGTGTGCACTACCACAACCAGCTAATTTTTGTATTTTTAGTAGAGATGGGGTTTCACCATCTTGGCCAGGCTAGTCTCATATTTCTGACCTCAAGTGGTCCGCCCAGCTCAGCCTCCCAAAGTGCTGAGATTACAGGCGTGAGCCACCACCACCAGCCTTAAAGCTATTTTCTGTTTTTGGAGATAGAGTCTTACTCTGTCTCCCAGGCTAGAGTGCAGTGGCGCGATCTTGGCTCACTGCAACCTCCACCTCCTGGGCTCAAGCAGTTCTCTTGTCTCAGCCTCCCAAGTAGCTGGGATTACAGACACATGCCACCACTCCCGGCTAATTTTTGTATTTTAGTGGAGGTGGGGTTTCACCATGTTGGCCAGGCTGGTCTTGAACTCCTGACCTCAGGTGAGCCGCCTGCCTTGGCCTCCCAAAGTGCTGGGTTTACAGGTGTGAGCCACCATGCCCGGCTGTTATTTTCTTCCTTTTTTTTTTTTTTTGGTAGATTAACAAAAACTAATGAAGAATGTCTTTTCTGTGTGAAAATTTTAGTTTTTAATAGCAATTTCAGTTTGTAATAGACATGCATGAAACTTTTCTGTGGGAAGGTATTAAGGGCTGAGGACTACATGTATTTTGTTGGATAAGTAACCTCCCTCTCAGTGGAATGATTTTCATATTTATTAAAAAGAATGACACCAAGCCCTAACAAAACCTTCAAGATACGAGGAAAGAGTTTTAGTTGTTACTATTTTATTTATTTATTTATTTATTTTTTGAGACCGAGCCTAGTTCTGTTGCCCAGGCTGGGGCACAATGGTGCGATATCGGCTCACTGCAGCCTCTGCCTCCCAAGTTCGAGCTATTCTCCTGCCTCAGCTTCCCAAATAACTGGCATTACAGGCACCTGCCACCGTGCCTGGCTAATTGTTGTATTTTTAGTAGAGACAGGGTTTCACCTTGTTGGCCAGGCTGGTCTCTGAACTCCTGACCTCAAGTGATTTTCCCACATCAGCCTCCCAACGTGCTGGGATTACAGGCATGAGCCACCACACCTGGCAAGAGTTTTAATTATTTCTTTTCTTCTTCTTTTTTTTTTTTTTTTTTTTTTTTGTTTTTTGGTGGCCGGGGAAAGAGTTTCACTCTTGTTGCCCGGGCTGGAGTGTAGTGGCGCAATTTCGGCTCACTGCAGCCTCCACCTCCCGGGTTCAAATGATTCTCTTGTCTCAGCCTCCTGAGGAGCTAGGTGTACAGGCACGTGCCACCATGCTCGGCTAATTTTGTATTTTTTAAAGTAGAGGTGGGGTTTCACCATGTTGGTCAGGCTGGTCTCGAACTCCTGACTCCAGGTGATCGCACCGCCTCGGCCTCCCAAAGTGCTGAGATTACAGGTGTGAGCCACCGTGCCTGGCCATCTTTTCTTTAATTTAATGGTTTATGAGCGGGTTTTTGATACCAATTTTTTTTCAAGACAGTGTCTCGGTGTCTTGCCCCAGGTAGATGGAGTGCAGTGGTGTGATGTCGGCTCACTGCAACCTCTACCTCCATGGCTCGAGCAATCCTTCCACTTCAGCCTCCCAAGTAGCTGAGGCCTCTCAGTCTCCCAAAGTGCTGGTATTACAAGTGTGCGCCACTGTGCTTGACCAGTTGTTTTCCGGGAGGCCGAGGTGGGCAGATCGCTAGGAGTTTGAGACCAGCCTGGGCAACGTGGCGAAACCCCATCTCTACAAAAAATACAAAAATTAGCTGGGCATGGGGGCACATGCCTGTAGTCCCAGCTACTTGGGAGGCTAAGGTGGGAGGATTCCTTGAGCCTGGGAAATTGAGGCTGCAGTAAGCTGTGATTGTGCCACTGCACTCTAGCCTGGGCAACAGAGTGAAACTTTGTCTCAGAAAAAGAAAAAAAAAATTATGGGTATATAGTAGGTATATATATTTATGAGGTACATGAGATATTTTGATACAGGCATATAATGTGTAGTAATCACATCAGGGTAGATGGGGATATCCATCATGTCAGGCCTCCCAAAGTGCTGAGATTGCAGGTCTGAGCCACCATGCCCGGCCTGAATGATCTTTTTAACATGTTGTTGAATTCGGTTTGCTGGTATTTTGTTGAAGATTTTTGCATCAATGTTCATCAGGGATATTGGCCTGTAGTTTTCTTTTTTTGATGTATCTTTGTGTGGTTTTGGTATCAGGGTAATACTGGCCTTAAAAGATGAGTTTGTAAGTATTCCCTTTTTCATCTTTTTGGAGCAGTTTTAGTAGGCATGATATTAGTTCTTCTTTAAATGTTTGGTAAAATTCAGCAGTGAAGCCATTGGGTTCTGGGCTTTTCTTTGCTGGGAGATTTTTATTACAGCTTCATTACTTGCTGTTGTTCTATTCAGGTTTTGGATTTCTTCATGGTTCAATTTTGGTAGATTGTATGTGTCTAGGAATTTATCCCTTTTTTTCTAGGTTTTCCAATTTATTGGTGTATAGTCATAGTAGTCTCTACCGGACCTTTGGATTTCTGCAGTGTCAGTTGTAATGCTTCCTTTTTCATCTCTGATTTTATTTATGTGAGTCTTTTTTTCTTAGTCTGTCTAAAGGCTTATCAATTTTATCTTTTCAAAATACCAATTTTTCAATTTATTGATCTTTTGCATTGCTTTTTTCATTTCAATTTCATTTATTTCTCGTTTTTTTCTTCTGCTAATTTTGTGTTTGATTTGCTCTTGCTTTTCTAGTTCTTTTTCTTATTAAAAAATTAGAAATGAATTCTTGCTATATTGCAAGAGTTTATAGAGCTTGAGTCCAGGCTGGTCTTGAACTCCTGGGCTCAAGTGATCTTCTTGCCTTGGCCTTCCAAAGTGCTGGGATTACAGACATGGACCACCATGCCTGGCCACTTTTCTAGTTTTTAAGATGCATTGTTAGGTTATGTGAAGTTTTTCTACTTTTTTGATATAGATGCTTATTGCTGTAAACTTTTCTCTTAGTGGTACTTTCGCTGTATCCCATTTGTTTTGGTATGTTGTGTTTCCATATCTATTTGTTTCAAGAATTTTAGGCCAGGCGTGGTGGCTTAAGACTGTAATCCTAGTACTTTGTGATGCCAAGGCAGGCAGACTACCTGAGCTCCGGAGTTAAAGACCAGCCTGTGAAACATGGTGAAACCCTGTCTCTACTAAAATACCAAAAGTTAGCCAGGCGTGGTGGTGCACACCGGTAGTCTCAGCTACTTGGGATACCGGGGCATGAGAATTGCTTGAATCCAGGAGGTGGAGGTTGCAGTGAGCTGAGATCACACCATTGTACTCTAGCCTGGGTGACAGAGTGAGATTCTGTCTCCAAAAAAAAAGAAATTTGAAAATTTTCTTCTTATTTTGTTCAGGGACCTACTGGTCATTCAGGAGCATATTGTTTAATTTCCATGTGTGTATATAGTTTCCAAAATTCCTCTTGTTATTATTTCTAATTTTATTCCATTGTGGTCATGGAAGATACTTGATATGATTTCAGCTTTTTTGAATTGTTTTATTATTTATTTTTTCCTTAACCCATCTTTCAGGAAGATTTTTTTTTTTTTAATTCTGTAAAACGTGTTTTGTGGCCTAACATATGGTCTTTTCTTGAGAGTGATCCATGTGCTGAGGAGAAGAATGCGTATTCTGCAGCCATTGGATGAAATGTTCTGTAAATATCTATTAGGTCCATTTGGTTTACAGTGCAGGTTAAGTCCAACATTTCTTTGTTGATTTTCTGTCTGAATGATCTATCCAGTGCTGAAAGTGGGGTGTTGAAGTATCCAGCTATTACTGTGTTGAGGTCTCTCTTTCTCTCTTTAGCTTTAATAATATTTGCTTTTATATATCTGGGTGATCCAGTGTTGGGTGCATATATATTTATAATTGTTACATCCTTTTGCTGAGTTGACCCCTTTCTGATTATGTAATGACCTTTGTCTCTTTTAAGTTTTTGTCTTGAAATCTATTTAGTCTGATATACATGTAGCTAATTCTGCTCTTTTTTGGTTTCCATTTGCACGGAGTATCTTTTTCTCTCCCTTTGTTTTCAGTGTATATGTGTATTCACAGGTGAAGTGTGTTTCCTGTAGGCAATAGATTGTTGCGTCTTGTTTTTTAAATCCATTTAGCTCTGTCTTTTGATTGGAGAGTTTAGTGCCTTTACATTCAACGTTATTATTGATGAGTAAGGACTTCTGCCATTTTGTTATTTCTTTTCTGGTTGTTTTGTGGTCTTTTCTTCCCTCCTTCTTTTCTTCCTGTCTTCCTGTTTTGTGAAGGTGGTTTTCTTTGGTGGCATGTTTTAATTTCTTTTTATTTTTTGTGTATCTTTTGTAGGTTTTTTGATTTGAGATTACCACGAGGCTTGCAAATAACCCATTTCTTTAAACTGATGACAACTTAACACTGATTATTAAAACAAATAAACTAATAAAGAAAAAAATAATAAAAATGCCCTTAATCCTAGCTACTCAAGAGGCTGAGGCGAGATGATCCCTTGAGCCCGGGTGTTCGAAGCTGCAGTAGGCTATGATTGTGCCACTGTACTTCAGCCTAGCTGACAGGATAAGACCATGTCTCTTAAGAAAAAATAAATAAATAAATAAATAAATAAATAAAGGGCCAGGCACAGTGGCTCACATCTGTAATCCCAGCACTTTGGGAGGCTGATGCACGTGGATCACTTGAGCCCAGGAGTTCAAGACCAGCCTGGGCAACATGGGGAGACCTGTCTCTACAAAAATACAAAAAAAATTAGCTGGGTGTGGTGGTGCACACCTACAGTTCCAGCTGCTCAGGAGACCAAGGTAGGGAGATCGTTTGAGCCCAAGAGGTCGAGGCTGTGGTAAGTCAAGATTGTGCCACTGCACTCCAGGCTGGGGGACAGAGCAAGACCCTGCCTCAAAAAAAAAAAAAAAAAAAAAAAAGCAGGGAGTGTAGTCTTGAGTTAGCAGCTCCTATCTTTGTCCCTAATTAAGTGTATTACTTTGTTTAATCTTCACAACAAACCTGTATTACAGATACAACAGTAAACATTTTATACCTAAAGAAACTAAAGTTTACAGAGTTTAAGTAACTTGCCCAAGATCACACAGCTTTGACGTGTAAGAACACACTACACCTTGGAATCATATCAGAGGAGTCACAGAATTGAGGGGAAAGTTGAAAATTGGGCAGGAAGACATGGGATACTAAGCAACAGGGACCCCAGGCAGAACCATATCACAGAATTGTCTGATTTGAGCACCACACTTGGCACTTCTACCACTGTATGCCCAGCAGGCAGTGTTATTGGATCCTTGATGCCAGTATGGACAATTTATTAACTATTCTTTATTTTTATGTCTTTCTTTCAAAATTCAAATGATACTCAGCTTGTCAAGTGACATGTAGTTGTCAGCCCCATTTCTTTCTTTCTTTCTTTTTTTTTTTTGAGATGGAGTCTCTCTCTCCCAGGCTGGAGTGCAATGGCACGATCTCAGCTCATTGCACTTCCACTTCCTGGGTTCAAGTGATTCTCCTACCTCCACTTCCCAAGTAGCTGGGATTATAGGTGCCCGCCACCATGCCCGGGTAATTTTTTGTATTTTTAGTAGAGACGGTTTCGCCATGTTGGCCAGGCTAGTCTCGAACTCCTGACCTCAGGTGATCCACTCACCTCATCCTCCCAAAGTGCTGGAATTACAGGCATGAGCCACTGCATCCATCCCTGTCTGGCCTCATTTCATGTGCTAGTCTCCTAGGTGGAGAGGAATATCTGGCCTGTTTGGCTTCTATAGTAGAGCATTGAGCCGTGCTTCCCACCGAGACTGACACAACCAAAGGTTCAGAGGAAGAGTATTTTGATGCTGGGCAACAATACAAAGGGTAAATGTCCACCGTACCAGCCATGGGTATGCAGATGCCCACATAGCGTTCTGCTGAAGACTGGCTGAACTAGGAAGCTGTGCCTTCCCCATAAAACTGGCTATTTTTTCCTGAGACCAGAGTTTGCCGAACAGAGCTCAGTAGGACTTCCAAGCAGTATAACAAGTATAGGAATTTTCACATGAGGACCTCTGCCTATTTCTGATTCACTGAAGCAGGGGTAAATGACCAGCAGAACCAGCCAGCTCTTGGGGTCAATCTGAGGAGGGAGTGTATAGAAAATAAATGCACATGGAAAACACCTCCCTAACTTCTGATCTTACTGATCTTCAGTGTGGTATCCTAAGACCCTGAATTTCTTTGTTATTGGGCAATATTTCACTGCAGCTTTACCTGATTAACCATATTAAACATTTTCTTACGAGAGATACAGAATTATTTTGCTTGCATATCTTTGCTCTTCTACACTCTCTTTGCCTTAAGTTTAGAGACCATATTACTTTTGTATCTTCAGAGTCCAGTATTGTGTCTAGATACAGTAGGCACTTAAAGAATTTGACAGGCTGAATGAATGAATATTCCTTAGCTATCTTTTTATGAAGCTAAATTGATTCTTATGAAATGGTAGTGAATTAATAGTCATGGATGTTTGAAATATTTTATATATTTTTTTAGGTTAGAAAATAATTCTAAATCTGCTATGAGAAGAAGGACCACAGTGATATTTCCTCTGCTTTTGTTGTTACAGGTTTTCCAGGATTTAGGGATGGAAGTACTGTCTGGAGTTGCCAAAGGCTATAACATATGCCTTTTTGCTTATGGACAGACAGGCTCTGGGAAGACATATACCATGCTGGGGACCCCAGTGAGTATTACAATGAGATATAGTCCTAATGCCACAGCAAGCCTGAACCTTGCATTGTCCTTACTACTGTGAGATAGAATATGATTTCTGTAGTCAGTCAACCTTAAAGAAGATTGAATGAGCCTTCTTCTGTTTTAAGAATGAGTTTTTCGGCTGGGCACATTGGCTCATGCCTGTAATCCCAGCACTTTGGGAGGCCAAGGCGGGCGAATCACCTGAGGTTGGGAGGTCGAGACCAGCCTGACCAACATGGAGAAACCCCATCTCTATTAAAAATACAAAAAAATTAGCTTGGTGTGGTGGCACATGCCTGTAATCCCAGCTACTCGGGAGGCTGAGGCAGGAGAATCACAAATCACTTGAACCCGGGAGGCAGAGGTTGTGGTGAGTTGAGATTGTGCCATTGCACTCCAGCCTGGGCAACAAGAGCGAAACTCCGTCTCAAAAAAAAAAAAAAAAGTTTTTCAGCATTTAATTGGAAGGTAAACTTTGAATAATTAACCCCTTTTTATTAAACCCTGAAGAGCCTTAGAATTTTACAGCTCCCTTCTACAAAGCAGTTCTCGTCAGTCCTCCTGAATTTCTTGTTATCTCCAGGTTCGTTATTTGAAGCTGTTTTGCACCTTTGTTGTGGACAAGACCTGGACTAAATCTTAAGTGCAGGCTAGAGCTGTGCAGAGATTTGATTATTGTGGCCAAGCTCCAAGCCTACATGTGTTAGATCTGTGTATTAGAAGAAAGCAGGAGAACTAGCTTCTGAGCCGGGGGCTTTCAAAAGTACATAGGATTTAATGAGAGCCTTCCTTTATCACAGAAAATCAGGAGGGCAGAGTTCCTTAAGAATACCTTTTTGTTTTGGATTTAGAAGTATCCTGGTCAGGATGCCAGGCGCAGTGGTTCACACCTATAATCTCAACACTTTGGGGTAGCTGAGGCAGAAAGATCTCTTAAGCCCAGGAATTTGAGAACAGTCTGGGCAACATAGGGAGACCCCATCTCTATAAAAAATACAAAAATTAGCCGGGTGTGGGGGCACATGCCTGTGGTCCCAGCTACTTGGGAGGCTGAGGTGGGAGGATGGCTTCAGCCTGGGAGGTTGAAGTTGCAGTGATCAGCCATATCTTGCCACTGTACTCCAGCCTGGACAACAGAGTAAGAGACCCTGTCTCGGCCAGGTGCGGTGGCTCATTCCTGTAATCCCAGCACTTTGGGAGGCCGAGGCGGGTGGATCACGAGGTCAGGAGTTCAAGGCCAGCCTAGCCAATATGGTGAAACCAAGTCTCTACTAAAAATACAAAAATTAGCCAGATGTGGTGGCATGCACCTGTAATCCCAGCTATCTAGGAGGCTGAGGCATGAGAATCACTTGAACTGGGGAGGCTGAGGTTGCAGTAAGCTGAGACTGTACCATTGCACTCTGGCCTGGGCAATGGGGCAAGACTTCGTCTCAAAAAATAAATAAATAAATAAATAAAAAGAGACCCTGTCTCTAAAAGTATATATATCCTGTTAGGTGGGTAACAAATAAACACTACACAGGAACATTCTATACAACATGATTCCTCTTAGATGATTATCCCTGATGTCTTGGACCTAGCTCATTGCTCACTTTGTCCTGTGTTTAGTGTGATTTCATAGTATTTGACATTAAAAGAATTGGGGCTGGGTGCGTTGGCTCACACCTGTAATCCCAGTACTTTGGGAGGCTGAGGCGGGTGGATCACCTGAGCTCAGGAGTTCGAGACCAGCCTGGCCAACATGGTGAAACCCCATCTCTACTAAAAATATAAAAATTAGCCAGGTGTGATGGCAAGTGCCTGTACTCCCAGCTACTCGGGAAGCTGAGACAGGAGAATTGCTTGAACTCGGGAGATGGAGGTTGAAGTGAGCCGAGATTGTGCCATTGCACTCCAGCCTGGGTAACGAGAGAAAATCTATTTCAAAAAAATAATAATTAAAAAAAAAAAGAAGAAATTGGCTGCTAAACCAAAAGTATAAAGCCCTTAACCGAGTACAAGTTAGCACTGGATACAAGATGAGAAAACTACCTCTTTCTAAATGTGTTTTGTTGTTGTTGTTGTTGTTTTTGTTGTTTTGTTTTTGAGATGGGGTCTCTGTTACCCAGGTTGGAGTGCAGTGGTGCAATCTCAGCTCACTGCAGCCTCTGCCTCCTGGGTTCAAGTGATCCTCCCACCTTAATCTCCTGAGTAGCTGAGACCATAGGCACACGCCTCCATGCCAGGCTAATTTTTTTTGTATTAGCCAGAGACAGGGTCTCCGCAAGTTGCCCAGGCTTGTCTCTTACTCCTGAGCTCAAGTGATCCACCCACCTCAGCCTCCCAAAGTGCTGGGATTACAGGGGTGAGCCACCACACCTGGTCTAAATGTGTATTTTGAATACTCATATACTCCAATCCCCAGGTGTAGGGAGTCTAGGAGGAACATTGGTAAAGTGTTTTTATCCAAGAATAATGTAACCTTCATTGCATAAAAGCAGGTATCTGGGTGTGCTGGCTTCTCTTTTCCTCCTCCTTCTTTTTTTTTTTTTTTTTTTTTTTTTTTTAAATCACAGTCTCGCTCTGTCGCCCAGGCTGGAGTGCAGTAGCATCATCTCAGCTCACTGCTAGCTTCACCTCCTGGGTTCATGCCATTCTCCTGCCTCAGCCTCCCGAGTAGCTGGTACTACAGGTGCCCGCCACCACGCCCGGCTAATTTTTTTTATATTTTAGTAGAGACAGGGTTTCACGTGTTAGCCAGGATGATCTCGATCTCCTGACCTCGTGATCCGCCTGCCTTGGCCTCTCAAAGTGCTGGGATTACAGACGTGAGCCACCACGCCCGGCCTCCTCTTTTCCTTCTTATGGTTGATACATATGCCTCTCATCTGGTACATTTCTTCCTTGAGTGTCTCTCGGAGCACTGGCACATAAAAGTCTTCTATATTCTCTAGTGAAACTGCCTGAAGTGAAGAGGCTAGCACAAGGAGTCCAGGCACCCATCCCCATGCTGAGGATGGTGCCTGGGTATTCGGTGGGGGAGAGCATCATCTTGAGTAAACAATAATGCTTTCCTTTCTTCTGTTCTCCAGGCCTCTGTTGGGCTGACACCACGGATATGTGAGGTATACACTATCTTTTGGCTGGATCCTCTCAAAGTAGGTCTCTGTACAGTTCCTACAATGAAACCCCAACCCTCTGGTTTGTGCAGGGTCTCTTCATCAGGCAGAAAGACTGTGCCTCACTGCCTTCCTCCTGTAGGATAAAAGTAAGGTAAGAATCTACCAAGCTCTGGAACCTACAGTAGTTCTCCTTCCACTCCAAATTCTGCCATGTTCAGCTGTCCTCTCTTTGCTTCCAGAGTCACCACAGGGATGGAGAAAAGCCACAGAAGAAATATCTTGCAGTACAAGAGCTAAGAAACATACTTAGGCCCTTGGTTGTAGAAAACTTAATTTCCTACTCATAGACTTAACAAGCAGGTCTTTCCTTCTGTGGCCCAGCTGACCCTGGCTGTCAAGTAGCCCTTGAGATGCCTTCACAGAACAATAGAGCTCAAGGGTCATGTTTGAAACTCACTCAAGAAACAATCTCTGTGGCCGGGTGTGGTGAATCTGGGAGGCGGAGGTTGCAGTGAGCCGAGATTGTGCCACTGCACTCCAGCCTGTGAGATAGAGAGACTCTGTCTCAAAAATAAAAATACAATTAAAAAAAAACTCTTGTGTATATATGGAAAGAGACTCAAGGGGGAACCTTGGCTTGATTAGTGCCTTGGAATGTCAGACGTGGAGCTGGAACAGGAACTAAGACCTCCTGATTTTTAGCTCAGTGTTGTTTCTACTTTTTTTCAAAATGTAATTATGTTGCCTTTTTCTACTTCTGTCTAGTTTTCTAGAAATCTATAATGAACGGGTGCGGGATCTGTTGAAGCAATCTGGTCAAAAAAAGCCCTATACCCTGCGGGTCAGGGAGCATCCAGAGATGGGGCCCTATGTACAAGGTGAGCTACTGTGGTCCTGGAGATCCGAAAACAAACTGAAGCCTGGGAAGCTCTCCTAATGTTCACTAATTCATTGAACATATGTGTAATGAACACTTATTGTGTGCCAACTACTGTACTAGACACTGAATATGTATTGACAAATAGAGAAGACATGGTCCTGCCCTCAGGCAAGCTTACAATCTAGTGGGTGTGAGTCAGGAAACAAACAATTACAAGTAGTGATAAAGGCTAGTGAATAAATAGATGTCAGTGGCAAAGAACATTGGAAAGTGTTGGTGACCCACCTTTATGGGGTGATCAGGAAGAGCTTCTCTGAGGAGGAAACATTTAAGCTGAGACCTGAAAGGAGTATAGTCATGTGAAGAATGATGTAACAAGGTGAGAAGTGTTTCAGGAAGAGGGAGTGGAATGGACTAGAGCCCTGGGAGAAGGCTTGGTGTTTTCTAGGGGCCAGTGTGGCTAAAGCATGGTGAATGAGAGGGAAAGCTGTAGGGAATGCGGTGGGATCTTCAGGCGCCTGATATAGCAGAGCCTCTACTGGTTCCCTGGTAAACCAGTCCCCTTTCTTTTCCATTGGTGGTGGTAGTAGGTAGGAGAGATAGGGCGAAGTCAGACATCAGACATGGAGTAGGATTTGATGTGTTTCCTAACCAAGTACTCATGTTTGGTGCTTGGTACCATCTGTCTTATATCATTAAGGTAGATCCTGCTATTAAGTAGCAATAGTTGGGTTCTTTTATGGGCGAAGTTTTTACCCTTCCAGGCCACTTATAAGAGTTAATACATGGCCCAGGTGCAATGGCATATGCCTGTAATCCCAACACTTTGGGAGGCTGAGGTGGGTGAATTGCTGGAGGTCAGGAGTTCAAGACCAGCTTGGCCAACATGGTGAAAACTTGTCTCTATTAAAAATACAAAAGATTAGCTGGATATGGCGGCGCATACCTGTAATCCCAGCTACTCGGGAGGCTGAGGCAGGAGAATCGCTTAAACCCGGGAGGCAGAGGTTGCAATGAGTCGAGATTGCGCGACTGCACTCCAGCCTGTGCGACAGAGTGAGACTCCATCTCAAAACAAAACAAAACAAAGTAATATATACATTTTATGTTCCTATAGCAGTATGCTAGTTTATTTTTTATTTATTTTTTTAGCCACAAGGTCTTATTCTGTAGCCCAAGCTGGAATGCAGTGATGCAATCATAGCTCCCTGCAACCTGAACTCCTGGGCTCAAGTGATCCTTTCGCCCCAGTCTCCCAAGTAGCTAGGGCTACAGGCGTGCACCTAGGCAGCTAATTTTTAAATTTGCTGTAGAGATGGGATCTCACTATGTTGCCCAGGCTGGTCTTGAACTCCTGGACTTAACTGATCCTCCCACCTCAGCTTCCTAAAGTGCTAGGATTATAGATGTGAGCCAGCCTGCGCCTGGCTGTAGTATGCTAATTTAAATCCTGATAAGGAGCAGGACATGAACAATCAAGAGCTGCTGTTCTCTGGTCAGGGCATGGCAAATGGATGATACAATAGGTATGCCAGTGACTGATTCTGCTACCTGTGTCTTTCCCCAAATGTTTAATCATAAATGGCAGCTTAGAAACAACAACAAAAATACCATTTCCCTTGCTAGGAACCAGTTTAAGTTTGCTCTGTAAAACTCTGTAACCAGTTTAAGTTTGCTCTGTAAAACTCTATGGGTATACATATCTGTGTAAAGCAATACTTTCAAGGCAGACCATGAGTCGATGCAGCGGTATCAAACTTCTCATCTTAAAAGTCTGTGTGGGCTGGGTGTGGTGGCTCACGCCTGTAATCCCAACACTTTGGGAGCCTTAGGCAGTTGGATCACAAGGTCAGGAGATTGACACCATCCTGGCCAACATGGTGAAACCCTGTCTCTACTAAAAATACAAAAAATTAGCCAGGCATGGTGGCACATACCTGTAGTTCCAGCTAGTCAGGAGGCTGAGGCAGGAGAATTGCTTGAACCCGGGAGGCCGGAGGTTGCAGTGAGCCGAGATCGCTCAGCTGCATGCACTCCAGCCTGGCGACAGAGCAAGACTCCGTCTCAAAAAAAACAAGTGTGTGTGTACGTGTGGGAGGAGTAACCAGAGGAGAACTCGGACATAGTTCAGATATCCGCATTATACAGAAAACAGTGAAATCTGGAGAAAGTTAAAGGTTGTTCCCAAAGTCACACAGCTAGAGTTGGGACAGAATTGAAACTGGGAAACTGGCACTGGACTGGAAGAGAGGAATGGAACAGAATCCTGAACACCAAGAGCCTAGAGAGAGGCCTAGGATCCTAGATTATTTGATTGGCATAGTGCCTGCAACCCAGAAAATATGATTCTTGCAAGGTCATACAGCTTGGGTCATATGTCAAATGTCAATGACAGGATCAGGACTCAAATCTCAGGGTTCATGGTGCAAAGTTCAGGACACTTTTGAATACCTTTATGGAGTGAACCCTTGAGGGGAAGGAGGTAAGAAATGCTAAATTCCAAACCAGTGAAAAATCTCTTAGATTCTGTGTCACAAGTTTCTTGAACCACTCTGGACATTCTTAAACCTTTACAAATACTGGTGGACATTTCTTAGTGAAGGAGCCATGAGCTGAAATAGTATAGAACCCGCCTTGGAAGCTAGGACCCTGAGTAGTCACACTGAACTACGTTATTCCCATCACCACCCTCTAATGAGATCTTAGTAAACTTTTTTAAAAAAATGTTTTCTTTCTTTATTGATATATATCTTATCTATCTGCCCGTCCATCTGTCTTAAGGCTCATCCATTCTGTGAATATGACTTTAAAGTGGAAAGTGGTTTCTGGCTTGAAACCAATTCTACAGAAATTTATTGAGTACCTACAAGATGCCTATAGTATTCCGGGTGCCATGGGAAATATGAAAATATAAGCCCTTAAAGAACTTGCAGTTCCAGTTCAGAATTGTGAGATGGACCTTGATAGCTACGTAAATCCAAAGAAAGGAAAGGAGTAGCCTTTCCATTAAAAAGTTTATTAATTAGATGAGAGATTAAGTTGAAATCTGAAATGCACAATGGCCTGCCCAAAGCACACTTAAGAGGCCAGTGGTTATAGGATGTAAACTGATATCTAAGTGAGACAAAGACAGTACTGTATTTTCACTGTGGTCTTTATTTTAATGTAAAGGTACAGGTGCAAACCAAGAGAAACTTGAGAAAAATTCTGTATTTCCTATATACTCAATCTGTAAGTCACAGGAGTTTCCCCCCAACCCCAACCATTTAGTTCTTGTGCCTTTTTTTTTCTTACCTTTCTGCATAAACTAGGACCTCTAGTACAATAGTAAATAAAAGTGGTGAGTCTTGTTCTCAGAGGAAAGCTTCACCATTTTACCATTAAGTAATATATTTGCAATAGTGATTATTTTTAAGAGATATTCTATATGCTTCTCGAACTGTGGTGAAGGACCAGTTTTTTTTGTGGTGGTGTTTTGTTTTTGGATCAGAGTCTCACACTGTCACCCAGGCTGGAGTGCAGTGGCACGATTGTGACTCACTGCAGCCTCAAACTCCTGGACTCAGGCAGTCCTCCTACCTCAGCCTCCCAAGTAGCTGATAATACAGACATGTGCCATCGTGCCAGCTAACTGTTTTTTATTTTTTCTTTTAGAGATGGGGTCTTGCTATGTTGCCCAGGCTAGAAGAACCAGTTTTTTTTTTTTTAAATTCCAATCTTTGCCATATTAATACATTTATAAAATAAGGATGAATTACTAGAAAAATGAATGAAAGCAATGTCTTAATTACAAGCCCCGAATCTTCTTTACTAGATTCCACGGATATAAAATTACTCCATCAAAGTTACCCTTTTATTGTTTTTGATTTTGTTTTTTACTCTGTCACCCAGGCTGGAGTGCAGTGGTAGGATCTCGGCTCACTGCAACCTCCGCCTCCCAAGTTCAAGCAATTCTGCTGTCTCAGCCTCCTGAGTAGCTGGGATTACAGGCACGCATCACCATGCCTGGCTAATTTTTGTATTTTTAGTAGAGATGGGGTTTTACCTGATTGGTCAGGCTGGTCTCGAACTCCTGACCTCAGGTGATACACCCGCCTTGGCCTCCCAAAGTGCTGGGATTACAGGCATGAGCCACAACGCCTGGACTGCTTTTCTTATTCTTGAAGGTAAAGTTCACTGAGTATAGAATTTTTAATTAATGGCTATTTTCTTTTAGTCGTTAAATTTTATACCATTGTCTTCTGTTTTCCACTGTTTTTGCTGAGAAGTCTTCTCTTAGTCTAATTTTTTCAATATTTTTCCTTTAGTCTTTGAACAGTTTATTATGATCTACTTAGGGGTAGATGCAGGATTTTAAAAAATCATGCTGGGATTTTTGAATCGTGCTTTTGTATCTTTTTTATCAGTTTTAGAAAGTTCTTAGCCATTACCTTTCCTTTTTCTCCCCCCCTTCCCTCCACTACCATTACTGCTTATAATATTCCTTCTACCCCATTCTTCTCTTGGGACTCTAATTACAGGTATGTTAGGCCTATTCTCTGTATACTCTGAGTCTTACCGTTTCTTCTATATTTAATTAATTAATTAGACATGGAGTCTTGCTAATGTTGCCCAGACTGGTTTTGGACTCCTGGGCTCAAGGGACCCTCCTGCCTCAGCCTCTCAAGTAGCTGAGATCATAGGTGTGCACTACCACACCTAGCCTCCATTTTTTTTTTTTTTTTTTTTTTTTTTTTTTTTTTTTGAGATGGAATCTTGCTCTGTCACCCAGGCTGGAGTGCAATGGCTCGATCTCGTCTCATTGCAACCTCCACCTCCCGAGTTCAAGTGATTCACCTGCCTCGGTCTCCTGAGTAGCTGGGATTACAGTCACATGCCACCACCCCCAGCTGATTTTTGTATTTTCATTAGAGGTGGGGTTTTACCATGTTGGTCAGGCTGGCCTTGAACTCCTGACCTTGTGATCCGCCCACCTCAGCCTCCCAAAGTGATGGGATTACAGGCGTGAGCCACTGCACCCGGCTGCCTCCATATTTTTAATCTTTTGTCTCTCTGTGCTAAATTTTGAGTATGTTTCTGATCTGTCTTCTTGCTCACTCATTCTTTCTTCAGCTATGTCTAACCTGCTATTAACCTTTATATTGAGTTTTTATTTTCACTTACAGTATTATTTCTCAGATATCCATTTTATTATTTCATTTTAGTTTCCAAGTTTACAATCTTGTCTTTCAGCTCCTTGAAAATAGTAAGCAGAGTTACTTTTTTTTTTTGAAATGAAGTTTTGCTCTTATTGTCCAGGCTGGAGTGCAATAGTGAAATCTCAGCTCACTGCAGCCTCTGCCTCCTGGGTCCAAGTGATTCTCCTGCCCCAGGCTCCTGCGTAGCTTGGACTATAGGCTCCTGCCACCACATCCGGCTAATTTTTTGTTTTTTTGGTAGAGGTGGGGTTTCACCATCTTGGCCAGGCTGGTCTTGGAACTCCTGACCTCATGATCTACCTGCCTCGGGCTCCCAAAGTGCTGGGATTACAGGCGTGAGCCACCGAGCCTGCCCCGCTGCCCCCCCCCCGCCCCCACTTTTTTTGAGACAGAATTTCACTCTTGTTACCCAGGCTGGAGTGCAATGGTGCGATCTCCACTCTCCGCAACCTTCACCTCCCAGGTTCAAGGGATTCTCCTGCCTCAGCCTCCCAAGTAGCTGGGATTACAGGCCTGCCCCATCACGCCCAGCTGATTTTGCATTTTTAGCAGAGACAGTGGTTCTCTGTTCTCCAGGCTGGTCTCAAACTCCTGACCTCGGGTCTGCCTGCCTCAGCCTCCCAAAGTGCTAGGATCACAGGCATGAGTCACAGCACCCAGCCTTCAGAGTTACTTTTAAATTGACATGGTAGCTTCGGTATCTGGATCTTTCTTGGATTGTTTTCTATTGACTATTATTTTTGTTGGTTTCATTTATGTTACTTTGTTATTTTCGGTGTAATTGTATTTAGTAATAAGCCCATGAAGTTACTTTGTCTTTGAATCTCTAATACAGAGATTCTCTAGAACAGTTGGGAAGGCCTTTGGGACTTGGTTAGTAACCAGCCATGAAGATTTACTTTCATACCCATAGGCTCCTCTTCACCTGTCTAAAGCCCCTCCCCATTCTATAGTGGCTAAATTTAAGTCTCACTTCTTCTATAGAGCCTGCCCTGACAACACCTCTGATCTCCTCATGTATCATCTTTCCAACTTCTGTGGCGCTTGGCCATATTGTCTTGTGTAGTGTAACTTACCATGATTGTAAACTGTGGGAGGACAGAGACAAGTGTACTGTGTATTTTGTATGCCAAACCGAGTCTGCCACCTTGTGGGGAAAACAACACTGGCCTACCTCAGGGACTTTGTGAGGGCCAAATGAGATAATATATGAGTTCTTATAACCTGTATAGCAGAATTGTAAGGAATTATAGTTGTTGTTAGCATATGGTCTATATGAATTATAGACCATAATCTCTGTGACAGCAGAGACCTATATTCCTAGAGCCTATCATATACCTGACAAGAGGTTTCCAATAAATATTTCTTGATTTAATTTATTATCTGAATGAATTTGGCCAGATTCCCTCATTTTTGTCTATTAAATAATATGAAATAGGAATGATAAAGACTTACAAGAAAAGGTTAAACTTTACTAAAAATTTCCTTTAATTTCTTTTTTCTGTTTCACAAACCCGATAGGTTTATCTCAACACGTAGTTACCAATTACAAGCAAGTAATCCAACTCTTAGAGGAGGGAATTGCAAACAGGTTTGTTTGTTTCTATCATTCTTTTATCCTCACACTCCTATCCTGTGTTCCTGTTTCCCTTTGGGGAGTGTATAATGACACTTAAAATTGTCTCTGTGTGTAGAGGTGTTCACAACCAGGAGGCTCTTCCCAGAACAGTAATGTTCCCAGGTTAAGGGGTGGTGACTAAGATTTAGTCTCTTCTCACTAGTAATGAAGCTGGAATCTGTTCTGGACGTAGTAATATTAGGCAGTAAGCCCAAGGAATTTACTTTGTTTAGAGCTTCTAAATTTGGAAGAAAAGATTCTTACCTGCATTGTCCTCTCCTCAGGTTTGATAGATATAAGGACGAATATAGTGTAAAAGTTTCAGAAAACCATTTTTTTTCTAGTTTTGCATACTTATAAGGTAGCCCCCCGAAAGACTGTTTTGAATCTGCTATGAATAACCAGGTGCTATAGATTCCCCTAAAAGCTATAGTAAATTGTAATAACATGCCGTGTTGTAAGTTAGTATGAAATACCTAGAATATTACTAGTAAATGTCCCTAAAAAAGGCTTTTTTCCCTGGGGTAAAAAAGTCTATAGAGCCTTCTATTTATCCTGTTAATAGCAGGACCAAGTTAATTGAACAGAAAGGAAGAAATTTATATTTAACATTCTCCTGAGCTTCATGGAACTCTCCTGGAGACACTTGCTTCTGGTCTTCAGGATACCCTGAGCTCCGTGATTTTTCAGTGTCAGACTTGAATCATGAGACTAGCCTCTAGATTTTGGCCCTTTTCTTCAATTCTCCAGATCCTCTGAGAACAGAACACAGTGAGATGCTGTTAGATAAAGGAAAACCTCTCCTGACTTTGAAGGTTAACACTGTAATGGATTTCTAAGGGAGATATGAATTCTACGTGGCTTAAGCATGATATTGATGTGATTTGAGATCTCATTTCCAAGATCTTTCTGACGCTGTAGAATTAATATTTGATTAATAGAATTTGATTAAACACAGAATATTAATTCAAAACTTACCTTCTCTGTCTTTGAGGTACCTTCTCAGCAAGCTCTCTACATCCACTTTTCTTATTAAAATGGGTCTAAAAATAAAATAAAGTGAAAGAATAAAATAAAATGAGTCTATCTTGGGCCTGTTCTTCCAGGTTGATGACGCTCTAGTCTTCATTTCTCTTTACACTCGAATTTTTGCTTCTATTGCTTAAAAAAAAAGTTTCAGTGTAGTTTAGTATGAAACTCTGCTCCGTTTTATTCTCAGATAGCACCTAGCGTGCTGCTTCTGCCCTCTTTGGACTATTCCTCTTTACAAAACTGAACTAAATATGATTCTCATCTGTGAACCTCAGCACTAACATTTCTTGTATTCCCTATAGATCCTTAAGAATCCACCATGTGTGATCAATCCTTGTCCTAACAGTTTTTTCTTGTATACACAGAATCACAGCAGCCACCCATGTTCATGAGGCCAGCAGCAGATCCCATGCCATTTTCACTATCTACTACACGCAGGTTGGTAACCCCTTATGTTTGGTGAGATTTCTTCCTCTCCTTGTACCTTTAAACCACTTTCTTGTCTTCTTTCCTATTTCTGTTTGTTTGTTTTTGATACAGGGTCTCACTCTGTTGCCCAGACTGCAGTGCAGTGGTGTAATCTCGGCTCACCACAACCTCTGCCTCCCAGGCTCAAGTGATTCTCCTGCCTCAGCCTCCCAAGTAGCTGGGATTATAGGCACGCGCCACCACGCCCAGCTAATTTTTTTTGTATTTTTAGTAGAGATGGGATTTCACCAGGTTGGCCAGACTGATCTCAAACTCCTGACCTCAAATTATCCACCTGACTCGGCCTGCCTAAGTGCTGGAATTACAGATGTGAGCCACCACCCCCGGCCCTATTTCTTTTCCTTTTCTCCTACTCTCACATTTATAGGTCCTCTGATAGAACCTAATATTATAAACCGAATTTACACACAATCCATTAAGCTGTACACCCAGAATGGGTAGAAGCGTTTTATAAAGACTAATCAAAATATCTTCTGCTTGTATTTATTTTTAACATTTAACAACACTTTCACATCTGTGTGATCATTGTGGACATTTAAAACAAAAGGTTGAAAAGAAAATAAGCATTAAAATGAAATATTAGAAGATTCACTTCCATTATGATGGAATGAGGAGGTCAAGTCATATCCCCAGAAAGCAACTATAAAGCTGGACAAAATCCTTTTCTGTGGTCTGAAAATAGATTAAAGGAATGTAACAAAGTGAGGAGCACCACACCCAAAATAAAACAATGACCAAAAACTTCCTAAATTTGTGAAAATAATTTAGAGATCTAAGAAGCTCAAAGGACTCCAAGTAAAATAAACACAAAGAGATCCACACCTAGACACATCATATTTAACCTGTTGAAAGACAAAGAGAAAATCTTAAAAACAGCTAGAGAAAAGTGACTCATATAGGAGAACAATTACATGATGAATGGCTGACTTCTCATTAGAAGCATTGAACCCTAGAAGGCAGGGTGTTGAGAGAATGTAAAAAACTGTCAATAAGAACATTCCCAGATTGGGGGGGGAAAAAAAAAGTAGAATTTATCGGCAGTAGACTTACCTGACAAGAAAACTAAATGAAATCTTCTAGGCTGAAAGAAAGTGATATTAGAAAGTATCTTAAATCTATAGGAGACAGTGAAATATCTGGGAATGGTAAATGTGTGAGTAAATATAAAAAAACCTACATTCTTTCTCATTTCTTCTCCTGACGTCAATAAAAGAAATTACGTAAAACCACAGTTATAATAATGCATTTTTGTACATTGTCATATATGAAAACAGCACAAGGGAAGTGAAATACATATTTAAGTAGAGTTTATATTTTACAGGAATTAAGTTAGTATTTGAAGTAGATCATAAAGATACATATTGTAATCTGGAGAGCAACTACTAAGAAAATAGCTCAAAAACATAATTTTAAAAATCAGCATTTCTTCTGCCGTCTCTGGGCAAAAAACCCAACAGAAATTAAAATGGTACATATTAATAAAAATACTTAACAGTTAAAGGCAGTGGAGGAAGAGCAAGAACAAAGGAGATATGAGACATAGAAAAAAAAATCAGACATGGATGGTTCTGAGCACATCAATAATTATTAAATGCATTAAGTGTGAATTCCCTAAGGTACAGATTTTCAAATTGCATAAAAGCAAGACCCAACTATATGCTGTCTATAAGAAACACACCTTAGAACCACAGACACAGTTTGAAAGTAAAAGGATGGGAAAAGATACACCCTAAAAATAGTAACCATAAGTCCTAGTCAGAGTAATGAGACAAAAGAAAGAAAGAAAGGGCATCCAGATCAGTAAAGAGGAAGTAAGACTGTTGCTATTTGCTGACAACATGATTGTATATCTAGAAAACTCTAAAGATTTATTCAAAGAGCTCCTGGAACTGGTAAATGAATTCAGCGAAGTTTCAAGATACAAAATTAATGCACGTAAATCAGTAGCCCTGCTGTATACCAACAGCAAGCAAGCTGAGAATCAAATCAAGAACTCAACGTTTTTTACAATAGCTGCAAAAAAAAAAAAAAAAAAAAAAAACACTTAGGAATATACTTAACCGAGGAGGTGACAGACGTCTACAACGAGAACTACAAAACATTGCTGAAAGAAATCATAGATGACACAAACAAATGGAAACATATCTATGCTCATGGATGGATAGAATCA
The DNA here is from genome assembly GCF_007565055.1 of Rhinopithecus roxellana. Classification (NCBI taxonomy): domain Eukaryota; kingdom Metazoa; phylum Chordata; class Mammalia; order Primates; family Cercopithecidae; genus Rhinopithecus; species Rhinopithecus roxellana. Next base: position 29,733,139 of record NC_044553.1, read on the forward strand.
GTATTGTGAAAATGACCATACTGCCTAAAGCAGTCTACAAATTCAATGCAATCCCCATCAAAATACCACCATCGTTCTTCACAGAACTAGAAAAGACAGTCCTAAAATTCATATGGAACCAAAAAAGAGCCCACATAGTCAAAGCAAGATTAAGCAAAAAGAACAAATCTGGGCCAGGCACAGTGGCTCATGCCTGTAATCCCAGCACTTTGAGAGGCCAAGGCAGGTGGATCACTTGAGGTCAGGAGTTTGAGACCAGCCTGGCCAACATGGTGAAACCCCCCTCTACTAAAAATAGAAAAAATTAGCTGGGGGTGATGGTGGGCACCTGTAATCCCAGCTACTCGGGTGGCTGAGGCAGGAGAATCTATTGAACCTGGGAGGCAGAGGTTGCAGTGAGCCGAGATCATGCTGCTGCACTCCAGCCTGGGCAACAGAGTGAGACTTTGACTCAAAAACAACAACAAAACCAAATCTGGATGCATTACATTACCCAACTTCAAAGTATACTAGAAGGCCAATAGTTACCAAAACAGCATGGTACTGGGACAAAAACAGGCATATAGACCGATGGAACAGAATAGAAAATGCAGAAATAAAGCCAAATACTTACAGTCAACTAATCTTCGACAAAGCAAACAAAAATGTGAAGTGGGGAAAGGACACCCTATTCAACAAATGTTGCTGGGATAATTGGCAAGCCACGTGTAGGGGAATGACACTGGATCCTCATCTCTCACATTATACAAAAATGAACTCAAGATGGATCAAAGACTTAAATATAAGACCTAAAACCATAAAACTTCTAGAAGATAACATTGGAAAAATCCTTCTAGATGTTGGCTTAGGCAAAGACTTCATGAGCAAGAATCCAAAAGCAAATGCAACAAGAAGAAAGATAAATAGATGGGACTTAAATAAAACAAAAATCTTCTACACAGCAAAAGAAGTAATCATCAGAGTAAACAGCCCACAGAATGGGAGAAAATCTTTGCAATCTATGCATCCTACGAAGGACTAATATCCAGAATCTACAAGGAACTCAAACAAATCAAGAAAAAAACAGTGCCATCAAAAAGTAGGCTAAGGACATGAATAAACAGTTCTCAAAAGAAGATACACAAATGGCAACAAACATAAGGAAAAAAAAAGGTCAACATCACTGATTATCAGGGAAATGCAAATCAAAACCACAGTGCAATACCACCTTACTCCTGCAAGAATGGCCATAATCAAAAAATCAAAAAAGAGGCTGGGTCGGTGGCTCACACCTGTAATCCCAGCACTTTGGGAGGTTGAGCCAGGTGGATCACCTGAGGTCAGGCGTTCGAGACCAGCCTGGCCAGGGTGGTGAAATGCTGTATCTACTAAAAATACAAAAATTAGCTGTGTGTGGTGTCACGCTCCTGCAGTCCCAGCTACTCATGAGGCTGAGGCCAGAGAACTGCTTGAACCTGGGAGATAGAGGTTGCAGTGAGACAAGATCGTGCCACTGCACTCCAGCCGTCTCAGAAAAAAAGATGTTGGCGTGGATATGGTGAAAAGGGAACGCTTTTACACTGTTGGTGGGAATATAAACTAGTACCACCGTTATGGAAAACAGTGTGGAGATTCCTTAAAGAACTACGAGTAGATTTACCCAGAGGAAAAGAAGTCATTATATGAAAAAGATACTTGCACATGCATGTTTTAGCAGCACAATTCACATTTGCAAAAATATAGAACCAGCCCAAATGTCCATCAGTCAGTGAGTGGATAAAGAAAATGTGGTATATGTATACTGTGGAATACTACTCAGCCATAAGAAGGCACGAAATAATAGCATTTGCAGCAACCTGGATGGAATTGGAGACCATTATTCTAAGTACAGTACCTCAGGAATGGAAAACCAAACATATCTTCTCACTCATAAGTGGGAGTTAAGCTATGAGGACACAGAAGCATAGAATGATACAAAAGCATAAGGACATGTAGGCATAAGGACACAATGGTATATGAATAAGAATGGACTTTGGGGACTTGTGGGAAAGGGGGGTAAGGGATAAAAGACTATACCTTGGATACAAGGTACACTGTTTGATGGGTGCACCAAAATCCCAGAAATCACCACTAAATAATTTATTCATGTAACCAGACACCATCTCTTCCTCCAAAACCTATTGAAAAATTTTAAAAAGTAAGCATATGAGAACTGGAGTGGTATTTTAATGTCAGGCAAAAAAATAGGTTTTAAGGCTGGGCGTGGTGGCTCAAGCCTGTAATCCCAGCACTTTGGGAAGCTGAGGTGGATGGATCGCCTGAGGTCAGGAGTTTGAGACCAGCCTGGCCAACATGGTGAAACTCCATCTCTACTAAAAATACAAAAAAAAAAAAAATTAGCCAAGCATGTGGTCCCAGCTACTTGGAAGGCTGAGGCTGGAGAATCACTTGAATCCAGGAGGCAGAAGTTGCAGTGAGCTGAGATTGCACCATCGCACTCCAGCCTGGGCAACAAGAGCGAGATTCCGTCTTTATTTATTTATTTATTTATTTATTTATTTTTTTGAGACGGAGTCTGGCTCTGTTGACCAGGCTGGAGTGCAGTGGCCGGATCTCAGCTCACTGCAAGCTCCGCCTCCCGGGTTCACGCCATTCTCCTGCCTCAGCCTCCCGAGTAGCTGGGACTACAGGCGCCCGCCAACTCGCCCGGCTAGTTTTTTGTATTTTTTAGTAGAGAGGGGGTTTCACCGTGTTAGCCAGGATGGTCTCGATCTCCTGACCTCGTGATCCGCCCGTCTCGGCCTCCCAAAGTGCTGGGATTACAGGGTTGAGCCACCGCGCCCGGCCTTCCGTCTTTAAAAAAAAAAAAAAAAAATTGGTTTTAAGACAAATACTAGAGACAGGACTATTTCATAATGACAAAGGGTCAGTCAGTACATTGAAGAAATATAACATTTATAAATGTATGCACTCTGAACAACCAAACCTCAAAATGCATGAAAAAACTGATGGAATTGAAAGATTAAAATAGTTCAACAATGGTTGGATATTTTAGTACCTAATTTCCAGTAGTAGGTAGATAACCAAACAGAAATTAGTGAGGAAATAGAAGATTTGAGCAACATTATCAAACTATGTGACCTGACATTTTCAGAACACTTCATTCAACATCACAGAATCCACATATTTTCAAGTGCACGTGGAGCATTCTCTGAGATAAACCCTATGCTTCCTAAAGCTAAAGTAACCAAGATAGTGTGGTGGTAGTGTTAAGATAAATAGATTACGGGAACAGAATAGAGTCCAAAATAGTCTCATACATATATAGGCGACTGATTTTTAATAAAGTTGCAAAGGTGATTCAGTGGAGAAAATATCTTTTCAGCAAGTGATGGGAGACCAGTTGGATGTCTATATGAAAAAAAAGTTTGATCTATATTTTGCACTTTATCAAAAAGTTAACTCATTGAATCATAGATCTAAGTGGGAAACCTGAAACTATTAAACTTTAGAAGATAACTTAGGAGAACCTTTGTGATTTTTGATTAGGCAAAGGTTTTATAGATATGGCACTGAAAACACAAATTGAGGCCGGGTGCGGTGGCTCAAGCCTGTAATCCCAGCACTTTGGGAGGCCGAGGCGGGCGGATCACGAGGTCAGGAGATAGAGACCATCCTGGCTAACACGGTGAAACCCTGTCTCTACTAAAAACTACAAAAAACTAGCCGGGCAAGGTGGCGGAGCCTGTAGTCCCAGCTACTCGGGAGGCTGAGGCAGGAGAATGGCGTGAGCCCGGGAGGCGGAGCTTGCAGTGAGCTGAGATCCGGCCACTGCACTCCAGCCTGGGCGACAGAGCGAGACTCCGTCTCCAAAAAAAAAAAAAAAAAAAAAAAAAAAAACACAAATTGAACAAAAATACAAATTGAAATTTGGAGTTAATCAAAATTTCAAACTTTTGCACTTTTATAATTTTTTTTGAGACAGGGTCACACTCTGTCACCCAGGCTAGAGTGCAGTGGCACAATCATGGCTCACTGCAGCCTCAACCTCCCGGGCTCAAGCAATCCTCCCACCTCAGCCTCCGAAGTAGCTGGGACTTACACGTGTGTGTGTGTATACACTTACAGTGTACAAAATAACTTTTTTATTATTATTTTTTTTTGTAGAGACAAGATCTTGTTATATTGCCCAGGCTGGTCTTAAATCCCTAGGCTCAAGTGATCCTCCTGCCTCAGCCTCCCAGAACACTGAGATTACAGGCATGACCCACCATGCATGGCCTTTTGCACTTTTTTTTTAAATAATGATACTGAGTCTTGCTCTGTCTCCCAGGCTGGAGCACAGTGGCATGATCTTGACTCATTGCAACCTCCACCTCCCGGGTTCAAGTAATTCTCCTGCCTCAGTCACCTAAGTAGCTGGGATTACAGGCACGCATTACCATGCCTGGCTAATTTTTGTATTTTTAGTAGAGATGGGGTTTCACCATGTTGGCCAGGCTGGTCTCGAACTCCTGACCTGAAGCAATCCAGCTTGCCTCTGCCTCCCAAAGTCCTGGGATTACAGGCATAAACCACCGTGCCTGGCCCCTTTTTTCTCTCTTGAAGACACTGTTAGGAGAATAAAAAGAAATGCAGGCCAGGTGCAGTAGTTCATGCCTATAATCCCACAACTTTGTGAGGCCGAGGCAGGTGGATCACTTGAGGTCAGGAGTTTGAGACCAGCCTGGCTAAGAGGGTGAAAACCGTGTCTCTACTAAAAATACAAAAATTAGCCAGGCTTGGTGGCATGCACCTGTAATCCCAGCTACTTGGGAGGCTGAGGAGGAGAATTGCTTGAACCCAGCAGGTGGAGGTTGCAGTGAGCCGCGATCGTGCCACTGCACCCCAGCTGGGTGAAAGAGCAAGGCTCCCTCTCAAAAAAAAAAAAAAAAAAAAAAAAAAAACCGACAGATAGGTAGAACTTTGCTGAACATACATCCGATGAGGGAATTATATCCAGAATAGATGAAGAACTCTAAACACCATAAGAAAACAACTCAAAACAATGGCAACAATTTTGAACTGACATTTCACTAAACAAAATACGCTAGTGACAATTAAGTACTTGCAAAAATTCCCAGCATCCTTATTCATTAGGGAAACACAAATTAGAACCAAACGAGATGCCACTACCCACCTTTTAACATGGCTAAAATACTAAGTATCAGCAAGATTGCGTAGGAGCAGGAGTTTTCATACACTGCTCTATTGGTGGGAATGTAAATGGTGTAACAACTTTGGAAAAGAATTTAGCAAGTTTTTTTTTTTTTTTTTGGGAGATGGTGTACTCACTCTATCACCCAGGCTGGAGTTTAGTGACATGATCTTGGCTCACTGCAACCTCTGCCTCCCGGGTTCAAGCGATTCTCCTGCCTCAGCTTCCTGAGTAGCTGGGACTACAGGCACATGCCACCATGCTGGGCTAATTTTTGTATTTGTAGTAGAGACGGGGTTTCACCATGTTGGCCAGGATGGTCTCAATCTCCTGACCTTGTGATCCACCCGCCTCCGCCTCCCAAAGTGCTGGAATTACAGGCGTGACTCATCGTGCCCAGCCTAGCAGTTTCTTAAAAAGTTAAATATATAACTACCACATGACCCAGCAATTCTACTCCTAGGTGTTTATCCAAGAGAAATGTCCACAAAAAGATGTACACAAATATCCATAACTGTTATTTGTAATTACCCCAAAATGGAAACAACCCACACATCTATCAAAAGACAAATGGATAACTATGGTATATCCACACAATGGAGTAATAGCAGTAAAAATGAATAAACTGTTGATGCATGCCTTAACATGGATGAATCTCAAAATAATTATGTACAGTGAAAAGAGCCAGACATTGTATGATTCTATTTATATGAAACACTCTGAAAAGGCAGACTTTCAGACATAGAAAGTTAAGTGATTGCTTCAAGCTGGGGATGGGAACAGAGATTGATTGCCAAGACTTGAGGGATTTGGGGATTATTTGAAATGTTCTAAAACTACAGTCAGTTGATGATGTATAACATTAACAATTTCTGGTCGGTGCAGTGGCTCATGCCTGTATTCTCAACACTTTGGGAGGCCGAGGCAGGCAGATCACCTGAGGTCAGGAGTTTGAGACCAGCCTGGCCAAAATGGGGAAACCCTGTCTCTGCTAAAAATACAAAATTAGCCGGGCCTAGTGGTGCATGCCTATAATCTCAGCTACTTGGGAGGCTGAGGCAGGAGAATCAATTAAACCTGAGAGGCAGAGGTTGCAGTGACCTGAGTTCGCGCCGTTGCACTCCAGCCTGGGTAACGAGCAAAACTCTCTCAAAAACAAACAAACAAAAAAATCCCAAAAATTAATTTCTAAAACAAAGTAACAAAATCCACATTGAATCAGGGTGGGGGTCAGAGTAGTTTCTTCTTGGGGGCTGGATGCCACTAAATAGAACTTATAGGGCAGAGTTTCTGCCCGGGCAAGGTGCTGTGACTGAGGTTAGCAAGAGGCCATCAGAGGCCACCCACATGCTGTGGCTCTCTGCTAGTAAGAGTCAGAGCCCCCTGGGAGAGAGTTGAGCATTTGCATGGTAAATTGTACTGAAATTCCTGATGCCCCTGAAAGTTATGCTTAGTGAGCTTCATGGAAGTTTGCTTAGTCTGTAAGTTCTGCTGGTGTTTTTGTTTTGTTTTGTTTTTAAAGTGATGATCCAGGGCCCTATTGAGTTTATCTGTCAGATATTGAGAACTCATCTGGTTTGCATCACATTAGAATACAGATTTGTTGCCGGGCGTGGTGGCTCACGCCTGTAATCCCAGCACTTTGGGAGGCCGAGGCGGGCGGATCGCGAGGTCAGGAGATCGAGACCATCCTGGCTAACACGGTGAAACCCCGTCTCTACTAAAAATACAAAAAATTAGCCGGGCGTGGTGGTGCGCGCCTGTAGTCCCAGCTACTTGGAGGCTGAGGCAGGAGAATGGCGTGAACCCGGGAGGTGGAGCTTGCAGTGAGCTGAGATGGTGCCACTGCACTCCAGCCTGGGCGACAAAGAGAGACTCCGTCTCAAAAAAAAAAAAAAAAAAAAAAAAAAGAATACAGATTTGTTGAGTGAATTGGATAAAAATCCAAAATGTCACCTTGGTTAGAGGAATGTCTAAGGGGAAAACAATACAAATCCTTCCAAATGACAGGCTTTAAATGTGCTTTCTCCTCTAGGCAATCCTGGAGAACAACCTCCCTTCTGAAATGGCTAGCAAGATCAACCTTGTGGACCTAGCAGGCAGGTAATTAGGATTTCAAAGCTAAGGGGAATTACTCTTGTTCTTGCCTGTTTTACAGGGAATAATCTCTTCCAATCTTTTTCACATTTCAGTCATCCTGAGAATATTACAAAAGAAGCTCTTCGAATGCTAGGTTAAGAAGTTATTTTCTGGGGGCTGAAAAGTTCCTGTACATGAGGGATTCTCAATCTTGGTTGCACATTAAATCAATCACCTGAGAACCTTTTCTTTTTTGAGACAGTCTTAATCTGTTGCCCAGGCTCCAGGCTGGAGTGCAGTGGTATGATCATGGCTCATTGTAACTCTGAACTACTGGGCTCAAGCGACCCTCCTGCCTCAGCCTCTGGAGTAGCTGGAACTACAGGCACATGACACCACATCTGGCTTTTTTTTTTTTTTTTTGTAGAGACAACATCTCATTATGTTGCCCAGACTGGCCTTGTACTCCTGGCCTTGGGCGATTTATCTGCCTCAGTCTCCCAAAGTACTGGGATTACAAGCTTGAGCCACTGCACCTGGCCACCTGAGGACCTTTTAAAACTCCCCATACCTATACCTCAGATCAGATACATCAGATTATTAGTGAGATTGGTGGGAGTGCAAGCATCAGGAGATTGTTAAATCTGCCCAGGTGATTCTAATGTATAGGAAAGGTTAAAAAAGCGCTGCTTTCAGTGAAGGTAACTGAATTAGTACACCTTTTCTCTTTGATTTACTATTGATTTTATTTTCTCTTTATTTAATACTGATTTCTATGCAGTTCTTAAAAAAAAAAAAAAAGTTTTAGGCCGAGTGCTGTGGCTCACGCCTGTAATCCCAGCACTTTGGGAGGCCGAGGCAGGTAGATCATGAGGTCAGGAGATCGAGACCATCCTGGCTAACACAGTGAAACCCCGTGTCTACTAAAAATACAAAAAAAAAAAAACTAGCCGGGTGAGGTGGCGGGCGCCTGTAGTCCCAGCTACTCGGGAGGCTGAGGCAGGAGAATGGCGTGAACCCGGGAGGTGGAGCTTGCAGTGAGCCAAAATCGCGCCACTGCACTCCAGCCTGGGCGACAGAGCGAGACTCCATCTCAAAAAAAAAAAAAGTTTTACTTGGTGGTGCACATCTATAGTCCCAGCTATTCAGGAAGCTGAGGTTGGGAGGTTCACTTGAGCCCAGGAGTTTGAGGCCAGCCTGGGCAACATAACAACATAGCTCAACCCCATCTCTAAAGAAAAGAAGTTTTAAAAATCTTGAAAGGTTGAGAAGATACTGCCTTGTAGGTATTAGAAGAGAGCATGAATTATAATTACATATGTATTTAGAAAGAGTTAGTCTTGAGGGGGATAATGTGATCACAAGAAAGTGTAAGATGAAATAAGGCAAATTTTCTTATTTTAAAACAGATAATTAATATGGTACAGTATGCCCTTAAGAGCAGAGTGCTGTTTGAAAGAAACTATTAGCCAATTGGAAGTGTGAATTTTTAATATTTCCTTTAATACTAACTTTAAAAAGAAATTCAAAACTGTTGTCAGCTAATGATACAAATCCCATAAAGCTGTAAATACATGAATTTAAATCAAGATAGAGAAGTGAATATACCAAAAAGTCATGCTAATATCATAGTTGTAAATGAGCATTACATTTAGCATAAAGTGTTCTGACAGTCAAAAACAGAAACCTAAAGAGTTATTCGATTTTTATTGCCTGAGAAGCAGAAAAAGTCCAGTTCATTACAAGATGGTTACATTTTTTTCTGGAACTGAATTCTGAAAGGAATTTATTATGTGAGTCTTTTACAGCATGATATACAGAATAATGGATAATATTTTTCAACAGTATTATAAAGACAATTTTTTTTTGCTTTTGTTTTTGTTTCTCATTGACTGTGTTTTAGTGAAAGAGCAGACCCCAGTTACTGTAAGGACCGCATTACTGAAGGAGCCAATATCAACAAGTCCCTTGTGACTCTGGGAATTGTCATCTCCACCTTAGGTATTTTGCTGATAGATAATAGGACTGGGAGGGAGACTTTGGAAAGTAACTCATGTTTTCATGTTGTCACAATAGGGTAGACACAGGGTTCCTTTTGGTAAGGTTACCTTCTAGTTTGGGGCATGAAAAATTGATATTTGTCCTTGGTTTTAGAGTAGAATGCTATCTTACTACCATCAGTTCTAAAAGAGGGGAGTCTAGGGCCGGGCGCGGTGGCTCAAGCCTGTAATCCCAGCACTTTGGGAGGCCGAGACGGGCGGATCACGAAGTCAGGAGATCAAGACCATCCTGGCTAAAACAGTGAAACCCCGTCTCTACTAAAAAAAGTACAAGAAAACTAGCTGGGCGAGGTGGCGGGCGCCTGTAGTCCCAGCTACTCGGGAGGCTGAGGCAGGAGAATGGCGTGAACCCGGGAGGCGGAGCTTGCAGTGAGCTGAAATCCGGCCACTGCACTCCAGCCTGGGTGACAGAGCGAGACTCCGTCTCAAAAAAAAAAAAAAAAAGAGGGGAGTTTAAAAAAATTACGTGGCTCAAACATTTCATATCCTAAGTCTGAAGTCTTTAGGAATCCCTAAAATACTCTATTCTATGCAGAAAGGGGTTAGGAAATATGATAGTTAAGTCTGTGTTCTCCAACCATTGTTTTGTTTTAATATATTTGCTTCATAATTCCTTCTTTCTTCCATTTTCTTTTTTCATCTTTTAAGCCCAGAACTCCCAAGTTTTCAGCAGCTGCCAGAGCCTCAACAGCTCAGTCAGCAATGGTGGTGACAGTGGAATCCTTAGCTCTCCTTCTGGGACCAGGAGTGGAGGGGCACCCTCCCGAAGGCAGTCTTATATCCCATACCGAGACTCTGTGTTGACCTGGCTGCTGAAGGACAGCCTTGGAGGCAACTCTAAAACCATCATGGTTGCCAGTGAGTGGGATGCCAGAGCTGGATCTGTGTTGGGACTGGTACTGTATCTCAGAGAAAGGGGCATGGCCACCCAGGTTTCTCATTTCATCAGGGGTCTTATACAGCATGGGCAGTAGTATCAAGGCAAGTGAATAAGGGCTGGGATGGATGGGCTGGCATGTTTTTAAACTTTCTTCTTCTACCTCAGCGGTGTCTCCTGCACACACTAGCTACAGTGAGACCATGAGCACACTGAGATATGCATCCAGTGCCAAAAACATTATCAACAAGCCACGAGTAAATGAGGTGAGACCTTTTCAGAAGTCCTGGTCTGATACAGTTTACACAAAGCTCTCATTTTTTTTTCTCTCTTGTTGATTTTTTTCTCTTTGTACTCCCCTCAGCTTTTCAGACTTGTCCTCCAAATGGTGAGGGAGTAGAATTCTTTCTTGTACTGTCATCTCCTTCTCTCCTATCTCTATTGCCCTTCATTCAGTAACCTTTTATGAATAACTTATTATAGATACTTCTCTAAGGCCATTCCTCTTAAGATTCCTTAGTTTACCATTACCGCTCTAAGAAAGGTCATTTATTTTTTATTTTATTATTTTATTTTTAGAGACAGGGTCTCACTCTGTCACTCAGGCTGGAGTGCAGTGGTGCAATAATGGCTCACTCTAAGAAAGTTCATTTAAAAATTTGTGTTGGCCGGGCGCGGTGGCTCAAGCCTGTAATCCCAGCACTTTGGGAGGCCGAGACGGGCGGATCACGAGGTCAGGAGATCGAGACCATCCTGGCTAATACGGTGAAACCCTGTCTCTACTTAAAAATACAAAAAACTAGCCGGGCGACGAGGCGGGCGCCTGTAGTCCCAGCTACTTAGGAGGCTGAGGCAGGAGAATGGCGTAAACCCGGGAGGCGGAGCTTGCAGTGAGCTGAGATCCGGCCACTGCACTCCAGCCTGGGTGGCAGAGCAAGACTCCGTCTCAAAAAAAAATAAAAATAAAAAATAAAAATTTGTGTTTACTGCTTTTATTTTGAATTTATGTTGATTTATTCCTGTGTTTTTGTATTTGTTTGCCTGTTTTGAGAAGGGATCTTGCTCTGTTATCCAGGCTGGAGTGCAGTGGCACTATTGTGGCTCACTGTAGCTTCAACCTCCAGGGCTTAAGTGATCCTCCCACCTCAGCCTCCTGAGTAGCTGGGACCACAGGTGCATGCCACCACATTAGGCTAATTTAAAAAAAAATTTTTTTTTGTAGAAACAAGGTTCCACAATATTGCCCAGGCTGGTCTCAAACTCCTGGACTCAAATGATCCTCCCACCTCAGCCTCCCAAAGTGCTGGGGTTACAGGTGTGGGCCAAGGTGCCCAGTCTTATGCCTGTGTTTTTTTATGCAAGTTGTCTGTGTTTTATTTTTCTCTTTGCAAATTGCAGTGACTTCTCTGTTTCAATATTAAAAGGAGCGTAGGAATTCACTGGTTTTTGTTTATCTTTTAATGGTTTTTCTCTCTATTGTTTTTCTCCTCTGCCCACACAAAACTATTCATTGGTTTTTCAAAGCTAAATGAGAATTTTTCAAATGTTCCTTCACAATTTCGGTGAGAAGTTCCAGAGCAGGGATCATAGGTGGTGGCCAGACACACACTACATATATATATATGTATACACATATATACATACACATATATATACATATATGTATACACACACACACACATATATAACCCATATGTAGACTGTTTTAAAAAGGCAATGTAATTAGGCAGTATTAGGCTTAGTCACAATACAGGAAGGTTAGCACCTACTACCTATACATGCCCTAGCATGTATAGGTAAGTGTTACCTGCTTGACCTCTAGGGAAGTGATTCTCAAACTTTAGTGTGTATCAGAGTCACCTGGAGGGTTTGTTCGAACACTGGTGGGCCCCAGTCCTTCAGAGTTTCTGGTTTAGTAGGTCTGGGGTGGGCCAAAGTGTACATTTCTAACAAGTTCTTAGGTGAAGTGGATGCTGCAGGTCCTGGGACCACAACTTGAGAATGACTGACCGCTGTAGAGCCTACTCCAAAGGAGTAATCTACCTCTTCCAAGCCAATTGCAAATAGCATTTCACAGCTGAGTGGGACTTGATAACAATCAGTGGTGATGGAGTTCTCTATGTTTCAGGATGCAAACGTAAAGCTGATTAGAGAACTCAGAGAAGAGATTGAAAGACTGAAAGCCCTGCTGCTGAGCTTTGAACTGGTATGCAGACAGTCAGAACCTTTCCATGCTTAAAGTGAAATTCTCCTTCTGAGCCTCTCTTCTCCATAGAGTCTGGGCCCTGCTGCATTCCATGTTCTCAGTTGACTCTCATGAGGCAGAGACAGGAGCAAAGACAAAACAGAGATTTATCTGATTTATTGGTGTAACTTCAGGTGGTGTGGGCATTTTTTCACTTTATCACCTCTTGTCTTGTGCCTGAATGGTCCTTGCCCTGTGTGGGCAGGTACGGAGAATGGGGCCCTCTAGGAAAATTTATTTTTATTTTCCATCTTTGTACCAATATGAGCCCAAATACGTAGGCTCCTGATTTATTTCTCATTTTAATGATAAAGTCTTTCCTTTATCTGCACCTTATCTTCCTTCACAAGTGTAAGGGTGGGACCTACCTGAAGTTCAGACCAGGAAAACATCAAAGCACATCTCTATCTTTGTGCAGAGAAACTTCAGTTCATTGAATGATGAAAAGGATGAAAACCTGAAGGAGCTGGTTCTCCAAAATGAATTGAAGGTGGGTGTGTTGGGTGGACTCAGTAGTGCTTTACATCACCCTGGGAGCTCTCTCCATTATTCCTGAGCTAGGTAGGGTTGCTCCCTTGGCAGGGCAGAGAAGAGCTGTCTAATTTGAAGACAATGTTTGTTTCCTTTAAGCCTTGACCAGGGGATGTGTGTTTGCCTAGGGGAGTGTTAATGGCTCTCTGACTTTCTGTATTGTTCTCTCAGGGATTCATAAGTCCTTTGGATAGTGAGAGTAGCCTGGGGGGAAAAGACTGTTTTCTTGTCTGTAAATCAGTCAACCAAGATGTATTCATTGTTTGAGGACCAAATATGTTCTCAGCATGTTGCTGCAAGAGGTACAGAGAGGTCCCTGCCCTCAAATGATTTGCAGTCTAGTTGGAAACACATTTAAAGAATAGTGTGTTTCATGAACCATGTGATTTAGATGAAAAGAGCCTAGGGAAGGAAGAAATCATTATGGTTTGGGATTTTCAGAGCAGACATCATATGTTGGTGCTGGAAGGCAGAGAACTGACCTTGAACTAGCCCTGGAAGGTTTGCTAGGGTTGTTACATAGGGAGAAGGGGTAAGGCATTGGGTGAGGGAGGGATAACGTAAGCAAAGCCTTGAAACTGGGAGAAGGAAGGGGTGTGAGAGGCCACGTGGAAGCACACACTGTGAGGAAGACTAAGCTGGTTAGAATGGGTGTTCATGGTAGAGGGTAGTGCAGGTAAGGTTAGGGCAAGTTTAGAAGGTTTGAACTTGGTGTAAACAGGATTAATAGCTTCTTGAATCAGGTTGGTGACATAATAAAGGAGTATCTTTGGGAAATTAATATGATAGTTGTATGCATGGTGAATTGAAAGGTGGGAAGACTGGAAGCAGAGGACCAACCAGGAAAGAGACTACTGTAACTCAGTGAGGGCAAGGACAAGACATTTTGGAAAAGTAGAATAAATGGTGATTCCCAGAGACTTTTTTTAAAATTAATTTTATTTTTTTTGAGAGGGAGTCTCACTGTGTCACCCAGGCTGGAGTGCAGTGGCATGATCTCAGCTCCACCTTCCAGGTTCGAGTGATTGTCCTGCCTAAGCCTCCCGAGTAGCTACTACAGGCGTGCACCACCACACCCACGTAATTTTTGCATTTTTAGTAGAGACAGGGTTTCACTGCATTGGCCAGGCTGGTCTCAAACTCCAGACCTCAGGTAATCCACCCACCTTGGCCTCCCAAAGTGCTAAGATTACAGGCATGAACCACTGCACCTGGCCCCCAGAAATATTTAAAAGGAAAAAATGGTGGGCAGTTGTTTTTGTTGACAGATTAGATTTATTTGTATTTTTTAATTTTTTATTTTATTTTTTTTGAGATGGAGTCTCACCTTGTCACCCAGGCTGGAGTGCAATGGTGCAATCTCAGCTCACTGCAACCTCCGCCTCCCAGATTCAAGCAATTCTCCTGCTTCAGCCTCCCGAGTAGCTGGGATTACAGGCTCACACCACCACACCCAGCTAATTTTTGTATGTTTAGTAGAGATAGGGTTTCACCATGTTGGACAGGCTGGTCTTGAACTCCTGACCTCATGATGCGCCCACCTCAGCCTCCCAAAGTACTGGGATTACAGGCATGAGCCACTGCACCCGGCCTATTTTTTATTATTTTGGGATGGAGTTTCACTCTTGTCATCCAGGCTGGAGTGCAGTGGTGTGATCTTGGCTCACTGTAACCTCCACCTGCTGGATTCAAGCAATTCTCCAGCCTCAGCCTCCTGAGTTGCTGGGATTACAGGTGCCCACTGCCATGCCAGGCTAATGTTTTGTATTTTTAGTAGAGAAGGTGTTTCACCATGTTGGCCAGGCTGGTCTCAAACTCCTGATCTCAGGTGATCCACTCACCTCAGCCTCCCAAAGTGCTGGGATTACAGGTGTGAGTCAGCACACCCAGCAGATGGGTTAGATTTAAATCCTACAACCAAATGTTTCAATTTGTAATATTCTGTTGCATCATCCTTAGATGTCATTGGAGTATCCTGGCCACGTTAACATTTTGTCACCCTTACTAAACCTCAAGACTAAATAACACATCTAGAAGTTTCTCTAAAAAATTCCTCCTTCAGTCATGTATTCTGATTTTTGGTTCAGAAAATATCATCCCTCTATACTAAGAGATGAAGTAGGGGAGCCGAAATCATTCCAAACTCATGGGCATACTTGCATTATGCAGGCCAGCTGAGCTGGACTTGAACCTTCCCCTTGTTGGCTATATCATCTTAGGCAGTGTAGGAGTAGGTGATGAAAGCTAACCAGGGGGCAGCTGTGCCAGGTTGGCTGAACTGTAAGCCAGAGTACCCTGCCACTCACCAATGCCAGGGGTCCCTATCCAACCCAGCCCTTTACAGGTACCCTGTAGTTTCCTGGTTTCCAAACTTCAACTCAATGATTATTAAAATAATGTTTCTAGGGCACATAAAGTACTCGTACCTAAACCTGGCATAATTTTTTTTCTTTTTTTCTTTTTTGAGATAGAGTCTCGCTCTGTCGCCCAGGCTGGAGTGCAGTGGTGCCATCTCGGCTCACTGCAAAGTCCGCCTCCCGGGTTCACGCCATTCTCCTGCCTCAGCCTCCCGAGTAGCTGGGACTACAGGCCCCCACCACTACGCCCAGCTAATTTTTTGTATTTTTAGTAGAGACGGGTTTCACTGTGTTAGCCAGGATGGTCTCCATCTCCTGACCTCGTGATCCACCTACCATGGCCTCCCAACGTGCTGGGATTACAGGCGTGAGCCACCATGCCTAGCCAACCTGGCATAATTTTTTTTTTTAAGTATTCCCTTTATGAGAGAAATACTTAGCTACATCTAATTTTTTTTTTCCTGAACTTCCTCATTTCTTCCATTCCCAGGATAAGCTCATTGCTTAGGCATCAGTTTCCACTAAAAGAATAAAAAGGACCCTACATTTATCACTGTGCATGTCCCTAAGGCGGTCTTAGCTTAAGTGTGGGTATATTTACTTTTAAAACTCTGTTCCTGGTACACATTAAGCACTCAGTGTTTTACTGTTATTGTTTTTATTGTCTTATTACATGATCTTCCAGACAATTTCCATGTAGTCTTAGTTCCACCTGGGGAAATTCCCTCTCAGTGCTTTGTGGTTCTGTGAGCCATGTACAAGCTTATATGATAAAGTACTGTACTTTGGGAAAGAAGTGTTAGGTCATAAAAGGATTCCCAAGTATGGATCATATAAAAGTGGGGTGGGGAAAGGGAAATTATAAACACAGATGTCTAACATCCCGATTAATTTTTTAAAAATAACTTGAAAATAGCATGTTTTTTTCTAATTATAAAAACAGTACATGTTCATTGCAGAAAACTTTAAAAATAACATTTATTGAGGGGTCTTCTGTTTATACAAGTAACACTTGCTTATTGAAGAAAACTTGGAAAACACAGCTTGCAGTTGGAGGAGGTAAGGGCTTCTGTGGGGGCTTTGAATAGTATCCGTGAGGAGCATATTAAAGTAGTACTCTGGGGAAATAGGAATAGATGTAATGACTTCTGACCTTTAGTCTGTTCCCCATGCTGAGTGTCTCAGATCACCTCCTATACCTCTGCAGGTAGACCAGCTGACTAAAGACTGGACCCAGAAGTGGAATGATTGGCAGGCCCTCATGGAGCATTACAGTGTGGACATCAACAGGAGGAGGGCTGGGGTGGTCATCGACTCCAGCCTGCCACACCTGATGGCCTTGGAGGATGATGTGCTCAGCACAGGTGTTGTGCTCTATCATCTCAAGGTGAGGAGACTAGTATATCCTTTTCTTCCTAAGGCACTGGCCCCAGAGGTCAAGGAGGGAAAAGCTAGGAGTAGCAGCCATGTTTCTGTGAATTGAAATCAAGACAGATGCCACAGAGCTGCCTTCAGGTTTGTTCTCAGGAAACTGGTCTACCTGACAAATTGTGATCTATTTTGCCTTTGTATGTATAGAGCAGAAGACTGGAAATCAGAATAATTGTTTTTCAACTGCAGTTACTGTTGTTCTTATGTAACTTACTTTTGTTCTCTTTGCCTTAATTTTCTCATTTTAAAGTAAGAATGATGCTTATCATATTCCTTTTCTGGCTTACTGAAGCATAGGGGTACAGTCATGGAGAGTGAAACCCTAACCTCAAGATACCATTAGTGCTCCTAAACTCTGCAAATACAGACTGCTCAAAGGTGGCTTTCAGGCTGGGTGTGGTGGCTCACACCTGTAATCCCAGCACTTTGGGGGGCCAGGGCAGGCGGATCACTTGAGGTCAGGAGTTCGAGACCAGCCTGGCCAACATGGCGAAACCCCACCTCTACTAAAAATACAAAAGTTAGCCGGGCGTGGTGGTGGGCGCCTGTAATCCCAGCTACTCGGGAGGCTGAGGCAGGAGAATCACTTGAACCCAGGAGGCAGAGGTTGCAGTGAGCTGAGATCACGCCACTGCACGCCAGCCTGGATGACAAAGTAAGACTCTGTCTCAAAAATAAATAAAATAAATAAAAATAATGTTTAAAAACGGTGGCTTTCAGAGACTAAAGGGGGAATTCAGAAGATTTGAAAGTTTTCTTCTGACAGTTCCCCACTTCAACCCCAAATTAACGAACAGTACACCTCCCACTTCTCCATCACTACATTTACCTGGAAAAGGAGACAGAGAAAGTAGGTAAAGGAGCTTAAAACATAGGGAGGGTCCAAAGAGCTAGAGTGGTGTGATGGTGGGGGAAGAGGGGATGACAGGCATCCATCTAGAAAAAGATTGAAGTTAAAGCTTCCAAACAGCACCTGGCCCACCTGGCTCTGTGTCACCTGGAGGCCAGTCCGCATTTCTGAGTGAAGTGGTTTTGAGAGTTAGAGACCTATGGTAGAGAGAGTCTTTCATCTTGTTCTCATCAGTGTGTTCTGTGGGAGGACAGTTCCTATGGACAGCAGAACGTACTTGACATGCTCAAAATCCCTGTGCTCACTGAAAAGTTAGTTTTCATTCTCATAATTATCCCCAGCTGACATTTAAAAAGAACAAAGAAAGAGTTTCTGGGGAGTATGTAATGCTGCTGTTATCCCTGGAGAAATTGGCCTTCTTCCTAGTGCTGCAGAGCATATGGAAGTGAGATGTTAGCAAAGCTCATCAGGGTTCTTAGGATAAGCCCTTTGGGAATTTGTCAGAGACTGAGCTTCTCAGACAGAAAATTTAAAGTAGCTTATTTTCTGGTACACGGGGCATAAATTTTCTTAGTGGCTAACAACTTTTACCTTAGCAAGAGAACTAAACACCAAATGGCTGTATAGATCCTCCCATTAGAACCACAGAGAGAGGCTGGAGGTCAGGAAGAGACCAGATTGATTAAAATGGTCAGTGTTTGAGTAGAACTGATCTGATACATGGATTGGATGTGGAGTGAATAGATAAAGCTAGAAATCAAGTAGTAGAGCTTAGGGTAGCAGCAGAGGGTTAAAGGACATGACTATTAGATTGAATCGTAGACATGGAGATGAATGATGACCTCACCTGAAGATAGGATTGCTGATTTTTTTTTTTTTTTTTTGAGACGGAGTCTCGCTCTGTCACCCAGGCTGGAGTGCAGTGGCGCAATCTCAGCTCAGTACAAGCTCAACCTCCTGGGCTCAAGTGATTCTCCTGCCTCAGCGTCCTGCATTGCTGGGATTACAGGCGTGTACCACTGTTGGGAATAATGCTTAAAATGTTAAGGAAATTGAACACTTAAAGGATTTGTAGTAAAGCAATTTTACTTTTGCGCAGAGGGGTGCTTCTCTTTGACCAGTTGCCATGAGAACACATCTGAACAAAGGGGGGCACGAGAACCTTTATTTCTGATGCAAGTTCTGCTCCTGTACCCTTTCGCCTTCCCCACTGGCCAGGGTCAGGTCGTACATTCTAAACTAATCCCGGTTGGCTAAACATTTGAACCTTTTTAGATAAGGTGGGCATGTAAGGGAGAGAGGGGAAAGGGGAAGAGGTGTCTGCAATGAGCTAGACACCTAGTTTTTTTTTTTTTAATAAGGAAAGGAATGTGAGCTGGTACTGATAACGCCTGGTACTGTGGCATGTCTGGGCATGTAATAAAGGCAGAAAGGAAGAAAAAAGTGAAAAAGGAAGAAAAAAGGGGGGGGGGGTTGGGGGATTACTATGAATTGAAGAATAAACGATTGATCAGGCTAATTTTTGTGTTTTTAGTAGAGATGGGGATTCACCATGTTGGCCAGGCTGGTCTTGAACTCCTGACCTCAAGTGATCCACCCACCTTGGTCTCCCAAAGTGCTGAGACTACCAGCATGAGCCCTCACGCTCTGCTGGATTGCTGATTTTTATTGCTTAGTCAGTGCATAGTGAGGATTTTACTCCCTTCCTGGTGCATTTCCAGTAGACCTGGGTGATGAGATTTTAGTCTACTTCTAATCCTGCCATTTCTACATTTTATGTACTTTCCCCACCTTTTGTTTGTGTAGCTATTGACTTAGGTAATAGTACTAACAGTAATGGCCCAATATTCTGTTTGTTGTTGTTTGTTTGTTTGTTTGCTAAGTTTGTTACCTAGAACTAGTCTCTGGCAACCTGGAAGCTGTTTTTCCCTGGGTCACCTTGGGGAAGTGTCTTGGGTGGGAAGAAGATAGAGAGAAGGACAGGGAGAGCCCAGGTTACTGATATGCTGGACTTCATCCTCATAATTGCCTTTGTGCCACTAACCCTCCCTACATAAAGAGGCAGGGTGGGCAGTGAATGCATATGCCAGCCAGCTCAGTCCTCATCTGAGATGCCATCACCTTTTGTTGGTAATTTCTATCCTGCAGATCTAGAAGTTATGATGTGCCGTAGCCTTTATCTTTTTGGAAGGGCTGTCCCTGAACACACATGAAAAGTTTCGACCTTTTTCCCTTGAACTGCCCTCTCATTCTGTTTGACAGTGTTTGTGGAGGCTAGCATCTATTGACTGCTGTGGTCCTCAGTGCCTGAGCAGGAAAGGCTGGCTCTGGCTGTTTGTGTGTTTGCAGAGAGGAGTGACAGAGGGGGATGCAGTGAGGACAGAGCCTCATTCATTACTGCCAGGATTCTTCCTTCTTGCAAGCTATTTTGGAGGAGTGTCAGGGACCTCCCTGCTCTGGCTGCTGACATTGAAGCCTAGTGGGGAGTTCTCTGGTCTCCTTAAAAACATTGCTGGGACAGATGGGGTGGCTCACACCTATAGTCCCAGTACTTTGGGAGGCTGAGGCAGGCAGATCACCTGAGGTCAGGAGTTCGAGACCACCCTGGACAACATGGCAAAACCTCATCTCTACTAAAGATACAAAAATTAGCTGGGGCATTGTGGCACACACCTGTATTCCCAGCTACTCGGGAAGCTGAGGCAGGAGAATCACTTGAACCTGGGAGGCGGAGGTTGCAGTGAGCAGAGATCATGCCACTGCACTCCAGCCTGGGTAACAGAGTGAGACTCCATCTCAAAAAAAAAAAAAATAATAATAATAATAATTACTGGTCAGGTGTGGTGGCTCACGCCTGTAACCCCAGCACTTTGGGAAGCCAAGGCTAGCCGATTGCCTGAGGTCAGGAGTTCAAGACCAGCCTGGCCAACATAGTGAAACCCTGTCTCTATTAAAAATACAAAAATTAGCCAGGCATGGTTGCAGGTGCCTGTAATCCCAGCTACTTGGGAGGCTGAGGCAAGGGAATTGCTTGAACCTGGGAGACGAAGGTTGCAGTGAGCTGAGATTGTGCCACTGCACTCCAGCCTGGGCATCAAAGTGAGACTCTGTCTCAAAAAAACAAACAAAAACTCATTCATTACTGGGGAGGTGTTATGGTGAAGTTGGAAAAGGCTGCAGGGGCTTAGGATCCAGAGAGACCTGAATTCTAGTCATAGCTCTCCTATTTGGTATGCAGGTTTCTTAGGCAGTTTATCCCCTGTGAGCTTCAGATTCCTCATCAATAAAAAGAAGAGAATACCTACATTTTGAGTTGTTAAAGGATAAGGTAATATGATTTGTGTAAAGTACTCAACATAATGCCTAGGACGTATCGAATGGTTAGTCAATAAACGATAAAGATATGTCTAAAATTTAGCATCCCAGTTGCCATGTTGCTGCCTTTTCCTAACAGAGCTATGTGGGTCTTAAGCAAATTTGCCGTAATCCAAGGTCTAAAAGGCCTTGTCTTCAACTAATCCACTGATTCATTTATACTAACTCCAGTTTCCCCCTCGTCTCTTACACTCTCTTCCAGTTCTTTTTTATTCTAGAGGTACTTTTCTCGTATTTGTGCTTTTACCCTTCTTAGAATCTGGTGTCTGTTAAACTTCATCTGCGGACCAAGAAGGTAAAAATCCTGTGTTTCCATAAATCTTCACAAAATGCTTGTTTCATTGAGACTTACTGGATCAAACTTGGACCACACCAACCTTTGCCTCTTAGGGAAAAGCCATACTTTTGCATGTATTTTCTCAGACTAGAGAATTTTTCTGACCAATGGCTGTAACTATTCCCTAACCTTAGGCTGTGGGACGGAAAGGAGTTTGCCCACACTTGCTGGACTTTGCAAATAGCTTGGGCCGCTTTGTGGTATATTTTTTAGCTCTACCATCTCAGGGGCTTCCTGGGCTGTAGAGCGAGTGGGCAGAGGGTCAGAACAGCCTGGACCAAAGTTGAGAAGTGGTACAGACCAGGCTGGGATGGGATGAGAAGTGGTACAGACCAGGCTGGGATGGGATGAGAAGTGGTACAGACCAGGCTGGGATGGGATGAGAAGGGGTACAGACCAGGCTGGGATGGGATGAGAAGTGGTACAGACCAGGCTGGGATGGGATGAGAAGTGGTACAGACCAGGCTGGGATGGGATGAGAAGTGGTACAGACCAGGCTGGGATGGGATGAGAAGTGGTACAGACCAGGCTGGGATGGGATGAGAAGTGGTACAGACCAGGCTGGGATGGGATGAGAAGTGGTACAGAGAAGGCTGGGATGGGATGAGAAGTGGTACAGAGAAGGCTGGGATGGGATGAGAAGTGGTACAGAGAAGGCTGGGATGGGATGAGAAGTGGTACAGAGAAGGCTGGGATGGGATGAGAAGTGGTACAGACCAGGCTGGGATGGGATGAGAAGTGGTACAGATAAGGCTGGGATGGGATGAGAAGTGGTACAGACCAGGCTGGGATGGGATGAGAAGTGGTACAGACCAGGCTGGGATGGGATGAGAAGTGGTACAGACCAGGCTGGGATGGGATGAGAAGTGGTACAGACCAGGCTGGGATGGGATGAGAAGTGGTACAGACCAGGCTGGGATGGGATGAGAAGTGGTACAGACCAGGCTGGGATGGGATGAGAAGTGGTACAGACCAGGCTGGGATGGGATGAGAAGTGGTACAGAGAAGGCTGGGATGGGATGAGAAGTGGTACAGAGAAGGCTGGGATGGGATGAGAAGTGGTACAGAGAAGGCTGGGATGGGATGAGAAGTGGTACAGAGAAGGCTGGGATGGGATGAGAAGTGGTACAGACCAGGCTGGGATGGGATGAGAAGTGGTACAGAGAAGGCTGGGATGGGATGAGAAGTGGTACAGAGAAGGCTGGGATGGGATGAGAAGTGGTACAGAGAAGGCTGGGATGGGATGAGAAGTGGTACAGAGAAGGCTGGGATGGGATGAGAAGTGGTACAGACCAGGCTGGGATGGGATGAGAAGTGGTACAGACCAGGCTGGGATGGGATGAGAAGTGGTACAGACCAGGCTGGGATGGGATGAGAAGTGGTACAGACCAGGCTGGGATGGGATGAGAAGTGGTACAGACCAGGCTGGGATGGGATGAGAAGTGGTACAGACCAGGCTGGGATGGGATGAGAAGTGGTACAGACCAGGCTGGGATGGGATGAGAAGTGGTACAGACCAGGCTGGGATGGGATGAGAAGTGGTACAGACCAGGCTGGGATGGGATGAGAAGTGGTACAGACCAGGCTGGGATGGGATGAGAAGTGGTACAGACCAGGCTGGGATGGGATGAGAAGTGGTACAGACCAGGCTGGGATGGGATGAGAAGTGGTACAGACCAGGCTGGGATGGGATGAGAAGTGGTACAGAGAAGGCTGGGATGGGATGAGAAGTGGTACAGAGAAGGCTGGGATGGGATGAGAAGTGGTACAGAGAAGGCTGGGATGGGATGAGAAGTGGTACAGAGAAGGCTGGGATGGGATGAGAAGTGGTACAGACAAGGCTGGGATGGGATGAGAAGTGGTACAGACCAGGCTGGGATGGGATGAGAAGTGGTACAGACCAGGCTGGGATGGGATGAGAAGTGGTGCAGACCAGGCTGGGATGGGATGAGAAGTGGTACAGACCAGGCTGGGATGGGATGAGAAGTGGTACAGACCAGGCTGGGATGGGATGAGAAGTGGTGCAGACCAGGCTGGGATGGGATGAGAAGTGGTACAGACCAGGCTGGGATGGGATGAGAAGTGGTACAGACCAGGCTGGGATGGGATGAGAAGTGGTGCAGACCAGGCTGGGATGG
The DNA here is from genome assembly GCF_007565055.1 of Rhinopithecus roxellana. NCBI lineage: Eukaryota > Metazoa > Chordata > Mammalia > Primates > Cercopithecidae > Rhinopithecus > Rhinopithecus roxellana. The sequence continues at coordinate 29,756,595 of NC_044553.1, forward strand.
GATGAGAAGTGGTACAGACCAGGCTGGGATGGGATGAGAAGTGGTGCAGACCAGGCTGGGATGGGATGAGAAGTGGTACAGACCAGGCTGGGATGGGATGAGAAGTGGTACAGACCAGGCTGGGAAGAGAGTGAGAATATTCTAATGTGGACTCTCCTGTAGGGCAAGGCTCTGTCCCTTTTAATTCTCATTAAAATGGCTTTTTTCCCCTTTAGGAAGGGACAACAAAAATTGGAAGGATTGACTCAGACCAGGAGCAGGACATTGGTGAGTGACAGAGCAGAGGAGTCCAACGTTTTGGGGCAAGTATTTGTGCCTGAAAGGTTTCTTCAGAGGACTCTGCTGATGCTCTGAGAAGGGAATCATTGGCGTATTCAGGGCCTGCTTCTCTCTCCGCTGCTAGGTTTCAGGTCTGGGATGTGCTAGGGAGAGACCCACACGGTGGGAGGATTTCAGGCATGGGTGGTTTCAGGTCGCCTCTTCCTCCTTCATTATGGAATGAGGTCTTCCAGATGTTGGATTCTGATCTTACAGAAAGAAATGGAGAGGATGTTTCCCTGGATTGTCCTCCCACCCAAGTGACCACCACCTCTTTTGTAGTCCTGCAGGGTCAGTGGATCGAGAGAGACCACTGCACTATCACCAGTGCCTGTGGTGTAGTTGTTCTCCGGCCTGCCCGTGGGGCCCGCTGTACAGTCAATGGCCGGGAGGTCACTGCCTCCTGCCGTCTGACCCAAGGTAGGACTGTCTAAAGCCCTGTTTATCCCAAGATGAGTGATGGACCATTTCCAGTCTCATGGGCCCAGAGAGCTCAGTGAAGCAGGCTTTAAAAATGAACCACCCAGGCCGGGCGCGGTGGCTCAAGCCTGTAATCCCAGCACTTTGGGAGGCCGAGACGGGCGGATCACGAGGTCAGGAGATCAAGACCATCCTGGCTAACACGGTGAAACCCCGTCTCTACTAAAAAATACAAAAAACTAGCCGGGCGAGGTGGCGGGCGTCTGTAGTCCCAGCTACTCGGGAGGCTGAGGCAGGAGAATGGCGTAAACCTGGGAGGCGGAGCTTGCAGTGAGCTGAGATCCGGCCACTGCACTCCAGCTTGGGCGACAGAGCGAGACTCCGTCTCAAAAAAAAAAAAAAAAAAAAAAAAAAATCAGCCTCTGCACCCTGAAATCTGAAGATTTTCTAATACGATCCTATTCCCATAAACAAGCCTTAATTCTAAAGTCTCGGAGTGAAGAATGACTCTGAAATTGGTACCTGTGTTCATTAGCTCTATCTCCCTAGGAAAGTCTCTGAGCCTCACTTTCCTCATCTATAAAATGGGGATAATAATAGGATCAGTGTGAGGATCAAATGAACCTTATAGTTCTTAACAGTGTGCTTGGCACTCAGTAAACACTTATTATCATTATTACTATAATTACCGCTACTGTTATTAATCTATGCAAATTCTGTCTGTGCTTTGAGACTGAACTGAGATTCCTCCTCTTCCATCAAGTGTTCCCTGACTACTCCACCTGGGACTCAACTTCCTTTCCCTTGGAGTAGTAGAGTTCTTCCTGTCTGTCTTATTAATCCAAGATGTATGCTGTGAGATACAGAATTAATACATATCTTATCAACTCAGCAAAATTATCGGTTATCGAGGGCATGATTTTGTCTCATAGAACAGTACCCTACACATAGTATGTACTCCAAAACATGAGCTGTTGATTGAATTCTCACTTGTCTCTGTGCCGCAGGAGCTGTCATAACCCTGGGGAAGGCACAGAAGTTCCGATTCAACCACCCAGCAGAGGCCGCTGTCCTGCGGCAGCGAAGGCAGGTTAGCAGGGCTGTGTTTTCTCGGTTATTGCTGGCCTCCCTGTTTCCACTTTTTAGAGGAAACGCCAAGCTGGGAGGGGTGGAGGTGATGACAGCAGCCTCACTGTGCTTTCTTCCTTGTTCAAGGTTGGAGAGGCTGCTGCTGGTGGTGGCTCTTTGGAGTGGCTGGATTTGGATGGAGATCTCACTGCCTCCCGGCTAGGTCTCTTCCCTTTGCTTTGGAAGGAAGGGTAAGAAATAGCTGCTCATGCTGATGTGGAACCTGCTGGGTTCACTTCTTAGTCCATTACAGCATGGATCAGGGTGGGGGTGGGGAGTGATTAATGTAGAAGCCAAGGTCTGAATGAGCCCTTGTCTGAATCAACTTGGGCAAGTCATTTGATGATGCTGAACTAGCTGCTAAGTTTGTAGTTGGCAGGGAAGTGGTCTTGGCCCTTGTTCATTTCTTGTTTGGTATTTTAACTTTTTTCATCACTGAAAGAGGTATTTTATTTGATGTTCCTATGGCCACCTTTTCTCTCTCCACAAAATTTAGCTGTGATGTGTTTGTGGACATCTTTGTTCTGAGCTTACCTTCCTATATACTCCTTTAAGTTCTGGCCTACCTGTATGTGAGCTCATAGTATATGTCACATAGTATATGTGAATGCATAGCTTCCAGAACATACGGCTTTCTCTGAGTTTTTAAAGATAGTATGTGACTGAGAATCCTTTCTTTCTCATAACAAGAATCTAGAACTGTGCATAAGAGAGGCAGAAACTATAGGAACAATATGAAAATATCTTTGGGTTCTACCCTCTCATGCCCACTTTGCCTACATTGTAACTATGAGACACTGAGTCAGAGTTTTATATGTGATTGATGGCAACTACTTTTCTACTTCATCCATTTCTACATAAAACACCCTTCCCAGATCTAGAAGCCTTGCAGATTTGGTACTGGGAGTCCTTCTATTCCTTTTTTTTTTTTTTTTTTTGAGACGGAGTCTCGCTCTGTCGCCCAGGCTGGAGTGCAGTGGCCGGATCTCAGCTCACTGCAAGCTCCACCTCCCAGGTTTATGCCATTCTCCTGCCTCAGCCTCCCGAGTAGCTGGGACTACAGGCGCCCGCCACCACGCCCGGCTAGTTTTTTTTTGTATTTTTTAGTAGAGACGGGGTTTCACCGTGTTAGCCAGGATGGTCTTGATCTCCTGACCTCGTGATCCGCCCGTCTCGGCCTCCCAAAGTGCTGGGATTACAGGCTTGAGCCACCGCGCCTGGCCGAGTCCTTCTATTCCTGTACATCAAAGTGACCTCTGCCTTAGAGATTTCCTTTAGAAAATTTCAGCAGGGGACTTGGTGCCTGTGACATCACTGGTGCTGGAAGGCTGCCAAGCACCTTGAGCACAGGGTCTCAATAGAGTTACGGTAGCCCATAGTTGCTTCAGAAGGATCCAGCAGTTCTTTCCTCAGGCCAGCAGCATTTGATGGCAGATGAAGATAATCTTTTTTTTTTTTTTTTTTTTTTTTTTGAGACGGAGTCTTGCTCTGTCGCCCAGGCTGGAGTGCAGTGGCCAGATCTCAGCTCACTGCAAGCTCTGCCTCCCGGGTTCACGCTATTCTCCTGCCTCAGCCTCCGGATTAGCTGGGACTACAGGTGCCCACCACCTCGCCCGGCTAGTTTTTTTGTATTTTTTGGTAGAGACGGGGTTTCACCGTGTTCTCCAGGATGGTCTCGATCTCCTGACCTCGTGATCCACCCGTCTCGGCCTCCCAAAGTGCTGGGATTACAGGCTTGAGCCACCGCGCCCAGCCGATGAAGACAATCTAATGTCTAACCTTGGCAGTGAGGAGTGTTGGATACAGGAGCAGAAGTGCTCTGGTTCAGGGCCGGGCGCAGTGGCTCATGCCTGTAATCCCAGCACTTTGGGAAGCCGAGGTGGGTGGATCACAGGGTTAGATCAAGACCATCCTGGCTAACATGGTGAAACGCTGTCTCTACTAAAAATACAAAAAAAAAAAAAAATTAGCCTGGCATGGTAGCACGCACCTGTAGTCCTAGCCACTTAGGAGGCTGAGGCAGGAGAATTGCTTGAACCCGGGAGGCGAAGGTTGCAGTGAGCCGAGATTACGCCACTACACTCCATCCTGGGCGACAGAGCAAGACTCCATCTCAAAAAAAGAAAAGCAATGTTCTGCTTCAGGAAACATGAACAGCAGGCAAGTCCTCATAGGAGAGCTGCTCAGTGAAGGATGCTACAACAGAAATTTGATGAAGGATGATCCTAGTGTTGAATAACCGAGAGCTCTATGGGATGGAGAATAAGGTAGAAGAAGTGACACAAAGTGGATTCAGGGCTTAGGCTGGAGCTTTTGTTTTGTCAGAGCGACTTTCCTTCTTTGTAGTGAAGTCATGAAAGTAGCTCCTATTTTAGGTAAAGTTTGTGTTGGGAAGACTCATTGAAGATCTGTTTTTCCCAGAGTTCAGAGGTTTACAGAAAATACCACTGCAACTTAAATAGCTGAGAATGGAAGAGATGCATTGCAACAGACAAAATTGGTTCATGTCCTAGCTGTAGTACAGAAAAGATATGTGAACTTAGGCAAGTCAGTGAACCTCTGAGCCTGTTTCCCTACCTCTAAAGAGACAATACTGCCATCTGTTTTCCAGGGATTCTTGTGATAAAGATCGAAAGAGTGAGTATATATGCATGGTGTGGACACACCCCACAACCCCTATTGCTGCCAGCAAGGCTGCCTCCCTTTCTCTTTCCTGTCCTCCTGTCTCAACCCAGCTCACCTGTCCACCCCAGAGTACATCATGGTGTTGTGCTCTTCTCTTGCCTTTTAAAAGTCTTCTATGCCTCTCTAGCCCCACAGGCACTGACATGACCTTTCAGACACACAAGCGTGTGTCCTTTCATTCAGAGAAGACAGGAATTTCAGAATCACGCCCTCTCCCACACACTGCCTCCACTCTTGAGCCACCAGCTCTAGGAGCCGTGGGCTGGTCCTGCCCAGCCACCGTAGCCAGCATCTGTACCAATCCCTGGTGGAGGTGGTATGGTGTGTGCTCAAGTCTGTGATTGGGCAAAGGGACCCGGGAGAGGAACTTGCACGACTAGAGAAAAATATAAATTGTCAGCTGGGCTCCCAGTCTGGATTTGTGGTTGTGTGTCTACAAGTCTCTCCCTCTGCTCTTGGATGGGGTTGGCTGCAAAGCCTCCCTTTATCCCAGGCTTCCTTTCCCTCATTTATCTCTGGAGCAGCATTCATGAGGAGCCTGCAAAGCTGAAGCTGGCTCCAGAGTCAGGGGAAATCGACCAGTCTGCCTTCCTTTTCTCCTTGCAGCAGTAATCCAGACCAGAGAGGAATTTGTCTTTGAATACCGTTGCCTGTGTTCTTGGCATTTTCCCATTTGGAATTTTAGGGGGTTATCCTTAAGTGCCTAGAGCCTGGGAGACACTGTTGCTGCTGCCGCTGCCACCACTGCTGCCACTGTGGCTTTAGTAAGTAGATGCTGCTGCAGTCTGCTGCAGAAGCTGCCAGACCCCGAGACTGGGGGAGGGCTGTGAGAGAAGAAGCAGGAGGGTGCAGTGGAGTCCTCACAAGCAGGTGACTAGGCAGCATCCGGGGGATACTGGAGCCACCAGAGATGAAGGGCAGTCACCTGATAAAGACAGAGGTCCCTTGGCTGGCAGGTAAATGAAGACTTGCCCTTTGTAATCTACCCAGACATGTAGCATACGGTTGCTATTTTCTTTTTCACCTGCTTTCTGGGAACTTGGCAAAATGTGCTTAGCAGAGGGGCCATTCTGTCTGATCGTGTGGCCTCCTGGGTGAACGCGCTGCATCTATAGAGATCACAGCAGACAGCCTCTCCTTACAGGTCCTATTGCTCTGCAGGAAACAATATCATAGCTGCCACTTTCTTAGGTGAAGGGTAGGGAGCGCCCGTTTTAGGAAGAAGCAAATTGTAAATCTGAAGGTTGAGGAGAAAGCCAGGCAAGGAAGCTGAGTAATCTCGGAGTTCAGATAAAGATCCTGTCTCAGCCTCCTGCATCTGGTGGTCTGTGGGTCTTAGCTGGGTTTGTCTAGGACCCTTTGATGGGCTCATGTTTGTAATTCAGTCATTTCTTTAGTCAGACAGAATTTGGAGCAGTAATACAAGCATGGTACATATAGATGTATGTTTCCTGTTAACTGCTTTTTCTATTTGTTTGGCATTAACAGGTTTCTATTCCAGTTGGAGCCTCCGCGTAACAGAGTACCCTTCCTCTTTCTGTGTGCTCCACTGTGTATATTTGGCCTTTTGCCCACAGCAATCAGTGCTAGTCTTCTGAGCACACTCACTCAAGTGTCTGGACATGTTCTAGTCGTTGGACCTGTTGCAGATTGAATGACCTTATAGCCTCCTTCCCTGGGAAGAAACTGTAGTTGTGTCAGCTCCCACTCCCATTCCCCCAGGCTATTCCACCTATCACTCTTCACCCATCCATCTTTCACTGTCCTCCAAAGGCTGCATTATGAAATCTTAATTTCTTCCAAGGCAGGGGCAGCAAACTTTTTCTGTAAAAGGCCAGATAGTATTTTAGGCTTTGTGGGCCATATGGTCTATGCTGCAACTACTCAGTTTTGCCAAGGTGGTGCAAAAGCAGCCCTAGACAGTACGTAAGTAAATGGGTGTGGTTGTGTTCTAATAAAACTTTATTAATAAAAACAGGCAGCAGACCAAATTTGGACTCACGGGCTTTCATTTGTGGACCTCTTCTGTGATACCCATGTGATTTCATTCTGCTGTATGAAGTGGTAGATCTCCTAAAAAGTGGTTCCCTTACAGCATACTGGTCATATTGCCTGAGATATGGTTCCAGCATCAAACCAATAAGCTTCTCCAAGCTTCCAAGTCATGACATCCTGGGATTATAGGGAAGGCTGGATAAAGCAGGCTTGATTATAACTTTTTTGTCAGCCTCTGGCAGAATCTGACTCTTCCCAGCCACTCCCATTCTGTGCGCATCCTAGGGTATCCATACAGTTAGCTCCTTTAAATACCTAAATAACAGGGATGAAGATACCCTGCAGAAAAAGCATATAAGGTCCTTGCATGACCCCAGGGAAAGGTCAGCAAGTGAGTAGAAACTGTCAGTTTTTAGAGTAAGCCTCTGAATCATCTGTGGTCATATAGGAACCTGGTGGCAGAGTAAGGCATGACTAAAATCTAGAATTTTGCCGGGCGCAGTGGCTCACGCCTGTAATCCCAGCACTTTGGGAGGCCGAGGCAGGCGGATCACAAGGTCAGGAGATCGAGACCACGGTGAAACCCCGTCTCTACTAAAAATACAAAAAATTAGCCGGGCGCAGTGGCGGGCGCCTGTAGTCCCAGCTACTTGGGAGGCTGAGGCAGGAGAATGGCAGGAACCCGGGAAGCAGAGCTTGCAGTGAGCCGAGATCGCGCCACTGCACTCCAGCCAGGGGGACAGAGCGAGACTCCGTCTCAAAAAAAAAAAAAAAAAAATCTAGAATTTTTTAGGCCGAGCATGGTGCATAGTGGCTCATGCCTGTAGTCCCAGCACTTTGGGAGGCTGAGATGGGGAGATCACTTGAGGTGAGGCATTTGAGACCAGCCTGGCCAACATGGTAAAACCCTGTCTCTACTAAAAATACAAAAATTAGCTGGGTGTAGTGGCACATGTCTGTAATCCCAGCTACTTGGGAGGCTGAGGCAGGAGAATCGTTGGAACCCAGGAGGCGGAGGTTGTAGTCAGCCAAGATCTTGCCACTGCACTCCAGTCTGGGCAACAGAGTGAGACCTTGTCTCAAAAAAACAAAAAAAAAAATCTAAAATTTTTTAAAGCTGTTTATTATGGAAGATTTCAAATACAACACAAATTATCAACTCATGGCTAATCCTAGTTCTTTTATATCCACACTCACTCTCCCTCGTTCCCTCTCACTGGATCTAGACAAATTCTTGACTATTTCACCAGTAAATGCTTCAGTATGTATCTCTGAAAGGTGTGGTAGAGTCTAAAACTCTTGGATCCTATTCCAGGGCTTATTCACCGAAAACAGCTCTCAAGTGGAGACCAGCTGTGTTTTGGGTCACACACACAGCCATGGTGTGTGTGTAAATTATCAGCTGGATTTTGCTACCAGATCACAGAGGATTTCTGTTTCAGGGAATGGAGATGCAGTAACAATCTCTGAATATGTAGGCGAGAGTGTTTCTGGAGCTTCTGCTTTACTGAGTGTTTCCAACATATTTTTAGCAGACAACTTTTGATTCTTTTTAAAGGACCAAACTTCTGAATTTAGCGAAAATGTTTTTGTGTCTTTTTAAAAAGAACAACTTTCCTGGTGATTTTCCTTATCTACAATGGATCTGTGTTTCTGCTAAACCCACAACTCTAAGAATATGTCAGTTTAATGACCATTCTCCCCTCCTGCACTGTGACATCATGACCTGCCTGTGACACCATGCCTGTTTGTCCAAGGTTGCCAGAAGTCCAAAGCACTCTCTACCCTGTTGATTGCAGGGGCTCTCTTGGAAGGCCTTATACTGCTGTCAGTTTGTCCTGAGCTTGGTTTGCATTTCCCGTTGGGTAACCTCAGCTGCTTCTGTGACAGGAGAGCACTTGAAGAGCAATGTGACGGGGACTGTCAGCCACCGAGGGATGGAGAGACATCCCACGGGGCCCAGATTCAGCAGCAGCAGAGCTACGTGGAGGATTTGAGGCATCAAATCCTAGCAGAAGAGATTCAAGCTGAGAAGGAACTGGAATTTGACCAAACTTGGATTAGCCAGCAGATTAAAGAAAGTAGGTGTCCACCACTTAATGTGTTTGCCTGACCTCCTTATTCTCTCATTTTCATGCTTCCTCAGCCTTCTATATTCTCTCTTTGGTTTTCTTTGTGATATGATGGAATCTTTGGTATTAGATGTTCTCTTTTCTTTTAGACACCAGAGGTTCTTATAAGAAGAGGTCTGGAAGCAGGAATAAGGAAGCTAATTTCCTTATTGTCCTCAGAATTATGGACCTCCTACTTACCACTCCTCATTTGCTTATGTGTCCATACACTACTGCCTGCCCTAACATGTGCCCACTGTTGTGCTGAGGCTTGAGGGTCTTCATTCCCTTACGCTGTGGTAAGGGAGCCCTGTAGCCCTGCAGCCCTCATCCTGCCACATCACCTTGGCCAGCTCTTTCCCTCTGCACAGGTCCAGCCATGGCTGGAGGTGTCTGAGTCCAGGCAGCCACAAGCAGGGAAGGAGATGCTGAACTTCTCTCTGGGTGTTTTTGGTTCCCAGACCAGCAGTGTCTGCTCAGAGAAGAGACCTGGCTGGCCCGCTTGCGACAGCAGCAGCAAGAAGACCATGTAGCAGAGAAAGAACTTGAGGCATCTGTGGCACTTGATGCGTGGCTTCAGACAGATCCTGAGATTCAGCCATCCCCATTTGTCCAAAGTCAGAAAAGGGTGGTGCAACTGCAGCTCCTGCGGAGACACACTCTTCGGGCAGCAGAGCGGAATGTCCGGCGGAAAAAGGTCTCATTCCAGCTAGAGAGAATCATCAAAAAGCAGAGGCTGCTGGAGGCCCAGAAGAGACTGGAGCAGCTCACGACATTGTGCTGGCTCCAGGATGACAGCACCCAGGAGCCCCCATACCAGGTCCCCAGCCCTGATGCCACAGTCCCACGGCCTCAGTGTAGAAGCAAATTGACGAGTTGCAGTTCTTTGAGCCCCCAAAGGCTCTACAGCAAGTACGTGCCCCAGCTACACAGGTAGAGCCAGTAGTTGTCACCTGGAAGCACTTGGTTACAGTTTACAACCTTGTTGCCCAGGTAGTGTTCTGTTTTTCCCCATGCCTCGTTTCCTCAGTCTGTGAAATGGAAGGATGTGTGTAGTCCTCTCTTCCTCATGGCTTTTTCTGTCTTCTGGCTACTCTTCCTCCTTCTGTGTATATCGTTTTAGATTCAGGCCATTCCCATCTTCCTTACCCTCCGAGTAGCAATTCTTGCTTCCTTGGTAATATCTTAGGAGTAAGGATCTCGGCCTCATTTTTCATCTATTCCTTAGACCTGGACTATCCATATATGTTTCTTTGTAAGTCACACCTCAGTCTTGTCATGCCTGTAACCAGACTTCTTGAGTCCTACACCACCTCCCTCCCCAACCCACCACATCAAGTGAGCTTTCTGACCCCACCTCCCACCTGGTGAGTAAGCTCTCTTTTTGACTCCCAGGTTCAAGTTGGGACCTTCCTTCTTTTCTCCATTACCCCTTATATGCCATCAAGGCCGGGCTGTATTATCTCCCAGACTCATTGGAGCAAGGGTTTGTGTCTTATACCTCTTTATATCCTCAGGACCTAGCACAAGTTCTCGTCCATAGGAGGTTCACAGTTAACGTCTGTTGGTGTTATGTTTGCTCACCTCTCTGGTCTTCAAAGTACTTGGTGGGCTTTTTTAAAAAAAAACTTTAATATGAAAAAAATTTAAACATATGCCAAGTTGGAAGAATTGGAAGAATAGTATATGTATCACTGATACTATTCAGCGATTATTAGGCTTTACACACTTGCCTACCTTCCCATTTTCTGAAGTTTTTTAAAGCAACTTCTAGACACCTTGTCCCTTTAGTTCTGCATTTGTAAGTATACACTTCTAAAAAAAAATGGACTTTTCTTGTAACCACAGTGTTATTGTGACAGCTACCAAAATTAAGATTATTTGGTGTATTCTAAAACCTAGGCCATGTTCAAATTTCTCTGCTTGCCTAAAACTGTTTACAGTTTTCTTTTTTCTCTCTCTTTTTTCTCTAACATGGTTCAGCATTAAAACGGTTGGTTTTTCAAATCAAGATCCAAGCAGGATTTACATGCTGCATTTGTTTGTTGTTTTTCAGGTTTCTTTTAACCGTTCTTCTTGTTTTATTTGTAATCATTATTTTTACTACTTCATATTATTGATAATTACAGTTCTGTAGAATGTGTATCACTCTATAGATTTATCTTTTGGTTCCTCATAATACCATTTAAATTGTTCCTCTATTCCTCATATTGCCTATTAATAGGAAACTTTCCCTATAAGTGTGATTAGCTTCAGTTCAGTTTTTATTTTATTTTATTTTTTGAGACGGAGTCTTGCTCTGTCGCCCAGGCTGGAGTGCAGTGGCGCAATCTTGGCTCACTGCAAGCTCCGTCTCCCAGGTTCACGCCATTCTCCAGCCTCAGCCTCCCGAGTAGCTGGGACTACAGGTGCCTGCCACCACGCCCGGCTAATTTTTTTTAATTTTTTAATTTTTGTAGTAGAGACGGGGTTTGACTGTTAGCCAGGATGGTCTCGATCTCCTGACCTCGTGATCCGCCCATCTCGGCCTCCCAAAGTGCTGGGATTACAGGTGTGAGTCACCGCGCCCAGCCACTTCAGTTCAGTTTTTTAATAAGATGAAGAAATTGAGGAACAGAGTGGGCCTGGAGCTTCTCCGAGAGCTAGGACTAGTGTCCACAATTTCATTTAATACCTAGAGAGCTTTTCTCTGGCTCTGAAGTCAATAGGAGACAGTGACATTGGCCTTGTTTTTAACCTCCTTCTGTTCACAGGAAGTAGTACCTCTCGCGTCTTCTGAGATAGCTTTCCTTGTCTTCACAGCATTTTCCTAAGTTGGGATCCCTCTACCACATTACCACCTATGCCTGACCCTACTCACCAAACATCAGAGAAAACATCATCAGAAGAGTGTTTGTCACAGGCAGCTTCCTACCCTCCAAGGACAGGGTGTCTCCTCAAGAACGTCCTGCATTCCTCAGGCCATGGGCAGCCCTGCACAGCCAGAGCAGCCTTGTCCAGGAAGGGAGCCTCAGCTCCAGACACTTGGCTCACCGTGAGTCCCAACTCTGTTGGCATCCAGGAAATGGAGAGGGTGGGTAAGCAGCCCCATCAGATGGTGATCCAGGGCTTAGCATCTCTGGGGAAATCAGCTAACAAGCTAAAGCCAAGGCATGAGCCAAAGATCCTCACCTCTACTACCCAGACCAGAGGGGCGAAAGGACTAGCAGACCCTAGCCACACACAAGCTGGGTGGCGAAAAGAAGGGAACCTGGGGACCCACACGGCTGCTAAGGGAGCCAGTTGCAATTCCCCATATCCTCATGGATCCAGGCAGACTGCTGGGCATGGAAAGGCAGTCAAGACTTTTTGGACAGAATACAAACCACCTTCTCCAAGGAGGGCATCAAAAAGGCGTCAGAGGGTCCTGGCAGCCAGGGTCAGAAATACTACCAAAAAGTCCTCTCACTTGCCTCTTGGCAGCCCTTTCAAGAGACAACAAAATACGAGGGACCTAGATACCATGGCCCCACTCACAGATTTTAGTCCAGTAGTGGATCATTCAAGAGAAGACAATGATTTTTCTGACTCAGATAGCAACTACTCAGTGGATTCTCTCTCGTGTGTCTATGCCAAAGCCCTGATAGAGCCACTAAAGCCAGAGGACCCTCAGGAGAGGACGTGGGATTTCCTGGAGCCAGAGAACTCTGAAAGTGACGACAGCCAAATATCTGAGGACTCACTGGCTGAGAAGAGGTACCAAAGCCCACAAAACAGGCTAGGGGGAAATCATCCCACCAACAACCATGGCCACCCCAGGACCAGAACTAGAGCTTCTGTGAGGGGCTTCACTGCACCCTCAGACAATGACCTACTTGCTCAAACTCACAGGAGCTTCTCCTTGGATAGCCTGATTGATGCTGAGGAAGAACTAGCAGAAGGTCAGCAAGAGGAACCTTTCTCTGGTTCAGCTGATGAGATACCCACAGAGACTTTTTGGCACCTGGAGGACTCCAATCTGCCTGTAATGGACCAAGAGGCAATATGCAGGCTTGGTCCCATCAACTACAGAACAGCAGCTAGGCTGGATGCCGTCCTGCCAATGAGCAGTTCGTTTTACCTTGATCCTCAGTTCCAACCCCGTTGTGAGCTCCAACCCCATTGTGAGCAGGCGGAGTCACAGGGAGAGCCAAGCTACTCTGAGCAGGCCAACTCTCTCCAAGGCATGCAGCTTTCAAGAGAGAGCCCACTGAGCCCACTGATGTCCATGGATTCCTGGTTTTCCTGTGACTCTAAGATTAACCCCAGCAGCCCCCCAGGAATAGTGGGTTCTTTATGTCCAAGTCCTGATATGCAGGAATTTCACCCCTGTAAGGAGGAGAGACCTGGATACTGGCTAAATACTAAGGAACTAAAGCCATCAGATGCAGAAACGGTTCTGCCATATAGCTCCAAACTGCACCAAGGCAGTACTGAGCTCCTCTGCATTTCAAGAGATGAGCACACAGCCTCTGCTTCTGATACGTCCAGGCTGTCTCTCTGGGGAATTCAAAAGCTTATTCAACCAGGAGCTGATGGCACTTTTCAGGGCAGATGCATCTGTGACATGACCCAGCAGGGCAGCTCTGAAGCATCCCACAATTCTAGTGTATCAAACGTGCTGTCTGCCTCTGCCACCACATTGACTCATGTAGGCGGCACCCACGAAAGGGACTGGTCTGCCCTTCAGCAAAAGTACCTCCTTGAACTCTCTCGCCCTGTTTTGGAGGCCATAGGAGCACCCAGGCCAGCTTTCCCCTACCTTGAGGAAGACTCTGGTTCCCTGGCCCAAGCTTCTGGCAAAGGAGGAGATACTCCATTGCCAATTGGCCCTAAGGTATCTAGCAATCTGAATCTCAACAGCTTTCCAATCCATCTGTCCAGAATCAGGCGTTTGAGGGCAGAGAAAGAACAGGACAGTTTAAATGCCAAATTAGAAGGTGTTTCAGATTTCTTTAGCACTAGTGAGAAAGAGGTGAGTTATGACGAAACTTATTCAGCAGACTTAGAATCATTGGCTGCTTCTCGATCTACAAATGCACAGGTCTTTGCAGTAGGGAACACGATACCAGATTCCATGACAGAAGCATGTGAAGTCAAGCAGAACAACTTGGAAGAATGCCTTCAGAGTTGCAGGAAACCTGGACTGATGACTTCCTCTGATGAGTATTTTTTCCAGAAGAATGCTTGTCACAGTAATGTCACTACAGCCACCAAAGCAGACCATTGGCCCCAAGGCTGGGCTCCTCTCAGGAAAAATAGTGCAGTCCAGCCAGGGCAATTAAGTCCTGACAGCCACTACCCACTAGAGGAAGAGAAGACAGATTGCCAGGAGAGCTCTAAGGAAGCAGTTAGAAGACACATAAATATCTCCTTTGCCTTTCCTTCAGGTCCAGAGCTATACCTTCACTCTGCTCCCTGGAATCCATTGTCATCTTCCCTGCAGCCCCCACTCTTGGAAACATTCTATGTGACCAAAAGCAGGGATGCCCTGACAGAAACTGCCTTAGAGATTCCAGCTTGCAGAGAAGTAAGGGTACCTTCCCCACCCCCCAGGGAAGCCTGGGGCTTTGGTCACAACCACCAAGCTCTCCAAGATGCTTATTTGAAGAATAATTTGCCAGTGCTGTTACAAAACCAGAATTCTAAGGTTGCCTCATCTGAGCAGGTCACAGCTGAGATACCAGTAGATCTGAATACCGAGGAAGTCATCAGAGAATCAGGTAAATGCCCTGGAAATATTACAGAAGAAAGCCATGATTCAGTTTATTCTTCTGTTACTCAGAACAGACATTTTCTCCCCTCTACCAGCACAAAAGTATGTGAATTTGAAAATCAAGTTGGAATTTTAAATAAACACAGTTTTCCAGCACTCGAAGGAGGAGAGGTCACTGCTCAGTCCTGTTGCAGTGTTTCCTCAGACAGCACTGAGTCTGGGAAGCCTCTCCTCCTCTTTCTTGAATCTGAGGCATGTGAGGAAGAAGAGCTGGATCAGAATACAGTTATGAGGCAGACCATCAATGTAGGCCTTGAGAAAGACTTGCCATGGGAAAGTGCTGTTTCTTTGAAGTCCAGATCTGTACATCATAGGGTAAGCAGCCCGGTGATGGTGGCCCAGGATGAGAGTCCAACCCCTAAGTGGGAAGGGAAAAATGAAACTAGGCTTCTTGAAAAAGCTCTTCATCCCAAAGATAGCTCAGAAGAGTTTAAGCTTCCAGGCACAAAGCCTGCATATGAGAGGTTCCAGTTAGTTACACGCCCTCAGGAAAGAAACCCCGGTGAATGCAAGGGTCCTGGAAAATCACAAGAAATGTTAAATCCCAACGGAGAACCTTCTGGAAAGAAACAGAATAAAAGAGTTAATAATACTGATGAAATGGCTAGGCTAATTAGGAGTGTAATGCAGCTGGAAAATGGCATCTTAGAAATTGAATCTAAGCAGAATAAGCAGGTTCATGCTTCCCACACACCAGGTGTCGATAAGGAGTCAGTGTTCCAGGACCAGAAGGAGCAGGAGAAGACTGACCATGCCCTTAGGCCAGACAGCTCTGGAAACCTTTTGACCTCTAAGGATCAGCCATCTTCTCCAAGACAGACAGATGTTACTGTCTTTAGGGATAGTGAAGCTGGAGAGATGGAGGTTAACAGCACTGGGAACCATCCCCAGGTCCAAAAAATCACCCCGAACCCCTTCAGGTCAAGGGAAGGTGTACAAGAGAGTGGACCTGTGAGAGAGCATACCCACCCAGCTGGATCAGACAGACCTGCCAGGGATATTTTTGATTCTTTAGGGAAACACACAACTTGCAGAGAGTTCACCAACACTTCTCTTCACCCACAGAGAATGAAAGCCTTGACTAGAGCTCTGCCATTGCAGCCCAGGCTAGAGAGGTCTTCTGAGAATAATGGCCAGTTGGTAAAAGCATCAGCAAGTCTCAAAGGGCAGCCTTGGGGCTTAGGAAGTCTTGAGGAATTGGAGACTGTGAAAGGTTTTCAGGAAAGCCAAGTTGCTGAACACATAAGTAGTTCCAACCAAGAGGAGCCAAAAGCTCAAGGTAAAGTTGAAGAAATGCCTATACAAAGGGGAGGCAGCCTACAGGGAGAAAATAAAGTGACTCAGAAACTTCCTAGTCTCAGCCAGCTTTGTAGGGACACATTTTTCAGCCAAGAAACTGTCAGCCCGTTACTAAGCTGGACCGAATTATCTACAGCTCCTCCTCACCAAGACCTGAGTAATACCTTGCCCTTGAATTCTCCAAGGCGGCCAAGAAGCTGTCTTCATGTACCTGGTGTTCTAGGCATCTCTTCACTTGACTGTGTGCTGGATCTCACAATGTTGAAAATTCATAACAGTCCCTTGGTAACTGGAGTAGATCATCAGGACCAGAGTACAGAGACCAGAGGCCACAGCCCTGAAGGAAATGTTAGAGGGGGTTCCTCTGAGGCACACACTGCCTGGTGTGGGTCTGTGCGATCCATGGCCATGGGATCTCATAGTCAATCTGGTGTACCAGAGAGCATTTCTCTGGGGACAGAGGACAGGATCTCAGCAAGCACCAGCCCCCAAGACCATGGAAAGGACCTCAAAATCACCTTGCTGGGTTTCAGTACCAGTGAAGATTTTGCTTCTGAAGCCAAGGTGCCTATGCAGAAAGAAATAGGAGTCAGTTCACTGAACAAGGTCTCTAGCCAGCCTGAAAAGAGGGTCAGCTTCTCCTTGGAAGAGGATAATGACCAAGTCAGCAAGCCAAGGCAGAAGGCAGAGGAGGAGACTGAGGACCTCGGACTGACCAGCAGTGTTTCCTTAGCACCTGTTTCCCTGCCGAGGGTGCCCAGTCCGGAGCCTAGGCTGTTGGAGCCCTCTGACTATGCATCCATGTGCCTGGCCATCTTGGAGGAGATCAGACAGGCAAAGGCCCAGAGAAAGCAGCTTAATGACTTTGTGGCCGGGGGCACAGTCCTTTCTTACTGTGAAACTTTGCTGGAACCTGAATGTTCTTCAGGGGTTGCTGGCAGGCCTCAGTGTAAACAAATAGACCTGTCATCATCAGACCAGACCAGGAATGAGGGTGAAGCACCGGGATTTCGTGTGGCATCTCTATCTGCTGAAGCAGGGCAGACAGATCTGTCAACTGACGAGAGGAAGGTCCAGGCCACACCTCTGTCTGCAGACAGCTTTCAATCTCTGCCCAGTACGGAAACTGACAGAGAGCCGTGGGATCCTGTGCAGGCTTTCTCCCATGCTGCCCCTGCTCTAGACAAAGAACATTGTACTGGAGAACAGAGGCAGTTCGCGGGAACAAGTGAACCGTTTATATGTCACTCTGGTTCTTCTGAAATCCTAGAGAAAAAGAAAGATGCAACCAGAACGCCTTCCTCTGTTGATCCTTTGGCCACAGACAGTCTTCTTTCTTCAGCACCTGTGGAAGGGGTCAGGAGGGTAGTGGCTGCCTTATCTTCTCAGGCCCCTTGTGATGATCCTAGAGTGACTCTGCATGAGCTAAGTCAGTCAGTTCCACAGGAGACTGCAGAGGGCATACCTGCTGGCAGTCAGGACAGCAGCCCAGAGCATCAGGAACCCAGAACTCTAAACACCACATACGGAGAAGTTTCAGGTAATTTATTAGTGACTGCACAGGAAGAAAAAACAGCCCATTTTGAAAGTCAATCTGTGACCTGTGATGTTCAGAATTCTACAAGCCCCTCAGGGCCTAAGCAAGACCATGTCCAATGCCCTGAGGCTTCCACTGGCTTTGAAGAAGGTAGGGCAAATCCCAAACAAGATACCATTCTGCCTGGAGCTCTGACAGGGGTTGAACTGGAAGCTCCCACACAGCAGTGTGTGAATTGGAAGGAGAGTGTTGGGTCTGGGTTGACAGAAATCTGCGGGGCTGGCAGCAAACATTCCAGACCAACTCCACTGCCAGATCAAAGACCAAGCCCAAATCCTGAGGAAATTGGGGAGGGAGCCCCATGCAGATATCCAAGGGAAGCTTTACATGACCCTGTCTTCTCAAGGAACCCTGAAGGCAGCAGGACTCTCAGCACGTCTAGAGGAAAAGAGAGCAGAACTCTTCCTTGCCCACAGCCATGCAGTTCTCAACCTGTTGCTACTCATGCTTATTCCTCCCATTCCTCTACTTTACTGTGTTGTAGAGGTGGTGACCTGGGGAAGGAGGCTTTCAAGGCTGCCCTGCGTACTGTCCACCCACCCTGTGGGGTACCTTCCAGGGCCTATGAAATGGATGAGACAGGAGAGACCTCTTCTAGGGGACCTGATGTGCATTTGACACGTGGCCTTGAGCCCAAAGATGTTATTAGGGAATTTAGTATAACAGAGAGCAGCACTTGTGAGCCTTCTACTGTGGCTGCTATCCTATCTGGGGCTCAAGGCTGCAGATCTCCTTCTGCCTCTGACGTGAGGAGGACAAGTTCCTTCAGCCACTCAGCTACTAATGGAAGCTTAGGATTAATAGGTGCTCCTGAGGAAAAGGTTGCTGAGAAGCAAGCAAGCACAGAACTTGAGGCTGCCTCTTTCCCTGCAGGCATGTACTCTGAGCCACTGAGGCAGTTTAGGGACAGCTCTGTAGGTGACCAGAATGCACAGGTGTCTCAAACCAGTCCAGAACCACCTGCAACAACTCCGGGACCACACATCCTGGATTTAAGTGAAGGGTCTGTGGAGAGCAAGGTGGTGGCAGAGCCACAGCATGAATGTTTTGAAAATACCACCAGATGTTTTTTGGAAAAGCCACAATTTTCCACTGAATTGAGAGATCACAATTGCTTGGATTCCCAAGCCAAGTTTGTTGCAAGGTTAAAACATACCTGCAGCCCCCAGGAAGACAGTCGCTGGCAGGAAGAAGAGCAGCACAGAGACCAGGCTTCAGGTGGTGGTGAAGGCTTCACCCAGGGTATGAATCCCCTTCCTTCTAATGAAGGTGGCTTAGATAGCTGTCAGATTTTAGATGCTAGGAGACAGGAGGTGGCTGTGGCCAAGCCTCCTGTGTCCAAGATTTTATCACAGGGCTTCAAAGACCCAGCCACTGTGTCCTTGAGGCAAAACGAAACACCACAGCCTGTTGCTCAGGGGCCTGGCAACCTCTATACTGGCAGAGAGCAGCCAGCCCTCAACCACAGGGGCTCACTTCCTGTGACTGCAATCTTCTCTGGCCCCGAACACTCCAAGTCCTCCCCCACACCACAGTTCTCAGTTGTCAGCTCTTCTCATTCTCTTCAGGAGCTAAACTTGAGTGTGGAGCCTCCTTCCCCTACAGACGAAGATACACAAGGGCCTGACAGATTGTGGAACCCACATCTCAGGGGCTATTCCACAGGAAAGGCAGTGGCAAGAACATCTCTGCAGGCCGAGGACAGCAATCAGAAAGCCTCATCTCACTTGGATGATGGCACTACTGATCACAGGCCCCTGAAGCCTGCCACCCCTCCTTATCCAGTGCCTTCTACCCTCTCACACATGCCAACCCCTGATTTCATGACCAGCTGGATGTCTGGTACTTTGGAACAGGCCCAACAGGGAAAGCCAGAGAAACTGGGTATCCAGGTTAGGCCAGAAAATTGGTGCTCTCAGATGGACAAAGGAATGCTGCACTTTGGCTCCAGTGACATCAATCCCTATGCCCTGCCCTGGCGTACAGAGGAGCATGCACATATCAGCTGGAAGCAATATGTGTTTGGCAGTACGGTCGATGTTTCCTGCAGCCAGAAACCCCAGGGCCTGACACCATCAAATGTGGCCCGGTGCTCCAGCATGGACAATGGCCTAGAAGACCAGAACTCCCCCTTCCACTGTCACCTCAGCACTTATGCCAATATTCGCGATCTGTCAACCACACACAGCAGCACTGAGAATGCCCAAGGTTCAAATGAGGCCTGGGAAGTATTCCCAGGGAGTTCTTCAATTGCCTTAGGAGACCCCCACATTCTGATGAGCTCTGAAGGAGTAGCCCCCACTTCAGGTCATGACAGAAGACCCCAGTTCAGGAGCCCTTCTGGTGAAGCAGATTGTCTGAGGAGTAAGCCCCCCTTGGCTGAAGGAAGTACTGCAGGTCCAGTGGATGAGATTATGCTGCTGTATCCATCAGGGGCAGGCTGCCCTGTGGGACAGACCAGGACGAACATATTCGAACAGGGCACACAGACCCTCGACAGCAGGTGCCACCAGAGCAGCACTGACATCTCCTTTGCTCAGCCTGAAGCTAGTGCGGTATCAGCCTCTGATCTGGCCTCATGGACCAGCATGCACAGTCTGTCTCTCCACCTCTCACAGCTCCTGCACAGTACTTCAGAGCTGCTTGGGAGTCTCTCCCAGCCAGGTGTGGCCAGAAGGGAGCAGAACACCAAGAGGGACATCCCAGATAAAGCCTCACAGGCCCTGATGATGGATGGCTCTACTCAGACCACTGTGGATGAAGGCAGCCAGACTGACCTCGCCACACCCACCCTGTGCCTCCAGGCTTCAGAGACCGAACCTCAGGGGGCCAATGTGATCCTTGAAGGGCTGGGTTCAGATACCTCAACTATGTCTCAAGAAGAGGGAGATGTGCCAGGGGTACCTCAGAAGAGAGAGGCAGAGGAAACAGCACAGAAAATGGCACAGCTCCTATATCTTCAGGAGGAAAGCACTCCCTACAAGCCCCAGAACCCTTTAACACCCTCATCCCACTTGAGGTTTCAGAAAGCCCCCCTTAGGCAGCATCTTCCTTCTGTGGGCCCCTCAGTTTCTGATGCTTTCCTGCCTCCCAGCTCCCAGCCAGAGGAGTCGTCTTGCATAGCTGTCAGCAGTCCCAGTCCCAGCCCCTGTCATTCCCCAGGGCTCCTTCCCAATACTTCCGAGTACCCTGGGGACCCTAGGGTCAAGAAGAAGCTGGGCCCCACCAGCGCTTTGTTGGTGGACAGGGCCTCCTCCCCAATCCTCACTCTTAGTGCCAGCACCCAAGAGCTGGGTCTTCCCCCAGGCTCTTTGACCCTCTCGGCCCCTTCAGCTCACCCTGTTGAAGGCCACCAGAAGCTTGACTCCAGCCCAGACCCTGTTGGTGCCCCAAGGACTCCAATGGATAATTATTCCCAAACCACTGATGAGTTGGGCGGCTCCCAGAGAGGTGGAAGTGCATTACAGAGGAGTAACGGGACGTCCTTCCTTGAGGTACACTCCCCGCACAACCCACAACAGAGTCCAAAACTCCAGTTTAGTTTCTTAGGGCAGCACCCTCAGCAGCTTCAGCCCAGGACCACGACTGGGGTCCAAAGTAGACTGCAGCCACCACCACTGAGGCACAGGAGCCAGAGGCTGGCCGACAGCTTTGTGCCTGAGGAGGTGACTTCCCCGGAGCATGGCCCACTGAGCGGTAGGGAGCCAAGTCAGTGGCGGAGCAGGACAGAAAATGGAGGTGAGAGTTCAGCATCTCCAGGGAAACCACAACGCACTCTGGACCGACCTTCCTCATGTGGAGGCCTCCAGCACCTCAGCCCCTGCCCTGTCTCTGAGTTGACTGATACTGCAGGGCTCCGAGGTTCCGCCTTGGGCCTCCCTCAGGCCTGCCAACCCGAGGGGTTACTGTGCTCCAGTTGCCAGATGTGCATGGCCCCTGAACCCCAGCACCACAGTCTGAGGGACCTCCCGGCGCATAACAAATTTAGTAACTGGTGTGGGGTTCAGAAGGGCTCACCTGGGGGAATGGACATGACTGAGGAGGAGCTGGGGGCCAGCGGTGATCTCAGCTCTGAAAAGCAGGAAGAGGGCACCCCACAACCTCCTAATGACCACAGCCAGGACCCTGAGTGGTCCCAGGGGGAGCAGATCCCCCTGCAAGTTGGGGCCCAGAACCTCTCACTCAGCGTGGAACTCACAGAAGCGAAATTGCACCACGGCTTTGGGGAGGCCGATGCCCTGCTCCAGGTGCTGCACAGTGGGACAGGGGAGGCGCTTGCTGCTGATGA
This sequence comes from Rhinopithecus roxellana, assembly GCF_007565055.1. Classification (NCBI taxonomy): domain Eukaryota; kingdom Metazoa; phylum Chordata; class Mammalia; order Primates; family Cercopithecidae; genus Rhinopithecus; species Rhinopithecus roxellana. The sequence continues at coordinate 29,778,230 of NC_044553.1, forward strand.
ACCTGTGATATCCACCTGGAAGGAGCTCCATGCACGGTAAGGGCCCCCAGCCTGGAGTCGGGAGGGGAAGAGGTGGGCTGTGAGGAAAGAGAACCCCAGAAAGCTAATAGCTTGCTGTTTCCTCTGCCCTGGTTCATCTCTGGGATTTTCCAGGGGTCAGAGATAGCTCTTAAAGTGAAGGACATTCAGGGCCAGCTTCAGCGAATCATGTTTTGCCTCAGGCAAAAAAAAGCCGTTGAGACCCTCAGGAGAGAGCGGGCTGAGCGACTTGGGAACTTCTGCCGGACGCGAAGCCTTAGCCCCCAGAAACGACTGAGCCTCCTGCCCAACAAAGAGCTCTTCATCTGGGAGCTTGACTTGCCCAGCCGACGCCGAGAATACCTGCAGCAGCTGAGGAAGGATGTTGTGGAAACCACCAGGTAGGGTGGACCCAGAACCCTGCTGGAAGCAGGCTCTGTTGGGGGAGGGGAGTGTGGAGAGCAGGAGCTGAAGTTTTAGCATCCTGGAGGGTTCTCTATCTGAGACAGGGTATGTGGAAAGAGGACATAGAAGGGAATGGAGTGAGGGAGGGGTTGGGCAGAGAGAAGGCACAGGAAAGGATGGACAGAAGGGCTCTGACATGCTATGCAAGTCTGCAGGCCTGGGTCTCAACGTGGCTTGGTTCTCTCTGTACAGCAACCTCTCCTGAGGCTAAAAAATCAAACTTTAAAACCCTGTGGGCAAATGGAGGATGGGTCTTTTAAGAAGATGGTATCACCCAAGCTAGCCTTGGATGGACACACCAGAACTGTTACCCACCCACTGTGTTCTTTCCACCCCGTGATCTTCCTCAGGAGCCCAGAGTCAGTGTCAAGGTCAGCTCAGCCACCCTCTGACATAGAGCTGATGCTGCAAGACTACCAGCAGGCCCATGAGGAGGCCAAGGAGGAGATTGCCCGGGCCCGAGACCAACTGCGGGAGCAGACAGAACAAGAGAAGCTGAGAATCCACCAGCAGATCATTTCCCAGCTGTTGAGGGTATGGAGTGGGGCAAGCCTCTGATTTCAGGATAGACCTGGACCTCAGACTGGTCCACCTTCACTGTGGCTACCTCTGAATCTTGGGACATACATAACATTTGGAGGAGGCTGTGGGACCCCTGTTGTCAACTCAAAGCTGGGCTCACTCTCTCTTTACATCATCACACCAGCTCCTTTCCCTGGCCACGGCCTGGGAGGAAGAGGCTTTGGTGTGAAGTGCAGGGTATGGGGAAATATGAGCAGTGGTGGCTTTGAGAAAGCCAGGGCATGTGAGGCTAAGTCAGGGAGGCCCTGGGAGGTGGACAAAGGAGCAGTAGAGGTGAGCAGGGAAGGGGTGGCTTTCGGTAGGAGAGGGCATAGCCAGTGAGGGCACGTCAGAAGCTGGTTAAATGGTGATTTGTCCTTCCCAGGAAGAGGATAAACTACATACCTTGGCCAACTCCAGCTCCCTGTGCACCAGCTCGAATGGAAGCCTCTCATCTGGCATGACCTCTGGCTATAATAGCAGCCCAGCCTTGTCAGGCCACCTCCAGTCCCCAGAGAATGCGGTGAGTAGGCAGATGTTGGGAATGAGCCAGGGGCCCAGACTGCCAAGGCAAGAGTCTGGGCGGGACGCTGTGCCTCCTGGAGTCTGGGCGGGATGCTGTGCCTCCTAGAGGCCACTGCTGACATGAGCCCTTCTTATGTGCCGGCCGTTGGTTTTCCATTTAGTTCTGCCCCCTGCTCCTTCTGTTTATTCATTCATTCAACAAATGTTTATTCTGTGGGTATAATTTTAGGATACAACGGGGAGCAAAACTGTTCTTGTCCTTAGGCTGTTTGAGGGATAAATATTAAACAACTGATTTTATTGTTTAGTTATTGTTGCAGTAAATTGTTTGAAGAAGGGTTGCTAAACCAGCATAAAACCAGGGGTCTGACTTAGTCTGGAAGGTCATAGAGATATTCCGAAAAGAATGTGTTTAGACTGATACGAGGATACGAGGTAGTTAATGCAGTAAAAGCTTAGTGGTGCTGTTATCGGGAAAGATGTGGGCCTAGCAAGTGAGGCCTTGAGGACGAAGAGTTTGAGGAACTATAAATGAAGTTTAGTGTGGTTGGAATATAAAGAGTGAGACGGGAAAATGACATGAGAAGGGACTAGAAAATCATGTGGAGTATAATGAGAGTTCTGCCCCCTTTCTAATCCATTTCATTGTGTGACTTCCCAAAAGTGAAAAGGCTGCTGAGAGATGATTGCTTGCTTTAGGGCACTGCCAGTGAAGATGATCAGAGGTGGATGTAATGGAGAGAGAGATCTACGGGACTTGGTGACTGGTTGGGTGTTAGAGGAAGGCAGAGCGGGGAGTTGGGAACAGCACACACACTTTTGACTTGAGCAGCTGAAGGGCGGCCATGTGAACAATGACAAGGAACACTGGAGGGAGAACCAGGTTTTGTGTGGAAGATGATGAGTTTAGGTTTGTACTTACTGAGTTGATGGTGCCTGTGAGAAATCCAGGTGGAGCAGTTGGAAATCTCGAGCTCGTAGGTAAGATCTGCCTGGGGATGAACATTTGAAATTCATTTTACAAATACAACGTCATTTAATAAAAATAATATTTAAACAGTAGCAAAGGACATCCAATGTCAGGTGCATGTTTGAGTCTCCTATTTCCTTCCCCCAGAAGCAGTCATTTACCTCAGTTTGGTGTGTATTTCCAGGGATGATGTGTATACGTCTTTTTGTAAAGCAGATGAATGGGAGTATACTGTACTCACTTTCTCACTTTGCTTTTTCTTTTAAAAATATCTTTGGGATATCATTACATATCAGTAAATCTAGTACTGACTTATTTTATTTTTTTTAAGAGCCAGGGTTTTGCCATGTTGCCCAGGTTAGTCTCACACTCCTGGGCTCAAGCTGTTTGCCCATCTCGACCTCCTAAAACGCTGGTATTACAGGTGTGAGCTGCCATGCCTGGCCTTCTTTTTAACAGCTGAATAGTGTTTCTTTTTTTCTCTTTTATTGCATGTTTTTAAGTTTGATGTTTTATATAGATAATATATTCATATAGTAGAAAGGGTACAAATATATACATATATAGGTTGAGCATCCCTGATCCAAATATCAGAAAGTCAGGATACTCCAAAATCGAAAACTTTTTGAGCACTGTGACACCAGAAGTGGAAAATTCTACACCTGACCTCATGTGACAGATTGAGTTGAAACACAGTCAAAACTTGATTTCATTCTCAAAATTATTTAAAACACTATATGAAATTACCTTCAGGCTGTGTGTATAAGGTATATATCCAACATAAATTTTGTATTTTGCACAGATCCTATCCCCACATATCTCCTTATGCATATGCAAATTTTCCAAATTCCAAAAACATTCAAAATCCAAAACACTTCTGGTCCCAAGCATTTTGGAGAAGGGGTACTCAACCTGTAAAAGGGATACAGGGAAATACCCGTCCCTGCCCTCAGTCTACCTCTCCTTTACCCCACCCAAGGAAAGCAGTGTTGTTTCTTGGAAGGTGTTCTCCTAGGAGTCTTTATGCATACAAAATAAAACATATTATGCCACTGTCCTATACCTTATATATCTTTTTCACTCAGTATAATTTGGAACTCTATTTGAATATGCAGAGAACTTTCTCATTTTTTTCATTGCTGCATAGCATTCCATTGTAGAGTTGCACCGTAATTTAACCAGTATTCTAACTTGGGTTGTTTTCAGACTTTTGCCGTTATCAGCAATAGTACAGTGAATAACTTTATGCGTGTATCATTTTGTACATAAGCAAATATATCTGGGGGATACATTCCCAGAAGGGCACTTGTACAAAGAGTATATACATTTAAATTTTTGATAGATACTATTTTCTCTCACAGATGAGCTAATTTATACTCCCACCAGTAATAGCTGAGAGTTTACCTTTTCCCAGACTCTCACCAACATGTTATCAAATGTTTGGATTTTTTGCTGAAAATTATATCTCATTTTTCTCATATGCTTAAATATTTTTATTTCCTTTTTCATGAACCATCTGTTCATATCCTTTGCTCATTTCTCTTTTTCTCTTGTCAATTTCGAGAGTTCTTTGTTTTTAGCAAGAATAGCCCTTTGACTGATATGAACTATAAATATTTTTTTCCCAGTGCTTCATTCTCTTTTGTCTTTGCTTGCTTATTTTGTTTGGGGCCATGCAGGCAGATATACTTGCCAGTTTTCCTTTTATGATATCTAGGTTATAAATAATAACTAGAAACACATTCTTCAATCCAAAATTATAAAGAATTTCTTCCATGGTTTCTTCTAGAACTTCTGTGGTTTTATTTTTTCATATTTAAATCTTTGTTCCCTTTGGAGTCATCTTCATATGAGGTCTGGATCTGATTGTGTTTTTTCTAGATGGCTGTCCAGTTGTTCCCATAATGCTTGTTAGTTTATCTTTGCCTCACCTGTTTAAGGGGTCCCTTTTCCTTACACCAAAGCTTAGAATAGAGTCTACCCAGCCGGGCGCGGTGGCTCACGCCTGTAACCCCAGCACTTTGGGAGGCCGAGGCGGGCAGATCACGAGGTCCGGAGATCGAGACCATCCTGGCTAACACGGTGAAACCCTGACTCTACTAAAAATACAAAAAAAATTAGCCGGGCGTGGTGGCGGGCGCCTGTAGTCCCAGCTACTCAGGAGGCTGGAGAATGGCAGGAGAATGGCAGGAGAATGGCGTGAACCCGGGAAGCAGAGCTTGCAGTGAGCCGAGATCGCGTCACTGCACTCCAGCCTGGGCGACAGAGCGAGACTCCGTCTCAAAAAAAAAAAAAAATAGATTCTACCCTGTGGTAGTGTTAGTCCACCACTACCCTCATTGGTCTTCTCTTTCTGAGTTTACCAGAGTATTCTTTCTTGTTTATTAAAAAAAAAATTGTATTATTTTATTACAATTTACACATAATGTAAATATTTGTGAGGTACAGTGTGATGTTTCAATACATGTATACATTGCGTAATGATCAGGCAATTAGCACATCCATCACTTTAAACGTGTATCATTTCTTTGTGGTGATAACACAAAACCCTATCTTCTAGCCAACTTGAAATATACATTACATTATTATTAGCTATAGTCGCCCTGTTGTGTAATAGAACATCAGAACTTATTCTTCCTTTCTAACTTTGTACCCGTTGACCAACCACTCACTCCCCATTACCCTCTTCCTGATCCCCTCCCCAGCCTCTGGTAACCACTATTCTACTCTCTCCTTCTATGAGATCAACTTTTTTATTTTCTTTTTTTTGAGATGGAGTCTCGCTCTGTCACCAGGCTGGAGTGCAGTGGTGCAATCTCAGCTCACTACGAGCTCCACTCCCGGGTTCATGCCATTCTCCTGCCTCAGCCTCCGAGTAGCTGGGACTACAGGCACCTGCCACCATGCATGGCTAATTTTTTGTATTTTTAGTAGAGAAGGGGTTTCATCATATTAGCCAGGATGGTCTGGATCTCCTGACCTCATGATCTGCCCGCCTTGGCCTCCCAAAATGCTGGGATTGCAGACATGAACCACTGCACCTGGCTAATTTTTTTATTTTCATTATTTATTTATTTTTGAGACAGAGTCTCACTCTGTCACCCAAGCTGGAGTGCAGTGGTGTGATCTTGGCTCACTGCAACCTCCGTCTCCCAGGTTCAAGCGATTCTCATGCCTCAGCTTCCTGAGTAGCTGGAATTACAAGCGCCTACCACACCCAACTATTTTTTGTATTTTTAGGAGAGATGGGGTTTCACCATATTAACTAGGCTGGTCTCAAACTCCCGACCTCAGGTGATCAACCTGCCTCAGCCTCTCAAAGCACTGGGATTACAGGTGTGAGAGATCAACTTTTTTAGATTCTGCATATGAGTAAGATCATGTGGTGGTTGTCTGTCTATGCTTGGTGTCTTCCACTTAGTATAATGTGTTTTATGGCTGAATACTATTCTATTATGTATATATACCACAGTTTATTTGCCCATTCACCTGTAAACATTTAGGGTGATTTCATCTCTTGGTTATTGTGAGTAGTGCTGCAATAAATGGGGGAGTGTAGATATCTCTTTGACATACTAATATCGTTTTCACTGGCTATATACATAGTGGTGGAACTGCTCGATCATATGGTAGTTCTGCTTTAATTTTTTGAGAAACCTTCATACTGTTTGCCATAATGGCTGTATTAATTTACATTTCTACCAACAGTGTATAAGAGTTCCCCTTTCTCTACATCCTTACCAGCATTTGTTGTTTTCTGTCTTTTTATTACAGCCATTTAGATGGAGTGAAGTGATATTTCATTGTAGTTTTGATTTGGATTTTCCTAAAAACTAGTGAGGTTGAGCATTTTTTTCATATACCTGTTGGCCATTTGAATGTCTTTTTTTGAGAAATGTGAATTCAGGTTTTTGCCCCTTTTAACGTTGGATTATTTGGGATTTTTGCTGTTATTTGAATTCCTTATATAGTCTGGATATTAACCCTTTGTCATATGCATAGTTTGCAAATACGTTCTCCCATGCTGTGGGATGTCTCTTCACTCTTTTCCTTAGCTGTGCAGAATCTTTTTAGTTCGATGTAACCTCATTTGTCTATTTTTGCTTTTGTTGCTTGGGCTCTTGAGGTCTTATCCAAAAATTCCTTGCCCAATCCAATGTCATAAAGCATTTCTCCTATGTTTTCTTCTTCTAGTTTCCTATTTTCTGGTCTAAGATTTAAGTTTTTGATCCTTTTTGTATATGGTAAGAGATAGGGGTCTAGTTTCATGCTTCTGTATGTGGATATGCAGTTTTCTCAGCATCATTTACCACAGAGACTGCCCTTTCTCCGTTGTGTGTTCTGTCTTTGTCAAAAATCACTTGGCTGTAAATGTGTGGATTTCCGTGTTCTCCGTTCTGTTCCTTTAGTCTGTGTGACAGTTTATATGCCAGTACCATGCTGTTTTGGTTACTACACCTTGGTAGTATTTTTTGAAGTCAGGTACTGTGATGCCTCCAGCTTTGTTTTGCTCATAATTTCTGTGGCTGTTTGGGGTCTTTTGTGGGTCAATATGAATTTTAGGATTTTTTTTATGAAGACTGTTGTTAGTATTTTGATAGAGATTGCACTGAATCTGTAGATTGCTTTGGGTGATATGGACATTTTAACAATACTCTTCCAATCCATGAACATGGGATATCTTTCCATTTAGTCATGTCCTCTTTAATTTCTTTCACTGGTGGTTTATAGCTTTCATTGTAGAGATCTTTCACCTCTTTCATTAAGTTTATTCCTAGGGACTTTTTTTTTTTTTGTAGCTATTATAAATGGGATTGTGTTCTTGCTTTCCTTTTCAGATAGTTTGCTTTTGATGTATAGAAGCACTACTGATTTTTGTATGTTGATTGAGAAATAAAAGTAAAATTCTAAGCCTCCAACTGACTGAACAGACCACCTCTTAGCCAGGGAGACCCCAGAGAAACCTTAAAAGCTGAGTGCATGACCAAGAGAAGATGTTGAAATAAATGCCCTGACCGGGCACGGTGGCTCATGCCTGTAATCCCAGCACTTTGGGAGGCTGAGGCAGGCAGATGACGAAGTCAGGAGTTCAAGACCAGCCTGGTCAACATAGTGAAACCCCATCTCTACTAAAAATACAAAAAATTAGCCAGGTGTGGCTGGGATTACAGGCGCCCGCCACCATGCCCGGCTAATTTTTGTATTTTTAGTGGAGATGGGGTTTCACTGTGTTGGCCAGGCTGGTCTCCAACTCCTGACCTCATAATCTGCCCGCCTCGGCCTCCCAAAGTGTTGGGATTACAGGCATGAGCCACCGTGCCTGGCCTGTTGTTATTATTTTTAATTTGTCTTTTATTCTTCATAGCAAAAATAGGAGTGGTTTATCTACTACAGTTATAATTTTAGAGTATTCTAAATTTGTCCATGTACTTAGTTTTACCGGTGAGTTTTATACCTCAAATGTTTGCTTGTTACACATTAGCATCTTTTTCTGTCAGATTGAAGAACTGCCTTTAGCATTTTTTATAAGGCAGGTCTGGTGCTGATGAATTTCCCCAACTTTCGTTTGTCTGGGAAAGTCTTTTATCTCTTCATGTCTGAAGGATAATGTTATTGGATAAAGTATTCTTGGTTGACATTTTTTTTTTCCTTCAGCACTTTGACTGTCATCCCACTCCCTCCTAGACTGTAAGGTTTTTGCCGAGAAATTTGCTGCCAGACCTATTGGAGCTCCTTTACTTGTTATTTGCTTCTTTTCTTTTAAAAAAATTACAATTTAATTAAGTGTTTTGTAGAAATGGGAGTCTCACTATGTTGCCCAGGCTGGTCTTGAACTTCTGGCCTCAAGCAATCCTCCTACCATAGCGTCCCAAAGTGTTGGGATTACAAGCATAAGCCACCACACCTAGCCTATTCTTTTCTCTTGCTGGTTTTGTGACCTTTTCTTTGTCCTTGACATTTGAGAATTTGATTATTATATGCCTTGGAGTAGTCTTATTTTGTTAAATTTAACTGGGGACTTTTTACCTTTCTGTACCTGCATATTTGTATCTTTCTCTAGGTTTGAAAAGGTCCCTGTTATTATTGCTTTGAATAAACTTTCTACTTCCCTCTGTTCTCATTCTCCACTCCCTCTTGAATGCCAGTGACTCATACATTTGTTATTTTTATTTTTTTATTTTTTGAGACAGAGTCGTGTACTGTTCGCCCAGGCTGGAGTTCAGTGGCACAATCTTCCCACTGCAGCCTCTGCCTCCAGGGTTCAAGCAGTTCTCCTGCCTCACCCTCCTGAGTAGCTGAGATAGGCGCCTACCACCATGCCCAGCTTTTTTTTTTTTTTTTTTTTTTTTTTTTTTTAAATAGATACAGGGTTTCACCATGTTGGTCAGGTTGGTCTCGAACTCCTGACCTCGTGATCAGCCCACCTTGGCCTCCCAGAGTGCTGTGATTACAGGCGTGAGCCACCGTGCCTGGCCACATTTGTTCTTTTGACACTATCCCACGGATTCTTTAAACTTTCTTTTGTTCTTTTTCATTCTTTTTTTTTTCTTTCCTCTTCTGTATTTTCAAATATCCTGTCTTTGAGCTCACAGATTTATTTTTCTGCTTTGTAATTTCTGCTGTCGAGACCCTGTAATGCATTTTTGTTTGTTCAATGTATTTCACCTCCAGGATTTCTGTTTGATTTTTTGAAGATTATTTTAATCTCTTTGTAAAGTTTCTCACATAGATTTCCGAAATATTTCTCTGTGTTTTCTTCAAGTTTGTTGGGCTACCTCAAAACAACTATTTTGAATTTCTTGTATTAGATTATACTTCTCCATCTCTTCAGGATGGGTCACTGGCACCTTATTTAGTTGGTCTGGTGAGGTCATAGTTCCCTCAATGTTATTGATGCTTTCCAATGTATGTCAATATCTGGGCATTAAAAAAATAATATTTATTCCAGTTTTTGCAATCTGGCCTTGTTTGTACCTGTCCTTCAGAGGGCCTTCCAGGAATTCAAAGGAGCCTGACTGTTGAGTTCCCTAAGCCTGTGGTCACTGTAGCCCTCTTAGCACTAGAGGGCACTCTAAGCCTGTGTAGCTGGGACTTTGTTATAGACTCCAATGTCGCTGGCCCAGATGGACCTGAGTAAGACCCAGGGAGAGTTCCCCACCTTGTGTGGTAATGCTGGCCAGGGCCCTGAACCAGGTGCTGGTTTTGTTGTTGTGGGCTTGCTACTGGGTTCCAAGGAAAAGTCCCATGCACAATTCCTTCTCCTTCCCCCAAGCAGATGGTGTCTTTCTCTGCACCATGTTGCCTAAAGTTGGAGGGAAAGGTGATGTGGGCAATCCTGTGGCTGCCACAACTGATGCTATGTAGGGTTACACCTGAAGCCTATGGCCTCCTGACCAGGGTGGACATGGGTCATGCTCAAAGCCCAGGCTGCTACCATGCTGAAATTTATTTGGGGCCCAAGAACGCTTTAGCTGGCCAATGATGTGAGAATCACATTCATCCTGATGGGGGTGGTGAGTTCTTTTCTGGTGCTTAGTGTGGGTCCACAGTCTTTGTCCATGAGTACAGGCGTGGAATTAGGCTGTGAGGTTTTTTCTGGTTCTGTGTATTACTGTGGCAGACTTAGTACTGGGTTCTAAGGCAAAGTCCCATGTCCACTAACCTCCTCTTCTGCCATGTGGACAGTGTCTCTCATCACTACCTAGGGTTGGGGGAGGGTTGGTGCAGATAATATGAAGCTGGCCTTCCTATTCTCTTTAATGCATCTTCTTCTCCTTGTAAAATCTAGTACTTTTATCTATCAACTGGTTTTCCTAGCTCTAGTGAAGATATTTTCTTGTGTGGATAGTTGTTCAAATTGATGTTTCTGTGGGGAACTGTCACTGAAGGGTCCTATTCTGTCATCTTGCTGTGCCTCTGTGTTACTGATCTGTTGTTTGTTTGTTTGTTTATTTTGAGATGGAGTCTTGCTCTATCACTCAGGCTGGAGTGCAGGGGCGCCATCTTGACTCACTGCAACCTCTGCCTCCCAGGTTCAAGCGATTCTTCCTGTCTCAGTACTCCAAGTATCTGGGACTACAGGCCTGCATCAACCTCCAGGTCTGGCTAATTTTTCTTGTATTTTTAGTAGAGATGGGGTTTTGCAGTGGTGGCTAGGCTGGTCTCAAACTCTTGACCTCAGGTGATTCGCCCACCTCAGCTGAACAAAGTGCTGGGATTACAGGCGTGAGCCATTGCACCCAGCCTGTTGTTTGTTTGTTTATTTTATTTTTTATTTTTTGAGATGGAGTCTCACTCTGTCACCCGGGCTGGAGTGCACTGGTGCGATCTCAGCTTACTGCAACCCCTGCCTCCTGGGTTCAAGCGATTCTCCTGTCAGCCTGCTGAGTAGCTCGGATTACAGGTGCCCGCCACCATGCCTGGCTAATTTTTGTATTTTTAGTAGAGATGGGGTTTCACCATGTTGGCCAGGCTTATCTCGAACTCCTAACCTCAAGTGATCCACCTGCCTTGGCCTCCCAAAGTGCTGGGATGAGCCAGCCACCGCGCCCGGCCTGTTGTTTATTTTTTATATGAAATTTAGGATCTCACCTTGTCTAGTTCAATTGCAAGAACTTGTTACTGTTTTTAATAGGATCATGTGGATTGACTTAGGGAGAAACCACAACTTATGCTGTAGAATTTTCTAACCAAGAACATACTAGTTTCAATCTTTCTTTTTGTATTTTTAAAGTTTTCATATGTCTCTCACATTTCTTGTCAGATTTATTTCTGAGTATTTTAAGGTTTTTGTTACTTTTGTAAATAGGTTTTTCCTTCTCTTATATCTTCTGATTATTTTGTATGTATTAAAGCTATTGATTGCTGTGAATTAATTTTGCATCTATTTTTTTGGTTGATTCCCTAGACCTGCACTACTAATTTAGTAGCTGCTAATACATGTACCTATCTTAATTTCTTTCTTTCTTTTTTTTTTTTTTTTTTTTTTTGAGATGGTGTCTCGCTCTGTTGCCCAGGCTGGAGTGCATTGGCATGATTTTGGCTCACTGCAGCCTTCACCTCGATCTGTAAACGATTCTCCTGCCTCAGCCTCCCAAGTAGCTGGGATTACAGGCGCCTGCCACCATGCCTGGCTAATTTTTGTATTTTTAGTAGAGTTTGGGTTTCCCCATGTTGGCTAGGCTGGTTTCGAACCCCTGACCTCAGGTGATCCACCCATCTCGGCCTCCCAAAGTGCTGTGATTATGGGCGTGAGCCACCACACCTGGCTTTTTTATAGCTTTTGAGCTGAGATAGATATGTTTTTGCAATACTAAGGAAGTATCCAACTATTCCTAGCTTATAGCGTATTCTTATCCAGAATGTGTATTTCAGAGTCTTTGGAGATGATTTCATTCATTCATACATCCATCTATCTATTTTTGGGCTAATATTGAACTATTCTTGCAATCCTGGAATAAATCCTATAATATATATTTACGATTCTGATGTACTGTTCTTTTAATGTGTTGTTGGAGTCCACTTATATTTTAGAATTTTGCATCAACATTTGAATTTTTCTGTGGTTTTTGCTTTCACAATATATTCTTTAGGTTTTGTTATCAATGTTCTACTCCTTTTATAGGAAAGAAAGGTGGTACTTTTCCTTTTCAAGGTTTATGAATAGTTAAAAAGGTAATAAAAACTTGATACCTGTTAAATTGGCAAAATTTAGGAAGCCAGATGATGCCAGATTTTGGCAGGACTTTGAGGATATTGGAACCATTGTAGGTTCCTATGACTCAGCAATGTTTGCATAGGTTATGAGAGAACATGTAAGGAATTGTTTATTAAGGCATTATTTGAAGTGGCAATGAGTTGGAGAACATTCCTGAATCCATGACTGAGAATGGATAGGTAAAATGTGGTAGTTGCACACATGAAATATTAATACTATGCAAGAATTGAAATCAACACATTAAATACCTAGGCAGAATACTGAGTGAAAAACTTTTTTTTTTTTTTTTTTTGAAACAGAGTCTCGCTGTGTCGTTGAGGCTGGAGTGCAGTGGCACGATCTCAGCTCACTCCAACCTCCCACTCCTGGGCTTAAGAGATTCTCCTGCCTCAGCCTCCCTAGTAGCTGGGACTACAGGTGCCTGCCACCATGCCCAGCTTATTTTTTTGTATTTTTAGTAGAGACAGAGTTTCACTCTGTTGACCAGGCTGGTCTTAAACTCCTGACCTCATGATCTGCCCATAAAATGAGACATGTTACTATTTGTAAATTAAACAACATATACAGTATATAACTACAATATATAAAACAATAACTTTTTGCAAGAACACATACAAACAAAAATATATACTCTAAGCATATCAGAATGATTTTGGTGGGACAGCGAAATGGGGATGAAAAGTAAAAAAATTTGAGAGCCAGACATGGTGGCTCACACCTGTAATCTCAGCACTTGGGGAGGCTGCGGCAGGAGGATTACTTGAGCCCAGGAGTTTGAGTCCAGACAGGGCAACATAGAAAAAAAAAAAAAAAAAAAAAGCCAGGCGTGGTGCTGCACACCTGTAGTCCTAGCTACTTAGGAGGCTGTGGTGGGAAGATTGCTTGAGCCTGGGAAGTCGAGGCTGTGGTGAGCTGTGATCACGCCACTGCACTCCAGCCTGGGTGACAGAGCAAGACCCTGTTTCAAAAAAAAATTTTCTTTTCAATCATCTTTTAAAGTTGGATATAATAATCCTTTTAAATTGACAAGGCTTGGTGTTTCAGCAGGGGATTAGTTCTTTGAAAAACTTCTTCAATGGAAAATGGTCTGTTAAGATCAGGGTTTAGCAAAATATGGCCCTTTGGCCAGATGTGACCTGCTTCCTGTTTTTGTAAATAAAGTTTTACTGGAATACAGTCATGCCCATTCATGTACATGGTCGTGTTCCCACTACAGTGGCAGAGAGTAGAGTAGCTGTCACTACTCAAATGGCCCACGAAGCCTTAAATATTTAGTATCTAGCTCCCTACAGAAAAAGTTTGCCAACCTTTGGTTTAGATTTTTCGTCTCTCCTGGAGCCAGTTTTGATTCTAACTTGTTCATTTCTGTGTATATTGTGATCAATTTCTTTTTGCTGTGATAGTTTCTCAGTCTTTTCTTGCTTCTTGGTCAGTAATTTTTTGGAATGTGTTTTATCTGCTGTTACTTTCTTTTTTATTTTTTTTTTCATGTAAGACAGGTAATGTGCTCACTTAACAAGGTTTGAGAGAGGCACTTCTCAGACATGTATGTGAAAACCCAATTATCATGCTTACGAACTGCAAAAGGATCGTGTCTGTGGTTTTCTCATGGTTGGATTGAAGTTATGCATTTTTTGGCAAAAAATACCATAAAAGTGATTTGCCCTTCTCAGGGTTGACAGATTAGGCAAAGAAAAATACAGGATGCTAGTTAAATTCAAATTTTAGAGAGACAACAAATAGTTTTATAGTGTAAGTATGTCTCACGCAATACCTTATTCTCAGTGCATTGTATCAGAGGTTACTGGATACCAATCTATCCTATTTCTGATGATGTAAACTTTGATGTTAAGGTGGTATTTGGGAGTCTCTCCACTGAATGTTGCTATTTTGCCCTTTATGATTAATAAACATGGCTGAATGTGGTGGCTCACGCCTGTAATTCCAGTGCTTTGGAAAGATGAGGCAGGAGGATCACTTGAGTCCAATATTTTGAGATCAGCCTGGGCAGCATAGTGATACGCCATCTCTACACACACACACACACACAAAAGCTATGTTGGTGGTGCATGCCTGTGGTCCCAGCTACTTGGGAGGTTGTGGTGGGAGGATCGCTTGAGACTGGAGGGGAATGGAGGTTACAGTGAGCCATGATTGCACCATTGGCCTTGGATAGAGGAAGACCCTGTCTCAAAAAGTCTTGGAAACTGGCTGGGCACGGTGGCTCACGCCTGTAATCCCAGCGCTTAGGGAGGCAGAGGTGGGTGATCATGAGGTCAGGAGTTCAGGACCAGCCTGGTTAGTATGGTGAAACCCCGTCTCTACTAAAAATATAAAAATTAGCCAGGCATGGTGGCCAGCTACTCAGAAGGCTGAGACAGGAGAATAGCTTGAACCCGGGAAGCGGGGGTTGCATGGAGCCGAGATGGTGCCACTGCAGTCCAGCCTGGGAGACAGAGCAAGACTCCATCCCCTGCCCTCTCCCCCCCAAAAAATCTTGGAGACTATGGAAAATCCTGTTTTTCCTCAAACTTTCATCCACTGATTTTAGTGTCTACTAGTGTGTCTTATCTGTAAAAATTATTGTGATATTTTAGTGGCAATTTTGTATTCTCTTCATTTCTTCTACATTTATTTATTTATTTACTTATTTATTTATTTTATTTATTTTTTTGAGACAGAGTCTCATGCTCTATTCCCCAGGCTGGAGTGCAGTGGTGCAATCTCGGCTCACTGCAAGCTCTGCCTCCCAGGTTCATGCCATTCTCCTGCTTCAGCCTCCCAAGTAGCTGGGACTACAGGCGCCCACCACCACGCCCAGCTAATTTTTTGTATTTTTGGTAGAGACAGGGTTTCATCGTGTTAGCCAGGTTGGTCTCGATCTCCTGACCTCATGATCTGCCCACCTCGGCCTCCCAAAGTGCTGGGATTACAGGCATGAGCCACTGCGCCTGGCTTTCTTCTACATTTATTAATTGGAACTTTTCTCTAAGAAAGTACAGTCCCTTCTTCCACCACTTAATTTATTCAACTATTTAGTTTTTTTCAGTTTGGAATCATATTCTTTGGGGAATAATTCAATACGGTACTGTCATTATTAATTTCATTGTTCAGCTTGTTCCAGCTTTAATTATTTGGAGTTCTTTCAGCTTGGGTCTTGTGTCCTTTGGACATGCCTTTTTTGTTTTTTTTTGTTTTTTTGGTTTGTTTTGTGATAGGGTCTTGCTCTGTTGCCCAGGCTAGAGTGCAGTGACACAGTGATGGCTCACTGCAGCCTTGACCTCCCTAGGCGCTGGTGATCCTCCCATCTCAGCCTCCTGATTACCTGGAGTACAGATGTGCGCCACCATGCCCAGCTACTTCTTGTATTTTTGTTTTCTAGAGATGGGGTTTTACCTGTTGCCCAGGCTGGTGTTGAACTCCTGGGCTCAAGGGATCTGCGCACCTCTGCCTCCCAGTGTTGGGATTACAGACATGAGCCACCGTGCCTGACCCTTGAGCACTTCTTTAATTGATTTTTTATTGTTGTTGTTATAATCCATTGGCTTTAGTATATTCATAGAGTTGTGTATCCATCAGCAATTTTAGGACATTTTCATTACCCCCTAAAAATCCACATGCCACTAGTTATTCCCTAAGTTCACCATTCCCCAGCCCTTGGCAACCACGAGTCTACTTTCTATGCCTATGGATTTGCCTATTCTGGACATTTCATATAAATGGAATCATACAATATATGATCCTTTTTGATGGCTTCTTTCTCTTAGCATAATGTTTGCAGGATTGTGTTAGTTTCCTGGAATTGCTGCAACAAATTACCACTCACAGAGTGGCTTCAAACAACAGAAACTTATGCTCTCATGGTTCTGTAGGCTGGAAGTCCAAAATGTTGGTGTTAGCAGCACCATATCCCTCAGAAAGCTCCTGGGAGAAGGATCTGCTCCAGGCCTCTTTCCAGGCTTCTGATGGTTACCAGCAATCCTTGGCACTCACTCCCATTTCTGTCTGTGCCTTCATGTGACATTCTTGCTCTCACTCGCGCGCTCTCTGTCTCTCTCTGTGTCTGTCTCCCTGTCTGTCCCAGTATTTAAGAGACAGGGTCTCTGTCACCTGGACCTGACTGCAGTGGTGCAATCACAGCTCATTCTTACCTGCAACACCTGACCTCAAGTGATCCTCCCGCCTCAGCCTCTCAAAGTGCTGGAATTACCAGCGTAAGCTACCACATAACTTTTTTGTTTTGTTTTGTTTTGTTTTGTTTTTTTGAGACAGTCTTGCTCTGTCACCCAGGCTGGAGTGCAATGGCACGATCTCGGCTCACTGCAACCTCCACCTCCTGGGTTCAAGCGATTCTCCTGCCTCAGCCTCCCCGGTAGCTGGGATTACAGGCATCCGCCACCATGCCCAGCTAATTTTTTGTAATTTTAGTAGAGACGGGGTTTCACCACATTGGCCAGGCTAGTCTCCTGACCTCAGGTGATCCACATGCTTCAGCCTCCCAAAGTGTTGGATTACAGGTGTGAGTCACTGTGCCCAGCTCCACATAACCTTCTTATAAGGACATTAGTCACTGGATTTAGGGACCACTCTAATCCAGTACTGTCTTATATTAACTTGGTGACATCTGCAAGGAACTTATTTTCAAATTAGGTCAAATTCACAGATACTGGGGGGTTTGGACTTTAACATATTTTCAGTGGAGACAGTGATTTAACCCCCAACAAGGGATCCTTCATGTTGTAAAATATACGAGTGCTTCATTCCTTTTTATGGTGAGTAATACTCCATTGTATGAATAAACCACATTTTATTTATCCATTCTTCAGCTGATGGGCCTTTAGAAAGTCGTTTTCTGCTTTTTGCCTACTAGTAAATATTGCTGCTGTGAACATCCCTGTAAAGCTTTTGTATGGATATGTTTTCGTTTCTCTTGGGTATGTATCTAGAGTCGAACTGCAGGATCATAGAGGAACTGCCAGACTGTTTTCACGGTGGCTGTCCTATTTTACCTTCCCACGAGCAGTGTATGAGCAGTGTGTTTCTCTCCGTCCTCACCGACTGTTGCTATGGCCTATTTTGGATGACAGCTGTCCTGGCAGATGGGAAGTACTACCTTATTGTGGCTTCAGTTCCATTGCCCTGATGGCTAATGGTGTTGAGCATCTTTTCACGTGCCTTTGCCCATTTATACATCTTCTTTGGAGAAATAGCTAGTCAGATATTTTGTCTATTTTAAGGTTTGGTTATTTGTCTTTTTAAGAGTCCCTTAGCAAATATATAATTCACAGAAAATGTCCTCCCATTCTTTGTGTCTGTTCACTATCTTGATATAGTGCCCTCTGAAGCCAAAAGTTTAATGATGTCCAGTTTATTTTTTATTGTCGTTCCTTGTGCTTTGGTTTCATATCTAAGAAACGAGTGCCTAATCCAAGATCACAAAGTTTATGCCTATGTTTTCTTCTAAGAGTTTTATGCTTTTAGCTTCCACATTTCATTCTTTGACCCATTTTGAGTTAATTTTTACATATGGTGAGAGCTAGGGGTTGAATTTCATTCTTTTCCATATGGATGTCCAGTTCTCCCAACAACATGGGTTTGAAAGATTATTATTTCCCCCACTAAATTGTCTTGGCAGCCATGTCAAAGATCAGTAGACTACAGACATATGACTTTATTTCTGGACTCCTAATTCTATACCATTGATCTACATAGGTGTGAGCTGTTGCACCCAGCCTCACACTGTCTTCATTACTATAGTTTTATTGTAACTTCAGAAGTCAGGAAGTCTGCATCTTCCAACTTTGCTCTTTTTCAAGATTACTTTGACTATTCTGGGTTTCTCAGATTTCCATATGAATTTTAGGATCTGCTTGTCAATTTCTGCAAAGAAGTCAGCTGGGATTTTGATTGGGATTACTTTGATCGGTAGTTCAATTGGGGGAGCATTGCTATTTTAACAATATTAAGTCTTTAGCTCTGTGAATATAGGATGCCATTGTGTTTATTTAGGCTTAATTTCAACAATGTTTTGAAGTTTTCAGAGTACAAGTTTTATGCTTATTTTATTAAATTTATTCCTAAGTATTTTATTCCTGTTGACGTTATTATAAATGAAATTGTTTTCACTTCATTTTCAGTTTCTTCATTGCTATTATGCCGAAATAAAATTGATTTTTGTATATTGTTCTTGTCTCCTATACCCTTGGTGAATTCATTTATTAGTTCTAATGTTTTTTTTAAAATAGATTCCTTCAGATATTCTATATGCAAATCATGCCGTCTGCCTTTGTTGCTGTTGTCTTGCCAGTTGTGCTGACTACAATCTCCAGTACAATGTTTATTAGATGTGGTGAGAGCGGATGTCCTTGTCTTACTCCTGATTTGAGGAGGAAGGTATCCATCTTTCACCATTAAGTGTGATGTTAGCTGTGGATGTTTTATAGCTGATCTTTGTCAGGTTGAGGAAATTCCCTTATATTCCTAGTTTTTTGAATTTTTATCATGAAAAGGTACTGGATTTAGTCAAATACTTTTTCTGGTGTCTACTGAGATCATCTTACGGGTTTTTTTTCTTTTATTAATATAGTGCATTGCATTGATTTTTGTATGTTGAGCCAGCCCTGTGTTTCTGTGATAAATCCTACTTGCTCATGATATATGATCTTTTTTTATGTGTTGCTAGATTTCAGTTTACTAGTGTTTTGTTGAGGATGTGTGTGTGTGTTCATGGGGGATATTGGTCTAGAGTTTACTTGTGATGTCTTTGCCCAGTTTTTGTATCAGGGTAACTCTGGCCCTATAGAATGAGTTGGCAAGTGTTCCCTCCTGATTTTTTGAAGCATCTAGGAAGGATTGGTATTAATTCCTTAAATGTTTGGTAGATTTTACTAATGAAGCTATCTTGAAATTTTCTTTGATCACTAATTTAATATCTTAAATTTGTAAATAAAATATGTACTAAGTTTTTTTTTTTTTTTTCCTGTCGCCCAGGCTGGAGTGCAGTGGTGCCGTCTGGACTCACTGCAAGCTCCACCTCCTGGGTTCACATCGTTCTCCTGCCTCAGCCTCCCGAGTAGCTGGGACTACAGGCGCCCGCCACCACGCTTGGCTAATTTTTTTGTATTTTTTTAGTGGAGACGGTTTCACTGTGTTAGCCAGAATGGTCTCGATCTCCTGACCTCGTGATCCACCTGCCTCCTCCCAACGTGCTGGGATTACAGGCGTGAGCCACTGCGCCCGGCCTGTACTAAGATGTTTTATTTCTCCTTGAGTCAGTTTAACTTTTGAGTCACTAATTTATGTTACTGAATTTGTTGGCATATAGTTCATAATATTAATTCATTTGTTTTTATTTATTTTCCCAGACGTTTTTAAAGCTAAAATTTCCCTCAGCATTGCTTCAACCATTTCCCATAGCTTGTGACATGTGTTTTCATTTTTAATATAATTTTGCGATTTCTGTTTGTATTTCTTCCTTGATTCAATTGTTGTTGAGAATTTCTTAAAACATTTTTGAGGCCAGGTGCAGTGGCTCATGCTTCAAACTCCTGGACTCAAGGGACTCTCCCGCCCAGCCTGCCACGCACCTGTACTACAGGCACAGTTACCTTTCCAGTTGTGTTTTCTTGTAATACCGTTGTACTCCTCCATCTCCCAGTGTATCTTTGATCCATAAAGCATAAGGGATCCATTTTGGTATGTCTGTGAAATGGGTCTCTATGCAAGCTTTTGTTTTTTTTTCAGATGGCTGCCCATTTGTCTCAGCAATACTTATTAATTTATGGATATTTATTTTTGGAAGTCATCAGTTCAGCACTGGGAACAGATTAGATTACCTAGGAATACATTGTGGAGTGAGAAAATAGGGCCTAGGCCTGAATTTTGAAAGGTTCCCAAAATGTCAGCAGTTGAAGAGGATGAGTCAACAGCAACAACAACAAAAAACACTCAGAGATGAGGAGCCTCTGGAAGTGGTTCTGTCAGTAAAAGGGAGAGACTGGCTACGTCAAAGCTTGCCGAGAGATTCAGGAAGTGTAGGACAGAAGTTGCTCACAAGATCCAGCCACACGGACACCGTGGACCTTGGTGACTGCTGTTTGGAGGAGTGACGAGGGCAAATGTTAGATTAGGGTGGGTTCAGAAGTCAGCAAGAAGTGGGAGATGGCAAACAGCAAGACTAGTTGCAAGAAGCTTATCTGTGAAAGGCAGGAGAGTGAAGAGGAAGGTTTTAAAGATGAGAGAAACCGACACAGGGGCTCACACCTGTAATCCCAAAACTTTGGGAGACTGCAGAGGGGAGGATCACTTGAGCCCAGGAGTCTAAGTCCAACATGGGCAACAGGTTGAGATCCTGCCTTTACAATTTTTTTTTTTTTTTTGAGATGGCGTCTCGCTCTCTTGTGCCCAGGTCGGAGTGCAGTGGCACAATCTCAGCTCACTGCAACCTCTGCCTCCTGGGTTCAAGCGATTCTCCTGAGTAACTGGGATTACAGGCGCTGCCACCACACCCGGCTAATTTTTTGTATTGTTAGTAGAGATGGGTTTCACCATGTTGGTCAGGCTGGTCTTGAACTCCTGACCTCAGGTGATACACCGCCGCGGCCTCCCAAAGTGCTGGCATTATAGGCGTGAGCCACTGCTAGGCCCCCAAAGTGTTTTAAAAATTAGCCAAGTATTGTGGCTAATAGTAAGGATCCAGTGAAGAGGAAGAGGTGGAAGCAACAAGTGAAGGGACTGGTGATCAGTAGTGAAGGGCTTCTGACAGGGCAGCGTGAGAACTAAGCCTGAGGCAGAAGGGCCTGCTTTGTTGCAGCAGGTGAGGAGATGAGGATGGAGAGAGGACTCTCTTTGTTTCCTCCTTTATTGTGATCAGAGCAGCAATAGGTTAGAGGTGATGATGGAGGTAGGATGGAGGGTGCCTGTGAGTTCCAGCAGAGGTCAAGGGTCATGTTGTTGAGGAGCCTGCTGAGGTGGAGGTGTGGTGACCACATTGCAGATCCAGAGGGTCACCCCATCTAATCCCCAGTTAGGACCTTTAGCTTGGCTGCCGCACCTGGGGTGGGGGCCAAGCGTTCAGCTTTTCATAGCCTGTTACTTTTCCTCCCATCCCATCTTCCACATTTATTACCCTGCTAAACCCCCTCTAGCCATGGCCTCATTCCTGTTGCCCGGGTGGTGCAGAGAGCCTCTCATGCACTGATCCCTGGTACCCCCCAGCTTGGAAGGCTGGCAGAGCACCCCATACTCTCAGGCCCTGGTTGTTCTGATCCCTGTTGGAACTCCCCTGTAAGCAGCCTCTGCCTGTGTGGCTTAGAAGGTGAGCAGAGATCATCTAGATACTAATTTCTATTGCTGTGGTCTTCTTGGGGGAGTGTCCAGCCTCTGGTATTCCCATCTGGGAAGACCATTGCAGTTGATTCATCTTATTGGAAGCTGTGAGATGCAGTTCAGAGGCAAAGGAGATAATTTTGTGCTTGCCTTCTGGCTCAGTCCTGAGTATCCTGTCTTCTGCAGGGTTACACAAACTTGCCTGACTCCAGGGATGTATGGATAGGGGATGAGCGAGGCGGCCTTTCTGCAGTGAGGAAGAACTCCGCCTACGGTGAGTTGCGGGGAGTGTTGGGGATAGCCAGCTGCCTGGCTGGGGACTTGGGGGCTGATGGCTGCTGGATCTTAGTGGGTCACTGGTCTGCGGGAGAGCTGTTGCTGTCCTGAGGCCCTGATGTTCAGTGTCGTCACAGGGTCTCCACCTATTTCTTGTAGGCCGCAGAGCCTCCCTGGGCAGTTGCTGCTGTTCACCATCCAGTCTGTCCAACTCGGGGACCTGCTTTTCCTCTTCCTACCAGGATTTGGCCAAGCACGTTGTGGACACTTCTATGGCTGACGTGAGTGACTGCTCCACCTGTCCCCACCATTCCTTTGCCCAGACCTCTGCTGGGTGTGCAGTAAGAGAAAGTAGGAACAAAGCTGGACAGATGAGGAGCCCAGGGCTTATGGGCTCTTCATCTTGAGAAAAGTGGTTCTTCATCTTGAGAAAAGGGGAATTCAGGCCAGGTGTAGTAGCTCATGCCTGTAATCCCAACATTTTGGGAGGCTGAAGCGGGAGGATCACTTGAGGTCAGTAGTTCGAGACCAGCCTGGGAAGCATAGCAAGACCCTGTTTCTACAAAAAAATAAAAACATTAGGCCAGGCGTGATAGCTCACACCTGTAATCCCAGCACTTTGGGAGGCTGAGGTGGGAAGATTGCTTGAGTCCAGGAGTTCAAGACCAGCCTGGACAACATGGTGAGATTCTGTTTCTACCAACAAATACAAAAAGATAGCCGGGTGTGGTGGTGTGTACCTGTAGTCCTAGAGACTGGGAGGCTGAGGTGGGAGGATCGCTTAACCCCAGGAGGTTAACGCTGCAGTGAGCCATGATTACGCCACTCCACTCCAGCCTGGGTGACAGAGCTAGACCCTGTCTCAAAAAAAAAGAAAAGGGGAATTGAGCAGAGGCAGGCCAGACTGACTAACCCAGGGGCTTAGTTTTTACGATGCCTCCTAATTTGGGTGTGGCCATTGTGTCCCCAGGTAATGGCTGCTTGTTCGGATAATTTGCACAACCTCTTCAGCTGCCAGGCAACAGCTGGCTGGAAGTAAGTTTGTGTAGGGTCCTTTGTACAGTGTCTGTCTTGGTCCTAAGCTTGTCACTCTGCTTGGCTTCTCTCCTCCCTTCCCTTACCTGGATTCCTCGAGTCTTCACTCTCAGCCCCTCCTTTGTGACCCTTGGAGCCCATTTTTGACTCCCTCCTATTTTCTGTGCTTGGTGTCTCCCCCCAGCTACCAGGGTGAGGAGCAGGCGGTGCAGCTTTACTACAAGGTGTTTTCTTCCACTCGGCATGGCTTTCTGGGGGCAGGTGTGGTGTCCCAGCCGCTGTCTCACGTGTGGGCAGCTGTCAGTGACCCCACTCTATGGCCCCTGTATTACAAGCCCATCCAGACAGCAAGGCTGCATCAGCGAGTGACCAACAGCATCAGCCTGGGTGAGCCCAGGGAAGAAAGGCTTCCACAGGGCCTGGTTTCTGGTGTGCCCAGTGGGGTCTTGCTGGGGGAGAGAGGTGGAGGGTTGGAGGCAGCCCTATTGGGAGGCCAGGTACTCAGGTTACTTTGATTGCTCAGCCTAGGTTGAGCTAGGTGTTGGGTGATGGTGGGGGGCTCCCTGACCGGGAAAGCTTTAGGACTAGGTCTGTCCATGGGCCTCCTGACCCTCCTTATCCCTGTCCCTCCAGTGTACTTGGTGTGCAACACTACCCTGTGTGCACTGAAGCAGCCGCGGGATTTCTGTTGCGTCTGCGTAGAAGCCAAAGAGGTGCCTGCCTTGGTGGTAAAGACGTTGTGGGAAGAACTTGGGCTGAAGTGTCATGAGAAACAATCTATATGGGCATCAGGTCCTTTAGGGGAAGGAGGGCAACTTGGGGCTGGAGCCAGAGTAGGGGTGACTTGAAGGCTGGCCCAGTGTTGCCTTTCACCATACTGTCTACACGGGAGCCTGTTCCTGTTTTGTCCACACCACACAGGCAGGACTCCCATTTCCCTCTGTCCCTAGGGTCACCTGTCTGTCATGGCAGCCCAGTCTGTGTATGATACATCCATGCCAAGACCCAGCAGAAAAATGGTTCGCGGGGAGATCCTGCCCAGTGCCTGGATCTTGCAGCCCGTCACTGTGGAAGGGAAGGAAGTCACCAGAGTCATCTACTTGGCCCAGGTGATAACTCCTTTGTGGCCGGCCTCACAGC
This sequence comes from Rhinopithecus roxellana, assembly GCF_007565055.1. Taxonomy (NCBI): domain Eukaryota; kingdom Metazoa; phylum Chordata; class Mammalia; order Primates; family Cercopithecidae; genus Rhinopithecus; species Rhinopithecus roxellana. The sequence continues at coordinate 29,802,265 of NC_044553.1, forward strand.
ACAGGCTGACTTGGTCCCACAGCCCCCTGGGATTTTTCTCTCTCACTGTTGAACATCCTCCAGTGCCCAGGCCCTTTGGCCTCAGACCTGGAGACTCAAGGGCTTCCTGGGCTTGCCGTAAAGGGAGTCACTGGGGAATTGGAGAGAAGGGAATGAGACAGGCGTTCATCAATCTTTTCTGAAGCTGCTGTTACCAAATACCTAGTGACCTGCATCCTGTGGGTGATCCCAGTGTCCTTAGGAGACAGATGAGTCATTGTGAGGCAAAAGCAGCAACCTTGGCAGAGCAGAGTGATGACCTGTTTGGTTCACCTCTCCCCTCCCAGTCCCTTGACTTGTACTTTGTCACTAGGAGGTGAACGCCAGTGCTTAGATCTGAATAGCAGAGCCCAGGGGCCTGTAAACACGAAGCCACAATCTGAGGTGCTTCTCCCATCACCACAGGCTGAGGGAACTCCATGGGGCTGGAGTGCGCCTGGCACACTCTCTCAAATCTATTTGCACCTTAAATTCTTCTCTCTCTGCTTTCAGGTGGAACTTGGTGCTCCAGGCTTCCCACCTCAGCTCCTGAGCTCTTTCATCAAACAGCAGCCACTGGTAATAGCCAGATTGGCTTCCTTCCTTGGTAGCTAGCATCTCACCGTCAAGATGGTGCTGCCGAGATGCAGACCCAGGCTGCTCAAGAGAGACACTGTGGCAGCTCTTTGTTACTTTCTATACCCCAGTGCAGGAAAAGCTGATGCTGCCTGCTGTGGCCAACTGGGGCAGACAGCACTGGCCCACGGATGCCAGCAAAGCCCGGTCAGTACTTGGTCACAGCTGGCACCAGTGCAGAGCAAACGGCCTGAGCTCCTGGCCCAGGCTATCCAGAGTGAATGCAGCTCAGCTCCCCTTTTGGATTTCCACCTTTCCTTCCTGTTTCTGGGACTCTGCAGCAAAGAGGCCACTTAAGGACGGGGACTGGGCACAGCCAGCAGAGCCAGGGGACTGCAGTGCTTTGGCAAGGTGCTTCCGCAGGCTGGTAGGGAATCAGGCAGCCACTGGCCAAGACTCTGCTCTGAATCTACCTCCAGCATTCAGCTCTACTGTGTGATGGGACGTTAAAAATACCAAAACAGAAAGAGGGTTCAAAAAACAGCTGCACAAACCAGAATACGGATTCAGAATCTTTTCTCCCTCTTGAATTTTTGCAAAATACTTTCTTATTGATTTTTTTTTTTTTTCTCCCTTTCCCTCCCAGGAGAAGACACTTGGGTCTTGGCATGAGTCGGGGTGTTGAGCGACGATGCTCTGATACGGAGCCGTTACTCTAGAGCTTGGTCAGATGGAAGACACTGTAGAACCAGGTTGGACAGATTTGGGGTCAGGGTCGGGGGCTGAGCTCTTTTGAGGACTGGTGGGAGCGGCAGCCAGATGCTGGTTGCTGACAAGGCAAGAGGAATTTCAGAGATTAAACATTGTCCTTTGACGGAGAGGAGGTGAATGAACTCCCAGAGGAGGGGAGTGGCTTGTTGGGAGGAAGCTCAGTTCCAGAACTGACCTCAGTGCACTTGGGAGGCGTGGAGTCCTGAGCATTCTATGATTTCTGCTCTGGCCCCACCTATCCTGGGATGGGATTGGATGGGATGGAGAGTGGGTTCAGTTTTCTTATACTTTAACCTGGCTGAACATGAACTCTGAATATTCTGTTTACCTGGAAGTGGTAGGGGTGGGAAAGATTCTCATCTTTAGTTCTCGTGCCCAAAATCTTTGGTAGATGGAGGGTAACTGGGGATTCAGAAGATGTGGTAGAAGGTATATTTCTGTATAGTGTGGCAGAGATGTATTTTTCTAAAGTGTTGGCAGGGCATTTTTCCCTCTTACCTCAGACTAAGTTATTTATATATTGTTGATTGAAGGTTTTTAAAAATTGCTTTTAAACTTCTTTTTCTCGGGTAAATTTTTTTGGTGACATGATATATTTAACACCCTATTTATATACTCCTACCTCTTTTCATATAAATCTCTTACTAAGACTACTGACCAAAAAAGTCAGAACATTTTAAATTGAAAGTCCTCTGTGTACTTTATCTAGTGAAGAGTAGATGAAATACTGCACCGGGATAGCCTAAGTATGTGATTCGAGCTTGGCAGAGGTAGCTGGAGATCACACTGGCAATACCCACTCATAGCCGTCTCAAAGATTCAGTTTACATGTAGGTACAGTTTCCCATGAACTTGGCATTACTTCGCAGGGTAAATAGCAACCAGGTAAGTTGCTCAACTGTAGCCCAAGTAAGAACTGAAGGGGAGGATCCAGAGCCGTCACTGCCACACCTAACACTGGCCACAGTGCCCTGGGGCTTCTGAGGCAGAGCCACCTATGGGAATCTGAGTTGGGGGATAACCAGGAGGTGACCCTGTCCGCCTTAATAGAGAAGCCAGCTGGGCGCGGTGGCTCACGCCTGTAATCCCAGCACTTTGGGACGCCAAGGCAGGTGGATCACCTGAGGTCAGTTCGAGACCAGCCTGGCCAACATGGTGAAACCCAGTCTCTACTAAAAATACAAAAAATTAAACCAGGCATGGTAGTGCACACCTGTAATCCAGCCACTCGGGAGGCTGAGGCACAAGAATCGCTTGAATCTGGGAGGTGGAGGTTTCAGTGAGCCAAGATTGTGCCGCTGCACTCCAATCTAGGCGACAGAGTGAGACTCCGTCTCAAAAAAAAAAAAAAAACCACACACCAGACCTGACTGAATCAGCAACCGAAAAGATTGAGAGGGATCTTGTAGCAAAAAGCAAAAGTGGAGTCAGATTTTGGTTTCACGGGGTGGTTCTCATACTTTTGTGTATATCAGCATCACCTGAAGGCTTTCTTATGCCCCCAGGCTGGGCCCTACCCCAAGTTACTGGTTTGGTCGCCCCAGGGAGGGACCAGAGAATTTGTGTTAACAAGAAGTCCCAGGGGACCCTGAAGTTTGCTGGTCTGGGGACCACATTTTATAAACAGCTTTGACACAGAGCAGACATACAGAAAAGAATCTGATGAGTTCACTGACCCACTAGCTGCCTATCTCCATAATCCTTAGAGTAGCCTCCCACAGACCAGCAGGAAGTTCCCTTCATCGGGAGCATGTTCAATTTCCATTCAGATTCCCAAGAATTTGTTTTTAACTCAGTGGGCCTTAAGCCAGGCCTGGGTTATGGCCCAGCCCTTCAGTCTCAGCATCCTTAGGGGTTTCAGGTTTTCCTCTCCTGCCCATCGTGTGTCACACACCTTAGCTGGGTCGTCTTGAACAAGTCAAGAAGTAGCCATGAGCCTGACGCTGACCCTAAGCTTCCTGGGGGCAGTGCTGTGGTTTAATCACAACCAATGCTGGTCTCTGGGCATAGAAAGCTTTTTTTTTTGAGACAAGGTGTCACTCTGTAGCCCAGGCTGGACTGAAGTGGCGTGATCATGGCTCACTGTAGCCTTGACCTCCTGGGTTCGGGTGATCCTCTGACCTCAGCCTCCCAAGTAGCTGGGACCACAGACATGGACCAACACTCCTGACCAATTTTCTTTTGTATTTTTTATAAAGATGGGGTTTCCCAATGTTGCCTGGGCTGGTTCAAACTCCTGAGCACAAGTGATCCTCCCACCTTGACCTCCCAAAGTGCTGGGATTACAGGTGTGAGCCACCGTGCCCGGCCGAGAAAGCATTCCTTAAAGCTTTTTTGGTTCCCGGGCATTCAGAACAAATTGGATTTAAAGGATAAAGATAAAGGCCTTTGAAAATGAAGAGATCAGGGGAAAAGGTTCAGATGCAGAAACTTTAAGTAGCTGAGCTGAGGAGAAGGGAAAGGCATGGTATTTGGGAGAAGTATGATTACAAGGTGGTGACAGAAAAACTCCCGTTTTTCACTTTCTACGTTGATGGGGTTTCCTGGCTCTACCGTGGTCACACAAGTGGATCCCATTAGGTCCTCCTGAGGATTATATTACCAGCCCAGCTCCTGGCGGTAATGCACATGACCAGAGTAGTCCTTTTTTTTTTCCTCAAAGAGATAGGGGTCTCTCTCTTGCTCAGGCTGGAGTGCAGTGGCACAAACATAGTTCACTGTAACCTCTAACTCCTGGACTCGAGCAATCCTCTCGGCCTCCCAAAGCGTTGGGATTACAGGTGTGAACCTGTGAAAATCAATGGCTCAGTTATAGAGCTCGATACTGCTGTAATCAAGAAGCAATGCTTTTGCTGTGAGAAACTCCAAGCCAAATCGAACACCCCGGCCTTAACAAGCATTAACAACACTGCCCCACCATGTGGTTCACTAGGGAATATCGTGTGTGTGGAAACTACATTATCCTAACCCTTTCTCCCACAAATAAAATGAGTTACACAGGAGAAGTCAGTACCACTGACAATAAATTAATAGATACTGCTGCCAGATACTAGCTCTCTAGAGTGGAATATACAGGCATTTCTAAGAGGCAAGGTAGCTCACTTTGTGATGGACAGAGCAAAGCCATAATTACAGCGCTCCACCTAAAGCCCACCTGAGGCTCTGCAGCCTTCTAAAGGGTTTAAAAATGACTAGACATCAAGCCCTTGTTAAAGAAAACCAGTTTATTTTAAAAAGTTCTAAATGCCCTGTGTTTGGTCCCTGGTCAAAGAGGTCTCAAGAGTTACTACCTGCACAGGGGCTTGAAGGTACGGGGTAGGGGGAAGTCAGGTTTCAGTTGGTTGAGTCCTACCTTATCTGTTGTTAGGCCTTTTTTTTTTAAGACAGTCTTGCTCTGTCACCCAGACTGGAATGCAGTGGGGCCATCTCGGCTCACTGCAACCTTCGCCTCCAGGTTCAAGCCAAGTCTCGTGCCTCATCCTCCCAGGTAGCTGGGACTACAGGCACACACCACCACGCCCGGCCAATTTTTGCATTTTTGGTAGAGATGGAGTTTCGCCATGTTGGCCAGGCTGGTCTCGAATTCCTGACCTCAAGCGATTCGAACTACCTCAGGCCTCTCAAATTGCTGGGATTACAGGCTGGTCTCGAATTCCTGATCTCAAGCGATCCGCCTACCTCAGGCCTTTCAAAGTGCTGGGATTACGGGCATGAACCACCACACCTGGCCTATGTTAGGCATTTTTAAGGAGATGGCAGTCCAGCTTCTGGTGATAAGAAAATGTAGACTCCCAAGATTCGTATTTTTTTCTTCGTGAGTTAAGCAGAAGTCATTTGCCTCTAGTCATGAGTTTCAAGACCACAAAGTTTTAAGAACTGCTGGGATAGCAAATGAGGCTTGAATTCTGTTGACAAGCCCACACACACCTCATTTCATTTAGTATCCAAGAGATCAACACCACCTCTTCTACTTCAGGACTGTCATCTGGGCTTTTCTGCCATAATCCTGAATCAGGCCAACTCTCCTCCTCCTAGGATTCGTGTGGTGGGATGCCAGGCAGCGACATCCTCCTTTCACAGAGCAGGAAGTCTGACTGTAGACCCGGCTACTCCCCACCAGTGAGGGTCCGCAGTGGGCACTTCGGCCTCCTCGTGAGGCGGGGGTCCAGGGTTCTGGTGAGATGCCCCAGGCAGGGCCACTTCTCAGCCCTAGCTCTGGGCCAGCACAGTGCCCCGGTTTGGCTGCACCAACTCACAAGCTCTTAACTGGGGTTCTGGCAGGTGGGGCTCAGCTAGAAACAGGTTAGACAGTGTTGCTAATTCTTCAGCAAAGTCCTGGAATACGTAGAAAGATGAGGAAAAAGGCAGCATGTAATTCTCAATGGCTCACCTTTATTTTTTCTCAACTGCCCTCCACACTGAAATGGACATGAAACCTTGTCTGTTAGTACTCTGGGAGGCTGAAGTTATGGCAGGGAGTGAACCCTGATGGGGGAGGCACAGCCTTTACCAGTTTTTGAGTACTACTGAGTGCATCTACTTCCATCTTGAAATTATTAGTCCCATTAAAAGATGAATTATTTTGCCTCAAATTAAAAAAAATTTACTAGCTGAGATTAACATCCAGGTTATTCTGATTTAAAAAACCCACATACTGGGCTGAGCTGCTTTCCAAATGACTGCCTTCCTTCCGTCTTCCCACTAACACAGTCCCTCATATAACAGCTACTCAAATTGGGACAATTTCAGGGTGGCCCTGAAGATTCTTGACAAAAATCCACTTAGTTTGGCCCCATCACTTGCTTCCTTTCAGGACAGATGGGATATATAAATACCTGTTCTCTCTACACATAAGACAGGAGACTCCTTACCCCTGGCCACTGGGCCTGGTGGAGGCTGCCTAGGCAGGCCTCTATCTCCATCCTTCCCATCAGACCCTTCTCCACCAGCTCCCGGAGCAAGAATAGCAGCAAGTCCCACTGCAAAACACACCGAGAAGGTCAGGGTTGCTAGGGGGATGGCAGAGTGACCCTGATGACACACATTGAGATCTCAAAGGACAGAGCTGCTGGGAAGAGACTTGAGATGGATAAATGGAGTCCATTTCTGTGTGGAACAGAAGAGGGAAATAAATAAAGCAGAGCAGCTCATAGTTTGAGGCAAGGGTGGTACATGTTCAGAGTGTGACTGCAGAGGGCTGAGATGCTTCCTCCTCCTGTCTGACTCACCTCCCTGGGCCTTGTGTCTGCCAGAAGCCCCACATTTCTTGGGCTCAGCAGCAGCTGCAGCGGAACTGGCCCCTGAAAGTCTTCCTTCCACAAGGAAAGCAGCATGTGCAGAAGCCTTCGAGCCTGCCCTCTCTCCAGCCTGTACTGTGCCGGGGGACCTAGGATGGGAATTTGATCTGCAACTGTGGAAAGAGAGGAAAGCCAAGCTTTAAGAGATGGGGGCAGGCCGGGCGCGGTGGCTCACGCCTGTAATCCCAACACTTTGGGAGGCTGAGGCGGGCGGATCACGAGGTCAGGGGTTCGAGACCAGCCTGGCCAACATAGTGAAACCCCCCCATCTCTACTAAAAATACAAAAATTAGCCGGGCATAGTGGTAGGCACCTGTAGTCCCAGTTACTTGGGAGGCCGAGGCAGAATTGCTTGAACCCGGGAGGCAGAGGTTGCAGTGAGCCGAGATTGTGCCACTGCACTCCAGCCTGGGCAACAGAGCAAGATTCCGTCTCTCAAAAAAAGATGGGGACAGAAGCGGGCTGTTTCTAATCTTGCTTGTACCCGACTGAGATCTGGGGGATCGGGCAAGAGAGGGATTTGATGGAAAGGAGCCATACCGAGGAGGGAAGCTAAGTCCACAGAGCACTTTGCCAGATGCTGCTCAGCAGGTGGGCACAGGAACTGCAGTGGGCGGGGGAAAGAGAGAGCATAGGTATCACCACGCTTACTGCTGCGGGAACCAGCCCTAAGCCAGTGTGGCTCTGGTTATCAGGTCTCACACAAGGACAAAGAAAAAAGCAGCCCTTGAGTGGCAGATGCCACATCTCACCTGGCGGCACCGCAGTGTCTGGCCCAGCTGGCCTAGGAGCTGTTCCAGATGCTCTGGGGAAACTCCCTCGTCAGGGTCCCGTGGCCCCACGGCCAAGGAGAGCACGTCCTGTGGAGAGCGGGGGAGATGTTACCCTGCGCTGGGGACCAGGATGCCATGGAGAATTCGGCTTGGGACAGGGATCGGCCAGTGGGGGAGAGGCAGAATAGGGCCCCAGGGTATGGTGAGTGAAGCCAAGTTGCCCCTAGGTCTGGGACTCGGGCAGGACAGCACAGCCAGGGGGAAGCACCACGTGGACAACAAAAGAGGGAACAGATGGAGGAGGGCAGCTGAGAGCAGGGTGCCACAGCATGGGAAACGTCACTCAACTTGGGACCAAACTGTAGCTAACCAACTCCCATGGGGCATCTTATTCTTGAAGCATGTAAGGAAACTGGCCTATCAGATACCGTCTTAGTATCTTCTCTGAAGCCTCTCTGTTCGTCTTCTCTGGAGAGCTGAGTTTTCAATGCAGAAATCCTCTGCATGTTGACAACCAGTATCAAATGGCCACTAAGCCTCTTCCTCTCCCTCCTACATAATCTCCATTTTCAGTCATTGCACCTTAGTCCCTAGTCCAATCTCTATTCCTAGATCATACCCTAGACCAGAACCAGACGGTAAATATTTTAGGCTTTGCAAGCCATAAAGTTTCTGTCCCAAGTATGCAACTCTGCTGTTCAGTAGTTGCACAAAAGCAGCCATAGACAGCTCGCACACCAATGAATACGGCTGCATTCCACCAAAACTTCACCCACAAAACAAGGGGCAGGCTCGCTTCAGTCCATAGGCTGTTTGTTGACTCCTGCTCTAGACAGTCCTTGAATTTTAAAATCAAGTTAGGAGAACCAATGGTTTATTCTTACTGCCTATAACTAAACGAGCATCACCTCTTGCATAGAACATTTCTAAAACTGTCTCCAAATACTGGGGTGACTGCTTCCTAGAGACTCATTTGCTATCAAACCATTCACCACCCCACTCTCATTGCCATCTGCATAATAAGCATTTAGTCAAAAATGTCTTATCTGCCCTTTTCCCCTTTTGGATGATTAAAAAGTCAGAGTGACAATTAGGAAAACCATTCAATTCAGCTCTGCCCTACCTAACCCCATTCAGTAATGAGTGAAACGGGGACTAGCTAGACAGCACAGACAGCTTCTACATAAAAATCCTGGAGCTGGTGTGAGAACAGCAGGGAGAGGGAGCAGGGAAGCCAAGGGGAGTAGGGTAGCCGTGTACTTTGATCTCGGAGATGAGGTGGGAGGGGAGGGGAGCATGGTGCTCACAGGCGCGGGAGCAGCCCCTCCGCTCCCCCCGGGCAGCAGGTTCAGGACCCTGGGCTCGAAGTGTGCGACTCACTGCTGCTTTCACCTCCCTCCTGATCAGTGCTGCGGGCCAGAGGGAGAATGGAAAAGGAATCACGGGAGGGCCCTGCACAGGCTCGCCATGCTGACCCACGCCTTTTGCTGTTTCCTACTGGCTCTCAGCCCCATCTCCCCCAGAATGCCTCCGACTCTCTGCCAGTCTACTTTTTAAACACTTGATTCAGCCATTCCCCTCTCCTGGACCTTACCTGTGATATTGGCTGATAGCCAAGCACAGGCTTTCTCTGTTGCAAGCCCCACAGCAATGTTCTCTGCACTGCTCAGAACCTGCGAACCAGAACTAGAGTCGGGGCTAGGGGAGGGCTGGGTGCAACAAGGGATGCCAGAGTCGGGCACCAACCCCTGCCCCCACCACCAGCCTCACACAGCTGTGTGTGTACACAACTACTCCGTGCACCTCTCCCACAACCGCCTGGCCTGCTAGCTGCAGGCCTCCCTCCCACGTACAGCTGCCGGGGTCTCCTCTGGAAGCAGCGCCCGCACAGCCCCAGGGCTCTTCCTGTGACAGAACCTAAAAGGAGACGGACGGGGTCAGTGGTGTCTGCGTGTTTCAGCCTGGCTGTAGAAGTAAATGCCCAGAGTGCACCAAGCATCTGGTCTGGGAGGCTGTACCTTGGAAGGAGGCACCGTTTGCCCTTCCACCCCACCCCAGGTGCCAGAGAGAAGAGAAGCCCTACTGCCAGCCCCACAGCATCATACACGTTCCCAAACTTAGGTTTGGATTTTGTGCCACAGAAGGCCTACAGCCAATGCAGGGCTTATACAGGATGGGGGCGGCGAGAAGAAAAAAGGAGGCGTGGAGAGAAGAAAGGGAAAAAGTAAGTGTGAAAGCGGAAAGAAAGGACGGAGAAAGCCAAAAGGAGAGTGGATCAAATGGACCAGCGCTGCTTACTCCCGCCCCAGGGCCAATGCCTGGGCCCCGTGGGGGCACAGCTGGGAACACAAGATCTCCAACAGTTGGGCTGGGTCTCCCCCTTCCTCTCCCTGGGTCACCAGCTGCTCTTGGAGAAGTGACTCTGCCTGGCGCACCAGATCTGCCACCAGTGTAGCCCTGCAGCAGGGACAGCAAGGTGGGGGTGGTTGGAGGGTTAATGGGAAAGGGGCTGCAAATTTATGGGAATTTCCTTCAAAATGTGTCCGCCACTTCAGCCCCACACCCGCCCTCTGGCTGACCTCCTCAGCCTAGCAACTGAGGAAAAAGGAGGGGAAAAAATGGTAGGGCGATGAGACCAGGATCCTTAACCCACTCTTACTTGATATGTTTGACACAGTTTGATCCAATTCTCTCTGCCACAAACTCTACAGTCCGGCGCAGGGAGGGTGGCTGGTTGTGGAAAAAGGCGTGGGCAAGCCGCGCCTGGCGGGAGAAGGGAGAGGCAGCAAGGCTTCCTACGACCTCCCCCCACCTCCCCACTTTCCCCCGTGGCTGTCTCCACCCTGCCCTTACCTGCAGCCCCTGGCTGGTCCGGGAAGGCTGGGCTCCCAGGCCGGTGGTCGTGGTGGGGGTGATTTTCCTCATGAAGCCCCCACTGCGTCCACTGCTGCCTGACACCCACAGCGCCAGCAGTTTCCGGAGCTCCCCTGCATCAGTAAGTCCGAGTTCTCAGTTCCAGCACCCTCTCCCCAAGTATCGGAATTAGATTTGTGGAGTCAAGAGGTTCAGAAACCCAGGAATGACTATGAATGGAGCAATATTCGAGGGAGCTGGGCCAGGGGAGCCTTCTGGGTGCTCATGGAGGGGGCAGACCAGGGGCCGTGCAGGGAGACGGGTGCTTACCGATGTAGGGGCAGCAGGTGTAGAGCAGCTGCTGGTCCACCACAGGCGCGGCGTCCTGGGGAGAACAGGCCGGGGTCGGCAGGCTGCCCCTCCCCCAGCGTGCCCAGGAAACAGGCAGTTGGCAGGGTGTTTACAAGGGTTACATCTGCCCCTGGCCGGGCCTCCCCACACAGCCCACTTCCTTTATTCCTGAGTTTTCCATGGCTCTGGCTGGACCCCAGCACTCACCAAGCCATGCTCTGGGGCTATTGTGTCCACCTCAAAGGCATCTGAGGGACCCTCTTCCAGAAAGAACAAATCCTCAGGGACTGTGGGAATCTGGCAAGACAGGAAGACAGTCACAACTCAGGTCAACTTCAGAGACCCCCACCCACCCCACCGCACCTCCTGCATGGTCCCAGGGTGTAGGCGCCAGCTTCAAAGCAGCCTCCTCTGAGACGATGGGAATCACCAGGCCTTTCCTGAACCTTTGTCTTCCAGCCCTTGCCTCATTCGTACTCAGACATTTGCCCACTCCCCATTTTCAGCTGTAGAACCACTCCCCAACCTGGACCCTCACTCTGCCCACCTGGAAAAGCCAGCCCAGGACAGCAAGTAGCAGCAGCTTGTTCAGGAAACACATCTTCCCCTCACTCTCCTGCGACAACACCAAGCTCCTGAAACATCAGTGGGCAGTACACAGGATTGAGCAGAAAGGGGAAGGGAATGGAGGAGGCAAACGCTGTCACTGGAGGCTGGCTCGCAAAAGCAGAACTGAAAGGGACTGGGGCCACGTCAGCAAGCAGGATCCCCCCAGCGCCCCCTCCTGCATGGGGACTGTCTCTCGGTGGGGCCACCTCAGGAACAGCATGAGGCCAATGAAAGTGCAGATGATTTCCCACCATCTTTCCCACCATCCACCTCAGGGGAGCCAATCCTGCCTCTCCCAGGGCTCAGTTATGGCCGGGGCACCACACACACATGCAGACTGCTTGACCCTCTTTATTAATAGCAGGCTTGACCAATGTCCCCTGACTCCTGAATCCTTTCGTCAAGCCTTAGCCTTGTTCCGCTCACCGGTGCAGGCGCAGCAGGAGAATGAAGATGTCCCGGTAATAGTCCAGCAAGGGAACAACATGGTCAGCAAAGGAGAGAAACTCCACCAGCCAGGGCACGGTGAGCACCGCCCGGCGGGCCTGCAGCCCTCGCTGCAGCAGAGTCCGCACATCCAGGACCGGAGGGACCTGGAAGGGCCAGAGCTCGGTCAGGGGGTGGGTCCCTAGGAAGGGCTGGGAGGTGCCCTCTAACCTGCCTGGTTTCCAGAATAGCCAAGGAAACCAGTCAGCTTCAGTGCCTGGCTGGTCCTCCCTGCTCCCTCCTCACCAGAATCCCCCGCCCATTCACCTGGCTCCTGAGGGCCAGAATGGAGTCCTGAAGCTCACCGGTCGGGGGAGGTTCAGGCCCCCGGTATGGCAGGAAAGCCACAAAGCCCAGGAATTTAGCCAAAAGTCTCAGGCTAAGAAGCACCACAGCAAATTGCCTCCGCTCACCCTGCATGGAATCAAGGGAAATAAAAGGTCCAAGCATGAGGCTTCTAGAACAATTCTCGGTCTGTTACAAAGTTCTTCTTGAACATACCCCCTTCCCTCCTGGGTCAGACCCCATGATTTCCCTTGTTCTGTTTTCAGACCTGCCAGTCTACATCTGACTCCCCGTCTTCATCATTGGGCTCATGCTGGGGCAAGGCCAGGCCATTGAGCTCCCGGATCTTCAAGCTCAGACTGTCCATGAGATGCTGGTTAAACTGGAAGCTGAGAAGAAGGGGTGGGTGGGGCATAAGCACTGGAAAAGGCACAGGAAGAGCCAGAATCTAGAAGGGGCACTCCAGAGGGAAGGGAGCAGCCAGACAAGGAGGCCCAGGAGCAACGAAATCACCCACATGGGTGACAGAATGAGAAATGCAATGAAGCCAGCAAGTACGAGCTGGAAGGAGCCTATCTCCAGGCAAAGGAGACTAGAGAACTATTTACCCTTTTGGGAAGCCAAACCTTTCCTGGCCTTTGCCCCATTCCTTGCAAGACACAGCGGAGCCTACCTGCTGGCACTAAGGATGAAGTCCCTAAAGAAGCCTTGACAGCCTGGGAAGGTGGGGGGTGGGCAGGGCCCCCCACTGCTCTGAGGAGCCATAAGCCGTTCCTGTAGGCGCCACAACCGCCCCAGCTTGTCAGCTCCCAGCATACTCAACACATCTGGGGCCTCGCCCAAGACGGTGCCCCCGGCACCACCAGGGCTCTGACACATCTGGGGTAGAAGAGGAAGGAGAGAAATTAAAAAATCAGTAAGTGGGAGGGAGGGACTGAACAAAAAATAAGGAGAAGTAATGAACATTTAAGGAATGCCAACTGTGTCACGCCTTTAGATATTCTGAGGTGTGAATGACAGTATTGTTTCACAGGTGAAGAAACTGAAACTCCAAGGTTAAGCATGTGCCTAGGGTCACTAGAGCTAGGATCTGAAACAAAGCTTGATTACTTACTAAGCCTGGGCTCTTTACCACAGCACAAATCAAAGGGAAGGCTTCCTGGGGGAGGTGCAGGGCCCAGGACATGTCAAAGAGAGTGCCCTGGCTTTTCTTTGGCCACTCGAGTTTCAGCCACTCCGCAAGGAGTAGAACTCTTGTTCAAATTCCAGCCCAGGATCTGCCAGGCTGTCCGCCCTATCCCAAAGTGCAGCCGTTATGTGGCTGCCTATGATACCTGCTGTTTAATGTGGATTCATCTCTTGCTGGGGCTGTTACCTGGAGTAGTTGTTTTTGGAAAAGCCGAACAAAGTGGCTGTGGCTGCAGGCTGCAGAGAGCTGGCCCATCATGGCCCTGAGGAATAGAAGGCAGGAATGAAGGGTGTGGAGAGGAGGCAGAGGGAGAAAGACCTGAGAGAAGCAGCGAACCCCTGGACTTCCCAGCCCTTTACCAGGGACTTGAGCAGACCTCAGCCAGAACCTGACTGCACAGGGACACTGAAGGCAAGGGACACTCCCTCAGCACCAAGGTCCTCTGAGGCTAGAGGTGCACTTAACCAAACGAGAAATCATGCCACCCTCCTGTCTTCAGCCACACTGACAGGCGGCGAGCTTCATGAGCAATGTGACTGGACTGAGGTTCGCGTTCTGAGCCTAGGCATCTACCTACACAGTGACCAGACTTGCCCAAACTAGAGGATGGAGAAGATGGAGGCTGGATGTGTCGAACCAGTGACTTGGGCCAAAAAAACCTCAAGCAGCCTGGGGTAAGAGCTTTGGACTTTCTAAGCAACTGCCACTATAGAACAAGGATAAGACACCTGTGAGTGGAAGGAGCTGGAGAGACATCCCTTTCGAGTAGAGGCAGAGTTATCAATAACTAAAGAGATGTTGGAGGATAGAAGAAAACATCTAATGGCTGGAAGGAGCAGGGGAAAAGCCTTCCCTCTTCCATCCCTCCTGCCACCGACCAGTACTGAGCTACTCATTGCCAGGCGCAAGACAAGGTCTGAGCACCCACCTGATTCTGCTGCCCAAGCCCTTCTCAAAATCCCAGCCAGGCTCCTCATGGTGATCTTCCCACTCTCGCAGCACCTCATAAAACACATCCCTGACGCATAAGAACGCCTGATCAGCCGAGGCACTCACTCCCACCAGTGCCTTCCCATCCCTGGAAGAACTGAGGACAGGACTATCCACAGCCCACCCACCACCTTTTTTTTTTTTGGAGATGGGAGTCTTGCTCTTGTCACCCAGGCTGGAGTGCAATGACGTGATCTCGGCTCACTGCAACCTCCGCCCCCTGGGTTCAAGCGATTCTCCTGCCTCAGCCTCCGGAGTAGCTGGGATTACAAGTGCCCGCCACCACGCCTGGCTAACTTTTGTATTTTGAGTAGAGACGGAGTTTCACCACGTTGGCCAGGCTGGTCAAGAACTTCCGACCTCAGGTGATCCACCTGTCTCGGCCTCCCAAAGTGCTGGGATCACAGGCAGGAGCCACCGTGCCCGCCTGGCCGCAGCCCTTTTTAAATTTCCCCAGAGCTCTCTACGTGATGACAGTAGTGCTACAGACAGCAGCACACTGCAGGCTTCATGGACTTCTGTGGGCAGTGACAGTTCATCCTGGCACATTCTTGCCGGAGAACCCCGAGACTAAAGCCATACACCTGTGAACGGCTGGCTAAGCTCCGGGGTTCACAGGCACACACGAGAATGAAGCCAGGTGGTCCCTATGATGGCCAGCAGGAAGGAGCTGGGAGAACTAACCTACCACCTGTTAGTGCCAAACTCCTAATTTCTATGAAACCAAAACAGCTGCCTCTTCCAGAAAAATGTCATCTCATTCCCTCCCCCAAAAGTCCCTTTTCTTATCACCTCTGTTTTTTAAAAGTATGAAAGGCTCGGTCACTGGAGAAGTTGGCACGATTGTCAGTCTCTGGCTGAAAGGAGACAGCTTGAGCAGAAGGAGGCATTGCCAGAGAGACCTAAAATACAGCAGGAACATTAGGAACCGCAGGGTCATGCTGAGAACACTTCTCCCTCTTATTCTTGCCCAGAGTTAGCTCACATTACACTTAAGTGTCGTCAGCAGGGTTGCCTGAATTTATGAAAGCTAGGCAGGGTTAGGTCCAGGCTAGTGGGCATCTAAGTTGGGGTCACTACCTTGGCAACACTGCCCTCATAGGCAGCTCGAAGGCGGCCTTGCAGAGCTGGTGAGAAGCACAGCAGCCGCTCATTCTCAGCCAGCAGCTTCAAGGTCCCTTTGTCCAGGTTGGAAAGAACCCTGCAGGGACAAGAGCACCTATGACTGAGACCAGAACACAGACTGCAAGTAGGAAGCAAGCACCTGCACACCACACACAGGATCTCTAAGGCATGGTGCAGGTAGGCAAGCCCAGATACGTCCTGCAAGGTCATGGGTCAAGGATCAAAGACAATGAAAGTAAAGGGGAGGATATGAGACTTTACAGAGCAGGGACCAAGACAACAGGACACGTACATTACCCAGAAACCCAGAGCTCAGCTGCCAAGGCCACAGGGGTCCATTTTTTTTTTTTCTGAGATGGGGGTCTCTGTCACCCAGGCTGGGCTGCAGTGGCGTGCTCTCACTACAGCCTGGACCTTCCAGGCTCAGGTGATCCTCCCACCACAGCCTCCTAAGTAGCTGGGATTATAGGTGCACTCCACCACATCCAGCTTTTTTTTTTTTTTTTTTTGTAGAGATAGGATTTTTGTAATGTTGCCCAGGCTAGTCTCAAACTCCTGGGCTTAAGTGACTGTCCTGCCTCAGCCTCTCAAAGTGGTGAGAATGCAGGCATGAGCCACCGCACCTGGCCCCATCTCATTCTTTTAAGTACTACATTCATATAGCCTCAACACAAAATGAAAGATTACAGGTAGGAGAAGGTCCAGGGCCACTGCCCCCATGTTAAGCACCAGCATAGGTCCCAAGCAGCCAGAGAGCTAAGCAGATGATAAGAATGAGGCCCAAATGCCTCAGCCAGGGAAACTCACTGAAAGTGACACTCCAAAACCTGCACTGCAAAGAAGACACAATCGTGGATGCTTTGGAACAGTGGGCTTTCCAGGGAATCTAGAAGGACAGTACCAAACTGTCAGTTAAGAACGGTCCTGTTTCTAGACCCCACGTCTCAAAAGGAGGCTTGCTCACTGACCTAGGACACCTGGACTTAGTTCAGGGTCACTGTCCTTGGCAGTCACCATCCTCCGGGCAGTGAGCAGCTGAAAGACGAAGAAAAGCTCCAAGAAGAGGTTTGGTACGAGGTTCTCTAGATAGATACAAAAAGAAATCCCATGGTATGGGGCACCATTCGGAGCCAAGGTTCAGTTCCAGGTGCATTATCAGTTCTCTTACCCAGCAGTTCTACAAGTATCTCCACTCCAGCTCCCTCTGCTCTCACTCACCAGCAATGCACGAGGAGTAAACAAGGGCTACCAGCTCCAGGCGCTGGCGGGAAGACACTCTGGCAGGGTCTGCAGGTTCATCTGTGAGGCTTCCTGCCCGGCTGGGGAGGGGCGACCCCAGTTCTGGGGTGGGACAGGTAGGGGTAGGTGACTGCTGCGGCTGCTTAGAGCTATGGGAATAAAGAAATTTCATGAGCAGTCAGCTTAGCTCCCCTGCCACGGCCACGCTCAGGTCCCTCCAGAGAAGATACCAATAGCCCAGGAGACAAACCCAGAGTCCCCAAGAGGGACATCAATTTCAGGGAAAACCCCTGAAGATGCCCCATAGCGAGGAAGCCGACATCCCCAGGAGGGGCCAGGCCGTACCGCTCCTTCCTGAGCATCTCCCGCTCCTCTTGCAGACTTCTGCACCCTGGGGGAAGGCCAAGGCCCCAAGGGCTAGTGTCCAGGGCTGAGGGTTGGGAACTGGGGACACAGCTGATGGGGGGTGAGGTGAAGCAGGTCTTGGGCTTGGAGAGTGACCGCTCTTCGCTCACCGGAGTTGGGTTGATCCTGCGAGAAGGCTTCGTCCTGCTGAGAGTAGCCACAGGTTTTTCTCAAATTCCTGTCTTCAAACATCTCCCCTCCACAACCGCAACAGCTAGACCTCTTGCAAAAAAACCCCCCACAAAAACCCTCACCATCACCCCCAGCCTTCTCCCCATCCTCGCGCTCCACTGCGGAGCGCCGAGCCCGAATGACTGACTCCCCCAGAGCCTTCGCGGTACCCATCTCCTGCATGAGAGCCGAGTCTCACCCTGCAGGGCCGGGGGGAACCGAGCCTACGGGAGGGAACTCCTCTAGGTTGCTGAGGTTTGGTGGATCAGAGAGCGTGAGGCTGGGGCGGCTGGGGCTGCCAGAGCCCCTAAGCCTCCGGCCCCCGGCTCCGGGCAGGTTCTCCCCGCTGACGCCCTCCTCCAGGCCGCGGCCTCCACGCTCGCGGGCCGGCCCCGGGCCCCGCCTCCTGCCCCCGCGGCGGGCCAGAGGGGCCTCGGCGGCGGTGCTCGGGGCCTCGGTCGGAGGGAAGAGCTGGCTGCGCGCCCCGCGGCTGCCCCGCGACGGGCCTCCCGGCCTCCCTGGCAAGGCTGCCGAGGCGCCCGGGGCCTTGGCGGGGGTCGGGGGCCCCTGCGGGAGGACGCGGCTGCTCTGCTCCCTCAGGAAGTTCAACAGGAACGGTACGAATTCTTTCCGCAGGGGCCGGAGTGAGCTCAGCGCGGCCGCCTCCCCGGGGTTATCCTAGGGCAGAAGCACAGATCGAGGGGCGAGAGAGTCAGCCGCCGGCCCGGGGGCTGCGAGCAGCCTCGGGTGGGCTGCCCGGGCAGCGGCGCCCAGTTGGAGCGCACTCGGCCCGGCTTGGCAGCCCGGCGCCCTCGGGAAAGGGGACTGAGGGCTGGGCTCCACTGCGGGAACCGGCTTCGCGTCAGACCTGGGGGCGTGTCGGCGCTGTTACCTCCGAACCCCGGGTGCTGCGCGCGATCCACCGCACGACGGCTGCGACCGACACCTCTTCTCGCAGCAGCGACTCCAAAACGGCCGCCATCCCGGTCCGGGCTCTCTGGGGCGACTGCGCAGGCGCCGGCGCGCCTCGGGCGGCCAGGGAGGGGCGGGGCCGGCGGCGGGGAGCGACCGTTGGGTCGCGGCGCGGGGAGGGACCGGGCTGGAGGGGCGGGGCCGGGCCGCGGGGCGGGGCCGGCTATTGCCCAGGCCCAAGTCAAGGCCTCGCTGGGTCCTCAGCCCCGGCCGACAGGCCGGTTGCTGGGAGGCGAAGTGCGGATCGCAGCGCCTGGGGAGGCCCACCTTGGCTGCCCGCCCTAGAGCGACCTGAAGGGAAGGATTCGAGCTGGGAGTGGGGCTGCTGCGGGTCGGACGCCCCTCTGGGGAGACCGAGGACCCGGGAGAGAGGTAGAGGGGAACAGAGACAGCCACCAGCTTCTATCTTCTGCTCTAAGCACATTCCTTCAAGAGTTTGTTTCCTAGATCCAACTGGCACCACCCCAGAGAAATTATAAAGTTAATCCAATCTTTCATTTTGACTTTTGCTCAAAGGCCGATTTTTCAATCCCTTGGCCGAGCAGTACCTATCGGCTTTTCAGCGCTTACCATCAACTGATTGACCATTTAGGACAGAATTATTTCTAGGAGGTTCTTAATAATCTCCAAGCCACAACCCTTAAAGTGCCTCGGGCCACCCTGCACACAGAATCTCTTGTATGTAGCTTTATTTACTTAAATGGGTTTACATGAGGTTAATATTTCAACTACTTTGCAGTTTAGATGTCAGTAAGCATATCATGGTTAGCTTCTGGGAGCTTGAGGATTTTTTTTCTTTTGAGACAGGGTCTTGCTCTGTTGCCCAGGCTGGAGTGCAAGTGGCGTGAGCAGGGCTCACTGCAGCCTTGGCCTCCTGGGCTCAAGCAATCCTCCCAACTCAGCCTCCCTAGGGCTACAGCCCAGCTAATGTTTTGGCACAGAGGGGGTGGCAGATCCAAAGTGCTGGGATTACAGGGGTGGTAAACACTCAGCCTGAGTAATTTGTTTTAATCTCCTTTATTTAATTTTATTTTGAGATGGAGTCTCTCTGTTGCCCCCAGGCTGGACTGCAATGGGAGGCCAAGGTGGGCGGAACAGGAGGTCAAGAGATAAGGGACCATCCTGGCCAACATGGTGAAACCGTGTCTCTACTAAAAATACAAAATGTAACTGGGCGTGGTAGCTCGTGCCTGTAGTCCCAGCTACAGGAGGCTGAGGCAGGAGAATTGCTTGAACCTGGGAGGCGGAGGTTGCAGTGAGCCGAGATCGCGCCACTGCACTCCAGCCTGGGTGACAGAGTGAGACTCCATCTCAAAAACAAAACAAAACAACCTGAGAGAGCATTTTGGAGGTTGCTGTTTAGTGAGAAATCAAGCAAGGGAATCCAGGCGGAGAAAAACAGATGGCACTAACATTCCAGGTCAAACCAACCTAGGAGGGGTGAGGCAGTGCCCTTGTGAATGCCTCCTGAGAGTTCCTCTGGTTCAAAGCAAGGTTAAAGGTGGAAAGACGAGGTGGGGGTGCAGGAATCTCTCTAGTGGTAGAAGGGGTATTTCCTATGGAGAAGGAAAAAGTACCTCCAGCCAGACAGAATAATGGACTAAAAAGGAGTTTTTAATAATTTTATTGGAGGAAAACATCTCCTAACATCCTTGCACCCTGGTTTTCACCTGCAGGGACACTGAACACCTAGTTTCTCTTCAGTCCTGGGCTGCTTTTTCTAGGGAACTTCTAGATGTGGCACTGCATTTACAGTAACACTGTCTGCTCCCAGTTGATCTTGTAACATCTGGTGTATTCAATAACTTTATTAAATTAGAAAAATAATATTTTCCACTTTTGAAATCCAGACCATCACACAAATAGAACTAGATTTTGCATGCGGAATGAATATTTTATTACTAGGTTATAAAAATAAAATACAAAATAATTTTAAAACAGAACTTAAAACACTGTACAAAGCTTTAATATGATACAAATGGGAAAATTAAATAAATAATTACACTTTTCTGTACAGGTGGCCTATACAAAAGCACTCCAGGTTTCTGCCAATACTCTGTCCTTGGTTGCCTGAGCAAAATCGTATAAAGGGAGCTGCTTGGAGGGAAAGGAACACAATGAAACACCTCTGGAGGTATTTCAAAGAGTAGTTTCTCATCTCTGATTTCAGGAAGAGAAGAGAGGGAGAGAAAAGTGGAATTATTAAAGTCACCTAACTCATTGGTCTTGTTCAACAAGAAACAATTCTGGTTTGTGGCTGAAACTGACTTAACAGCTGCCAATAGCTCATTACTTCTAAGATGTATATCTAATTCAAAACTAGATTCTCCCTCCTCCCTCTTTTTTTCCTAAAAGCTGGGAACTTGTAAGTAAATGGCCTAGTGAAATAGACACTGGCTATTTTAGAAAAAGGGTCAGAAGGTGGACCAGGAATTATGTATCAGGGAGAAGTAAGCGAGGCCCAGGCCCAGGTCATCTAGGCTGTGTTTATTCAGTCCACCCAATCCAATTTCAAAGCCCCAAGTGGGCCAGTGTTACCTTTATCTTCCCACCTTTGTATTTCCGAAAGCTTTTTCACCTCAGTGGACTACTCTGTCTGATGAATAGTTCAAAGAGAAGATTGTTTTGGAAAAAGTCCCAAGGGCTTTCCCCTTCCTGGGTAGCTCCCCACGATAAGTCAAATTCAAGTTCTGGTAGCCTTGTCTACCCCTTGTAGGCGAGTGAAGAATGCCCAGAGTCCAGATGTGGTGAAATGCTGCGCATGGATTCCTCAGGATTTAAACTGCATATTATTAGAGAAAAAGAGCATTCTATGGCAAGGGTAGTCTATATAAAAACTTGGTTTACTCAATGTTTTTAATTAGGCAAGTGAGCACTTATGTACATAAATAATATTAAACTAATATAAAGAGAGGTCAAATTCCTATCCATTGTAATTGTAAAATTATGTCATCAGCAAATTCTATAGTCACATGGGCTCAAAGATCTGCCTCATCCAATCTTGTTCCCTAGGTCAAGGAACCCAGAGCCAGGGTACCTGGGAGGCATGGTCAGCATCGCCAGTGTACACACATTCTGTGCCCATACTACCACTAACGCTCCCAGCTGAAGAGGAGCCAGAAAACCGTTAGGTTGCACAGGGCCATGAAAGGAAAGGCTCCACTACTTTTACATGTTACCTTAAGACCAAAGATCCAGCAAAGTCTAAGGCAATACGCTACTCATTACTGAGTCATGTTACTTTTTTGCTATGCAGTGTCTTGAGATTGTGTGGAAATTCAAGGTGACCTGATCTTGTCACATACTTTAATTTTCTGATCCAAATTTGCTGAAAGGGAATAAACATTAAGCTTACATATTTTTTTAAGTAGAAGCAGACAATCACAACTGAATTAGAAGACGTCTTAATGGGCATAAACTTTATTTTTGTTTTACTTTTTTTTTCTTTTTTTTTTTTGGGACAGTCTTGCTCTGTCGCCCAGGCTGGAGTGCAGTGATGTGATCTTGGCTCACTGTAATCCTCCGCCTCCCGGGTTCAAGCGATTCTCCTGCCTCACCCTCCCGAGTAGCTGGGACTATGAACGCCCGCCACCACGCCTGGCTAATTTTTTGTATTTTCAGGAGAGACGGGGTTTCACCCTGTTAGCCAGGATGGTCTTTATCTCCTCACCTCGTGATCTGCCCACCTCAGCCTCCCAAAGTGCTGGGATTACAGGCGTTGAGCCACTGCGCCTGGCCTTGTTTTACTTTTTAAAATTTCTTTCTTTCTTTCTTTTTTTTTTTTTTTTTGAGACGGAGTCTCGCTCTGCCGCCCAGGCTGGAGTGTGGTGGCCGGATCTCAGCTCACTGCAAGCTCCGCCTCCCAGGTTTACGCCATTCTCCTGCCTCAGCCTCCAGAGTAGCTGGGACTACAGGTGCCCGCCACCTCGCCCGGCTAGTTTTTTTTGTATTTTTTAGTAGAGACAGGGTTTCACCGTGTTAGCCAGGATGGTCTCGATCTCCTGACCTCGTGATCCGCCCGTCTCGGCCTCCCAAAGTGCTGGGATTACAGGCTTGAGCCACCGCGCCCGGCCACTTTTTAAAATTTCTGTGAGCTGCTCTAGAAAACTAAAGGGCCAAAACTTTACTGTCATAATTCCATGTTCAGTCAGGTATTTCTCAGAATTGCGGCGTGCAGCATCCAGACTCCCCTTTATGTGGCTAGGGATCCCTGTGCCATGTCTTGGGCTTACCTAAGAACTATAGGAATTCCCCATGTGCCTCCTACAGTTTTTCTAGCAGTGTGGGTAATGGACTCGGAAGGTTCCTGAGACTTTGTTAAACTTCTCATAATTCCAGAGGGAAGGCCAAAATATTGAGAATACTCAATGACAGGCTAAGTTTCCATTCTACTTCCTTATCCTCAAGTCACACACCAGAGTTCCACTGGGCGAGGACAGGGAAGTAGGATGTCCCAACACCCTCTTAGGGTTTTCTTTTTTTTTTTTTTTTTTTTTTTTTTTTTTTTTTTTTTTTTTTTTTTTGAGGCGGAGTCTCGCTCTGTCGCCCGGACTGGAGTGCAGTGGCCAGATCTCAGCTCACTGCAAGCTCCGCCTCCCGGGTTTACGCCATTCTCCTGCCTCAGCCTCCCGAGTAGCTGGGACTACAGGCGCCCGCCACCTCGCCCGGCTAGTTTTTGTATTTTTAGTAGAGACGGGGTTTCACCGTGTTAGCCAGGATGGTCTCGATCTCCTGACCTCGTGATCCGCCCGTCTCGGCCTCCCAAAGTGCTGGGATTACAGGCTTGAGCCACCGCGCCCGGCCACTTTTTAAAATTTCTGTGAGCTGCTCTAGAAAACTAAAGGGCCAAAACTTTACTGTCATAATTCCATGTTCAGTCAGGTATTTCTCAGAATTGCGGCGTGCAGCATCCAGACTCCCCTTTATGTGGCTAGGGATCCCTGTGCCATGTCTTGGGCTTACCTAAGAACTATAGGAATTCCCCATGTGCCTCCTACAGTTTTTCTAGCAGTGTGGGTAATGGACTCGGAAGGTTCCTGAGACTTTGTTAAACTTCTCATAATTCCAGAGGGAAGGCCAAAATATTGAGAATACTCAATGACAGGCTAAGTTTCCATTCTACTTCCTTATCCTCAAGTCACACACCAGAGTTCCACTGGGCGAGGACAGGGAAGTAGGATGTCCCAACACCCTCTTAGGGTTTTCATGCATTCATCTTCCCATATGGGCTGATGGTTGGAACTGCCTTTAGTTCTCTAAGTAAAGGTCTAAAAATGCACCTGTGGTTTCTGAACTTGGGTATATGCTGATACATAAGGACTACCATAGAAGTTACATGCCTTAATCCTGTAATACTTTCGTGTGGTATCATTCTGCTAATATATTGTCTACAGAGCCAAACCCCAAGTTACACAGCGCAACAGTACTTGTCAACCACTCCATCTCCTCAGTGACACAGGTGCTAAAGTACCTCTCCCCTGAGGCAAAGTCCCCACACATCTGCAGTAAGGGCACATAAACAGAAATGGGCAGATTTTGAAAGTGAATGCAAACAACTTAATTCCAAAATATATAAACATGACAGAGGTCTAACATATGCCATGTTTTGATCAATATAAAGGAATATGTTTTTAACATATAAAAAACTTTGATCTCCAAGACTAAATCTAGACTTATCTACAAATAAATAAATTTTCAAACTGCCAGGGGAAAATGCATTTTTTCCCTGAGTCTCACTACATCGTCCTGAATTCTGCTTCTCCTATCACCAATTCCTAATGTTATGTTAGAATGTAGAATTGTCTGCTCTTGGGAAAAATAAAGCGTCTGTTTTTAATTCAAAGCTCTTGGGTATAGAAAAACTAACTATGGTTTTAGCTATCTGTGTCTGAGTTTATAAAACATGCACCGATGTACACTTTCTCCTTGTAGACTGAATGCAACTATAGAAATATTAGCATAAAAAATATGTGGCCTGGAAGGAATCTCTGATGATGCTGAAGAACCTCAAGTTCCCATCATGGCTGGGAGTCAAGAGAAGGAGACGCTGCACACCTAAGTGCCGAATTAGCAGCCGAGGCTTTAGTGTTTGAAAGCAAATAATATAAAGCGAGGAGTAATGACTACAGTGGGTGTCAATTACCATTTTGCTACTTATGTAGGACTCGATTAACTTGGCAACTTCTACAAAAAACATTCACGTCACAACATGCAACTTAGAAAACAGTTAATGTAACTGTGCCACTGTCAGCAAGGCCAGCTTGCATACCAGAGTTAAGAATGAGAGTACCTGTCTGCCTAGGGCTTAACATTCAAAGACATTTATCATCTGTGTTTTAAGGTTAAATTTTGTATGACCCAGTTTTCCTTCTTTGTTCATTATCCACTAAAATTAAATGCCTCTATGCTGTGCAAGAAATCACAATGTATGATTTTACTATTTCAACCAATCCATAGACCCTGGGGATTTGGCAGCAGAATTCAGGAGAAATGCTACCTAAAGTGATTGAGCTGTTGCTAATTCTACCTTCTGTTCTACTCAAGTACTTCCAGGGACTAACAAGGGAAGGCGAGGGCAACTGTGACTGACTAGGTAACCAGCTATTCTATTGTGACAGAAGAAACCAGGCAATACTTGATTTTCAAAAGATAATTTTAACTGCTGCCCTATACTACTTTTAGCATAGTTTGGCTTGACCTTAACAGCCATGTCCCTCATCTTAGGTAGAATAACCAAATCAGTTTAAAATTACTTGATCTGTGTCACTGAAACCTGAAATATGCCATCACTAAGAGAACCCCCAAATAAAAAATAAAGAACTAAAAAACACAACCAAACCGAATCAAACCAAAAACCTCATTCTCTGTATCATACTTTAAAACAAAAATAAAAATCCCTGCATCACAGGTGCTTGCTTAGGGCTGCCAACTTCTATTTTTCGCCTGACAGACATCTAAAAGCACAAACTATGCTTGTAAAAACCAAAAAGTAAATCTCTACATAGGACAGTACTTATAAGTGGACCTACTGATACCACCTATGATATAATTAGTCTGTTTTCTTTAGAAAGTATCAGAGCAGAAACATCTTTGGTTAATTCTTTCCTCTACATGCAAAATAAAATATTCTTACACGATGAGACTGTTTATCTCTGGATCTTGATGAGTTCATCAATGCCATTTAGAAAAGGGGACAACACACTGGAAAAGCTGAGATAAAAATGGAAGGAACCAAGAGAGAGAGAAAACATTCAGTTGCCACATTCCCATCACTGTCAGTTCCAACCGCCGGCAGAGAAATGCCAATAAGAAATAAAATCTCACACACATGCCACAGTTGTAGCCTCATCAGCTTTTCCAATGATTACTACTAGCATATTTCTGACTAAAGCGGTCGGGATTTAAAGCTAGCTACTTTTAGCACAGTTTAGCTAATGCAACAGAAATATGATAATTTCTTCATTATTCCCCCAACCCCCTGCAAAAAAAATGAGATGAAAAGAGGAAAGTAGAATGGCAATTTTTAAGAAATGTTTTTAAAATCTGTCAGACTTATCATTATCATCCCAGTTTATCCACTGTAACTGTAAGGAGAGAACTATGTGATTAACGTGACAAATCTTTGAACCAGTATTACAAGCATGTCCCCGTAAGTTTTTCCCTATTAAAATCTTTTTGAAATGAAAATTAAATTAAATAACCTATCTTGGCTTGTTAAATACTGCCAACCCTTGCATTGTACACAGGGAAGGCAAGAAGACTCTGAGGTGTCACATGCCAAGAATGTATTTTCAGAAAATGAAGATAGGCAAGGCCCAAGTATACATGAGGCACACAATAGAAAAGGAATTTCGCCATCTGTGATCTCAAAATTACAAATGGAGAATGACAAAGAATGAGTCTATATAAGGATATGTCTCTCTATATATTTATAAATATTTATATAATTTACCATGAAGACATGCAAGTAGTGTTATAGCAACTATTATACAATATAATACAGAAGGACTGGTCTTCCAATATTACAGTTGCTTTAGATAAACAGCAAATATGTCTTATCTATTGCATTCCTCTGTAGTGTTTGAAACTGGAGAGAAATTAAGATTCCACACTATGCTACATTTCTTCTAAGAGGCATTATATGCCTCACTAGTGTTTTGAGTTTGTTTTTTTAAAAAGCTCAACACAGATAAAGAACAAGAGAAGTTCAGTGCAGCTTCAGGGCAGCTTTGATGCAGCATTAGAAGATGTTCACTTGGGGAGGAAATTCTTTCTTTCTTTTTTTTTGTTTCCCAATTCAACTGCATTAGGTTTGGCAGCAAACACAAGGTCAAACAGAAAGCACAGATGTTTGCTAGAAGGCAAATTTCAACAGCAAGCAGACCAATTTACCTGACCTTAATAAGGTCTTTACAACACAAAACACCTAGAGAGTATAAAAGAGCCCATTTTAAAAGTCTGGTAGACTTTCATTTTGCCTGATTCCTATTAGAAGAGTGAGATTAGAACAAGTATCTTCCTCTTTACAGCTTCATGAATTGAGATTATATGAAAATCAGGCCAAGAAGCCCAAATATTGAACTAAAACACAGGAGAAGCAGGTAATAAAACATTAAAAAAGAAATATTTAGCCTAAATTTATTTCCCCAGATATTAATTCCTTATTGGCTAACTGTATAAAATACAAAGTTTGAGGATTCTAAGCCTCAATAATATATCTGATTGATTTCTACATCTCAAGTCACATTCCAAAGCATTGTGCTTCCCTTGTATCATCTTGGAGGCTGATGCCACAAACAGCTGGAACCCAGAAGACTTAAGGAAGCAGTTCACTCTGGTCAGTTTCCTTCTCAAGTTTCTAAAGGAGGACACTTAACAGGGAGGAAGGGGCATCTTCTATCTTGAAGGCTATTACCCCACAATTTCTCTCTCTCCCTAAACACTAAAGCCTGCAAAGTAGCTCTAGTTAGACTTTTCTTTTCTTTACCTAAGTTTCTTATTTTTCATAATAAAAATGTAGTCGGTTAAGACCTGTTGCTCTAAAAAAAAAAAAAAAAAAAAAAAAAATCAGGGACCTGAAAAAAAGTAATTGGATTTGATAGTACAACTAGGACCATAAAATAAAAGCAGAGAGATTGAATCAGATGAGACCTACTAAACTTTAAAAAAAAATCGGAACTCCAGGGTGGGTACTAGGAATGAGGCAAAGTAAAGGTGTTCATTCTCAATACACGAAATAAACACACAAGCCACATATACATGAGTACTGGCTCCCTGGCAACAGACTTCTTACAAAATCTAATATCTGATCAATGACTCTCCAGGGTGGGAAAGTTTTGAATGAAAATATCAAACAGGAAGTTTCACTTTTGCTATATAATCTTTCAGTTGAGGCTTAAAAAAATTAGGCAACCCCCCCCCAAATTCCATTCTATCTCCTATCCTCAACTCTTTTGTCTCAAAGGCAGCTTAAAAAATGAGAGCTCATTTTCATGAGTTTCTCCCCCTTGGAGTTTTGCTCTGTTTCTCCTTCCTGTACAAAGACATTGATGCCTAATCTGCTTGCTGCCTGCCTTAGGTAATTCCTTATCATGTATTTATGTCTTCTTATAAATAATTGATCATGTTACTTTCTTTTGCAAGAGAAGATCAACACTGATTTTTTTAAGTAGACAGTACAGGGACACACATGCATCAGGTTTAGGAGGAAGATCTCACACCTTTCAAAGAGATGCAGCCTGGCTCCTATCTGCTGAGTTTACTGGCTGGCTTACTCTTCCCTGGGGGGGTTTTAGTGCTGGCTGAGTGGTGGTGAAGGCTGCCGGATCCTTTCAGGCCATTCTTGCTGGGTTTGCAATGCTCCTGTTGGCAGGACCTCCTGGAGGAGGAAGATCCTGAGTGGCTGGGAGGTGACTTGCTTCTCCCCAGATGTGGGGATGAACTCCTCTGGTCATGGTGGGGCCGTCCAGCCCTAGATGGTGAGGAACTAGACGTGCGAGGCAAGGATGAGCTTCGAGGAGAGGCACTGGGACTCCTGCGAGGGACAACTGGACTCTTGGGTGGTGTTTTTGGATTGTGAGGAGATGCTGGACTCTTGGACTGAGTAGTGCTCCGGGGTTTCTGAGATCCATTTTGAAGAATTTGGGCCAGGCGGGAGAAAAGGTCTGAGTCGGAGTTACTACTCCCTAGGACTTTATATCTGCGTAGCCTTAAAAGAACAGAGAAAATATATTTTTATTTTAAATCATTTCAAGCGTGCCTAAAAAGTCACAATGTCCCAAAATCATAATGTGAATGTGTAGAAATCAGAAAATAGACTCACAGGATACAGGGTTACTCTGCTATATACTAGTTGTATGACCCTGGACAAATTATTTAATCTTTCCCTGCTTTCAACGGGAACACTGTCTATCTCATAGGGTCACTGCACAGACAAAGGGCAGTGACCCAAGTACTTAGATGAACATCTGCCATGAAGAAGCCCTTAAATGATGTTAGTTCCTTTCCTCCTATGCCATGTTTACTCTGCTAATTTTCAGATGAATTTAATTAATTGTCTCTAGCATGTTAGCACATAAGACAGAGAGTAAACTATATTGTGTAAGGATGCTAGGACAGGAATCTTACAAACACAAAATCCCACAATGTAAGTGTTTTTTTTTTTAATTTTATTTTTTCTGCCAAGGCTCTGTCACCTCTAAGTCTTCAACATGAACTACACTAAGCAACAGGAGGAATTATAGATAAATGTACATTCCACTCATTTAATAATTTCCAAGAGAAAAGAGTAGTCATTGGTTTCTGTGGAGCTCAGTTTGTATTCCTGTTAATAGCCTGGGATTAAAGAGGGTGGATGCTGGAACTGACTGCCCTCCACCCCCCCACACTGGCAACTGAGCTTGGGCCTCAAGCTGTACCTGTAGTGCACCTGTAGTGAACACCTGGCTAATTTTTGTATTTTTTGTAGAGACAGTTTTGCCACATTGCCCAGGCTGGTCTCAAACTCCTGGGCTCCAGCAATCCTCCTGTCTCAGCCTCCCAAAGTGCTGGGATTACAAGCATGAACCATAGCGCCTGGCTCTTGGGCCTCAGAATTCTAAGAGTATTCATATGAACAGCAAATGTGTTTCTTGTCCTAAATGTCTTTCTGATTTGGCCTAAGAATCAAAGAAAATGGAACATATAAAAGTGTCTTTATGAACTATAAAGCAGTGGTCCCCAACCTTTTTAGCACCAAGGACCAGTTTCGTGGAAGACACTTTTTTTTCCATGACGGGGGGAGGAGGGGCAAGGATGGTTTTGGGATGAAACTGTTCCACCCTAGATCATCAGGCATTAGTTAGATTCTCATAAGGAGCACACAACCTAGATCGCTCCCATGTGCAGTTCACAACAGGGTTCGCGCTCCTATGGGACTGTGATGCCACTGCTGATCTGAGAGGAGGCGGAGCTCAGGCAGTAATGCTTCACCACCTGCCGTGCAGCCCTGGGGTGGGGGGGCCTGCTATAAAGCAGTCTACAATATATTTTAGTGGCAATGCCAAATTACGTAGTGAGAAGGACCCTAGGGCCCCTGTAATAATAAAATTATGCTAATGGAAAGTATACAGCAAAGGAAGAGACAAATGAATGGAACAGAGCATTGAATCCAAAAAGATCCCCATGTTTCTATGGGAAATTAGTATTAAGATATCACTAACTACTTGGAAAAAAACTTCACATCATATATAATGATAAACTTTAGATAGACAATACATTTATACACAAAGCACAAAACTATAAAGGTACAGGAAATTACTACCTTTTAAAAAAATATTAGGGTTGAAGGACCTTCCTACGCATGATATAAAACACAATTAATAAAAAAAATTCAGTTCCATGAACACTAAACTTTTCTATCAAACAAAAGGCACTACAACCCAAGTTAAATTCAGACTAGGATAAAATATCTTTGATATAATTGGTAGAGAAGGGGGTTAGTTACAGAAAGTAACCCAGGCCGGGCGCAGTGGCTCACATCTGTAATTCCAGCACTTTGGGGGGTTGAGGTGGGTGGATAGCTTGAGGTCAGGAGTTTGAGATCAGCCTGGCCAACATGGCAAAACCCTGTCTCTACTAAAATACAAAAAATTAGCTGGACGTGGTGGCAGGTGCCTATAATCCCAGCTACTCGGCAGGAGAATCACTTGAACTTGAGAGGCAGAGGTTGCAGTGAGCCAGGATTGCACCACTGCACTCCTGCCTGGGCCACAGAGCAAGATTCCATCTCAAAAAAAAAAAAAAAAAAACCAAAAACCAACAGTAACCCAATAGAATGTTTTGACATGAAAACAGCCAACAACTCATAAAAAGATCCTCCCACCTCAGCCTCCCGAGTAGCTGGGAATACAGCTGTGTAGCACCCATGCCTGGCTAATTCTTATAGAGATGAGGTTTCACCATGTTGCCCAGGCTGGTCTCAAACTCCTGGGTTCAAGCAATCTGCCTGCCTCAGCCTCCCAAAGTGCTGGGATTACAGGTGTGAGCCACCACATTTGGCCCTGGAAAGCACTCTTCACTGGTTTACCACCTCCCGATATTTTCCCCTCTTCCTCAAAATATAAACATTCTGTGGTCAAATATATCATGATAATATTTAAATAAAAAGTATAGCATGCAGTAGATACTAAAGCAGTATCTTTACTATGTATGGTTGTACATACCATCAGACCTAGGGAAATTTTCTATAGGATTTTTTTGGTTTAATTCATTATAATCAAGATAAACAGCACTGTTACCAGGGTCCATTTATCAAATCATGGACAATGTATTCACTAGCATTTGATATCATATTTGAAACACTAGCAATCTGTCTCCCCAACTAGGCAACTCCACTGGCAGAATCTGTCTGATGTAATTATCTTGGAAATCTGGAGTCTACTGAAGGCTTGCAACTTCCAGGAGAAGGCTTGGACTGTCAATAACAGTTAGTTTTAGTCTATTTCAGATCTTAGCACAGTAACAGCTACCCATCCCTCATTCCTGGCCCTGTGGCAGACAGTTGTGCACTTATTTCTGGAGCAGTTTGCACACAGCTTACAAGAAGCAGGTGGGCAAAAAGAACCCTGTCCTCCAATTATTGGGGATGTGTGCTCTAATTACTCATAGCTGGTTCTGATCACAGAAGAGCAGAGAAAGAGGTGGGTAGTCATTCTTACATTTTTCCCTATTGTTACAAACTGGTTCTCCTCTGGCTGAAGTAACTGCTAGGGGATTAAAAGGGCCAGTGCTCTTTTTTTCCTTCCCTCATTTTTCTTTTTTCCCTTCTTCGGAGCCAGATATTAAAGACTTGTGTATTCAAAACCAACCACATATACTGGGGAAATCAGAAAGCTATTATGCTTAGCCAGAAAAAAAATACAGGCTTAGAAAAGGTCTGAGACCTTAGGTTTACATCTCAGGGTGGTCCTCAGCACAGAGACAATCTAGAACCATCAAAAAACAAACAAATTAGCTAGGTGTGCCGGCATGCACCTGTAGTTCCAGCTACTCAGGAGGCTGAGGCAGGAGGATCACTTGAGCCCAGGAATTAGAGGCTGCAATGAGTCATGATTATTCCACTGCACTCCAGCCTTGGTGACAGAGTGAGACCCTGTCTCAAAAACAAAAAGAAACAAAAACAACCGCCAGCAAATCCCGAGGAAAGGGGAAAATTTTATTTTCAGAGTTACCACATTATTAGATTCAAATATCCAATTTTCAACAAAAAAAATACACAGAAACAGGAAGGCATGGTCCATTCAAAGGAAAAAAAAATCAACAGAAATTGTATCTGAGGCCGGGCGCGGTGGCTCAAGCCTGTAATCCCAGCACTTTGGGAGGCCGAGACGGGCGGATCACCAGGTCAGGAGATCGAGACCATCCTGGCTAACACGGTGAAACCCCGTCTCTACTAAAAATACAAAAACTAGCCGGGCGAAGTGGCGGGCGCCTGTAGTCCCAGCTACTCGGGAGGCTGAGGCAGGAGAATGGCGTAAACTCGGGAGGCGGAGCTTGCAGTGAGCTGAGATCTGGCCACTGCACTCCAGTCCGGGCGACAGAGCGAGACTCCGCCTCAAAAAAAAAAAAAAAAAAAAAAAAAAAAAAAAAAAAAAAAGAAATTGTATCTGAAAAAGACCTGATGGCAAATCTACTAGACAAATATTTTGAAACAACTGTCTTAAGGATGCTCGAAGAACTAAAGAAAGACACGGAGAAAGTCAAGAAAACAACGTGTGAACAAAATGGAAATATCAATAAGAGACAGAAAACCTGACAAGAACCAAAAAAAAATTGGAACTGAAAAGTACAATCACTAAAATAAAAAATTCACTAGAGGAATTCAAAAGCAGATTTGAGCAGGCAGAAGAAAAAAATCAGCAAACTTGAAGACAGGACAATGGAAAGTATTGAGTCTGAGGTACAGAAAGAAAAAGGAGTAAAGAAAAGTAAACAGAGAGTAAAGGGCCTGTGGGGCCATCAAGCAGACCTGCATGCACACTGTGGGAGTTCCAGAAGAAGAAGAGAGTAAGAGGCAGAGAGAATACTTAAAAAAAAAATGGCTGCAGACTCCCCAAAGTCATAAGAGACATGAATATACAACATCCCAGAAGTTCAACAAACTCGAAGTAGGATGAACTCAGAGACCCACAATGAGACACATTATAATCAAACTGTCGAAAGACAAAGACAGAGAATCTTGAGATTCTCAAAAATATTATCAGAACACTTCTCACCAGAAAAACTGGAGGCTGGAAGTACTTTAGTACTTTAAAGTACTTCTTTTAAAATGCTACAAGAACTGTCAACTAAGAATCTTGTATCTGGCAAAACTGTCCTTCAAAAATGAGGGAGAAATTAAGACATTCTCAAATAAAAGCTAAGGGAGTTTGTTACCACCAGACCTGCCTTGCAAGAAATGCTAGAGGGAGTCCTGTAGGTTGAAATGAAAGGACGCCACACAGGAACTTGAAGCCATATGAAGAAATAAAGATCTTAATAAAGGCAAACACATGGACAATTATAAAAGCTAGTAGTTTTGTAAGAAGTCTATAACTCCACTTTTTGTTTTCTGCATTATTTAGGAGACCAATACTTTCTTTTTCTAACATTGGTTTGTAACTCCACATTTTGTTTTTTACATAATTTAAGAGATTAATGCATTTTAAAAAGTATTAGTTTATGTGTTTGAACACACAATGTATAAAGATGTAATTCTGTAACATCAACAACTGAAAGGAGTGGAGATGGAGACTGAAAGGAGCAGAGTTATTGCATGATATTGAAGTTAAGCTCATATAAATCCAAATCAATGTTATAACTTTAGAACTTAAGTGTAACACAACAATGTGAATGTACTTAATACCACTGAACTGTACACTTGAAAAAGACATAGCCGGGCACAGTGGCTCAAGCCTGTAATCTCAGCACTTTGGGAGGCCGAGGCAGGTGGTTCACTTGGGGCCAGGAGTTTGAGACCAGCCTGCCCAACATAGCGAAACCCTGTCTCTAGTTAAAAAAAAAAAAAAAAATTAGCCTGATGTGGTGGCAGGTGCCTGTAATCCTAGCTACTCAGGTGGCTGAGGCATGAGAGAATCTCTTGAACCGGGGAGGCAGAGGCTGCAGTGAGCTGAGATTGAGCCACTTCACTCCAGCCTGCGTGACAGAGTGAGATTCTATCTCAAAAACAAACAAAAAAGTCAAGATGCTAAATTTTATGTGTATTTTACCACAATAAATTGGAAAAAATAAAATGATTAACCTGGATCAATCTGATTACTTCCACTGCACTAGGCTGTAAGGCCTGGGAAAGGCAGGAAAGAAAGATACTGAGAAGAGGGTAACACAGAAACGATGCCATTGGTGGAGTATAATAAAGCAGATATAGAAATGGTGTTACACACCTAACACAGGGAGAGCACACAGCATTACCTGGCTTCTACTCCAGGCCTCGTGGGTGGCTTTCCTGGTGGTGGCCGAGGAAAGAACTGAGATGAAGTTGAGCTATTGACTTGATCTGTGTTGACCCATGAAACTGGCCTTGGAATTTTGCTCTTTCTAGACTGGGAGATGATGGGTGACAGAAGGCTATCTTCAGCTGACCTACTCAGGTGAGAATCTACTGTCAGTCTTGAAAAGGGAGTGAGCACTTCCTCCTCACAAAAGGTAGCAGGAACAGTAGCTAGTTTCTCCTCTAGCAATTTATCAGAGGCACTTGAGAGGTCGCCAAGGAAGGACTTGAATTGTCTTTTTTCCACCAGAAGCTTGACTAGGTCTGGCTGATAAGCTTTCTTTTGGAGGAGTTTTTCTTTTGCAGAAACTGAAGAGGATGATTCCAAAGTTGAGTCGATCTCTTGTGCCAAAACAGGGATTCGGCTGTGTCTAGTTACAAAGGATGACCTAACCATATCCTTCTGGGTTGGGGCACCATGTTCATTCTCTGAAACACAATGAAATAGTTCTCCATTTCTAGGGGCAATTTTCTCTCTCTTACCCTCTTGGTGCAAAAAAGTAGAGAGGTCTCCTTGATGACCCGGCAAGTCTTCACTCATGACGTCATCATCCTTAGATACCTTATTTTTTTGTGTTTCTGCCACCTGGCCTATCTGACCTTCAACATGTGGGTCAATGTCTCTGGGAGAAATTTCTGAAGTTCCAACTGTCAGAAGCTTCATTATCTCATTATTTTTGTCTTGATTTGGCACCACACTAAAAGTCTGTGTTTTTGTCACATTAAGAGGTTCAGTAGTAGCTGAGTGATCCTTTTCCACAATTACCAAATCTCCTGGGAGAGAGGAGATCTCAATACAATGCTGCCCTCTACTTAATTTCTCATCTTCATTATCTGACTCTAAAAGGATGCTTTTCTCTTCAGTTTCCCCAGGGAGATTTTCAAATTCTCTCACAACCAGTCTGTTACGATCAGGAAGTTCTTTTGGTCCCAGGTCTTGAGATTTGTTACTTTCTCTAATGTTGGGTAACACGTCATGACCAATATGATCTATCTGAAGCCCCAAATCTGTTCTGCTTCCTCCACTAGGAGGTTCACCCTCTGTCACAGCCAAGCCAGAGTTTTCCCTTGGAGAGTAAAGTTCCACAGTGGGCTCCATGGGCTGAAGATCTTTCTTCTCTGGCTGCTGACCATAGTGAAAGCTTCCTGAAGTTGACTGTGTAGATGCCACAGAAGGTCTAGGAATTGTAATCTGGAGAAGGGGGAGAAAAAATTAAAATACAACTATGTAAAATATCAATACAGATGCATGCTGTGAGATTTAACATCTCAATATCTAATTTATAGGAAGAATACAGATGTTGACCAGGTCTGCCCAACTTACATGAAAAATGAACAATTCTGAATAACAATGAATGACACTTAAGCTACCCTACTCAGAAACTGTGCAGAACAGTCTCTCCCTGTAGGTTTATCCCTGCCCCTTCTTTGGTGTGCTGTATGCTCTGGAAGTCTAATTTCTACAGATTGCACCATCTGGGCTTCCTTGCTTTCTGATTTGTGGTTAGATCTGCTCAATGGATGGCACCAACAGACAATCAGAGGGTTAGAGGAAAGAGAGGGCTGGGTAATGATTATCCTTGCTTCCCCGCTGAGGACTGTGGCGCTGGTGACGGCTACATTCCACTATCCTGGCCACAGCTCCCTTCTTGTGGCCTCTCTCTCAGCTACTACCCTCATCAAGTTCTGCTTACACCCACTTCAACTCCCCTTTCAGGACTCATGGTAGGAACGGCTCCCTCTGTTGCTGGTCCTGTTGGCTCTCTTAACTCTGCCCATACATCTGTAAAAAGTTCCTTACATTAAATTCTCTCCAAGTCCCTCTGAGTATGCCATCTATTTCCTGCCAGAATCTAGATACAGGATTATAGGAAAAAATTACTGGCAAATAATTGTTCACTGAAAAACTCCAAATTTTCATGCATTTTGTTGTTTTCCATAAATTCTATTAAATACTAGGATTATTATATCTTCCTATAAGTAAAGACATACAAAGATGTTTAGTAATGTTTATGATCTCTCTACTTTTTTCCTTTTTTTTTTTTTTTGAGACAGGGTCACCGTGTCACCCAGGCTGAAGTATAGTGGTGCGATCTTGGCTTACTGCAACCTCTGCTTTCCAGGCTCAAGTGATCCTCCCACCTCAGCCTCCTGAGTAGCTGGGACTACAGCATGCACCGCCACACCTGGCTGGTTTTTGCATTTTTTGTAGAGATGGGGTATCACCATGCTGCCCAGGCTGGTCTTGAACTCCTGAGCTCAAGTGATCCATCTGCCTTGGCCTCCCAAAGTGCTGGGATTACAGATATGAGCCAAGTGTGCCCAGTCAGAGTACTATTACTAATGCAAATTCACAAATGAGGAAAAACACAATCAAGAAGTCATAAATAGGACTTCGGGATTTTGAAAGTTGTGCACAGCACAGTACAGCCTACTGACATGTTCTACACACTCTCAAATAAAATCGTGGAAACTGAGTCTGCAATAACATTATCTGACAAAATATCTGCAATAACATTATCTGACAAAATAAAAGGAGAAAACCTAGGATCAGTAGTTGAGTATAGAGAAGAGAAAGCTAATTCTAAGTGTAGCTGCAAATAGCTTCCTCAAACTATAAAGACATAAAAGCAGTTCTCATACTTGGGGCGCTCTACAAATGGACCAAATAAATAATCTGCCAGTAAGCCATATGCATCTTTTATATCTTTAATTTTCATAATTCACAAATATTTCATTACAGCATTAATCAGATCATTTCCTTTATTCTGTTCTGTAATTGTATCATGTACATCTTTCTAAAGAATTAGAAAAAGATCTCAATATTTTCCATTTCTTTCACAGTTTCTGAGTTCTATTAATGCCTAGTACTAAGTTTGACCAAAATTAGTGTCTTAATTAATAGTTCAGGTAAAGCAGCCTCACTATTTTTCAGTCACCCCATGTTTCAAACTAGCCACTAGTGAGAAACAATGAACTGCAAACCAACTACCATTTGCATTTTAACTTATAAATTATCCTTTTATTTTTCTCTCATTCAAGGATTGTAATATTACTAAGATAATAAAAACTTTGCAAAATTTAACATCCATTCCGAATAGCCTTTCTTCCAAATGAAAAGAATGTGGTATATGAAATTTCCACATTCTCATTTTTGTTTGTTGACAAAGACAAATAATTGAGCAGAGATACACATAGTAGAATCATCTATTGGTACCTAATACAGCCTGGCCTATTAAGGAGTTAAGTTTTAGCCATTCAAATTCCACCATAGACCTCTCTTGTCTAAAGCAGCTTCATATAACACTTTATAGAAGTGTTGAAAATTATAGGCTGGGCACGGTGGCGCACACCTGTAATCCCAGCACTTTGGGAGGCAGAGGCGGGCGGATCACCTGAGGTCACGAGTTCGAGACCAGCCTGACCGACATTGAGAAACCCCATCTCTACTAAAAATCAAAATTAGCCAGGCGTGGTGGTGCATGCCTATAATCCCAGCTACAGGATTATAGGGAGGCTGCAGCAGGAGAATCACTTGAACCCATGAGGTGGAGATTGTGGTGAGCTGAGATCACGCTACTGCATTCCAGCCCGGGTGACAGAGTGAGACCCCGTCTCAAAAAGAAAGAAAAAAAAAAAGAAGTCCAAGAAGGCAGAATGGAGGCACCCAGCCTCTGCTGCCCCGTTACCCAAGCCCAGATTGGGCTGGAGTCAGGAGGGACTTCCTGTTGTGGGAGAAAGGTAAGCAGAAGAGCCTCATCAGCCCTCACTGCCACTGCAAACACCTACAATCCTTACTACAAGAGTACCCACAGTACTCGCAAGCCTGGAGTCTAGTTTGGAGAGCTGCCAAAACTTCACACAGCTGCTTTGCTCCAGATTAGGCTACAAGGTGAGCATGCCCGCCCACCCCTGTGAGCCAAGCTGCCACAGCTTAGTGCCACCCAAAGGCCAGAGCCACTTCTGGAGTACACTCTGTTCTGGGGGCCAGAAGCCACTGCACCTCTCCAGCTCTTGGGCTCCATCTTCATTCCACCAAGATCACACAGGTGGCTGGTGTCTACAATGTCATGACCCTGACTGCTTGGAGCCTGGGCTCAGGATCAGCTGTGATTCGAGTCCTGCCCAGCAGGAAAACTAACCCCTGCCATGCACACTTCCAGGTAGAAAAGTAGTCTGGCAGTACCACACAGGGCAGACACACCCCTGAGCAGGAGAAGCTTCCAAACCACTGAGGAGCTGACCCACCCTCAGGTCAGTGTATGTGCCAGCACTCAGGGCCAGCTGGCTCAGGCCAGCTCCTGGCAGATACACCCCCAGGCCAGCTGAGCGGCTGCACACCTGTGCCTTGGACCTGAGAAAAACAGCCTCCTGAGCCTGCCCCTGGCAGGTATGCCTCCCAGACCAGACCAGCAGCCATGAGCCCACGCCTCTGGTCAGAGTGACAGCACTGTGGCCCCAACCCCAGTAAGCCAGACTTGAAACTAGCTGACCCACTTGTGTGTACATGCAGACCCTGACCTGAGAAGCAGCCTGGTGAGACCACACTCAGAAAAACCATGCCAACACTGCCACAAACTCTCTCACCTTAGGCCACAGAGACACTTGCAAACATCACCAGCATGGGTTGCAGCTGAAGAAATTGCATGAAGACTACACTATTGCATCCACCTAGCATCAAAGCCAAGGCACCCCACCTAACTGCTACCCCAAGACCCAAGTCTTTCCCTATGAAACCTACTCCATAAAATTAGGAGAGTCAACTGTTCCACCAGATGCATAGATATCAACATAGGGACACATCAAACATGAAAAAGCAAGGAAATATGACACCTCCCAAGGAATGATAATTCTCCAGTAAGAGACCCCAATCATAAGGAAATATACAAAATCCCAGAAAAAAATAAATAATAATTTTAAAGAAACTCAGTGACATACAAGAGAATAAAGAAAGACAATTCAATGAAATCAGAAAAACAATTCATGATTTCAATGAGAAATTCAACGCAAATAGATATCATAAAAAAGAACCAAACAAATCTTAGCACTAAAGAATTAAATGGGCCGGGTGTGGTGGCTCACACCTTAATCCCAGCACTTTGGGAGGCTGAAGTGGGCAGATCACTTGAGGTCAGGAGTTTGAGACCAGTCTGGCCAACATGGTGAAACCCCATCTCTACTAAAAACATAAAAAATTAGCCAGATGTGTTGGCATGTGCCTGTAGTCCCAGCTACTTAGGAGGCTGAGGCAGGAGAATCGCTTGAACCATGAGGCAGAGGTTGCAATGAGCTGAGATCATGCCACTGCACTCCAGCCTGGGTGACAGAGCAAGACCCAGTCTCAAAAAAAAAAAAAAAAAAGAATTCAGTGAATGAAATAAAAAATAAAATTGAGAGCTTCAACAACAGACTAGATCAGGCAGAATTTCTGAACTTGAAGACAGGTCTTTTGAATAACAAAAATAAAATGTTTTAATGAAGAAAACCTACAGGATCTACTAGATTTTCTGTATTTTATTTGTTTGCTTAACAAATAAAATAACCAGGAATAAATTTAACCAAAGAAGTGAAAGATCTCTACAAGCAAAACCAGAAGACACTGATTAAAGAAATTGAAGAAAATATACAATAAAATGGAAAGACATCATGCTCTTGTATTGGAAGAATTAATATTGCTAAATTAATAGTGTTTAAATGTCTATAGTACCTGAAGTGCTACAGATTCAATGCAATCCCTATCAAAATACCAATGATATTTTTTGCAGAAATAGAAAAACAATCTGACCCCAAATCGCTAAAGCAAGCCTAAGCAAAAATACAAAAGAAAACAAAACAAAAGCTGGAGGTATAACACTACCTAATTTCAAATTATACTACAAAGCTATAGTAACCAAAACAGCATGGTACTGGCATAAAAATAGACACATAGACCAACAGAACAGAACAGAACAGAGAATCCAGAAATAGACCCATTTATCTACAGCCAACTGAGTTTTGACAAAGGCATCACAGCATTCACTGGGGAAAGAACTTCAATAAATGATGCTGGGAAAACTGGATATCCACATGCAGAACAATGAAACTAAGACTCCCATCTCTTACCTTATATAAAAATCAGCTCAAAATGGATTAAAGACCTAAATGCAAGGCCCAAAGCTACAAAACTAGTAGAAGAAAACACAGGGTAGGCTGGGCGCAGTGGCTCACACCTATAATCCCAGCACTTTGGGAGGCCGAGGCAGGTGGATCACGAGGTCAGGAGATGGAGACCATCCTGGCTAACATGGTGAAACCCTGTCTCTACTAAAAATACAAAACATTAGCCGGCTGTGGTGGCAGGCGCCTGTAGTCCCAGCTTCGTGGGAGGTTGAGGCAGGAGAATGGCATGAACCTGGGAGACGGAGCTTGCAGTGAGCTGAGACCGCGTCACCGCACTCCATCCTGGGCGACAGTGCAAGACTCCATCTCGGAAAAAAAAAAAGAAAAAAGAAAAAAGAAAAAAAGAAAACATAGGGTAAATGTTTCAGAACACTGATCTAGGAAAGTACTTTATGAGTAAGACCTCAAAAGCACAGGCAACAAAAACAAAAATAAATGGGATTATATCAAACTAAAAACCATCTTCACAGCAAAGGAAAGAGTCAATAGAGCGAAAAGATAACCTATAGAATGGAAGAAAATATCGACAAACTATTCATCTAACAGGGGATTAATATCCAGAATATATAAGAAACTCAAACATCTCAACAGCCAAAAAATAAAAAGAAAAGAAAAGAAAAGAAAAACATCTCATTAGAAAATGGGCAAATGGCCTAAGCAGACTTTTCTCAAAATAAGATATATACAAATGGCCAACAAATATATGAAAAAATGCTCAATATCACTAGTCATCAGAAAAACGCAAATAAAAACCACAATGAAATATTATATTGCCCCAGTAAAAATGGCTATCAACAAAAAGACAAAAAATAACAAATGCTGGCAAGGATGCAGAGAAAAGGGAACTCTCAAATACAGTGTTGGTGGGTATGGTTTGGCTGTGTCCCCACCCAAATCTCATCTTGAATTCCCACGTGTTCTGGGACGGACCCAGTGGGAGGTAACTGAATCATGGGGGCAGTTATTTCTCATGCTGTTCTCATGATAGTGAGTAAGTCTCACGAGATCTGATGGTTATTATAAGGGGGAGTTTTCCTACACAAGCTCTCTTTGCTTGCTGCCATCCATGTAAGATGTGACTTGCTCCTCCTTGCCTTCCACCATGATTGTGAGGCCTCCCCAGCCATGTGGAACTGTAAGTCCAATTAAACCTCTTTCTTTTGTAAATTGCCCAGTCTTGGGTATGTCTTTATCAGCAGTATGAAAACAGACTAATACAGTGGGACTGTAAACTAGTACAGTTACTATGGAGAAAAGTATGTAGGTTCCTCAAAAAACTACAAATAGAACTACCATACAATTCAGCAATCCCACTACTGGGAAGATCGGTTTATCGAAGAGATATCTGCACATTCATGTTTACTGCATCACTGTTCACAACAGCCAAGATATGGAATCAACTCAAGTGTACGACAACAGGTGAGTGGATAAAGAAAATGTGGTATATCAGCCAGGCACGGTGGTTCATGCCTGTAATCCCAGAACTTTGAAAGGCCAAGGCAGGTGGATCACCTGAGGTCAGGAGTTCGAGACCAGCCTGGCCACCATGGCGAACCCTCATCTCTACAAAAAATACAAAAATTAGCCAGGCATGGTGGTGTGAACCTGTAGTCCCTGCTACTCAGGAGGCTGAGGCAGGAGAATTGCTTGAACCCAGGAGGCGGTGGTTGCACTGAGCCAAGATCACCGCCACTGTATTCCAGCCTGGGCAACAGAGCAAGACTCTGTCTCAAAAAAAAAAAAAAAAAGAAAATGTGGTATATATAAACAATGGAATGCTATTCAGCCATAAAAAATAAATCCTGTCATTCATGGCAACATGGATGGAACTGGAGGCTGTTATGTTAAATGAAATAAGCCAGGCAAAGAAAGACAAATACCATATGTTCTAATATATGAGGAAGTTAAAAAAAAAAGCTGATTTTATGTAAGTAAAAAGTAGAAGAGAGGTTATTAGAGGCTGGGAAGAGTAGCAGAAACGGGGAGATAGGGAAAGATTTGTTAAAGGATACAAAATTACAGCTAGACAGAAGGAATAACTTCTAGTGTTCCATAGCACTGTAGGATGATTATAGTTAACAATAATATACATTTTCTTTCTTTCTGGGTTTTTTTTTTTTTTTTTTTTTTCTGTTTTGAGACAGAGTCTCACTCTGTCACCCAGGCTGGAGTGCAGAGCGTGATCTATGCTCACTGCAACCTCTGCCTCCTGGGTTCAAGCGATTCTCCTGCCTCAGCCTCCCGAGTAGCTGGGATTACAGGCATGCCCCACCACACCCTGCTAATTTTTGTATTTTTAGTAGACACGGAGTTTCACCATGTCAGCCAGGTTGGTCTCGAACTCCTGACCTCAGTGCTAGGATTACAGGCGTGAGTCACTGTGCCTGGCCCAATAATATATATTTTCAAATAGATAGAAGAAAGGATATTGAATGCTCCCAACACAAAGAAATGATAAATGTTTGAGATGATGTAGATGCCAGTTACAGTGATCTGGTCACTATACATTTTATGTGTCAAAACATCATTATGTACCTCATACATATGTATGATTGTTATGTGCCAATTATAATGTTTTTAAGAGGCTACATATGGTATCTCCCACTTTGGCCAATGTGGATTGAGGTGAGGGTGGATAGGGAAGAGTGCGGAAGGCAGCAGTCTTTGCTACAGAGGTGGGTAAAACTAAAAACCTAAAGCCTCAAAAGTGAATGAAAAGTAAAAGCTGTTTTTTCCTTCCCTTGTCATGCCACTCTCCAGACAAGTCACTCATTATTTATAGTTTAATGTGTCTTTAAGGGGGTTTGCAATTATAAAAATTTTGTAGGAGTACTAAAAATTGTAAGCAAGCTACAGCTCATACCCAAAGAATAGAAGCCCAGAAAAGATGGACTAAAACAAAAACATTTTTTGGCAGGCCTGTAATTACATATTATATACATGGCTAAAGGATTAAACAGTCAGTTTTCTAGCCCCTTCATGCAGTATTGAAAGACACCTCAGGGATTCTGTTCCAAGATGGCCGAATAGGAACAGCTCTGGTCTGCAGTTCCCAGCGTGACTGACACAGAAGATGGGTGATTTCTGCATTTCCAACTGAGGTACCTGGTTCATCTCACTGGGACTGGTTGGACAGTGGGTGCAGCCCACAGAGGGTGAGCCAAAACAGGGCAGGGCATCGCCTCACCTGGGAAGTAGAAGGGGTTGGGGGATTTCCCTTCCCTAGCCAGGTATAGATGGTACCTGGAAAAACGAGATGCTCCTGCCCAAATACTGTGCTTTTCCAAAGGTCTTAGGAAACGGCACACCAGGAGATTATATCCCGCACATGGCTCCACAGGAACCACACCCACCTAGCCTTGCTCACTGCTAGCACAGCAGACTGAGATTGACCTGCAAGGCAGCAGCCTGGCAGGGGAAGGGGCATCCATCATTGCTGAGGCTTGAGTAGGTAAATAAAGCAGCCAGCAGGCGGAGAAGCTCGAACTGGGAAAAGCCCTCCGCAGCTCAGCAAGGCCTGTTGCCTCTGTAGACTCCACCTCTGGGGGCAGGGCATAGCTGAACAAAAGGCAGCAGAAACTTCTGCAGACTTAAACATCCCTGTCTGACAGCTCTGAAGAGAGCAGTGGCTCTCCCAGCATGGTGTTTGAGCTCGGAGAATGGACAGACTGCCTCCTCAAGTGGGTCCCTGACCCCCACGTAGCCTAAGGAATGGAGAGACTGCCTCCTCAAGTGGGTCCCTGACCCCTGTGTAGCCTAACTGGAAGACATCTCTCAGTAGGGGCTGACTGACACTGCATACAGGCAGGTGCTTCTCTGGGACGAAGCTTCCAGAGGAAGGATCAGGCAGCAATATTTGCTGTTCTGCAACATTTGCTGTTTTGCAGCCTCCACTGGTGATACCCAGGCAAACAGGGTCTGGAGTGGACCTCCAGCAAACTCCAACAGACCTGCAGCTGAGGGACCTGACTCTT
Organism: Rhinopithecus roxellana; assembly: GCF_007565055.1. Classification (NCBI taxonomy): domain Eukaryota; kingdom Metazoa; phylum Chordata; class Mammalia; order Primates; family Cercopithecidae; genus Rhinopithecus; species Rhinopithecus roxellana. The sequence continues at coordinate 29,846,535 of NC_044553.1, forward strand.
AGAAGGAAAACTAACAAACAGAAAGGAATAGTATCAACATCAACAAAAAGGACATCCACACCAAAACCCCATCTGTAGGTCACCATCATCAAAGACCAAAGGTAGATAAAACCACAAAGATGGAGAGAAACTACAGCAGAAAAGCTGAAAATTCTAAAAACCAGAGCACCTCTTCTTCTCCAAAGGATCACAGCTCCTCGCCAGCAACGGAACAAAGCTGGACGGAGAATGACTTTGACGAGCTAACAGAAGTAGGCTTCAGTAGGTCAGTAATAACAAACTTCTCCGAGCTAAGGAGCATGTTCGAACCCATTGCAAGGAAGCTAAAAACGTTGAAAAAAGATTAGACGAATGGCTAACTAGGATAAACAGTATAGGGAAGACCTTAAATGACCTGATGGAGCTGAAAACCATGGCACAAGAACTACGTGACATATACACAAGCTTCAATAGCCGATTCAATCAAGTAGAAGAAAGGGTATCAGTGATTGAAGATCAAATTAATGAAATAAAGTGAGAAGTTTAGAAAAAAAAGAATAAAAAGAAATGAACAAAGCCTTCAAGAAATATGGGACTATGTGAAAAGACCAAATCTACATTTGATTAATGTACCTGAAAGTGACAGGAAGAATGGAACCAAGCTGGAAAACACTCTTCAGGATATTATCCAGGAGAACTTCCCCAACTTAGCAGGACAGGCCAACATTCAAATTCAGGAAACACAGAGAACACCACAAAGATACTCCTCAAGAAGAGCAACCCCAAGGCACATAATTGTCAGATTCACCAAGGTTGAAATGAAGGAAAAAATGTTAAGGGCAGCCAGAGAGAAAGTTCGGGTTACTCACAAAGGGAAGGCCATCAAACTAACATGGATCTCTCAGCAGAAACTCTAAAAGCCAGAAGAGCATCTGGGCCAATATTCAACATTCTTAAAGAAAAGAATTTTCAATCCAGAATTTCATATCCAGCCAAACTAAGTTTCATAAGTGGAGGAGAAATAAAATCCTTTACAGACAAGCAAATGCTGAGAGATTTTGTCACCACCAGGCCTGCCTTACAAGAGCTCCTGAGGGAAGCACTAAACATGGAAAGGAACAACCGGTACCAGCTACTGCAAAAACATGCCAAGTTGTAAAGACTATTGATGCTAGAAAGAAACTGCATCAACTAATGGGCAAAATAACCAGCTAACATCATAATGACAGGATCAAATTCACACATAACAATATTAACCTTAAATGTAAATGGGCTAGATGCCCCAATTAAAAGACACAGACTGGCAAATTGAATAAAGAGTCAAGATCCATCAATGTGCTGTATTCAGGAAACCCATCCCACATGGAGAGACACAGGCTCAAAATAAAGGGATGGAGAAAGATCTACCAACCAAAAGGAAAGAAAAAAAAAAAAAAAAAAAAAGCAGGGGGTTGCAATCCTAGTCTCTGATAAAACAGACTTTAAACCAACAAAGATCAAAAGAGACAAAGAAGGCCATTACACAATGGTAAAGGGATCAATTCAACAAGAAGAGCTAACTATCCTAAATATACATGCATCCAATACAGGAGAACCCAGATTCATAAAGCAAGCCCTTAGAGACCTACAAAGAGACTTAGATGCCCACACAATAATAATGAGTGACTTTAGAACCCCACTGTCAATATTAAACAGATCAACGAGACAGAAGGTTAACAAGGACATCCAGGACTTCAACTCAGCTCTGCACCAAGCAGACCTAATAGACATCTACAGAACTTTCCACCCCAAATCAACAGAATATGCATTCTTCTCAGCACTACATCACACTTATTCCAAAATTGACCACATAGTTGGAAGTAGAGCACTCCTCAGCAAATGTAAAAGAACAGAAATCACAACAAACTGTCTCTCAGACCACAGTGCCATCAAGTTAGAACTCAGGATTAAGAAACTCACTCAAGACCACACAACTACATGGAAACTGAACAACCTGCTCCTGAATGACTACTGGGTACATAATGAAATGAAGGCAGAAATAAAGATGTTCTTTGAAACCAATGAGAACAAAGACACAATGTACCAGAATCTCTGGGACACATTTGAAGCAGTGTGTAGAGGGAAATTTATAGCACTAAATGCCCACAAGAGAAAGCAGGAAAGATCTAAAATCGACACTCTAACATCACAATTAAAAGAACTAAAGAAGCGGCTGGGCGCGGTGGCTCACGACCATAATCCCAGCTCTCTGGGAGGCCGATACAGGTGGATCACAAGGTCAGCAGATCAAGACCATCCTGGCTAACACGGTGAAACCCCGTCTCTACTAAAAATATTCTAAAAATTAGCCAGGCTAATGGCGGGTGCTGGTAGTCCCAGCTACTCGGGAGGCTGAGGCAGGAGAATGGCGTGAACCTAGGAAGCGGAGCTTGCAATGAGCCAAGATCATGACACTGCACTCCAGCCTGGGCAACTGAGTGAGACTCTGTCTCAAAAAAAAACCAAAACAAACAAACAAAAAACAACAATAAAAAGCTAGATAAGCAAGAGCAAACAAATTCAAAAGCTAGCAGAAGGCAAGAAATAATTAAGATCAGAGCAGAACTGAAGGAGACAGAGACACAAAAAAAACCCTCCAAAAAAATCAATGAATCCAGGAGCTGGTTTTTTGAAAAGATCAACAAAATTGATAGACTGCTAGCAAGACTAACAAAAAAGAAAAGAGAGAAGAATCAAATAGACACAATAAAAAATGATAAAGGTGGTATCACCACCAATCCCACAGAAATACAAGCTACCATCAGAGAATATTATAAATACCTCTGTGCAAATAAACTAGAAAATCTAGAAGAAATGGATAGATTCCTGGACACATACACCCTCCCAAGACTAAACCAGGAAGAAGTTGAATCTCTGAACAGGCCAATAACAGGTTCTGAAATTGAGGCAATAATTAATAGCCTACCAACCAAAAAAAGTCGAGGACCAGACAGATTCACAGCCGAATTCTACCAGTGGTACAAAGAGAAGCTGGTACCATTCCTTCTGAAACTATTCCAATCAATAGAAAAAGAGGGAATCCTCCCTAACTCATTTTATGAGACCAACATCATCCTGATACCAAAGCCTAGCAGAGACACAACAAAAAAAGAGAATTTTAGACCAATATCCCTGATGAACATCCATGCAAAAATCCTCGATAAAATACTGCCAAACCAAATTCAGCAGCACATCAAAAAGCTTATCCATCACGATCAAGTCAGCTTCATCCCTGGGATGCAAGGCTGGTTCAACATATGCAAATCAATAAACATAATTCATCACATAAACAGAACCAACGACAAAAACCACATGATTATCTCAATAGATGCAGAAAAGGCCTTCAACAAAATTCAACAGCCCTTCATGCTAAAAACTCTCAATAAACTAAGTATTAATGGGACATATCTCAAAATAATAAGAGCTATTTATGACAAACCCACAGCCAATATTATACTGAATGGGCAAAAACTGGAAGCATTCCCTTTGAAAACTGGCACAAGACACGGATGCCCTCTCTCACCACTCCTATTCAATATAGTGTTGGAAGTTCTAGCCAGGGAAATCAGGCAAGAGAAAGAAATAAAGGATATTCAATTAGGAAAAGAAGAAGTAAAATTGTCCCTGTTTGCAGATGACATGATTGTATATTTAGAAAACCCCATCATCTCAGCCCAAAATCTCCTTAAGCTGATAAGCAACTCCAGCAAAGTCTCAGGATACAAAATCAATGTGCAAAAATCACAAGCATTCCTATACACTAGTAACAAACAGAGAGCCAAATCATGAGTGAACTCCCATTCACAACTGCTAGAAAGAGAGTAAAATACCTAGGAATCCAACTTACAAGGGAAGTGAAGGACCTCTTCAAGGAGAAGTACAAACCACTGCTCAACGAAATAAAAGAGTACACAAACAAATGGAAGGACATTGCATGCTCATGGATAGGAAGAATCAATATCGTGAAAATGGCCATACTGCCCAAGTAATTTATAGATTCAATGCCATCCCCATCAAGCTACCAATGACTTTCTTCACAGAATTGGAAAAAATTACTTTAAAGTTCATATGGAACAAAAAAAGAGCCTGCATTGCCAAGACAATCCTAAGCAAAAAGAACAAAGCTGGAGGCATCACGCTACCTGACTTCAAACTATACCACAAGGCTACAGTAAACAAAACAGCATGGTACTGGTACCAAAACAGAGATATAGACCAATGGAACAGAACAGAGCCCTCAGAAATGATACCACACATCTACAACCATCTGATCTTTGACAAACCTGACAAAAACAAGAAATGGAGAAAGGATTTCCTGTTTAATAAATGGTGCTGGGAAAACTGGCTAGCCATAAGTAGAAAGCTGAAACTGGATCCCTTCCTTATCACCTTATACAAAAATTAATTCAAGATGGATTAAAGACTTAAATGTTAGACCTAAAACCATAAAAACCCTAGAAGAAAACCTAGGCAATACCATTCAGGACATAGGCATGGGCAAGGACTTCATGACTAAAACAGCAAAAGCAACAGCAACAAAAGCCAAAATTGACAAATGGGATCTAATTAAACAAAAGAGCTTCTGCACAGCAAAATAAACTACCATCAGAGTGAACAGGCAACCTACAGAATGGGAGAGAATTTTTGCAATCTACCCATCTGACAAAGGGCTAATATACAGAATCTACAAAGAACTTAAATTTACAAGAAGAAAACAAACAGCCTCATCAAAAAATGGGCAAAGGATATGAACAGACACTTCTCAAAAGAAGACACTTATGCAGCCAAGAGACATGAAAAAATGCTCTTCATCACTGGTCATCAGAGAAATGCAAATCAAAACCACAATGAGATACCATCTCACACCAGTTAGAATGGCGATCATTAAAAAGTCAGGAAACAACAGATGTTGGAGAGGATGTGGAGAAATAGGAATGCTTTTACACTGTTGGTGGGAGTGTAAACTAGTTCAACCATTGTGGAAAACAGTGTGGCGATTCCTCAAGGATCTAGAACTAGAAATACCATTTGACCCAGACATCCCATTACTGGGTATATACCCAAAGGATTATAAATCATGCTGCTATAAAGACACATGCACACATATGTTTTTTGTGGCACTATTCCCAATAGCAAAGATTTGGAACGAACCCAAATGCCCATCAATGATAAGACTGGATTAAGAAAATGTGGCACATATACACCACAGAATACTATGCAGCCATAAAAAAGGATGAGTTCATGTCCTTTGCAGGGACATTGATGCAGCTGGAAACCATCATTCTGAGCAAACTATCACAAGGACACAAAACCATATACTGCATGTTCTCACTCATAGGTGGGAATTGAACAATGAGAACACTTGGACACAGGGTGGGGAACATCACACACTGGGGCCTGTCAGGGGGTGGGGAGCTGGGGGAGGGATAGCAGAAATATCATCTAATGTAAATAACGAATTAATGGGTGCAGCAAACCAACATGGCACATGTATACCTATGTAACAAACCTGCACGTCGTGCACACATACGCTAGAACTTAAAGTATAATTAAAAAAAAAAAAAAAAAAAAGGAAGAAAGATATCTTAGGGATAAATCCAGTCCAACTTCTATAACGTATAAATTTCTATCACAGCACCTATAACACTTAAACTGTTTCTTTACTAGACTGAAGACCCTTGAAAGCAGTGAGGTGACTAACTGGGCTTTTTATTCTTGGTACTTAGCATAGTACCCGACTCATAGTAGACACGCAACAAATGTTGCACACATGAGTGTATCAACCATTGCATGCTGAGGTTCCTTCCACAAAAATCTCCCAAGTGATAGTCCAGACTGTACTCAAGCACTTCACAAATGGGCTTTCTTCCTTTACTTTCCAGCGCAGTCCATCCAATCTCTGATCCTTTCTAACTGTACATAGGTTGAATTGTAATATCAAATGTAATTCCAGAGATGTAATCTCATAGAAAAAAAACTTTCCTAGGATTATAATGACCAAATTTTCCAGATCAAAAACAGGAATTCATGGTGAGACAGAGGATATTTGGCCACTCCCCAGTCAATATACATACATTCAACTCTCCTGCAAAATTCATTTTAAGAAGTTAAACAGATGGCAACCAACCCAAAAAGTCTTCACCTTTTCACATTATTAAAGCACACCTCTATTAATACATGTGTGGATCATTCCTGTGTCAACGGAGGCTCTGAATAACTCCATGAGCTTTCACACAGTCACTGTAGTTTATACAAGGGATCCAAATAAGCGAAACATGTGCCTTGCCAGGAAAGCCACATGGAAGTACTATTTCTTTTCTTTTCTTTTTTGACATGGAGTCTCGCTCTGTTGCCCAGGCTGGAGTGTAGTGGCGCGATCTCAGCTCACTGCAACCTCCGCCTCCCAGGTTTTTAAGCAATTCTCTGGCTCAGCCTCCACAGCAGCCGGGATTACAGGCATGTGCCACCACACCTGGCTAGTTTTTTGTGTTTTTAGTAGAGACAAGGTTTCACCATCTTGGCCAGGCTGGTCTTGAACTCCTGACCTTGTGATCCACCCGCCTTGGCCTCCCAAAGTGCTGGGATTACAGGCATGAGCCACCGTGCCCAGCCTGAAGCATTCCTTAACCTTCCCAGGAAGATTTTTAATTACCATGGTTAAAAAAAAAAAATTAGAAAATAAAAGTTGAGAAAATAAAGACATCCAAAATTCCACTCCTCAGTCCTAGGCAGATATGTCTGTGTCCTCATTCCTATAAACAGCCCTATTACAATCATTTCAGGTTGTTTAAGGTGACTGTTTAGATGTAAGTTTTCATTGCCAACCTGACAGGTTGGTGCCAACTTGTTATCCCTGAAGTATAGCGTAAAGCCTGGAACTTAGCAGATACTTCACAGGTATGAAGATATAAACATAAGTAAGAAAATACAACTAACTGTTAATTTAAATTTTATTAGTGCTGGTTATTGGTAGTCCTGTAAATACAGTCAGAGAAATCCTTTCAATAGATGTTGGCTAACAGATTATTAAAAATTCTGCTACCCTTTTTCTTTTGGTCCTGCTCCTACTTTGTGCATTATTTTAAACCCCCTTTCTTCTTCTCGATATCTAAGAAACAAGCCAATTAGGAAAGTCTTTCAGTATGTTGGCAACGCCCTGGTGTAGGGACAGAAGACTGGCGTAAGGTGTAGTCTCCTGGCACGAGGGATGGAGCACCAAGTCTAGTCTAGCAGCATCTGACTCTTCATGGATTCTTCCTTTCCCGAGGCTTAGTGCCCTCAGTACAAAAGATAAAATAATATTCCCTCTGCTTGTTCCATGGAGCTGCAGTTAAGATCAAATTGGGAAGTATTCTGTAAAATGTAAATGTAAGGTGATATGGTAGACAGCTCTAAAACGGTTCCCAATGACCCAGATGTGTCTTCTGGTATTCACACCCTCGTGTCGGCCCTCATACATTGTACAGGGTTGGTCTGTGTGATGATAGAATACGGCAGAAGCGATGCTATGCCCCTTCTGAGACAGATGAGAAAAGACACTGTGGCTTCCATCTTGGTGGGGATGCATTCCCGTCACCTCTCTTCCCCTATGTCTGTCTCTTTCTCACCTCACTCACTGGGAAAGCCAGATGGAGAGGCCCAAATGGCGAGGAACTAGAGCCTCTGGCTAACAGCCAGGAAGGAACTGAGGCCTGCCAACAGTCATGGGAGTGAGCTTGGAAGTGGATCTTCCCCTTCCAGCCAAACTTTTAAGCTGATTTTAACCCTGGCTGAGAGCTTGACGACCTCCTCATGAGAGACCACGCATGAGCTAGAACCACTGAACTAAGGCACTCCTGCATTTCCAGCTCCAAGAAATTGTGTGAAATAATGACTCTTGTTTAACGATGCTAAATTTGGGCTAATTTGGTACACAGCAATAGCAATGGATAACATATGGGTGATGTTGCTAGGCCCAGCCACATTTATACTGTTTCTAAAGGTAGTATTAAAATGAAGCACTAGCTGGGCACAGTGTCTCATGTCTATAATACCAAGACTTTGGGAGGCTGAGACAGGAGAATCTCTGGATCCCAGGAGTTTGAGACCAGTCTGGGCAACACAGTGGGACCCTGTCTTACAAAAGATTAAAAAATTAGCCAGGTGTAGGAGCTCACACCTGTAATCCCAGCACTTTGGGAGGCTGATGTGGGAGGACCACTTGAACACAGGAATTTGAGACCAGTCTGGGCAACATGGCAAAACCTGTCTCTACAAAACAACAACAACAAAATGAGCTGGGTATGGTGACTCATGCCTGCAGTCCTAGTGACTTGGGACGCTGGCATGGGAGGATCACTTGAGCCCAGGAGCTTGAGGTTACACTAAGGTATGATCATTCCACTGTGCTACAGCCTGGGTGACTGAGGAAGACCTTGCCTCTAAAATAGAAACAAAAAACTTAGAAATAAGTACACAACTGATGCAGCTGACATTTCATTAGAGACTTTGAATTAATACAAAAAAATTAGCCGGGCGTAGTGGTGGGTGCCTGTAATCCCAGCTACTTGGGAGGCTAAGGCAGGAGAATCACTTGAACCCAGAGGTGGAGGTTGCAGCGAGCCGAGATCGAACCACTGCACTCCAACCTGAGTCTCCGTCTCAATAAATAAATAAATAAATAGAAAAATAATTCAAAGATATCTAAACATAAGGTCAAACATCACATACATGAATGCAAGCCTATCAACAACTTGTCAGAGAAAACACTTCAGTAGTGTAAGAGAACCATGAGCACAATCTTTGTGAATAGGACAGCATTGAGAGAGGGTCAAAAATACCAGGAGAAATAGAGCAAAGGCTTTAGAAAGCCTCCATGAAGGAAGGTGCAACAGAATGCTGCTGGAAACATGCTAGAGCAAAAGTCAGTACACAGCATCACAGAGTTAAAGAAGAAAGTGAACCTGGGAAGGTGGAAAGAGGGGATGAATGGAAAGAAGAAAGGTGGGGTGGGAGAAAAGATGGAACAGGGAGGGAGGGAGTTAGTAGTTACCTACCTCTAGCCCACATGATAGCTTTGTACAATTTGGAAAAGAATGCCCTTCCAAAAGGAAACAGCCCTGTGCCAAGACGCACAGTTTAGAAAGCCAAGTCTGGGGTGGATTTCAGTCCTAATTTGTTTCCTGGCTAGATTCCTTTATGCCGTGAACAACCTGCCTAACTATACAAAGCAGTCCCGGGAAAGAGGGACCTGCTAACTAACTCTGGTGAAGAAGCAGGCAGGCCTTTGTTTCCCTGTTTTGGAGCGCAGGCAAATTTCTCAGAACTGTACACAAAATGAATTTTCACTGGTATCTTTTCCCACTGTTTTGCACCTGATGTGGAATTGTGTTCTAACAGAAAACATTTCAGTTTGGGGAACAATGCTGTTTCTGGTGAGTTGGGGGAAGGGGACTGCTAGATGATTATAGAATTTAAGGAAACCTGGTAGCTCCCATCACATAAGGATAGATGTACCTGTGGGTGCCTTAGATTTGTGTTCACAGTTACTTATGTAGCCTGGGGGTTTTTCATGGCCTTGCTTGGCCGTCTCTGGCTTTTCTGGGGCTCCTCGCACAAGTCACCGGGGGCACCACTGCTTACTGGTAACAGGGTAACAGGCTTCTCCAGCTGAAGGCCCAAAACTGAGAATACACAATAGTGGTTCCTCAAAAGTTTCCTTTGTAGAATACCTGTATCATAAATGCTGCCTCTACCTGCTCGTTAAAATGAGGATTCCTGAGCACGCTCTTTCCCAGACCTACTAAAACAAAAGTTCTGGAAGTGAGGCCTGGAATTCTGCATTTTGAACAGTGGCCATCAATGTTAGAAAACGACGGTTTAACAGGAATATGAAATATGAGAAATTCCTGGGTGGACTTTATGAAAGAGAAAGGGAACTAAAGACTCAGGCCTAGCAACAGTGTACAGTGTAAAGAACAAACCATGAATGGTTAAATATATGCCTTTCTCAGTAAAAGTAAAAATTGCTAGAAACTTTAAAAAATGGTAGCATCTATAAACACACATAGATAGCTAGTGCTTGTAGTCTAATTAAAAATGTTATTCCAAAATTAGGTTATAATGGTATTTCATGTATTGTGTTTCACATAATAAAAGAAGACCTCACTTTTTGAAAAATTTCATATTGGAGGGTTGACGATAGAACTTAGTACAAAATCACTCCCTGGGCCATTTGCAAAATTTAGGCCTCTACTGAAGAATCTTAGTTGATCAACTGTTAGTCCTTTCTTAATAGCACCTCGAGTGGATAACAAAGAATAATAACAGGAACAAATTTCTTACCGCTGTAAGGGGTCCTTCTGCCTGCGCCTCCATTAGACTTGTGGGCGTCGCTGCAATAAACTGACTAGCAGCTCCAGGCTGGAGTTCCAGCCTATCTGTATACTGTTCTGAAGCAGCAGTAGGAGGACCCTCTGCAGAAAGTGCTAAGACCACACCTGAGGTTTCCTTCTTTAAATGATCATTTTCTGCCCAAGGACCTAACTGGAGCTTTTCATCTTGAGGTGATGCCTCCAGGACTTGAAGCACTTCAGGCTCCTCATCAGAAGGACTTCCAGTTGTTTTATGTCCTACAGCCTCATTTGTCCTAAAATCCTGAAGGTCCTGCTCCTTGTCCACAATCACCCATTCTTTGGAATCAATCTCTTGCTTGCAAGAGCTCAGGTTAACTGCTATAAATCCATTGCTGCCACCACCATCTGCCTGCTCAGGGGTGTTGGCAGAAGCAGGCTTGGAGACATCTGGAAGATATTCTTCATCATAGTGCCAGATATGGTCAGTACGGGACACAGCAGGAACACAAGGCTTATGCAGCAGAGCAGGGAGAATAGATTCTTTTCCTGCACTGGTATCTTTCTGCATTTTCTCCAGGCTTAAGGAAATGGCAAGAAGTTACTCAATTGTCCTAAGGAAACATTTATTATATAATATATAAGCGCCATACAAAACTAATATGGACACAAAGATGAGACAGAAAAAGATGGATAAAGCATAAGGAAAGTTTCACAGCATTGATAATGTTCTTCTCTACCTGCCACATCCTGCTTTGGAAGATGGAGTTCACTTCCTTCCTCAGCAAGGCCCTTTTTAGTTCCCTTCTTTTGTCAAACCAACTTTTTATTGAACTACGCTTTTATCCCTATTGTATGTTGATACTTATTCTCAATATGAGCCACAACTCAAAATGGGTAAACCAATGCCTCATCCATCCTTTTGATCATGTGAGCATGTAGACATGTGCTTACATAACATAGCTATGAATGATTACCACGTGAGGAAGAACACACATATGTGAAGGATTGTTTAAAATGGAAGCTAGATTGGAGTAGGCCAGAAGTGGCTGAATTGTCTTGGGACACAGTAATTACCATGTTAGTCAAATTCACTGTCCCTCTAACCTAATATTTCATTACCAATAGTAGCCACCAGAGATGTACCACTGAAGGGTGTGACTACTATTAAAGGAAGTTAGGTCTTAATACTGTGAATACTGTTAAAGCCTTCTATAACTCATAAATATATCCCACACTTTTTTCATTTCTGTCTTCTGTCATCAAAATTTGTTGTAGGGATAATGTGCCTCATAACTATGCACTACAATCTTTACCTATGTATAGATCTCTCAAGTTTCACCTTCCTTTCTCTCTAGGTAGACTGTGAACTCTCGAGGGCAAGCATGATATACTTATTGGTATCTATTTTCCTACAGTATTTTACTCCTAGAAGGTCTTCACTAAAGTGAATTGAACTGACTGTCCCTTGTATATAAATCACTTTTTCCCCTCCTTTATGTATTCCCCTCATCTCTGCCTAATGCCACCTTTATCATGCCCTCTCCAATACTACACTGTTGTGTGGAAGAGATTGCTTTCCAAACAAAGTTACTGTAAAAAATGCTCATTTATCTTGTTCCTAGTGTTAGGAAGTTATCAGCTCTTACTGCTCAGCTTCCAAAGCCAAAGGATATGCTACAGAATTTATAATAATTAAGAATCAGGGCAATAATAATTAAAAATAAGGATGAAAATTAGAGTTTAACAGAATCAGTGTTACAAAAATGCAAGAATTTCTTATTTGAAAGACTTTATGTAACAGAAATATACAACAACGACAACAACAAAACAATAACAATGGTACCTTAGAAGCTTTAAAAAGAAAAATAAACTATTTTATACCAGGTCTCAAGGAACTTGTCAGTGTCTGGCTTTGGCTCCAGGGTCAGACGTTTTTCCAGCTCAAAGCTGTGGATGGAACGTAACTTTCGCACCAATGGAATATCTCTGTCTGGCTGAGTAATCTCTGAGCGGACACGAATTGGTGACCCAAGGCTTGGAGCATTGAGAAGACCATTTGCCTGGCCATGGCTGTTCTCCTCTTCAGTAGCAGCCTATCCAAAATATAAAATAAACCCATGAAAAACATTCTAGGCAATACACATGACAGGAATCATTGAAGCCTTTCAAAATAATATCAATAAATGATTAGATGTGTTTTCAAACAATTCAGATATTTTGGCTAGTTTACTTCATTACATTCTTATCTATTAACTCTACATTAAATGTGTTTTCTTAATTTATACTCAGTTTCAGTATTATTTTAGTTTTTTTAAATACTTCTGGAACAAAGATAAACAATCTAAAAATGTTTAACAGACTTGGCTTTTTGAATTATGTCTGACTTGAGGCTTGTAGGACCCCATTCCACTAACCTAAAACTGAAACCTGGAAAGGATGTTCTCTTTGAGACATAAGTGGTCTCACAAGTTAGGAGAGACTGCTAAGCCTCAGTCGCTATACCTCTTTGCTCATTCCTCCTCTAAAAAACAAAAAAAAACAAAAAGCCTGGGCGCCAGACTACTAAGGAGCTGAGGCAGGGAAGGAGGAGGATGAGCATGAGGCAGCCCAGGGGGTGGGACTGTTTAAGCACAGGTGCCTACGGCAGCACATTATCAGGGAAATTAAGCCTCATATCAGGAGTGTGGTGACAGAAGGAAGTCTGGGACATCTACTCTGACTAGAGACCCTCAAGAGGATGCCCAATTGGCTCAAATTGGTGATATACTCAGGGTAGCAGCAGAAACACAAGCCAGTCTTCCTTGAAGGAAGGTTTCCCCAAACCCCAATTTAGGTCTCCAGAACTCCCATCAATTATTAATTAATTAGCAAAAAAAAAAAAAAAAAAAAGAGAGAGAGAGAATCAATACAAGAGAAGGCATGCTACCATGACTGACACAACAGAAATAATAGTCAAAATTAAGAAAAACATTTAAAACTCCCAAAGATTTCAGATATTGAACTGGTTTCAATACAAAATATAGACCAGCTATGCATAAATGTTTAAATAAATAAAGGTTATTATAACAAAGATCAACAAAGGGTTATTTGGAATTAAATGACTGATTAACTTAATATTTAATATTCAATTAACAAGTTAAACAGCAAGTTAGCAAAAAAAAAAAAAAAGGTTGAAATTATTAATTAGTGAAGCGGAAGACACAGCCAAATAAATTACCTAGAATAAAAAACAGCAAGATAGGCCTGGCCCGGTGGCTCACGTCTGTAACCCCAGCACTACGGGAGGCCAAGGAGGGTGGGTCACTAGGTCAGGAGTTCCAGACCAGCCTGGCCAACATAGTGAAACCCCATCTCTACTAAAAATACAAAAAAAAAAACAAATTAGCTGGGTGTGGTGGTGCAGGCCTGTAATCCCAGCTACTCGGGAGCCTGAGGCAGGAGAATCACTTGAACCCAGGAGACGGAGGTTGCAGTGAGCTGAGATCGTGCCATTGCACTCCAGCCTGGGTGACAGACCAAGATTCCATCTCAAAAAAAGAAACAAAAAAAAAAAAAAAAACCCAGCAAAAAGAAAATTATGAAAAAAGATATTAAGAGATATGATGGATACAATAAAAAGCCATAATATATGTCTAACTGGAGTCCTAGAAAGAGATAATAGAAAGAATGAAGAGGTAGTAACATTTAGATACAGAATGGCTGTTATTTCCCAGAACATATTTTTTATACAAAAATAGGAATAAAAATATTCAAGGGACACAAGATATCCCAAGCAAGATAAACAAAAAGAAATATATGCCTAGAAACATCAGAGTTAAAATGCAGAACACCACAGACAAGAACAAGAACTAAAAAGTAGCTGGGAAGGAAAGATGAAGGTGGGGAAAACAATCACTTAAAAAGAAAAAAAACAATTAGAATGACAGTAAGTTTCTGAACACCAATGACTGAAGCCAGAGGAAAAATAATCATCAACAGAAAACTTCATATTTGAGCTGGATGTGGTGGCTCACGCCTGTCATCCCAGCACTTTGGAGGCTGAGGTGGGTGAATCACTTGAGGTCAAGAGTTCAAGACCAGCCTGGCCAACATGGTGAACCCTGTCTCTAATAAAAATACACACAAAAAATTAGCCAGGTGTGATGGCGCATGCCTGTGGTCCTGGCTACTCGGGAGGCTGAGGCAGGAGAATTGCTTGAACCCAAGAGGTGGTGGTTGAAGTGAGCTGAGATTGCGCCACTGCACTCCAGCCTGGGCAACAGAGCAAAACCCTGTCTCAAAAAAACAGAACAAAACAAAAAACAACTTTATATTCAGCATAAACTGTTTTGAAAGAATGAAGCTAAAATAAGTACATTTATAGATGAATAAATACATTTATAGAAAGAATCCTCTACCAAAAGACCGGAAGTAAAGGAACTTCTGAAGGAAATATTTCTGGAAGAAAGACGAGCCAAGGACTTTCAGAAATGAAAGGAAATGGTAAACATCTTTGAAAGTCCATATAAACATTACTTGTATAAAAGAACAACATTAATAATCTAATTCAAGGCTAGGCCGGGTGGTTCACGCCTGTAATCCCAGCACTTTGTGAGGCCGAGGCAGGTGAATTACTTGAAGCCTGGAGTTTGAGACTAGCCTGGCCAATATGGTGAAACCCTGTCTCTACCAAAAATACAAAAAATTAGCCGGGTGTGGTGGCACGTGCCTGTACTCCCAACTACTTGGGAGGATGAGGCATGAGAATCACTTGAACCCAGGAGGTAGAGGTTGCAGTGAGCTAAGATTGCACCACTGCACTCCAGCCTAGGTGACAGAGTGAGACTCTGTCTTAAAAAATAAATAAAATAAATAACCTAATTCAAGTCATTCTTTTTTGTGGTTGTCTGAGAAAGACTCTCACTCTGTCACCTAGGCTGGAGTGCAGTGGCACAATCTTGGCTCACTGCAGCTTCTCCTCCCAGGTTCAAGTGATCCTCCACCCTCAGCCTCCCAAGTACCTGGGACTACAGGCACGTGCCACCATACCCAGCTTTTTTTTTTTTTTTGGTAGAGACAGGGTTTTGCCATGTTGCCCAGACTGGTCCCAAACTCCTGGGTTCTAGTGTTCCTCCCACTTTGGCCTCCCAAAGTGCTGGGATTACGAGTGTGAGCCACTGTGCCAGGGCAAGTCTTTTTTTTTTTTTTTTTAAAGAAAGAATTAAAATTAGAAGAGTACTGTAATGTTGGGAGAAGAGTGAATGAAGTTAAAATGTTCTACAGTCCTTGGAATATCAGAAAGGTGGTTAAGATATTGCTTAATTTTAGACTTTTAAGTTAAAAATAATTGGGAAGTTTCAAGGACAACTACTAAGAGAACAGAATTAGAATGTTTAAATCCCCAATAAGTACAAAGAAAAAACAGAAGACGAAAAATAGCAACAAAATCTGTAATGAAAAGAAAGGCGGGAAAACGGCATTAAAAAACTGAATAGAAATTTAAAAGAGAAGAGAAACAAGTTCATATAAAAATAATTTGGCTGGGCATCGTGGCTTGTTACTGTAATCTTGCCACTTTGGGAGGCTGAGGCGGACAGATCACCTCAGGTCAGGAGTTTGAGACCATCCTGGCCAACATGGCAAAACCCTCTCTACTAAAAATACAAAACTTAGCCAGGCGTGGTGGCGGATGCCTGTAATTTCAGCTACTCAGGAGGCTGAGGCAGGAGAATCACTTGAACCAGGGAGGCAGAGGTTGCAGTGAGCAGAGATCACGCCACTGCACTCCAGCCTGGGTGACAGAGCGAGACTCTGTCTCAAAAAAATAAATACACAAATAAAATAATAATTCTAAATGTAAATCAATTAAGCTAATTAAAACATAAAGACGTACAATTGTCTACTTATATTCCATTTAACGAAAGTCACAACAGAATACAGATGAGAAAAAATAGAAAGATAAAGGCAGAAAAGACACCAGGCATGTACTACCCAAAAGAAAGTTGGCATAACTGTATTAACATCTGATAAAATAGGCTTTAATGCTAGAAAAAAAAATAGTAGGAACAGAATAGAAATAGTCACTATATAAAGAAAAACAAAACTTTTAATCACCTGGCAGATGTAAAAACTCTAAACTTGTATGCACTTAATAACTCATGGATGAAAAAAATCATTATGGAAAAATATTTAAAACAGAATGAGAATGAAAATACAACACACCAAAACTTCTGCAATACAGTAACAGAGATATTTATTACCTTCTTTCTGCTTATCTTAGCTAATTCTGCTGCTTCTTTTTCTAGTTTCTTGAGGTAGGATTTAGACTATCGATGTAAAACCTTATCTTTCCTAATGTAAGTCTTTAGTGCTATACATTTCTCTCTCAGCACTGCTTTAGCTGCCTCCCAAACATTTTGATATGTTGTAGTTTCAATTTCATTCAATTCTATGTAAATTAAAAAATTTTTTCCTTTAAGCCTTCCTCTCTGACCCATGATAATACAGAAATATGCTGTATAATTTCCAAGTGTTTAGAGATTTTCCTGCTGTCTTTACGTCATTGATTACTAGATTAACTCCATCATTTTCAGAGAACATAGTATGTGCGATTTCAATTATTTAAACTTATTAAGGTTTGTTTTGTGGCTCTGCTTTTATGGAATCTAACCTAAGATAGTGGTTACCTCAGTGGGGATGGGGTAGAAGCATAAATATAGAAGGAATATGTTAAAATATTCTAGTTCTTGGGGCAGATGGTAGATTCACATGCTTACATTACTATGCTTTGACATGATAAATATAAAATCTTTTATATATAGTACAAGTAGATTTAATTTTTTTTTTTTTTTTTTTTGAGACAGAGTCTCACTCTGTCGCCCAGGCTGGAGAGCAGTGGCTGGATCTCAGCTCACTGCAAGCTCCGCCTCCCAGGTTTATGCCATTCTCCTGCCTCAGCCTCCCGAGTAGCTGGGACTGCAAGCGCCTGCCACCTCGCCCGACTAGTTTTTTGTATTTTTTAGTAGAGACGGGGTTTCACCGTGTTAGCCAGGATGGTCTCGATCTCCTGACCTCGTGATCTACCCGTCTCGACCTCCCAAAGTGCTGGGATTATAGGCTTGAGCCACCGCGCCCGGCCAAGTAGATTTTAAAAGATAAATATAGCTGTTTTGAATTTTTCTCCTAGATGACCAATTAATTCCTAAAGTTACAAGCTCTATCCATGCACTTTTTCATGTACATTTATTTATTTATTTATTTATTTTTGAGGTGGAGTTTCCACTCTATTACCCTGGCTGGAGTGCAGTGGCATGATCTTGGCTCACTGCAACCTCCACCTCTCAGGTTCAAGCGATTCTCCTGCCTCAGCCTCCCAAGTAGCTAGAATTACAGGCACCCACCACCACACCCGGTTAATTTTTGTATTTTTAGTACAGACAGGGTTTCACCATGTTGGCCAGGCTGGTCTTGAACTCCTGACTTCAGGTGATCCCCCCACCTTGGCCTCTCAAAGTGCTGGGATTATAGGTGTGAGCCGCCATGTTTGGCCCTCATGTACATATTTGTACTTCTACTTCTACTTCAACCACTTCTTCCATAAGGCATGTTCCCAACTCCCACCCCATCTGCATGCATTTTAATTCTTTTAAATGTTTTGCACAATGTTCTGTCTTGTATTATATTTGCTTGTGCAGCTACATATCTACCCGAAGAGACCGTAAGCTCCTTAAGGGTAAAAGATGTATCTTAAACTGCACAGCACCTAGCTTAGTACACTGTCTTCAATATTTAGCTTAATGCTTTAGCCAGATGTTCAAAATGAGAGCTTGTAATGTTCAACACTATATAGTATAAATTCAATAAACTGCACATGATAACAAATAATGGACTTAGGGTCAAAACCATCTACCATTCAAATTTCACTGAGATTAAATAGTGATAGTGGGTAAAAGACAGAAACTAAAGTAACTAAGATCTTCTATGTCAAGTGCCATTTCATTCTCTCACATACACAGATATCCATATGGGCTGACAACCGAGAATGTCACCAGTGATTTTTTTGCTATAAGAACAGTTTGTTCTTGGTGCCATAAAGACAGCCACAGCTGATACTACAAAACTCTGACACTGACTCCCTGTCTACTTTCCACTACTCATTCCTGATTACTATTGGTCCAGATCGTGCTTTGTCAACAGCCAAATCACATTGTGGCATATCACATCGATCCAGAGATCATTTTGCAAATGACTCCCATGACTGAACATATACACCGGCTATAGTCTGAATGTCTGTGGCCCCCAAAATTCACCTGTTGAAATTCTAACTCCCAATGTGAGGGTATCAGGAGGTGTGCCTTTGGGAGGTAATTAGGTCAAGAAGGCAGAGCCCTCATGAATGAGAGCGGCATCCTTACAAAAGAGGCCCAACAGGGACCCTTCCCCATCTACATGAGGACTCAGCAAGGAGGAGCCACAAAACAGCCCTCACCAGACACCAAATCTGCCTAGCCTTCCTTCTTGGACTTCCCAGCCTTCTGAACTGTAAGAAATACATTTCTGTTGTTTATAAGGTACTGATACCTTACAAATTCCAAGCTTTATCTTGTTTTTGTTGGCATCCATCTCTTCCCAAACATCCTTCTCCTGGGGACGGCGGTGTCCCAGAGATCCAGGCAATTTATCTGGTGACACACCAACAGGGATGCCATTTTCTCCATCGCTAAGCTGTTCATCTGGAAATACCTCATCTGTATTTTCTCGAAGCAAGTCTCCTGGGATGGGAGTGGCATTGGCAATTCTACATATGAAGGGAGGAAAAAAAGGCAAGAATCAAAAATTACTATGATACTATCTTACATAATTATATTTCTTCATTTAAATGAAGTCCACATATAATTAAGAGAGTTAAAAAAAAAAAAAAGGCACCTTGAAAACTTAGTTTGGCCAGGCATGGTGGCTCACACCTGTAATCCCAGCACTTTGGGAGGCTGAGGCGAGCAGATCACTCGAGGCTAGGAGTTCGAGACCAGCCTGGCCAACATGGTGAAACCCTGTCTCTACTAAAAATACAAAAAATAGCTGGGTGTGGTGGCGGGTGCCTGTAATCCCAGCTACTCGGGAGGCTGAGGCAGGAGAATTGCTTGCATCTAGGAGGTGAAGGTTGCAGTAAGCCGAGATTGTGCCACTGCACTCCAGCCTGGATGACAGAGCAAGACTCCAGCTCAAAAAACAAAATGAAACAAAAAAAAAAAAAAAAAAAAAAAGAAAGAAAAAGAAAAAGAAAGAAAAGAAAAGAAAAAGAAAAAAAAAAACTGAGGTCATGCCAATCCTACAAAATAAAACTTTAACATTTTGATCAATTAGAACTTTCAAGCTGATTTTAAAATACAAATTCTAAAACAATAACACACTAATTTGACAATCACTTTATAAGTAAGAAGCATTTCATCTATTTTCAAAGAAGTCTTTGTCAATTAAAACAACATTTTTTTTTTTTTTGAGACAGAGTTTCACTCTTGTCGCCCAGGCTGGAGTGCGGTGGCGTGATCTTGGTTCACTGCAACCTCCACCTCTCGGATTCAAGTGATTCTCTTGCCTCAGCCTCTTGAATAGCTGGAATTACAGGCACCCACCACTACGCCCGGCTATTTTTTGTATTTTTAGTAGAGACAGGGTTTCGCCATGTTGGGTAGGCTGGTCTTTAACTCCTGACCTCAGATGATCCACCCACCTTGGCCTCCCAAAGTGCTGGGATTACAGGCATGAGCTACCGCACCCAGCCTGTTAGAGAATTAAAAAAAAAATCTAAAGAGGAAAATGTTAAGTGCTGTTGAACTCAAAATAAAACACAGAGATGAATCTCCAAATTAACATTTCATTTGGGAAGCAAGAACTACAATTTGGGGCACATATATAGACTGAGTGGGTCTCTGGTATATCTGAAGACCAAAGAAGAGGTTGGGGGTTTTATTAGAGAGATGTCACATACTGTTTTGAAAGAAAGCTCATTGGCACTAGAGAAGCTTTTGGGAGCTGGCAGGCTCTGAATGGTGAGTGACAGAAGTATGTAAATTTAGTGTTAGAGTCACAAGAGGCCATTTCAGCAGCTGGGCTTGTGAGAAATCAAATTCTTGGAGCAGGTGCTATATGCCCCAAGTGCTTTCTCCCTCTGGCCTCTTGATTGATTTAGTTGAATATGACAAGAATGACCTAATTTGTATAATCAACTTTCGCAGTGCCATAATGAAATAAACAGGTGTCAGATCAATCAGCTATGCTATTTTTTTTACAGTGTGAAATGTGTATTACTTTTTCACTTGCAGACTTTTCTTTTTTAAATTTTTGAGAGAGTCACGCTCTGTCTCCCAGACTGGGGTGCAGTGGCATAATCTCGGCTCACTGCAACCTCAACCACCAGGGTCCAAGTGATTCTCCTGCCTTGGCCTCCCAAGTAGCTGGGATTACAGGCATGCACCACCATGCCCAGCTAATTTTTTATACGTTTAGTAGAGATGAGGTTTTGCCATGTTGGTTGGGCAGGTCTTAAACTCCTGGCCTCAAGTGATCCGCCCACCTCGGCCTCCCAAAGTGCTAGGATTACAGGTGTGAGCCACCGTGCCCAGCCACTTGCAGACTTTTTACTAAGCACCTACTACATGCAATGCCCTAGCAACACAAACAAGAGGAAGGAAATTCTTGCCCTAGAGGGAAAACTAGACTTTCCGTAATTATACAGTTCATATAGTTCAACATGAACTGACCTGGGGGAAAAAAATAGCAAATTTTTTTTTTTTTGAGATGGAGTCTTGCTCTGTTGCCCAGGCTGGAGTGCAGTGGCACAATCTCGGCTCACTGCAAGCTCCGCCTCCGGGTTCATGCCATTCTCCTGCCTCAGCCTCCCGAGTAGCTGGCACTACAGGCGCCTGTCACCGCGCCCGGCTAATTGTTTGTATTTTTATAGAGTCAGGGTTTCACCGCGTTAGCCAGGATGGTCTCGATCTCCTGACCTTGTGATCTGCCCGCCTCGGCCTCCCAGAGTGCTGGGATTACAGGCGTGAGCCACCGCGCCCAGCCTAATAGCAAATATTAATTGGTATTTGTCTATATATTTCTTTCAAAGTAATTCCAGGTCTTATTTACATGGTTGGTCATCTCTTCCTTAGACCCTCCCATGAGAGGCTTTTCTAGTTCACAGTTATCGTTCACTAAGTGAAAAGGCTCCTGCCAGTTCTACAACGCTATGTTCTAGGTGTTTTTTTTTTTTTTTTTTAAACTATTGCTGACTGAACACAATACTTAGTACACAATGAAACCTCCTCTTAGAAGTGACCTGGAATGTCTCAAAGTAGACAAATCAGTCTTCAGTACATTATACTGACTCCTGTAATTACTGTGAGTGGCAACACAGGCATCCTCTCAGTGAGCCACTTTCAGAGTCACAGTTAGATCCTGGCAGTGGTGTCACGAGTACTTCACAGGCTGTGAGAAGACCAGTGATTTTTCAGGGACTTGTTCCACTTGACTTGGTGACCGATGACCTTCACCACTACCTTTGCCTAAATGGGTCAACGCTAGAATGAACCTCTTTATCAACAGTTTACAATGATATAATCTAGAAAAGCACTGATAATGGCTCCCAGAAAAAAAGCTTATAACCGAGTAGTGTCTGCAGTTCTGACAGTGGAAGCATATTTAAAAGGTAGTTTGGCCTAAAATAGTTCAAATAAACAGATTTATTATAGAGATAATTAAAGATCAGAAATAAATTGGCTACTAACGGATTTTTCAGATATTAGTTCAATATAATTTATTTATTGATGCAAGAGTCATAATGGACACTAACATACATGTACTACATGGTAATCCAAATATTTATTGAAAGAATTCCCTCTATTCCTGAGGAAAGAGAAAGGGAAATAGATGAATATTTGAACTGAAGAAGCTTAGTCTATTATCCTCACCTTTTTTCCATTTTAATCGCTCAGTATTCTTCCAAGCCCCTTTTCCCCTTATGTCTAGCCACTATTCTGCTTTTTTTCCAACTACCTCAATTCCTTGGCATTTCCTTCTTTCACACCTCAGGAAACAAACCACGCCTCCACCTCTGAATACACTTCTACTTCTGCTTGAATACAATCCTACTTTTTCTCTTATATCTTATGCTTCAGTATGATACCACACACTGCAAGGCCCTCGTCTATCTCCTCCACACAGGCTCTCTTTTACAGGACTCAGGTTCCTCTCCCACCCGGCCCCTCCCTCTGCATTTATTCTCCACTCATTACTCCTTCCCTGGTTATTGTTTCCTTTCTTTTCCTAAACTCTGATCCAAATCTGGAGTATGCGACATAGAAAGAAATAATTCCTTCCCAGGAAAATTATATCATGTTCAGGAGTATGAATGAGTGAGACAGTACACATGAGTGTTATTAGCACATGGCCTGTGTTTCCGGGCAAGGTGTTATGTAACTGAAGCAGATTAAGGGAATAAGAAAGAAAATGTGTGGAATAACTGAAGAGATACGAGAGAAAATAGTAAGAACGAACATCCTTTTCATATTTCATTCCCCATAATCCAAGGCAAACTAGTGTCTGTGGGCCAAATCTGGCCTGCAGATCAGAGGAAAATCTACGGCATTAAACATAAAACCTATTTTTTTTAATAGACGTGTTGGAACACAGTCAGTCTCATTTGTTTACGTGTTGGTCATGGCAGCTTTTGCACTACAACAGCAATGACAGTTGTGACAGAGACAGCACAGCTCACAGATATTTATCTGGCCTTTACAGATAAAGCTTGCTGGCTCATGATTTAAAGCGTCCTCTCACCTTCTCCTAAACTTTCAGTCTCCCTCTACGAAGAAATTCGGGGTTCTGGGACATACACTATACATTGTTTTCTTTAACACTGATTCTCCAGGTGTTCTACCATATCATTTGCAAACAGAAAACAATCAGAGATTGTCAAGCTTTTCCTTGGAGGGTCAGATAGTGATGTGGGCAAGAGTCACTGTTGGACGCTACAACTAACAGGCAAAAGTATGACGAGAAACACAGTGCTGAAATAGTTGCAAATATCTTCCCACAAGATTATTTCTTAGAAAAACAGTTAACTTTATAGTAGAAAGAACTGGCCACTGTAACCAAATTATCAACACTAGTATCATCAGTAAAAAGACATACTGACATTATGTACCTCCTTGTTTAATGCCATTGATTTTCCTCTGATCTTTGCTCTAAATTTATCTCATAGATTCTGATAAGTAGTGTTTACATTATCATTTTTTTCTATAACTTGTAGTTTTTATTTTCCTTTTCACCCAAGAGTACAGTCATGCATCACTTAATGATGGGGATACATTCTAACAAATGCCATCGTCAGGCAATTTCGTCATTAACCAAACGATCACAGTGTACTTAAAAAAAACTGTATTGTATAGCCTATTACATGCCTAGGCTATACGGTATAGCCTATTGCTCCTAGGTTACAAACCTGTACAGCATGTTACTGTTCTGAATACTGCAGGCAAGCATAACACAATGGTAAGTATTTGGGTATTATAACATATCTAAACATAGAAAAGGTAGAGTAAAACTACAGTATTGTAATCTTAGAGGACCACTGTCATATATGTGGTGTGTCGTTGATGGCAATGTCATTACGCGGCACATGACTGTAGTTTAACAGGTTTTTAAATTTCCAGTAAAAGGGCCTTTGATACTTTAATTTTGCTGGTAATTTCTAGTTTTCTTGCAGTGTGATCAGATAGTGTAATACTTCTACTTTATGGAACTACTTACATGTTTCTTTGTGACCTAATGCCTGATCAACTTTTGTGAATGTTCCAGGGGTACTTGGGCAGGAGGTATAGTCTGTATCATCAAGGTATAGTGTTCAGAAAACATAAATAAGATCTACCTTACTATGATCATGTTGTTTAAGTCTTCTATCTTCCTATTCTCTGTTCACTTAATCTGTCTTAAAGTGAGAGTGGTGCATTAACATCTCTGATTATGGGTGTGTTTTTATGTCGCCTTGAATATCCTGCAGTTGTTGTTTCCTAAAGGTGAGTGTCATGATTCTGGTGACTAAATATTAAAAAATTTTGTATCCCACTTGTGAATTGTGGCATTTGGCATTAAAAAGTGCCCTTCCATCTTTTGTAAGTTTTTTTGTTTTGGCTTGAATTCTACATCATCTGTTATTAGGATCATTTCTCTTTTCTTTTCTTTTTTTTTTTCTTTGAGGCGGAGTCTCGCTGTCTCCCAGGCTGGAGTCCAGTGACCGGATCTTGGCTCACTGCAAGCTCCGCCTCCCGGGTTTACGCCATTCTCCTGCCTCAGCCTCCCGAATAGCTGGGACTACAGGCGCCGCCACCACGCCCGGCTCATTTTTTTATATTTTTTAGTAGAGACGGGGTTTCACCGTGTTAGCCAGGATGGTCTCGATCTCCTGACCTTGTGATCCGCCCGTCTCGGCCTTCCAAAGTGCTGGGATTACAGGCTTGAGCCACCGCGCCCGGCTCATTTCTCTTTTCTATCTTTCTATCTTTGTCCATCTCTTTCTTACTGTTTTTAGGTGTGTGTCTCTTATATACAGCATATGAATATAGCTATATAATCCAAACTGAAAACCTTTTCCTTTTAATAGGTGACTTAAGCCCATGTATATTTATTGCTGTGACTGATATGTTTGATCTTAAGTCTGCTGTAGTATTTTATTTCCTTCAATTGTGTGTATCTGAGCTTTGTAACATGATGTAATAGGATACACACAGACAGTAAAATGGTTATTATAGGGAAACAGATTAACATATCTATCAACTCATACCCTTTTTGTGATAAAGAGCAGCTAAAATCTCCTTATTTAACAAAAATCTCTAATACAATTTTATTTTTATTTAAGATATGTCCAAGTCTTCTGAAAATACAATTTTATTAAGGTTATTCTTTATGTTGTCCATTAGATCTCCACACTTGTACATCCCACATATCTGCTATTTTATATCCTTTGAACTACATCTCCCCATTTCCTTTCCTTCCTCCCTCCTTGAACCCCCTGTGGTAACCACTGTTTCATTCTCAATCTCTGTGCATTTGAGTGCATATATATATATATAGATGTATGTATATGTGTGTGTGTGTATGTATATGTGTGTGTATATATATGTTTTTTCACATATAAATGAGATCATGCAACATTTTTCTTTCTGTCTGGCTTATTTCACTAAGCATGTCTTTTAGTTCCATCTATGCTGTGGCAAATGGTAGGATCTCCTTTTTAAAAGCTGAATAAGGTTGGGCGCAGTGGCTCATGCCTGTAATCTCAGCACTTTGGGAGGTTGAGGCAGGTGGATCACCTGATATCAGGAGTTCCAGACCAGCCTGGCCAACATGGTGAAACCCCATCTCTAATAAAAATACAAAAATTAGCCAGGTGTGGTGACGCAGGCCTGTAATACCAGCTACTCAGGAGGCTGAGGCAGAAGAATTGCTTGAATCCAGGAGGCGGAGGTTGCAGTGAGCAGAGATCGTGTCACTGCACTAGAGCCTGAGCAACAGGGCAAGACTCAGTCTCAAAAAATAAAAATAGAAAAATTAAAAAGCTGAGTAATATTCTATTATGTGTGTGTATGTATTTATAAATCTATATTCCATTGTGTGTGTATATATATACAAATATATACAATGCACACACACACACACATTTTCTTTTCTTTTTTTTTTTTTTTTGAGACCGAGTCTCACTCTGTCGCCGGGGCTGGAGTGCAGTGGCCGTATCTCAGCTCACTGCAAGCTCCGCCTCCCGGGTTCACGCCATTCTCCTGCCTCAGCCTCCCGAGTAGCTGGGACTACAGGCGCCCGCCACCTCGCCCGGCTAGTTTTTTGTATTTTTTAGTAGAGACGGGGTTTCACCGTGTTAGCCAGGATGGTCTCAATCTCCTGACCTCGTGATCCGCCCGTCTCGGCCTCCCAAAGTGCTGGGATTACAGGCTTGAGCCACCGCGCCCGGCCTCACACACATTTTCTTTATCAATTTGTCCATCAATGGGTATTCAGGTTGTTCCTGTATCTCGGTTATTGTAAATAATGCTGCAATGAACACGAGAGTGCAGATATCTTACTTGATCAACTAATTTTCAACAAGGGCACCAAAAGGACACAATGGGGTCCAATAAATGGTGTTCTTCAACAAATGGTGCCGGAAAAACTGGATTTCCACATGCAAAGGAATTGGACCCCCATTTTACACAATACACAAAAATCAACTAAAAATGTATAAAAGACCTATATGTTAAGACCTAAGACTATAAAACTCCTAGAAGAGAACATAGAGGGAAAGCTTTGTCATAGTATTTTATTATTATGTGCACAGTATCTTGCTACATTTGCTACATTTCTTCCTCTACAAGACGTATCCTTTGTCCAGTTTTTGTTGTTGTTGTTGTTTTTGAGTCAAGATCTTGCTCTGTTGCCCGGGGTGGAGTATAGTGGTGCAATCTCAGGTAACTGCAACCTCTACTTCCTGGGCTCAAGCCATTCTCCAGCTTCAGCCTTTGGAGTAGCTGGGACTACAGGTGCACGCCACCACACCCGGCTAATTTTTGTATTTTTTGTAGAGACAGTGTTTCACCATGTTGCCCAGGCTGGTCTCAAACTCCTGAGCTCAAAGTGATCTGTCCACCTTGGCCTCCCAAAGTACTGGGATTACAGGCATGAACCATTGTGCCTGGCCTGTACTTTAATTTATACATAATTTTGGGGGAGTATTTTAGGAGGTTCACCTTTTTGTTCTAATGCTTATCTTTGGACATAAACCTTTTTAAATGCTCTTAGTCCTCTGTGGGTTTTTTCGTTTTTTGTTTGAGACACAGTCTCACGTTGTTGCCCAGGCTGGAGTGCAGTGGCGTGATCTTGGCTCACTGCAACCTCTGCCTCCTGGGTTCAAGCAATTCTCCTGCCTCAGCCTCCCAAGTAGCTGGGACTACAGGTGTGTGCCATCACGCCCAGCTCATTTTTGTGTGTGTGTTTTTTTTTTTTTTTCGTTTGTTTGTTTGTTTTGAGACAGAGTCTCATTCTGTTACCCAGGCTGGGGTGCAATGGCGCGATCTCAGCTCACTGCAAGCTCCACCTCCTGGGTTCACGCCATTCTCCCGCCTCAGCCTCCTGAGCAGCTGGGACTACAGGCACCTGCCACCATGCCCGGTTAATTTCATTTTTGTATTTTTAGTAGAGACAGGGTTTCACCGTGTTAGCCAGGATGGTCTCAATCTCCTGACCTCGTGATCCACCCGCCTCGGCCTCCCAAAGTGCTGGGATTACAGTCGTGAGCCACCGAGCCCGACTAATTTTTGTACTTTTTAGTAGAGACGGGGTTTCACGACATTGGACAGGCTGATCTCGAACTCCTGACCTCATGACTCATCCACCTCAGCCTCCCAAAGTGCTGGGATTACAAGTGTGAGCCACCACACCCAGCCAGTTCTCTGTTTTTAAATTTAATCTTCTGCTATTTGGTTTCTCAGTTTTAACTGGTATTATTTTGTTTTTCTTTTTCAGGCACTCCAACAACCTGAATGTTATTTCTTCTCTGCCTTTAGTTTGCACTACCTTCTCTCTAACTCTTGAGTTTATCTCATTTTCATTCTCTCCAGGTTTTTTCCTTGTCCTTATTCAATGACTTCTATTAAATTTTCACTTAAGTCTATTCTCCTTTGTGCACTTTGTAATATATTCTTCAATTCTGAGGTAATTTTGTCTTTTCCTTCTATTTCTTTCCTGAGTTCAATCAATTCTGATTTCCTTTCTTCCTCTCCCAATAAGGTCTGAATCTCAGTCCTTGAGTAGGGGTGGGACAGCTCTTGCTTGGAGGTTTAATCTCACTCAGTCCTAGGCATCGTGGCTGGACCTTGTATCTGCTATTCCTGTATCTGTATTCTGTACATTTATCTTTATTTCTTATTAATCAATCCCATGTTATTCCAATTCCCTATTATTGACTATAGTTAACAATATCTTATGTAGGCTGGGCACAGTGGCTCATGCCTGTGATCTCAGCACTTTGGGAGGCCGAGGCAGGTGGATCACCTAAGGTCAGGAGTTCCAGACCAGCCTGCCCAACATGGTGAAACCCCGTCTCTACTAAACATACAAAAATGAGTGTGGTGGCGCACCCCTGTAATTCCAGCTACTCGGAAGGCTGAGGCAGGAGAATGGCTTGAACTCAAGAGGTAGAGGTGGCAGTGAGCCTAGATCACGCCACTGCACTCCAGCCTGGGTGATTGAGTGAGATTCTGTCGCAAAAAAAACAAACCAACAAACAAAAATACTCACGTATATTTCAAAATAGCTAGAAGGTTTGAAAAGTTCCCAACACAAAGAAATGATAAATGTTTGAGCTAATGGATATGATTTGATCATAATCATATGATCAAATAATGACCTGATTTGATCATAACACATTGCATGCGTGTATTAAAATATTCCATGTATCCCATATATATGTACAATTATTGTGTATCAATAAAAATTTTAAATAATTCTTTAATTTTTTTCCTATTCAAATTACTGTGTAGTTTCTGTCTCCTGACTGGACCCAAAGTGATACATCTTTTTTCCTCCACCACTCCACTAATGAAGCACACTTCTCCCTTTATTTTCTTTCGAATTACGCATATTTTTACTTCCCTGAAATTCATCATCTGATCTATCGGGACACTTTTTAGTATTTTCCTTATTAGCATGGGTTTAGTCTTTCTAGCACTGGTTTTATTTATTTATGTTTGGATCGAAAGACACCTGGAGTATGGCATTGGTTTTAGATCAACCTTACATCCCGTTGCAATTTCCGTCTTCCCCACAGTTTTTCTTGATCTGTCTTTATAAAGTCTTCTGGCAGGGGTAGGTGAGGCAAGAGCATGAAAGATACTGCACTAGGATTTGTGGTCTCATATTTTTCTTTTTATTTACAGTTATTTTGAAGCTTGGACATCTTTTACAAGTTATGCTGAGGACATGGTTTTTCTGCGTAGCTGTAGTTTTCTTTCTTTGCTGTTCTGTGTTATTTTGGAGGAAACATTGGAAGATGGGAACATAAACTGCCTTCACTGTCTTTAGGTCCCTGAAGTGCTATCACCTGAATTTTTGCAAGTTGGAGACTTATTCCTAACAATAATCAAAGGGGAAGGACAAAAACACTAGAACAGAATTTCTGGACTGGCTCCAGCTCTGCCACTAATATTTACCTAAAGTTGGATTTACTTCAGTGTCAGAATTATTTCCTCACTTGTAAGATAGGGGGGCTGGATTAGGGCAGTGGATCCCAAACTCTGATAAGCATGAGAAGTATTTGATGCATATGGACTTCTGTGCCCCACCTCTAGGCATTCTGATTCAACAGGTCTGGGGCAGGTCCCAGGAACAGGTGTTTTTAAAAAACATCTGCTTAGACAAGATAGTCAGTGATACTATCCAGTTATGTGAGTCTATGAAAACTCTTCCGATGATTCAACAAGTTCTAGAGATCCCATCTTTCAATATAAAGATCAGAGCTGGACACAAGGGTGCATGTCTGTAGTCTAGAGAGGCTGAGGCAGGAGGATTGCTTCAGCCCGGGAATTTGAGGCCATAGTGCACTATGACTGTGCCTACAAATACTGCACTCCAGCCTGGGTGACATAGCCAGACTCCATCTCTTAAAAAAAAAAAAAAAATCAGGCCGGCGCAGTGGTTCACGCCTGTAATCCCAGCACTTTGGGAGGACGAGGCAGGCAGATCACTTGAGGTCAGGAGTTTGAGATCAGCCTGATCAGCATAGTGAAACCCCGTCTCTACTAAAAATACAAAATTAGCCAGGCGTGGTGGCAAAGGCCTGTAATCCCAGCTACTTGGGAGGCTGAGGTAGAAGAATCGCTTGAACCTGGGAGGCAGAGGTTGCAGTGAGCTGTTATCACGCCATTGCACTCCAGCCTGGGCAACAAGAATGAAACTCCATGTTAAAAAAAAAAAAAAAAAAAAAAAAAAAAAATCAAAGCAATGGATTAGTGGTATAATATCCCAATTAACTTAAATTGTATGACAATTTGTCCCTGTTCACTTTCTTTTCCCCAGAGAGGGGTCCCACTCTGTTGCAGAGGCTAGAGTGTAGTGGCACAACCATAGCTCACTGCAGCCTCTAATTCCCGGGCTCAAGTGATCCTTCTGCCTCAGCATTTCGGGTATTTACTTTTGTTTTTTGTTTTTTTTTTTTTTTTTGACCAAAATGTTTGAAACAACTAAAGCAGGTAAAAAAAATTAGAAAAAAAGACAAAATAAAAGATAAAAGGAAACTATTTAATACATGTAGAGGAAAAAACATTAACAATAAAAAACTAAGATCACGGAAATAGATCATAACCTTTTCTTAATACATTATGAAAGTTGTTAAATCACTTTAAGAAGAACATGCTATATGCTTTGTTCCCACTAAACTTTGGCACAATATAGATATAATTGTGGCACATTCTTTTCAGGGTTCCATATATTATTTGGAAATACAACTAATGCTGGTCCTCATTTTGAAGAAAACCCATTATAAATTTGACATCAACAAGTCACATAAGCTCTAAGCTCCCATTTCACAGTATAATCTATTAGTACAATCCAAAGCAAGTAATTTCAAAGGCGTACATAAGAGCAATGTTAATTCGAGGAGATCCATAGGCTTTCCCTGATGTCTTAGCATTTGGTCATCTGAGGGAATCCGGATGAAATAAATTTTTGCAAATACAATGCATCCAGGAAAGACACCACCAAATGATCTGTTTAGGACATACCCGATTGCAGCAGGGGTCAAGCGAGTGTGCAACTGAGGGGTGGTAGAAGTAGTGGTGGTTGTTAGGGAGCCATCATTTCCAGTCTTCTCCCAGTCAAAAGGGTCACTCTCAATTACTCCAAAAGTCTTGATGCTATTGTCAAACACGGATGTAAGAAGCTAAACCACAAAAAAAAAAACTAGAGTAAGTGAACAGTAAACACAGTCGCTTTATTCTATGAGAAAGCACACTAGACTCACAAAATGATTTTGTAATGTGATTTTCTTTAAAAACTGATGATTCAAATTGAGAAATTTGAATAGGAACTATATGTGGATGATGATATTGAATTAATGTTGATTTTTCTCAGTTGCATAGAATGTTTCTGTTTTTGAGAGATACATAATGAAGCAACGTATCTATAACCTACTCTCAGATGGTTTGGCTAAAGGATGTGTGTTGTTTATAAGTGTCTATGTTAGTGTACATTCAGTTGAACCATCTATTTTATCATTTATTTGTCAAAACAAAACAAGGACATTTTTATATGTTTCAACCTAAAAAAGTAGCCAGCGTTAACAGGTGATGTGTCTAGGTAAGGGGAGTATAGAAGTTCATTGTGCTTTCCTCTATTTTTTTTTTGTAGGTTTAAAAAATTCTTAAAATATGTGTGTGTATGTTTGTGTGTCTCCATATACAAATTATCAAAACATTGCTTGATTTATATTGTTAGTTTGATATATATATTCTGTATAATTTCATTTTTTGTCTTTCAATTCCTAAAGTTTGATGTGTTCTTGAGAAGGATCTCATAAAAGACCTTTATTGTTTCTGTCAGTAGGCACCATTTCCAATTTTATGATTATAGCCTCATTCTCTCCTCGTCATTTCTGGAACTGTTAGTATCCTATCCTCTGAGATTCATCTTGTGCATTTCCTACCCAGACCTGAAATCAGCACTGCTTTGGAGGATTTTGCACAGGTCTGATTTAGGTTTTAAAAATTTTACTCCACCAGCCTGGTGAACATGGTGAAACTCTGTCTCTATCAAAAACACAAAAATTAGCTGGGTGTGGTAGTGCACGCCTGTAATCCCAGCTACTCAGGAGGCTAAGGCATGAGAATTGCTTGAACCTGGGAGGCGGAGGTTGCAGTGAGCCGAGATCATGCCACTGCACTCCAGCCTGAGTGACAGAATGAGAACCTTTCTCAAGAAAAAAAAAAAAAGATTACTTCAGCTATTGAGTGGTCAATAGATGCCATAAACAGGGATGGGAATGAGGGTACTTGGAAAAGATGGCCAGTTAAGAGATTACTGTCAGCTAAACCAGCATGGTAACAGTAAAGGTGATAAGAACTGGACATAGATTTCTGTCCTGAGTCACTGAGTCAATGCAGTGACATGGAAAGCAGTGAGTTTAGGGAGGAATAGGAAATGCAGATATAAATTTGGGTGTCATCAGCATATAGATATCAAGAGATACCAGCCTATGGGTCCTATTTTTGTTTATGTAAGTCACCTACATTACAACTTAGACTTCTCCAAATGTCAGAGGTAGAGGGCTGTAGAAAACACAAAGGAGGAAATAAAGATGGACTGGAATCTAGGATATGGGAATTGAAGTGCCAGACCTTTGACCCTCTCTCCTAACTCTGAAATCAAGGTTCTCATAGGTTCTCACAGAGTGAGATGCATGCTTCCTGGAAGGTGGAATCCCCATCCAGGGGAGCCTTGCTATGTGAGCACTTAGACTGCCACTGCTAAATTCTCCATCTATATTGTGCTGCAACAGAAATGATCCTAAATGGTTTTTATGCAAGATGTCCTTTTATCATGGAATTATTTTCTTACATCTATCATAGTATCGTATGTCTTAGAAAATGTATTCTATGGCACTGGACCTCAAATTAGAAACAGTTTGTTACTATGATGGTGATATTAGACACCAGCAGCAGGAGACAGAAAGACGGCAGACAAGAACAAAAGAAACAGGAAAGCTAAAAGCACTGAGGCACTTAAAGGCACCCTAGTGGGAACAAATGGTCAGACTGGGCAGAGCTCTGCAGATATTTTAGAGAAAAACATTTCTAATCTAGCAAAATAATCTTCTAATTCGGGAGCAGGGTGGCACTAAATCCTAACCTTCCTCAGACTGGAATAGTAGAAACAGGACAAGTCGAGGACTTACTCTTCTGGTAACTGAATGTGTTACATCATGTTTGGCTATGATAAATAATAAAAACAAAAAACTCTAACTCAGTCAAATAGATTTTAGAATAAAAACTATCTTGTAAGTCATCCATATGGTATATACAGTATATGTAGTGTGTGAATATATGTCTGGGTGTATATATATATGTGTGTGTCTGTTAAATTTGAATAGCCCTCATTCTTTTTCTACTTTTTATTATTTTTATTTTATTTTATTTTATTTGAGACGGAGTCTCACTTTCTTGCCCAGGCTGGAGTGCAGTGGCGCAATCTCAGCTCACTGCAACCTTCGCCTCCTGGGTTCAAGCGATTCTCCTGCCTCAGCCTCCTGAGTAGCTGGGACTACAGGCGCATGCCACCACGCCTGGCTAAATTTTGTATCTTTAGCAGAGACGGGGTCCATGTTGGCCAGGATGGTCTGAAACTCCTGACCTCAGGTGATCCGCCCACCTTGGCCTCCCTAAGTGCTGGGATTACAGGCGCGAGACACCGTGCCCAGCCTCTCATTCTTTTTTATATCCCAATATCATTGGGGAACAAAGCACTTTCCCATCAGAACAGGGACTCACTGTGGCAGTAATTCTCAAACTGGAAAGGGAGAAGGGAAAAATCTGAAAAAAATCTTCCAAATGATTCCAATGCTTCCCTCTAAAAGGCATGTCCCATATCTCTTCATTGATAATCTCTGAAAATCTAGTATACATCTGACTCCTTCTTTTACTTAATAATATATTCTTAGAAAATACAAATTCATCTACATTTAGAGTCTAAGTTTCTCAAACTAGGGTAGCAGGTACCCCCCAGGGGATGCAGCCATATGCCAGAGAGAATTTAAAGTGATTTGACAATGTGGCACAGCTTCCTGGAGTATTTTACACAGAGGTATGACATTTATTATAATATTTTATAATACTGTGGACACAAAGAAGTTGGAAAGCAAAATTCAAATGAACTTTTAAGATAAACCAGGAGAATACAAAGAAATTTTGGACTTATGGTTGACACTGTAAGGCTATTCCCAGTCTTCTTGAGAAATATGCTTATACTTGGCTGCCAGAGGAGTAACTGATGAAATAGTGTGAGAAATACCAGAAGCAATCACCTTCGGGAAAGTGAATCCTCTGTAAATGGATGTAGGGAAAGGAGGCAGTTAAGTGAAGGGGAAGTTGTGTGAAGAGGAGGAAAAGAGGAGGGAGAACTTGAAGAAGGTAATGAACAGGCAAAAATGCTATGCAGATTGAGCATCCCAAATGTGAAAATCAAGAATCCGAAATATTCCAAAACACAACTTTGGGTGCTGACATGATGCTCAAATGAAATGCTCACTGGGGCATTGTGGATTGTGGATTTGTGTTGCTCCACCAATATAATGCAAAATAATACAAAATCCTAAAAAATCTGAAATCCAAAACACTTCAAATAAGGGATATTCAACCTGTATTACTTTTTGTTTGTTTGTTTTTGAGACGGAGTCTCACTGTGTTGCCCAGGCTGGAGTGCAGTGGTGCAATCTCGGCTCACCGCAATCTCTGCCTCCTGGATTCAAGAGATTCTCCTGCCTCACTTCCCAAGTAGCTGGGACTACAGACACGTGCCACCACACCCGGCTAATTTTTTTTCTATTTTTGGTAGAGATGGGGCTTTGCCATGTTGGCCAGGCTGGTCTTGAACTCCTGACCTCAAGTGATCCTCCTGTCTCGGCCTCCCAAAGTGCTGGGATTACAGGCATGAGCCAATGCGCCCAGCCCTGCATTACTTTTTATTTGGCCACTGTGTGGATTATTTGTGTCAATCCCTCTTCTACTTGCACTTATGAATAAGAAGCAGTCCATTTTAAATTTGATGGGATATTCAATACAATGATTTTTCAAAAGCAAATTATTCAAGATACAAAGTAATAAAAGTCAATTACAGCCTAGGCAACATGGTGAAACCCTGTCTCTAACAAAAATACAAGAAATTAGCCAGGTGTGGTGGTGTACACTTCTGGTCTCAGCTACTTGGGAAGCTGGGGTGGATTACTTGAGCCTGGGTAGGCAGAGTTTGGAGTGAGCTGAGATCACACCACTGCACTCCAGCCTGGGTGACAGAGTGAGACCCTGTCTCAAAATAAATAAATAAACAATGAAAGTCAATTACTATGTCAGGATAATGAGATTCTGAGTAATGTGAATTTACCATTTTTCTATAATTCTAAAACTTTTATAATGACCACGTATTAACTTTTAATAACTAGAAAAAAATCAACAAAAATATATTATTCTAAAATAAATCGACTATATGCCTATATGCAGCCTACATAGATGCTTGGTGCCAGCTCCTACTACCTGAAATATCCTTACTCTTTATGGCAGTCAGTCATCTGACATACACACAATGCCTTGGTGAAGCATTCCTCTTATCCTTAGCATAAAGTGCAATCAATAGCTGTATCATATTTACCTCCATGTGAAATCCCAGTTTGCCCTTTCAAAGAGAGTGTAGACCAAGTCCAGCTTTTGCAAAACCAAGAATTATGTGTAAGGTGATATTAAGAACTCACTAACAATCCTGATTCCTGAATTCTCAGTTAATAAATTGTAAATTAGTGGATCAATAAAGCACTTAAGCAGGGGAGCACAATGGCAATGTTGGCTTGGCTGATTCAAAGGCAGATTATTTACTACAAAAGAAATTGCCCTACTTCAGTGACAAGTAGATGCAACAGAGGGAAAGAAATGCACACATTCTTTTTTCTTTTTTTGGCAGAGCTAGCCGAGGTTTTATTTTGGACCGAAAAAAAAAAAAAAAAAAAAAAGCAATTGAATTGTTTTGTAGCTGGAGACATGGGCAAACTGGGGTCCCCAGGTAGTAAACTCCCACCGGATGGCTGAGGGCTAGGGAGAAGCCCCAGGCGGGTTAACCTGCACAGCGGCCTCCCTCCTGGGGCTCTGTGGCAGCTGCAGGCGGGGCAGGCTAGGAGGAGCTGCCACAACTGTTCACTTGGGCAGGACGTTGGAGGACTCGGACACCAGATTCCCATCACGGGTTTCGTTCTTCACAACCACGACCCTGGAGGAGCTGGTGCGGCTGAAGGAGCTGGAGCCCACGCCACAGACAAAGCTGGAGCCCAGGCTGTAGCTGAGGCCAGGGCTTGTGAGGCCCCCATAGGCCAAGCTCTGACCACCTACATAGCTGCTGGTGATCTTCATATGGATACTCATGTTCTGCATCCCAGACTCCAGCTGGCTCTCTTCGCCCTCCGGCAGCTTCCTGTAGGTGGCAATCTCAACGTCCAGGGCCAGCTTGACGTTCATCAGCTCCTGGTACACAAGCAGCTACTGTGCCATGTACTGCTTGGCCCGCTACAGGGCGGCCTCCAGCTCAGACAGCTTGGCATTGGCATCCTTAATGGCCAGCTCCCCCACGCTGCTCGGCATGTGTGATGGCGGCCTCCAGGGAAGTCCTCTGGCCTTTGAGACCCTCAATCTTAGCCTGGAGCCCACTGATGTTCCAGTTTATCTCAGAGATCTCAGTCTATGTATGCTGCAGGTCATCCCCATGCTTCCCAGCCAGCGTCAGAATCTCCTTATACTTGATCTGGTACATGCTCTCAGCCTCAGTCCAGCTGCGGTTGGCCATCTCCTCGTACTGTGCCTCGACCTCCGTGATGATGCTGTCCATGTCCAGGAAGCGGCTGTTGTAAATGGACAGCACCACAGACGTGTCCAAGACCTGGGACTGCAGCTCCCAATCTCCTCTTCACACAGCTGCCTGAGGAAGCTGATCTTGTCAGTCAGCCCTTCCCAGGAGACTCCAACTCCACCTTGTTCATGTAAGCTTCATCCACAGCCTTCTCGATGAGGACAAATTCATTCTCCATCTCTGTACGCTTATTGATCTCATCCTCATACTTGTTCTTGAAGTCCTCCACCAGCCCTTGCATGTTGCCAAACTCCGCCTCCAGCTTCAGCTTCTCCTGGCCCAGAGTCTCCAGCTGCCGCCTAAGGTTGTTGATGTAGCTCTCAAACATGTTGTCCATGTTGCTCCAAACCGTCTTCTGCTGCTGCAGGAGGCTCCACTTGGTCTCCAGCATCTTGTTCTGCTGCTCCAGGAACCGCACCTTGTCTATGAAGAAGGCAAACTTGTTGTTGAGGCTCTTGATCTGGTCATTCTCTTGGGAGCACACGGCCTGAATGTTGCGGTTCATCTCCAGGTTAAGGGGGCTCAGCAGGCTCTGGTTGACAGTGACGGCGGTGATGCCTCCCATACCACTGGCCCTACCACAGCCTCCACCCAGGCCACTCCAGAAGCTGCTGCTGCCCACTCGGGAGAAGCTCGAGGAGCTGATGCAGGCACCGGGCTCACTCGTGTAGGAGAGGCTGCTGAAGGCCTGGGGGCCAGAGGTGGACACCTTGTAGGACTTCTGGGTCACCCTGATGGACATGGTGGAGGCAGGAGTGGGGGCAGGTAGGCCAAACCAGACAGAGATCCCAGAAGGAGTGGTCTGCACACATTCTTTACTTCTGTGCTCTCCTTGGGGATTTTAGCAACATTGGTAAAGAAAAAATTTAATTGCACCCATCCTCTAGCAAACTAAGCCAGCAAAATAATAATAATAATAATAATAATAATAATAATAATAATAAAATAAAGAGAATGAGTCAAAGAAGTTGCAACCTTTACCTGTTTTCATCATTAAATCAGGTGTCACATAGCAATGGGGATACATTCTGAGAAATGTGTCCATAGGCATTTCATTGTGCAAACATCATAGAGTGTACTGTGATGGTTAATACTAAGTGTCAACTTGACTGGATAGAAGGATACAAAGTATTGATCCTGGGTGTATCTGTGAGGGTGTTGTCAAAGATTAACATTTGAGTCAGTGGACTAGGGAAGGCAGACCCACCCTTAATTTGGTGGGCACCAACTAATCAGATGCCAGCAAATATAAAGCAGGCAGAAAAACATGAAAAGGTAAGATTGGCCTAGCCTCCCAGCCTACATTTTTCTTCCATGCTGGATGCTTCCTTTCCTCCAACATTAGACTCTTCAGTTTTGGGACTCGGACCGGCTCTCCCTGCTCTTCAGCCTGCAGATGGCCTACTGTTGGACCTTGTAATCATGTGAGTTAATACTTAATAAATTCCCCTTTATATATATATATATTCCATTAGTTCTGTCTCTCTAGAGAACCCTGACTAATACATGTACTTACACAAAGCTAGATGGTATAGCCTATTACACACCTAGGCTGTATAGTATAGCCTATTGCTACTAAGCTACCTATCTGTGTAGCATATTATTGTACTGAATACGGTAGGCAATTGTTATGCAGTGGTTAGTATTTGTGTATGTAAACATATCTAAATATAGAAAAGGTAGAGTAAAAACACAGTATTATAAGCTTATGGGACCACTGTCATATACGCAGTCCATCATTGACTGAAATATCATTATGTGGCGCATGACTGCATATCAAGATACTGGAGATTCAGAAGTGCCCCCCATGGTTGGCTGCCCCAGGACCTGAGGCAGGGTAAGGCAGCATGGTCACTTACTCAGTCAAAAGTTCTGGCTGATATCAGTCTTCCCTTTCAGGGGCTCAATCAGTCCAAACGGTAAACTGCCTGGAAATATAGTACACTAAGGCTTTTCAATGCCTCCTCATAAGGCCAATAAAAAAGGTAAACAACATTTTCTTATTGCTGTGACAGGACAAAGCAGCAAAGAGGAAATAAAAGAAGTTCTACTAACATAGAAGGTAATGCTCAGTGAAGAAAAATGAGATGATTATAGGCATGGTGCTGTGGCTCACACCTGTAATCCCAGCACTTTGGTAGGCCAAGGCGGGCAGATCACCTGAGGTCAGGAGTTTGAGATCTGGCCAATGTGGTGAAATCCCATTTCTACTAAAAATATAAAAAGTAGCCAGATGTGGTGGTGCACGCCTGTGGTCCTAGCTACTTGGGAAGCTGAGATGAGAGGATTGCTTTAACCCAGGAGGTGGAGGTTGCAGTGAGCCAAAATTGTACCACTGCACTCCAACCAGGAGTGCCAAAAAAAAAAAAGAAACAGAGATTACTATAAGCAAATGCAGCATCACGGAGGTACATGTAAAACCACTTACATTTCTAACATTTACATGATACTTTAAAATTTACAAATTATTCTCATAATTACCTCATTAAAAATCTTAACAACGGCCAGTCGCCGTGGCTCACACCTGTAATCCCAGCACTTTGAGAGGCCGAGGTGGGTGGATCACCTGATGTCAGCAGTTGGAGATCAGCCTGGCCAACATGGTGAAACCCTATCTCTACTAAAAATACAAAAGTAGCCAGGCCTGGTGGCACATGCCTGTAATCCCAGCTACTTGCGAGGCTGGGGCAGGAGAATTGCTTGAACCTGGGAGGTAGAGGTTGCAGTGAGCCGAGATCACGCCATTGCACTCCAGCCTGGGTGACAAGAGCGAAACTCCGTCTCAAAAAAAAAAAAAAAATCTTAACAACAATGCTGTGAAGTCCGTATTTCCACCATTTCACCGACTACAAAACTGAGATCTAGAAAGGTTATCTAAACAGTATGTGGCAAAGCACCAATTTAAACAGGTCTTTTACGTATGGTGCTATTTCTACTATAGAAGAGTTACAGCCAGTCAGCAGGCAAGGTAAAAACAGCATCTAGTTGAAATTATCCTTGAAAACACCTTAAAATGTCCACAAAGTACAGAATACTACCATTTCTCCATAGGTGCAACAGAGCCAGTTTTTCCTCCAGCTCCAGAATAGATGTCTTTTCCTCATATGAATGTGGATAAAGTAAGCTGGCTGCAAACAGCAGTCACACTTGTACCAAAAAAAGTACTCTGCTTTCAACTATTGGACTCATACTTGGTGCAGCCTGATTTGGGGCCACTGGACTGCTGTCAACAAGAAGACTGAGAGAATAGCAGATGCTTCAGGGCACTAAATCATTACCCTCACCATAAGGCATGACTAAGCCAAAGGGCAGGCAGAATCACAGATGTTAAGATTTTTCTACCTCCTGAACACACAGCTGAATTTAAGTGAGTCACATAAACACAGTGTGACTCTATTGTATTCTACAGCTACATCAAATATTCACTCCTTGTTTCAGACATACATTGACCGCCTACTGTCCTGAGTGCTAGGAATATAAATGTTAACAAAACACAGTCCTGTCTTTGGGTGGTTTACATTCAACAGAAGCAAAAATCAAGCAGATTTAATTGAATTTTTCACTTTTATTAAACGCCTATCATTGTGCTATGTTCTTGAGAAAATTGAGATAAATGTGCAAGGCCCTGGCTCTTAAGGAGCTTATATAATAAAGAGACAAAACAAAGTACTGCTGCTCTAAGAGCTGAACAGAAGAAATTACTCCAGTATGGAATACAGAAGGAATGGAAGGGATCAGAGGAGACTGCGGAGAAACTGACATCTGAGCTAGGCTTTCAGTTTCACAAGACAAGCAGTGTTATGAAACAGAGGCACATTCCAGGCAAGGCACACTGGGAGAAGAACTGGTAATCTCATTTGACTGCATCGAGGGGTCTAATATGACTAGATCACATAAGTACAATGGGGAATGAAAGGAGATAAGGCTAACAGCGCCAAGGCAAGAAGTCACCCATTTCCCTCCATCTCTACTACTTCTCTCAAGTCAAGGTCATCATCATCTTGCCTCCTGGCCAGAAGGGAATACTCTATCTCCTAGCCTCCCCTGCAGTTAGTGTTGGGTCAGTGTGATTGAGTTCTGACTACTGGGCATACACCAGTGTTGTAGATCACTTCCAGGCCTGCCTATAAAACCCCTAAGCCATCATCCACACTATTCCCTTTCCTGATAATAGTAAAAGGCCATGTATTAAAGACAGCAGTGTCAATATGTGGGCAGATCCTGGATTTTCAAGTTACTCTTAAAAGTTGCCTAGGAGAGTTGTACAACTTGACTCGTGTATTATATGATCAAGAACCTTTATGGTGTTAAGACACTGATTTTTAGGCCAGGCATGGTGGTTCACACCTGTAATCCTAGCACTTTGGGAGGCCAAGGCGGGTTTGAGCACTTTGAGGCTAGGAGTTTGAGACCAGCCTGGCCAATATGGTAAAACCCTATCTCTATAAAAACCCTACACAAAAATTAGCTGGGCGTGGTGGCATGTGCCTGTGGTCCCACCTACTTGGGAGGCTGAGGCAGAGAATCACTTGAATCTAGGAGGTGGAGGTTGCAGTGAGCCGAGATCACACCATTGCACTCCAGCCTGGGCAACAGAGCAAGACTATGTCTCAAAAAAAAAAAAAAAAGACACTGATTTAAAAAAAATTATTTCTTTCCAAGGCATAGCTCAGCTTATCTCAGTACCTTCCCAACTAGTCTCTGATTCTCCTTTGTTTCATTTGGATGCCCATAACTGCAAAAGTAATCTTCTTAAAGCACAAATCGCATCACCATGGTCTTGTTTATAACACTTCCGAGGCTTTGTGTTGTACTTAGAATAAAAATCCAAACTCCTTAAAAAAGCCTATAAGGCCCTGCATAATCTGGTTTCTGACTCTTTCCAACCTCGCCTCAACCTGTTCTCTCTCCTTATTTACTGTC
Source organism: Rhinopithecus roxellana (assembly GCF_007565055.1). Classification (NCBI taxonomy): domain Eukaryota; kingdom Metazoa; phylum Chordata; class Mammalia; order Primates; family Cercopithecidae; genus Rhinopithecus; species Rhinopithecus roxellana. The sequence continues at coordinate 29,888,477 of NC_044553.1, forward strand.
TGGCCACACTTGTCTCCTTTCAGTCCTTTCTCCCATTAGGGCCCACGCATGTGCATGTTCTTCCCTCGGCTTCTAACATTCTACCTCTTATTTTTGCTCTTCACATGGCCAACACAATCCCATCTTTTGGGGCTTGGCTTACAATCAAGCTTCTCTAACCCGTAACATAGGACAGCTTTGAATGTGGCCCAACACAAATTTGTAAACTTTCTTAAAACATTATGAGATTTTTCTGCAATTTTTTTTTTTTTTTTGGCTCATCAGCTATCATTAGTGTTAGTGTATTTTATGTGTAGCCCAAGACAATTCTTCTTCCAATGTGGCCCAGGGAAGCCAAAAGATTGGGCACCCCTTGGCCTTACATGGTAGCTTTAGAAAGAGACCTTCCTTTACCACTCTATTTGATAGGAGGTTCCCCCTTGTTTTCAGCTTATCTTTTTTCTTGTTTGCCTCACAAGTAGCATCTGTGCCCTCAGAAAAATTTAATTCAGATGTTATCAGAGTCAGAGGATCCTACAACTGCTCTATGTCCCCCAAAGCAAGAGGCAAATCTACTGCATTTTGACGTAATCTACGTTTAAATAGTCCCATTCCTAAACGCGGAAAGTATATTAAGAAGATTAATGAAGCTTGCTTAGCTTTGCATTTCCTCTCTATCCTATCCTCTGATATTAGCAATGCTGTAGCAGTGGGTGAACTGGTTGAGATACACATTTTAGTTTCAGTTTCACCAACAGTGTAAATATTTATGGATTTCATTAGTCTTCTCAACTTGCTAAGTGATGCTTAACATAATTTGAATACTCTAATAAAGATATTTGTGTTCTTATCAGGATCATGTGATCCTATTATTACTAGTATTGTTATTGAGATGGAGTCTCACTCTGTCACTCAGGCTGTAGTGCAGTGGCACAATTATGGCTCACTGCAGCCTTGATTCACTCAAGCAACCCTCCCATCTCAGCCTCCCAAGTAGCCGGGACTACAGGTGCATGCCACCACACCTGGCTAATTTTTTTGTTATTTGTTGTTGTTGTTTTGTTTTTTGTAGAAACAGGGTCTTACTGGGTTGCCCAGGCTGGTCTCAAACTCCTGGCCTCAAGTGATACTCCTGCCTCAATCTCTCAAAGGTGCTGAGATTACAAGCATGAATCACTGTGGTTGAAATACTCTATCTCTTATAGTTGTTATAATTTAGAATCTAAAAAACAATATTTATAGGAACATATCTGCTTTAATCTTGTTTATAATTCTGATATCTTCACATTTATTTTAACAGACAGAAAACAGTATTTAATCACTTATAGGGTTAATTTTTCTTGTATTCTCTGTGTAGGAGACTGTTGGTAAAGACTCAATTAAATTTACCTAACATTTGTTGAAAATTTAGGTGCCAGGTGTAATATGGAGTTAAAAAAAAAGACATGGTTGTTTCTCCAGGATTTAAAAGCTAGCTAGGGAAACAGAATCATATATAAATACTAAGTACAGATAAACTTGATGTAATTTCACAAAATAATATAAAACTTCTCAAAAGCAAATTTCAGCCTTTATTGTAAAGTGAGAGACACATAAAAGATTCCTGGTAGAAAACAAAATAGTTATTCTCTCTAGGTCCACACCTGATGTCAGAGTGAACGGTAGCAGCTATTGGATGAGGTGCTGGCCATGTGCAACATGTTGAAGTAATAACATTCTATGGCAAGATATTCTAAATTTTAAAGATTTATAAAATACACACAAAGCTCTGTAAAACTGCATCATTTAACACTTTGACTATAACAAAAAAATTGACTTTGGTCTTAGTTCAGAATAGACAAAGCTGGAAACATATTATTGCTATTTGACCTTTGATGTAGCTAGGGAAGCAGTCATACTAAACATGGATATGCTTTTTGCTTGTTGATGAAGGAGGTTTATTGTTGTTTTTAACTTTACTGGTTGTCCCATGAAAAATCCAAAATTTTGAAAGAAAAGACCAGGTATGGTGGCTTCATGCTGATTATCTCAGCACTTTGGAAGACCAAGGCAGAAGGAGATTGCTTGAGGCCAGGAGTTCGAGACCTGCTTGGGCAACATAAGGAGACTTCATCTCTGCTTTAAAAAAAAAACAAAAACAACAACAAAAAAAGCCAGGCATGGTGCACACTTGTAGATAAAGCTACTCAGGAGGCTAAAGTGGGAGAATCACTTGAGTCTTGGAGGCTGAAGCTGCAGTGAGCCGTGACTGCACCAACTGCACGCTAGCCTTGCTGACAGAGTGAGACCCTGTCTCAAAAAATGTTTTTAAATAAAGAAAATAAAATCTTGAAAGAATAGTAAGTAAAATCAAATTCAGGAATGAATCTCAAGCTGTAAAATTAATCACAGGGACAGCATTAGTTCACAAGACCACTCAGATTAAAAGTAGAGTTATTTTTCTCAAGATGAAGACTGAGCAGAAAAACAAGAGGCAGAAGCTGCAAAGCTCAGGCTTTTGAAACCTGATGTCATATTGATACAAGTCATTAGAACACACCCATCACTTACATCAACATCTTTTTTCAATTATCCTTCTCCTGTCCACCTGCCCTCTGTTCTCACTCACTGCTTATGAAAGATCAGAGCAGGAAAGAGCTGGATTATTTACAGAATCTGTGAAACAAAGTAATGTTATGCCTGTTCTCTTTCTTCCAAAAATGGAAAATTACCATACTTTGCTTTGTTATTAAGTGACAGAAAAGCCCCTAGGAGAATGTCCAACTGAAAAACTTGAGAACAATAATTTGTTAGTTTAAAATAATCATAGATCTAAGTTTCAAACTTTAGCTGGTAAATATGATAGTCTTCTTTAGACGTAGGTTTAACTAAGAAGAGAATGTGATCGAAGTCTTACTGTCCTAAATTTCCCTATGCAAATTTTGTCAATAAAAAATTATTAGCACTCAAGATGGGAAAGTTGGAACATTTTTCACCTCCTCTTGAATCTAGTCTTACAGGTATAATTTCATTGCTTTAAGTAATGTGAACGCTATACATTTCAGAAAATACATACAAAAGGCAAATATAAGAACACATACAAAAACAACTCACACACAGTGTATCTTCTCAATTTGTTAGGCAGTCCCTATTGTTTACAACACAAATTGGTATATGCGTGAGAAGACAAGCTCACCCATTTAAGGTCTCTAAGGACTCATGGCTGTATGTTGCCTCTGCTTTATATCCTGTTCGTATCTTATACAAAAGCAGCAATTTCACAGAGAAATGATTACTACATGCAAATACATTCACTGTGCTATAGATACTTCTTAGTCTTTTGACTGCACAACACTGACAATACTTTAGAATTTAACTACCATTCTCATGCAGTCTATGTGTTGTCCTTTGTAAGAATGATATACTAATATATATATGGTTTATATATACATTATATATATATAATATAATTCTTATTACTCTATGTGTGGCTGCATTTATGTTTGCGGTGGTAGCAATTATTTGGTATTAAGCCCTGACCAAATTCTCCCTGAGAGCAACAGAATCTTCTGAAATACCGCTGGTTGGGGTTAGGGATGCAATTTGTGGTAGACCAAATAGAGCCTTCTAAGGCTCATTAACTGATGCTCTAAGGAAATGATTCTCTGACCACAGACAAAATGGAGCCAATTTTCATTGACCGCTGTCCCACAGCATATTAACATACGATATGCTGCCCTAAAGCCCTTGACAGATGCATTACCTAGTTGGACATTTCCTTCTGGTCAAAAAATTAGCCATAGAATTCACATAATTTCAACTATCAGCAGTTCTATATGCCAAAAGAATCATGCAGGAACAGTAAAATTTGTTACAAGATGAACAAACCTAAAACTCTAATGAAGTTAAGTCCATCCAGAGGGATGAAACATAACACACACACTGACACTCCCATCACAAGTTAATTTCACCATGTTTCTCAGGATGTATTAAAACAGTCTGATTCTAAGGACCTCCCCTACTCATTTATAACACCTTCAAAGCTACAATAAGTGAAAGCAGAGACTAGCAGAGAAAATAACTAACCCACAGAACTCACAAAGATGGTTACCTGGTAGTCTGGTTTTGTAAAATAATCCAAAGAAGAGATATGGTCTAGAAAGATGCTGAATTCTGGAGGGAGATGTTTCAGCATGAGCCTGTGGTCATATCTCTCCTTAATAGAGCCTACTTGCTCCTGGGAAGTAAAGAGAAAAAGAGCTACAGTCAATTTCTCTTGGCGGTTAGGCATTAAGAGCCCCTCAGTAGCCGTCTCAAGGGTATATACTAGGGAATGAGATAGTGGGTAATTAAGTATAAAGCAAGAACTGAGCTCTTACTAACAGCTTAATGTACAATGTTTTAAAATGGAAAAAAACTATTATGCAGAACCAAACAAGTAGTACAGAGTTCTGCATCAGTATATTGATAGTCCCCAAAAGAAAGTATTTAATTTAGTTTTCTGAGACAGGGTCTTGCTCTGTCGCCCAGGCTGAAGTGCAATGGCATGATCACGACTCACTGTAGCCTCGACCTTTGAGACTCAAGTGATTCTCCTGCCTCAGCTTCCCAAGTAGCTGGGACTACAGGCACATGCCACCATGCCCAGCTAATATTTAAAAAATTTTTGTAAAGTTGGGGGTCTCGCTATGTTACCCAGCCTGGTCTCGAATTTTTGGGCTCAAATGATCCTCTTGCCTCAGCCTCCCAAGGTGCTAGGATCACAGATGTGAGCCATTGCACCCATCTCAAAATAATTTATCTTAAATCTGATCTACTTTTCTTTATCAACACATGTGTTTAGTTTTCTAAATCAAACAATACAATGTGACAATCAAAAACTAAAAGCTTACTTGACTTACAAAAACAAAGGGGAGAACTAATACAATTAAAAGCTAAGACGGAGGGCTATAAATTAATCAGAAGCAATTAGTGTTTATTCTCCATGTACACAGAAAAATCTCATAACATTAATTTGATCTCTAATGTCAGCTCAGAGAGAAAAATATATATACTGGGATATAGTAAAAGTGCTTATAGATTTTAAGTCTTATACATAGGTATATTTTCAACAAAAATGTTTATTCAGGAGAAATTTTTATTTCTTGCACAAAAATGGACATCTCCATTCCCAAAATTACCTTGTCCTTTATTTTTCTCCATGGCAGCTGACCAACCACAAACTCCACTAACATGTAGAATAAGGACCAAAGGTCATCATGTCTTCCCATTTCCTTCACAAACAAAACAAAATCCAGTCACATTACATTACTATGACTTGTGAGTACATTACACTGGTCAAGGCCTAACCATTTTGTTTCACCTTATTAGGTGAAAAATGTAAATTGATTTCCCAAAAAATTATATGGTAAATATATATATATATATATAAATTTACATAGAAATACAGCAATCTATATGGCAGAATATACAAATAGAAAAACCTTCTGAAACAAAGGACACCCCAAAACATGGAAATGCTGGAAGTAACATAACAGCCCATTAGTATGTGTTCATTTAGAAGAAAGAGAACTCTTAAAAGCTATTTTTTTTTAAAGGTGTAAATAAGGGAAGCAAGCTGATGCTGAAGTTTTGGCTGCTCTGGGGGCATCTGTCATCAGCATATCCACCAGGAAGGGGACAGGCATAAAGGCCTTGGGCCTACATAGGACAGGAGTTGTAACTGAGATACACCCCACCCCCACCATATAGCTAGGGCCCTAAAAGGGTTACATCCGTAGTGTAGTATTTGGTGTGTACATTATACTATAATAATTGTTTTCTGCAAAATTTAACGGCTATCAAAAGAAAAAAATGAGTTTTTAAAAAATTGCCCTGAGAATTTGTTACCATAGGCCTGTCCCTCATTTAGACTTGGGGGTTAAATATATACCTGTGTGGTCTGAAAAACCAAGGGTGATCATGCCCTGCAGGAATGACAGAAGCAAATTTGTCCTCTCAGGATAAATACATCCCTAAATTCAGACCTCATAGAAGTGCTATACAAAAAGCTTCACCAAATGTTCATTATTCAGATTTATAAAGTATATTAATAAGCTAATGTCAAAAGAAGCTACAAAAAGTAGAAAAAAGTATCCAAGGATTTCAGAAATGGAATAATTTCTGAAATGGAATTATAGGATACAAAGAATGTTTAAAATGTTAAAATGAAAAGTGGGACGCAAGAGGCTGAGGTGGGAGGATTGCTTGAGCCCAGGAGGTTGAGGCTGCAGTGAGCCGAGATCATACCAGTATACTCCAGCCTGGAGACTGGCTCTCCCAAAAAATAAAAAATAAAATAAAATTTTAAAAAGGACAAATTAAGGCCGCACACGGTGCCTCATGCCTGTAATCCTAGCACTTTGGGAGGCTGAAGCTGGTGGATTGCCTAAGCTCAGGAGTTCGAGACCAGCCTGGGCAACATGGTGAAACCCCGTTTCTATTAAAAAATACAAAAAATTAGCTGGATGTGGTGGCATATGCCTGTAATCCCAGTTACTCAGGAGGTTGAGACGGGAGAATTGCTAGAACCCAGAAGGCAGAGGTTGCAGTGAGCCAAGATCACGCCATTGCACTCCAGCCTGGGCAAGGGAGGGCGAGAGAGCAGGACTCCATCTCTTAAAAAAAAAAAAAGTTGGCCGGGCGCGGTGGCTCAAGCCTGTAATCCCAGCACTTTGGGAGGCCGAGACGGGCGGATCACGAGGTCAGGAGATCGAGACCATCCTGGCTAACACGGTGAAACCCCGTCTCTACTAAAAAATACAAAAAAACTAGCCGGGCGAGGTGCCGGGCGTCTGTAGTCCCAGCTACTTGGGAGGCTGAGGCAGGAGAATGGCGTAAACCTGGGAGGCGGAGCTTGCAGTGAGCTGAGATCCGGCCACTGCACTCCAGCCTGGGCGACAGAGCGAGACTCCGTCTCAAAAAAAAAAAAAAAAAAATGTAACAACAATAAATAAAGTAACAAAGATGTTCTCAACAGTGACCCAAGAAGCAGAAGAAAGTAATTTTTTCAAAGTATTGAGATAAATATTAACAAGATTAAAATGTAAAACAACAATAAGACAGTATGACAGAATTCAAGTGTTTTTTTGTTTTGTTCGTTTTTTGAGACAGTCTCGCTGTAGTCAGCCCAGGCTGGAGTGCAATGGGGCGCTATTGGCTCACTGCAACCTCTGCCTCCCAGGTTCCAGCAATTCTCCTGCCTCAGCCTCCCGAGTAGCTGAGATTACAGGCGCCTGCCCACCACACCCGGCTAATTTTTATATTTTTAGTAGAGACGGGGTTTCACCATGTTGGCCAGGCTCAAGTGTTTTTAAAAGTCCTTGTATTATTTAAGAATTATTTATGTTAAAACTTTAAGATTTGGCAAGGCATGGTGGCTCATGCACGTAATCCCAGCACTTTGGGGGACCGAGGCTAGAAGACTGCTTGAGGCCAGGAGTTTGAGACTAGCTTGGGCTACATAGCAAGACTGTCAATACAAACAATTAAAAAATTAGCCAGGTACAGTGGTGTGCACCTGTGGTTCTACCTACTGAGAAGGCTGAAGCGGGAAGACTGCTTGAGCCCAGGAGTTCAAGGTTATAGTAAGCTATGATCCTGCCACTATACTCCAGCCTGGGCAACAGAACAAGACCCTGTTTCTAAAAAGTAAAGTTTAAGGAACCAGAAAAAGAGAAATGGCGTGTATTATTTTTAGATATTATCAAATCAGGGATTCAGAGTATGGAAAAAAAAAGCATGTTAGAATTATCTGGGAAACCTTTTAAGATTAGACAAGCAACTCTGGAAGTTCCAAGAGCTGCACTCCTGCATCACCTCACAAACGATCGTTGTGAACTACATTACTGAGTAAAAGCATTCTACCCCTCAGGTGTGCTGGGAGCAGAAAAGAGGGTTAAGAACCACTGCTATATACTATCAAATTCCTCTACAAGGTTAGATGAGTAACAAATAAGCAAGTTATCAAGTGTTAAAGGACACTACACTGGAAAGGCTTTTAGAAGAAACTGCCGCTGTCTAAATTAAAGCAATAAAAGTACATAATCTCTTTCTATTCGCTATTTTGAAAATGCTTATGTAGCTATTATAATCTCTGAAAATACTTACGTTTATCTTAAAAATAATGTACTTTCACAGATTCCAATGTTGACATAATTCTTTAATAAAATTAATTGGAAAACCTAGTATTTCTAAACTTTTATAAGAATCTATCAGGAAAAGAAGAGAAATTCTTTTCAAGGCAAAGTAAATGACTAGATATCATAAAATAAAGCAACACTGAATCAAACCAAATGAGTTTAAATGCTTGGCAGAGTGCTACACACTGAGAAAAATGGCTTTATTATTTTCAATTTATAATCACACCATAGGAAACCAAATTAACTGGAGCACAGCATTTAAGACCACAGTATACTCTTCCTATTATATGTTGGTCAAGTTCTCATTAAAGCAATTTTGGCTTATCAGAACAGCAACAAGGTAAAGAAAAGAATCAAGAAAAAACACTTTTCTCCCTATTTTATCAAGGAATCACTTGTTCAGCTTCTCAACTCCATGCAAAAAAAGTTAAAGGGTTGATAATCCATAAAAATGCCCACTTTTCCTACTCATAAAGTCTTTTCTGGCAAATTCAATTTTATTTTCCAAGCAGCTGCACATATCTATTATCCACGATACACTATACCGTGCATTAGTATTACCAATTCCATTACCATCAGTGCCACACAAGAATGAATTAGGACAAACATTTCAAGCAACTTTGTAGCTATTAAAGGGATCCTCAACTTGCAAGCACTTTCCATACCTTTGTTTTTATTAAGAAGTCAGTCTCACTTTGGGAGGCGAAGGCAGGCGAATCATGAGGCCAGGAGTTTGAGACCAGCCTGGCCAACATGGTGAAACCCCGCCTTTACTAAAAATACAAAAAATTAGCTGGGCGCGGTGGGGGGGCACCTGTAATTCCAGCTACTGAGGAGGCTGAGGCAGGAGAATCACTTGAACCTGGGAGGTAGAGGTTGCAGTGAGCCAAGATCACACCACTGCACTCCAGCCTGGGGGACAGTGCAAGACTCTGTCTCAAAAAATAATAATAATAATATAAAATAATAATAATAATAAAATAAAAAAGAAGACAATCTGATTTAAGCTATTAGCATACTTATACAGATATGACTCCAGTTCAGATACCTACCCTGTTCCGATGTGCATTGATTGATGCATAACGAACCGTCCCTCGAAAGCCTGCCACAGCTCGAGGCTACAACAAAGCCATGCAAAGAATAATAAATGAGTTTCAAACAGCAATACACTCAGCACACTTGAACCCATGAAGTAAATGCAAGAAACATGTCCTTTATTGTCACAATAAAACACTATTTAATTTCTAACTTTCAACTATGAAATTACAAGAAATTAGAGAGATTATCTCTAAATCACATCTTTTAAAAAAAAAACACTGATAAAATTGTAATTTTCAGTTCCGTTTTTTCCTACCTACATTTTAAAATACAGGGGCATTTATGACATCTATACAACTCTGTATATTAGAAAATATTAAATGCTTTCATATACCCATAATCATGAGAAGCATCATAGTATATACATTAATATTCAGGTTCTGGATACAAATAAATATATTTAGATGGTGAGGAATCACTAAGTAACCTGAGATACCAAGCTCTTCATACCTTGGCTATTTCATTCAAACTCAATTCAAAGGTAGTGGCAACTTGTACCCTACCTTCGTATGCAATTCATGTATTAAAAATTCAAGTTATTGGGAGCTTAGTATGTGCCACATACTAGAAATAACACCAACATGAAAAATATATGATCCTAGTCCTCAGAGAACTCAACTTAGAATAAAGGCCAGGCTTTTTACTTAGCCTATAAGACTTTTCATGATCTGGCATTTGTCTCCTTTCACAATGGATTTACCGTGGTTTCTTTTATGACCAATTTTAGTTTTAGCTCAAAACAGTGCACACGATTCTCTCCAGTTGGAATCCCAGCTCCTTGAATCTCTCCAATGGCTAGCTCTTCTACTCCATTTTAAGGCTTCTGCTCACATGTCACCTCCTCAGAGAAACTTCCCTTAATCATTCTAATCTAAAATACTACTCCCCCCATCTGTAGTGCCACTCTATTCTTTTACTCTGCTTTATTTCTTTTAACACCTTTACTACCTCCAAATCAATTTTATTTATATTCTTATTCTGTTTATTGCCCATTTGTTTAGATTTTAATTTTTTTTAAGAGCTAAGGTCTCACTCTGTAGCCCAGGCTGTAGTGCAGTAGGGTAATCATAGTTCACAGCAGCCTCAAATTCCTGGGCTCAAGTGATCCTCCTGCCTCAGCCTCCCAAGTAGCTGGAACTACTGGAGTGTGCCACCACATAGGGTTAGTCTATTGTAATTTGTTTACTGCCTGTCTTCTTTTAGTCCATGGAATATAAACTCTGTGTGGGTGAGGTCTTTGTCTTGCTCATTTTACAAATATAGATATAGACTCTGAGAGGTATGTAACTTGTCTAAGGACACAAAAATCAGTAAATAATAAAACCAGGCATTAACTAAGGTCTTTCAACATTGTCTCCATTCTACTGCTCCCCAAGAAGCAAGTAAGTACCCTGAGGATTCGTGGGTGGCACTGTAGCTCAATATGAAAACTGACAAACTTGAAAACGATCATAGACAAACTTTTCATTAGTATAATTTTTGTTTTTTTTTTTTTCTTAAGTAACCTCAAATTTTTCTCAATTAGTATGTATTACTTTTGTAGTCAGAAAAGACAGTAAAAATTCCTGGCCAGGCGCATTGGCTCACACCTGTAATCTCAGCACTTTGGGAGGCTGAGGTGGGCAGATCACAAGGGCAAGAGATCGAGACCATCCTGACCAACATGGTGAAACCCCATCTCTACTAAGAATACAAAATTAGCTGGGCATGGTGGTGCATGCCTGTAATCCCAGCTACTCAAGAGGCTGAGGCAGGATAATCACTTGAACCCGGGAGGTAGAGGTTGCAGTGAGCTGAGGAGGTGGAGGTTGCAGTGAGCCGAGATTGTGCCACTGCACTCCACTCTGGGCGACAGAGTGAGACTCTGTCTCAAAAAAAAAAAAAAAAAAAATCCTTAGCAGAATAATTTGGTCATATGTTACGGCATGGGATAAACAATCTATGTGTTCTTCCTCCATTTTCTCATTTTATAATCTATGTTTAATCAAGTTAGCTATTTCATTTCTTCCTTCATTAAATACTGTCTTTCCCTTTACTTTTGTTTGGTTTTTAAGACAACGATTTTAAAATATTCTCTATTTAACGGCAAGTCTCAGTAATTAAAATTTCCTGCAATCTTTAAAAAAAAATCCCCATTATTTTCTTAGCTGCCATTCATTGACAATCATAGTCAGTGGATCTCAATATTTTCCTAAGACATCATGATTAACAGGAATACCTAATATGCTTAATTTGGTTGATGGAACTAAGGTTGGAGAGTTTTCTTTTTAGAAGAAAAATGTCTAAGAGAATATATGAAAGTCTACTATGAATCTTTTTCAGTTAATAACGTTTCAGAGGTTGTACTTTTATTCATTACCTGACATGAGCCTTCAGTTAACATAGAATTTTTTGTGTGTGTTACATAATTTTGCCCAATTATTTTCATTCCAGTAACTGTCAGAATGAAAATCTCCAGACTTATTATCACATTCTGCAGCCTAGTCCACAGTTGATTGGGCATCTGGACTTCTCCCTGATGGATTCTAGCCAAGACAAGCCCAGGAGACTCTTTCTACTTAAGGGTTTCCCTGGCCTGGCTCTGACCTTACTTCTGCCATAGAAAGGCGGAAATAGAGATAAAGAGAAATCAGCTGTTTAGAGAAATCTTGACATAAGTAGTCAAAGAAATAATACCAGTTTGCATACCTCATCTAATTCTAATAGAAAAAGAAATAATGTCAGATCAAGGAAATTCAATCACCTTATTTAATGTAGTAAAGACAACTCAAACCCAACTGGGGAAAAACAGTCACATATGCAAATGATTCCAATTTAAAGCAGATTACAATGAATACCATTAGTGAAGCACAATGAAATATAAACACTTGGGAGTGGTAAGGATTAGTTCCATGTAGTAGGAGGGAGGAAGGACAAGTCTTAGGAACAGGCAGCACTTTACTGGGTCTTGAAACAAATAATCTCTTGAAACTTCCTCAACTGATGGCACTTTGCCAATATTTATCAAAATTGTAAATGCATATATTCACTTTGTCTCACAATTTCACTTCTGGAAATTTATCTCACAGATATACTCGCATGTGCAAAAATAGTGGATGTAGTCAGTCACTACCATCATTGTTTGTGATAGCAAAAGATTGAGTGCAACCTAAATGTCTGCCAATAGGAGACTCTGATTAAATAAATTATAGTATGCCCAAATAATGGAATACACACTGAAGTTGCAAAAAAAAAAGAGAGAAGCCAGGCACAGTAGTTCATGGTTATAATTCCAGAACTTTGGGGAGTCTAAGGCAGGAGGATCACTTGAGGCCAGGAGTTCAAGACCAGCCCGGGCAACATAGTGAGACCCTGTCTCTGAAAAAAAAAAAAAAAAAAAAGAATTAAAGAATTAGCTGGGCATGGTGGCATGTACCTATAGTCCCCGCTACCAGCTACTTGGGAGGCTGAGGTGGGAGAATCCCCCAGCTACTTAGGAGTATGTGGTAGGAGGACCTCTGAGTCATGGCTGTAGCGAGCTGTGATCAAGCCACTCCACTCCAGCTTGGGTGACAGAGCGAGACCCTGTCTAGAAGAAAGAAGAAAAAAAAAGAATGAGGAAGTTCTATATACCAACATGGAAAGATCGTCTAGATACACTGTCAAGTGAAAAAAAGAAAGGTATAGAATGTATATCATGCTACCTTTTTAATCAAAAAGGTAAAAATAAGAATGTTCATTTGTATTTGTTGTATGTGAATAAAGAGATTCTGGAAGAATATGTTAAGAAACTAATAACAGTATAGCTACCTAAAGGTGAATGTAGGGAGTGGGGGAAGAATCAGAGACAGTATAGGAAATGAGTAGATTTGGAATAGGCAGAGGTGAAATGGAGATTTATTTCACTGTTTACTTTTTAATTTCTTTTCAAGTCAGGTTTAATTTACTTTACTTTGAATTACTGAGGTATCATTTACTTACAATAAAATTCATACTTTATGTATACACAGTTCTATGAGTTTTGACTGATATAAAGTCACATAACCACCACCACAACTAAGATATCAAATATTTCCATCACTCCAATAAGTTTCCTTAAGGCCTCTTTGAGTCAATCCCTCCCACTCCTAGTCTCTGACAACCAATGATTTCTGTCCCTTGTCAGCACTTAGTATTGTCTGGTTTTTGTTTTAACCATTCTAATTGGTAGGCAGTGGTATCTTGCCAGGGTTTTAATTTGCATTTCCCTAATAACTAATGATATTGACCATCTCTTAATATGCTTATTTGCCATTTGTATCTCTTCTTTGATAAAATGTCTATTCAAATATTTAGCCCATTTTTACTGTGTTGCTTTCTTTTTATTGAGTTGTATGAGTTGTTCATAGATCCTGGATATAAAACCTTTATCAGATGTGTGTTCTGCAAATATTTTTCCCCATCTGTGACTTGTCTTTTCATTTGCTCAACAGTGTCTTTCAAAGAGCGTGTTTAATATTGATACATTTTTAATTCTTTAACTTTTGCATCACATGAATATGTTACCTATTTGAAATTTATATTTACAAACATTTTGAAAGAAAAAGAAAGTAAAAAGTGAAAGTATTTAACAATCTATGAGCATATTTTATTTGATACCTAGATATTCAAATGAAAACAAAAAAGAAAAAATAAATCAGGCCTTGAAGAGCTGACGGAATTACAACAGAAAAAATGAGATGCATTTTAAGTCGAACATGGTTAACAATGCAAAGAGGGAGGAAAGTACTGTTGGTGTTAGAGAAACAAATCTGGTATGACTGTAGCTGACCGTGAGAGGAAAAAAACAGGAAAATAGGTTGAAGTCAGATTAAGGGAGGACTTAAATGTCAAATTAAGGTCTTCTTTAATTTGGTTTATAACGTGTAGGTAATTGGAATTCATAAAATATTTTTAGGCCGGGCGCGGTGGCTCACACCTGTAATCCCAACACTTTGGGAGGCCGAGATGGGTGGATCATGAGGTCAGGAGATCAAGACCATCCTGGCTCACACTGTGAAACCCCGTCTCTACTAAAAATACAAACAATTAGCCGGGCGTGGTGGTGGGCGCCTGTAGTTCCAGCTACACAGGAGGCTGAGGCAGGAGAATGGCGTGAATCCGGGGGGCGGAGCTTGCAGTGAGTGCAGATCGCGCCACTGCACTCCAGCCTGGGCGACAGAGCGACACTCCCATCTCAAAAAATATATATATATATATTTTTCAGCTGGAAAGTAACGATTGAGAAAATGCTCTGCATGTATGTTGACTCTGGTGGAAGTATAACAGACTGAAAGGAGAAGACAGAGAGATGAGTGAGGAAACTATTTTAACAATTAAAACAAGAAACAACAAAATTAGCACAAGGGCAGAAGCAGTGTGAATGTAAAGGAGAGAATGTATGTTAGAGACAGGATGAACTCCTAGGAGAATAAACCAAGAAAGAAGAGAATGACTCTAGCCTATTGCTAACAAAAGGGAAAGGATCAGGGGAAAAAAATGCAAGAACTATGTAATACAACTCCCAATGGAATTAAGAAAATATCTCAAATTCAGCTGAAATTCTGAAATACTAACAGAGAAAAAAGACGTTAAAAATTGTTCTTACATAAGTTACCACAATCCTAGGCCCTGGAAGTTTCAGGTGAATGGTTAGGATGGGAGCAACAGGAGAAAACATGTCACTCCCAGAGCTTAGACACAAAGGGCCAGTGTGAGATGCCAGCTGAAGGGCTGAAACTAGGGAATGCCTTAAAAGCAGGACACATACACAAAACGAACAGGCAGATTCAAATCATTAGGTAAACAGAAGCTCAACTCTGAAATTATGAATCAAAGTGTTGCAGATATATATAGTTTAGGACTTCTTTGCCCCTCACAACCCTACTTAATGTAACTAATACATCTTAAAGGTGATAAAGAGTAGAGGCTGTCAAAACCAACTTCATAAAACAACACACTGGTATAACAGATACACACCACCATTCCCTTTGTAATGCCTTCTGACTGATGGTCCTACACCACAAGATTGGTAAATAAATATACATCTATGTTTTGAGGAAGTTCCTTCGTGGTGATAGAATAGCTTTGTATCTGGATTATGGTGTTGATGTCTTAGTCCATTTGTGCTGCTACAAAATAAGCTTGCCCAACATGTGGCCCAGGATGGCTCTGAACACAACCCAACACAAATTCATAAACTTTCCTAAAACATTATTGGAATTTTTTTTTTTTTTTAGCTCATCAGCTATTGTTAGTATATTTCATGTGTGGCCCAAGACAATTCTTCTTCCATTGTGGCCCAGGGAAGCCAAAAGATTGGACATCCCGGCTATAAAGGAATACATGAGGCTGAAAATTTATAAAGAAAAGAGGTCTGTTTGGTTCACAGTTCTGCATGCAGGTTGTACAAGAAACATGACACCAGCATCTGCTTCTGGTGAGGGCTTCAGGCTGCTTCCACTCATGGTGGAAGGCAAAGCAGAGGCGGCATGTGCAGAGGTCACATGGTGAGAAAGGAAGCAAGAAGGTGGGGGAAGGTACCAGGCTCTTTTTAACAACCAGCTCTCATAAGAACTAACAGTGAGAACTCACGACCCTCCGCTCCCAGGGAAGAGGAGTGATCTATTCATGAGTGATCCATCCCATGACCCAAACACTGCCCGGCAGGCCTCACTTCTAGCAATGGGAATCAAATTTAAACATCAGATTTGGATGGGACATTCAAATTATAGCAGTTGGTTATATGAATCTATACATGTGATAAAATTTCATATACCACCACCCCCACCAAAATGTGCATGTTGAACCTGGTAAAATCTAAATCTCTACTTGAGTTAATAATATTATATCAACGTCAATTTCCCAGTTTTGACAATGTACTATGATTATGTAAGGTATTAGCACTGGAGAAAGCTGGATGAAGGTACATGGTAACTGTATTATTTTTGTAACTTCTTATGAGTCTTAACTATTTGAAAACAAAAAGACAAAACAAAGAAAAATATAAAAAATGCTTAAAGTACTATGTTGTGATTCTTCATCCTTAATGAATCTTCAATTAACAGACCAACTACTATTACATATTGATCAGCCAACAGAGTATTTACTGTGATAACAAAACAGTATTTGTTATGATGAGAACTCATAGACACAAAGGGAAAGACAAACATTGGGGCCTACTTCAGGGTGGGGGGTGGGAGGAAGGAAAGGAGCAGAAAAAATAACTATTGGGTACTAGCCTTAGTACCCGGGTGATGAAATAATCTATATAACAAACCCCCATGGCACGAGTTTAGCTATATAACAAACTTGCACATGTGCCCCCAAACCCAAAATAGAAATGAAAAATAATAATAAAAAAGGACAACAATATACATCAAATCAGGGAGAAAAGCAAAGAATAATAAAATAATAAAAAAGCAGAGGAGGCCAGGTGCAGTGGCTCACATCTGTAATTTTAGAACTCTGAGAAGCTGAGGAGCCCAGGAGTTTGAGGCTACAATGAGTTTTGATTGCACCACTGCACTCCCGCCTGTGCAACAGAGCAAGACCCTGTCCCTTTAAATAATAATAGTAAATTTAAAAAGCAAAGGAAAAGGAATATGAGAGGGAAAAAGGAGAGAGGGACTGGATTAAAAACATTAAAAGTCGATTGGGTTAAATTCATAAGCTAAACATGAAGGCTTGTCATGGCAGCTATCTGCATCTGCTCCCTAACTCCAAAACAAGTACCCTCAAGATCTGCAGAAGAGAGAAGAAAGAAAACAAAGAAACTAGTTAACACAAAATATAGAATGGAGAGTATGTCAAGAGCTGCACTGGCTAATATGATAGCCACTTAAAATTAAATGAATTTAAAATTCAGTTCCTGGACCAGGTGTGGTGGCTCATGCCTGTAATCCCAGCAGTTTAGGAGGCCGAAGAGGGTGGATCCCTTGAGGTCAGGAGTTCGAGACCAGCCTGGCCAACATGGTGAAATCTTGTCTCTACTAAAAACACAAAAAGAAATTAGCTGGGTGTGGTGGCGGGTGCCTGTAGTTCCAGTTACTCGGGAGGCTGAGGTAAGAGAATCGCTGTAACCTAGGAGGTAGAGGTAGCAGTGAGTTGAGATAGCACCACTGCACTCTGGCATGGGTGACACAGCGAGACTCCATTTCAAAAAAATAAAAATAAAAATAAAATTAAATTAAATATAAAATAAAATAAAATAAAATTAAATTAAATTCAGTTCCTCATTTGCTCTGGCTACAATCCAAGTGCTCTATAGCCACATGTAGCTAGTGGCTACCATATAAGACAGTACAGACACAGAACATTGCTATCATCATAGTAAGCTCCATTTGTCAGTGCTGCTTGAGGAAGAAAAAGGGATATGATCAGGAAAGGCCCCACAGCATGCTTCTAAGATGGTAACATGCCATTTCTTTACCTAGATGGAGGCCAGTAATGTTTCGTTATTCTTAATTTTTAATGTTTTTTACACTCTTCTGGAATATATAGCAAGACAAAATAAACAAAATCAAAATACAGATTTCTGCAGATAACATGATGGTATACTTAGACAATCCAAACAAATGATTCAAGTTTCCTAGCAATAAATAAATAATTGTACATATGAAATAAATCTACAATGGGAACTTTTGATTTTACATTAGTAGAACAATATGAGAAAATTATTTCAAACACAATCCAAAAAAGTATGACATTAACTTTTATTTATTTATTTTTATTTTATGTTTATTATTAATTTCATCAAACCAAAACTTTAAAGAAGCAGACAGATCCCAAAACAGACAGGAGCTGAGACCAAATAAGACTTGTGAATCCCATACTGAGACCAAATAAGTCCATTTACAATATTGACAGAGTGACATCAATGCTTTACAGTTTTATTGCTAAATTAAGTTTGGCCTAAAACTGCCTCTGTACATGTTTTATGGCTGGTCTAGAGGTAATGATGGTAACCTAACTTGAGTATAAATAGACTGTAAACTACTCTTGTAACAAACAGCCAAGTCTCAGCCAACCACAGCAGCCAACTGTTCAAAGCAGATTCAAATAAAGCAAATGCCCAGCTGTAAACAATCCAGCTGTTTCTGTACCTCACTTACATTTTCTGTACTCATTTTACTTTTTATGTTCATACATGTTATCTGACCATGTGGCAGCCCCAGAGTCATTCTGAACCTATTCTTATTCGGGGGGCTACATGATTTCATGAATCATTCTTTGCTCAACTAAACTCTGTTAAATTTAATTTGCCTAATGTTTTCTTTTTAACAAACCTAAAAGCCCTATCAAAAATAGAGGTTGTGGTAAAGGGAACTAGGAGGAAATTCACTGAAGATACAGCTTAGAGAATAGCTGGACAGGAGAGAACTAGGGGGAAAAGATAGCTGAAGGACCTGACATCAGAACAATGATCAAACACTGACTTCAGAAACTATTCCATTTTAGAAGCCACAGTTTGATTAGTTGGTCAAGGTATTTATGCCCCCAAGATATTGTTATAAACAATAAAGTAACTGGCCTGCAATTAGTGAAGTTCAACAGCTGGATGTGGCCAAGGAAAGAGCAGAAGTGAGCCTTACTGGTACCATTATCATCACAGTGTGATTGTGGTCATACCCAAAGATGCACCTCCCTGAAGAGCAACACAGTCTTAATACTGTGTGTATGGTTTGCGGGGAGGGAGGGAGAACGGAATGGATTTCACTAAAATGATCCTGTCAGCCACTAAATAAAAAATAACAACAAGCCCTAGAAGGGGGAAACTAGTACCCAGAGTTGCTGTAATATATTACCTAAAAGGTCCAGTTTCCAACAAAAAATCATGAGGCATGCAAAGAAACAGGAAAGTATGACTTATACATGGGGGAAAAAAGCAGGCAACAGAGACTGCCTGTGAGAGTGACCAGATATTGGATTTAACAGAAAAAGATTTTAAAGTAGCCATTATAGATATGTTTTCAGAAATAAAGGACAGCTTGATTAAACAAGTAAAAGAAAATACGATGACCGTGTTGCATCAAATAGAGACTATCAATGAAGAGAACTAAGTGGAAATTTGGGAGTTGAAAAGTATAGTAACTGAAATAGAATTATAGTATGTAGAAAGGGTATCATACTGCACAAATGACCACTCATTTCAAAGGGTCAACATGTGTTCTTACTATAAGACCACTCGAAATCTCCCTCTAATGTACATTTTTTGAAGCCACAAATTTCAGTAATACAATTTATTGTCATTCTATAATCATTAAATGTATATGCCACTTCTTAGATAACATCCATTAGGATAAATAATTAGCATTGTTTAAAAAGTGTGATACTATAAATACCAGGGTAATTATCACATATTTGATAATAATATGAAAAATCTTACTGGTCTGACGTCACCACAGGAATTGGTAAACTGTCGAGCTAAGCCAAAGTCAAGCATGTAACATTTCCTACATGTACTAGGAAAGCGGCCCATAGCGAAGTTCGACTAGAAAAATAAAGAAGGAAAATATATACATTCTTATAATACTTAGTCCTTACATTTTAAGTCTTCTTCTATTTAAGCTCTATATAACACACATGTTCCAAATATACTATTCTAGTCAATGATGTTTAGTAGGTATTAAAATATGATTTAGTTTTGGGTTCTATTAATGCCTAATATCAGGTAAACTTTGAGCAAAAAAGGATATAAATGACTAAGGGTACACACAAGACAATATTAACTAGACTTGGAACTCTAAGTTCTTGAAATTCTAGTCTAAGTGAATGCTTAAATGACAACCCAACCCCCTACTTTTTAAAATAGGAGAAATCAGAGACAGACAAAAAAAAAAAAAAAAAAAAAAAAAAAACCATAGAAATTTAAAAGAATTTCCTATAAACGGCCAGGTGTGGTGGCTCACACCTGTAATCCCAGCACTTTGGGAGGCCGAGGGAGGTGGATCACGAGGTCAGGAGTTTGAGACCAGCCTGACCAACGTGGTGAAACCCCGTTTCTACTTAAAAAAAAAAAAATTAACCGCGTGTGGTAGCATGCGCCTGTTATTCCAGCTACGCAGGAAGCTGAGGCAGAAGAATTGCTTGAATCCAGGAGGCGGAGGTTGCAGTGAGCCAAGATTGCGCCACGGCACTCTAGCCTGGGCGACAGAGTGAGACTCCGTCACAAAAAAAATTAAAAAAAAAAAAAAAGAATTTCCTATAAACATCATAAAACTGAATTTCACTAAGTCTAAAATGAAAATACAATTTATAGAAACATTTCAAAATGGACTTAAGGAAAATACACTTTGTATTATTCCCCTAATGAAAATCAGTGTAATATTAAATGACCACAAACGCAAAGATGAGTATGTAAGTAAGAGGACTTGTGAAGGTAAAGGCCAAATTGTTACCAGAATTGTTAGTTTTTTTTTGTTTGTTTTTTGTTTTTTTAAATATTGTTCTACTTATGGGCTTTCTGATAAAAACAGAAACTATTCCAATCACCATGGTTCTCAAATAATGATGCATAGAAATAGACTGACTCTACTATGTTAAATTTAGTTAGCATTTTCATGTAAACTAATTTTAGAAGTCATGTAACAACAGACAGTTATATTTTTCAACTGTACCAACATATGATACATTTATAGTAAATATGGTATATCAGAAATGGGTCGTTTCACCTAATGAACAATCAAATACCAAAAAGGACAGAAAAACCTATTTCACACTTATGGAAATGACAATTTCTAAGAAAAACAGATTAGTAAATAAAAACCCCACTATATTTCCACAGTAGCACTCAGGAGAAAAATAAGGTCTTTCACAACTGATGATTTCTTATAATTTTTGACTTAACAAATAGTTCAAGAACACAGTATGAACAACCAAAAGCAACATATACAGTTTTTTAACCAATATATCTATTAAAAAAACCAGGGAATAAAGCCAATTTAGGCATAAAGCTAAGTAAATGGCAATGTTAGCACACATAGTAATAGCCAAACATAACCTTTTTTAAGAGACAGGGTCTCACTATGCTGCCCAGGCTGGGGTGCAGTGGCTATCCACAGGAGCGATCATAGCTCACCGCAGTCTCCGTCTCCTGCACTCAAGGAACCCTCCTGCTTCAGCCTCCTGAGTAGCTGGGACTATGGGCATGTGCCACCGCCCCAGTCTCAGTTTTTATTTTCATCGTATGAGAAAAACTCCTGAAAACAAGTTGTAGTTGTAATTATTACTTAAAAAATTAAGAGGTAAGTTATATTTTTGCTTCCAGGTCTCTATCGAAATGAAAATATTACCTTGTATTTTACCACAACAAATACATAAAGCTACATTTGTAATTTATTGTGTCCCAGGATAACATTAAGAGTATCAAACTCATTCTGTGCTCTGGACAGAAAAGGTCCCTACCGGTTTGATGTCTCGATGCAAGAACCCCACAGAATGAATGCTTTCAATAGACTCCAAAATCTGTCTACCCAGCCGGAGAGTAGTATTAATGGTGAATGTGCCTCGGGACTGGCTACGGCGAAGATCTGCCAGATTCCGACCCTGTGGAAATCAAATAAACACTTTCAAATACAGTACTAAAACTATGTTAGAAGAGAAAACTGGGAAACCACTCACTTACCATTGAAAAATATGTTTGCAGTAAAATAGCAAGAATTTTTTTTCTTTTTTTTTTTTTTTTTAGATGGAATTTCACTCTTGTTGCCCAGGCTGGAGTGCAATGGCACGATCTTGGCTCACTGCAACTGCTACCTCCTGGGTTCAAGCGATTCTCCTGCCTCAGCCTTCCAAGTAGCTGGGGTTACAGGTGCGCACCAGCATGCCCAGCAAATTTTTCTGTTTTTAGTAGAGACGGGGTTTCACCATGTTGGTCAGGCTGGTCTTGAACTCCTGACCTCAGGTGATCCACCCACCTCAGTCTCCCAAAGTGCTGGGATTACAGTCAAGAACCACCGTACCCGGCCAATAGCAAGAATTTTACCCAAATTGTGATCCTCTCACTCAACAGATCTCTTAATCATATGAATGTTTCAGACAAGTTTTAGAATAATGAGATTTTTAGCATATCATGTTTCTGATTCATCATGCTTCCCTTTATCTCTGATGTTGTAACAAAAAAGTCTTGATTATTTAAAATATAAGTAACCAAATATATAATTTATATTATTTACATTTATATTTATTTACTTAAAATATGTGATCAGGCCAGGAGTGGTGGCTCATGCCTGTAATCCTAGCAGTTTGGGAGGCTGAGGCAAGCAGATCACGAGGTCGGGAGAGTGAGACTATCCTGGCTAACACGGTGAAACCCTGTCTCTAGTAAAAATACAAAAATTTAGCCAGGTGTGGTGGTACGTGCCTGTAGTCCAGCAACTCAAGAGGCTGAAGCAGAAGAATCGCTTGAACCAAGGAGGCAGAGGTTGCAGTGAACCGAGATCACGCCACTGCACTCCAGCCTGGGTGAAACAGCAAGACTCCATCTCAAAAAAAAAAAAATATATATATATATATACACACACACACACACACACACACACGCACAAGATCAAGTATAGATAATGCATATACATACAAAGAGCACTAATTCCTCATTACTGCCTAACATATATTCTCAAACAAGTTACTTAACTTTCTTCAATCAGTTTCCTCATAAAAACAAGCTAATAAAACCTACCTCACAGAGCTCTGTGAGGATTAAATAAGATCTATGTAAAGTTTTTTGTGTGTGTGTTGTGTTTTTTAAAGGGAAATGGAGTCTTGCTATGTTGACCAGGCTGCTCTCAAACTCCTTGCCTCCCATCTCAGCCTCCTGACATGATGGGATTATAGGTGTGAACCACCGTGCCTGGCCCCATATGAAGTTGTTAGAATACTGTGTGGTGCACAATAGGTACTCAACATAGGCTAACTATTGTTATTTTGACCAAACATTATATGACAAACATTCAATTTACTTGTAGAAGTATATAAAAGCAATGAATACATCCAGCATCTGCTGTTCATGATTGCATTGAAGCCTCACAGTACCCTAAATAGAAGTTGTTCCTGTGTCTGTTTTACAGATAAGGAAACTAAGGTTCTAAGAGGTTAAATAATGTTAACCTGTTAATGTAAAGCTGTTTTCCAAATCTAACTCTGTCTGACTCCAAAGTGCTCTTCTTTTACAGTCCTCTTTCACAGAGCTTTTCTACAGACTTTTTCATGATGCTGCTCCACCAAGGTTCCTTGTTGCTTAGGTAACAAACCGGTAATCTGAAAAGGAGAGCAGGACATGGCCCTGCAGCACTACCTCCCAAAGAAAAGACTGACTCTCCTGTCCCAAGGGGATTTAAATATCCCAATCTATTCCCACAATTTTATAATATATCTTTAGGGGTACTATGCCACTAATAGTATCACTTCATCTAAAGATAGTTGATTCACTTTTGAAAAGTAATATATTCTTAGATTATCATTCAAAATAAAATATGAAGTACTCCTCAAGTAACAGTTTAAAAGTTACAGTAAAGTCAGGATCCTTTCATACTTCGTATCTTCTTTTTTAAATGAAGCTTTCTCATTATGTAAATTAATTGAGATTTACCTTAGCTATTATTTTTAACGGAAATTTGTTGTTCCTCGCACCTGTAGCAAATGTAAAATAAGTGACAATCTACAGCAGCAAACTGTATAACCATGTGAGAGTACCTAATAACTTTTATTAGAATTCCAATAGCTTTTTCTTCAAAAATCAAAATTTTGATTGCCGAAAATATACCTAATATTGAAACTTTATTTGTAAACAGCTTTCACCACAAAAACTTTCAAAAGGAAATCAATTAAATTTTATTTATGACATTAGTAATACTTTAAAAAATTTAAATATTTTAAAATACAAGCCTAACGTATCAGCTCACAAAATCTGAGAAGGTAAACACAAAACTGATAAAAGTATGGGGTAAAGTGCTAGTAACACGGTAAAAACATGCAGGTACCCACTAAATTATACTTTAAAGTAAATACTACTAATGAATTATTATTTGTTACAAAGAAAAATTGAAAACAATCTATACAATAGTCCATGGTTATCCATGGTTTTACTTTATCCATGGTTTTACTTTACTGGTTTCCCACAGTCAACCATGGTCCAAAAATACCAAATAGAATATGCCAGAAATAAACAGTTAATAAGTTTTACATTACAGGCCATTCTCATATGTGATGAAATCTCATACCATCCTGCTACATCAGGCCCAGGACGTGAATCATCCCTTTAGTCAAGCGTGTCCACATGCTGTTACCTGCCCACTAATCACTTAGTGGCCCAATCAGTTACCCAGATGTGCAGGGTTCAGTATGATCTGTGGTTTTAGGCATCCACTTGGGGCCTTAGAAAGTATCTCCTCAGATAAGGGGGTACTATCGTAAGTACATTAATAAATGAATAGTTACATAAATAATGGTACAGTCATCTTACTGACTGATATGCAGTCATTCAAAAAATGAAGAATCAAGAACTTATGAACACAAAGAAGAAAACATCAGACACTAGGGTCTACTGGAGCGGGGAGGGTAGAAGGAGGGAGAGAGGCAGAAAAGATAACTATTGGGTACTGAGCTTAATACCTGGGTGATGTAATATTACACACAAAAAAACCTCATGACACATGTTTATCTATGTAACAAACCTTCACATGTATCCCCAAAAATAAAATAAAAAATTTTTAAATAAAATAAAATGTCACAAGCCACCATATTTTGTAAAAAAAAAAAAAAAAAAAAAAAGGAAGAGGACTATATATAGTAATGTGGAATGAATTAAAGAAGCAAGTTCATTTCTCTACAAATTTATAAGATCTTAATAAAAATGCAAGTGAATTTCTACATTGAAGATATGAAACATATCAAAAAGGAGAAAAAATAATATAATGAACCTTTATGTATCTACTGGTCACCCAGAATTAACAATTATCAATTCATGCCCAGTCTTGTTTCATCTATTATTCACCTCCTCATCCATATCCTCTCCCCTCCCACCCACACGTACTGAATTATTTTCATGTAAATTCTAACCACACAATTTCATCTATATACTAAAAAGCGTAGGCCAGGTGTGGTGGCTCACATCTATAATCCCAACACTTTGGGAAGCCAAGGCAGGAAGATCACTTGAGCCCAGGAGTTCAAGACCAGCCTGGGCAACATACTGAGACCTCATCACTACAAAATATTACAAAATTAGGGCCAGGCACGGTGGCTCACATCTGTAGTCCCAGCACTTTAAGAGGCCAAAGCAGGCAGATCACAAGATCCAGAGATGGAGACCATCCTTGTCAACATGGTGAAACTCCATCTCTACTAAAAATACAAAAATTAGCTGGGCATGGTGGCATGGTCCTGTAGTCCCAGCTACTCAGGAGGCTGAGGCAGGAGAATCGCTTGAACCCGGGAGGAGGAGGTTGCAGTGAGCCGAGATCGTGCCATTGCATTCCAGCCGGGGCAACAGAAAGAGACTCTGTCTCAAAAAAACAAAACAAAGCAAACAAACAAAAAAAATTAACTGGGCATGGTGGTACACTCTTGTAGTCCCAGCTACTCAGAAAGGTGTGGTGAGAGGATCACTCGACCCCACGAGGTAGAGGCCGAAGCGAGCTGTGATTACTCCACTGTGCTCCAGCCAGGGCAAGACCCCATCTCAAAAAAAAAAAAAAAAAAACCCAGAAGGGTGTATAAAAGGA
This sequence comes from Rhinopithecus roxellana, assembly GCF_007565055.1. Taxonomy (NCBI): domain Eukaryota; kingdom Metazoa; phylum Chordata; class Mammalia; order Primates; family Cercopithecidae; genus Rhinopithecus; species Rhinopithecus roxellana. Next base: position 29,914,431 of record NC_044553.1, read on the forward strand.
AAGAGATACAAATATAAGTAGACGTTATTAGCAATTACATCATTGTAAATTTGAATTAGAAACATCAATATGGGCCGGGCGCGGTGGCTCAAGCCTGTAATCCCAGCACTTTGGGAGGCCGAGGCGGGCGGATCACGAGGTCAGGAGATCGAGACCATCCTGGCTAACATGGTGAAACCCCGTCTCTACTAAAAAAATACAAAAAAACTAGCCGGGCGAGGTGGTGGGCGCCTGTAGTCCCAGCTACTCCGGAGGCTGAGGCAGGAGAATAGCGTGAACCCGGGAGGCGGAGCTTGCAGTGAGCTGAGATCCGGCCACTGCACTCCAGCCTGGGCGACAGAGCGAGACTCCGTCTCAAAAACAAAAACAAAAAAAAAAAAAAGAAACATCAATATGAATCATGGCATACTTTCTCATTTTTAAAAATGCATTTCTTAAATCCATCCACTTGAAAAGAATGAAAAATAATGACCAATCCACTTTCAACAGACACCCACATCATCTAGATTCTGGTCTCTAAACATCATTTCCCATTAAAAGGAGCCAAGGCTTAATGGAGAAATGGCTGATTCCAGATCTGGAGTATGAAATACACAGAATGAGTCTGGTACATAGTATTGCACCAAAAAATAAGGATGCTGTCAAAGACTGCTGCAGCCTAGTCCTAACAAAATGAATCCAGATCCAACATGAAAGAAGTCCCTGCAGCAAAAGATGAGACAATTTGAATATTTAAAAAACCGTAGGCCAGGTGCAGTGGCTTATGCCTGTAATCCTAGCACTTTGGGGGTTTGGGATTAACCTGGCCAACATGGGGAAACCCTATCTCTACTAAAAATTTAAAAATTAGCTGGGTATGGTGGTGTGCGCCTATAATCCCAGCCACTTGGGAGGTTGAGGCAGGAGAATCGCTGGAACCCAGCAGGTAGGGGTTGCAGGGAGCCAAGATCGTGCCACTGCACTCCAGACTGGGCGACAGAGTGAGATTCCATCTCAAAAAACTAAATAAAACTGCAATAATCGAAAGACATCAAATATGTTAAATCCATGCATTTATGGATTTATTATATAGTTATATACGATTATGTTTATATTAGACAACCAATTCATTATCCTAAAAACTGATAAATAAAATAATCAAGTAGTAGTCCTGCCTTTCCTATGTAAAATATACTTGAGGATAACCTAATACTGAATGCAGTGCTTTTTAAGAAGAATTCTAGTTAACAAAAAAAGAATAAAATGATAGAACACTGTATTTGCAACTCCCATTAAAATAATGGATGATTATTACAAATGAGTTGATAAAACCATTAGGAAAAAACCATTGGGAACTTTAAAATGGATGGATTAGACTGACAAGGCCTGAACCCATTGACTAATCTCAACCTCACTAAAAGAGAGACAATCAGACACTACCTCCTGATGTGATTCAAGAGCAAGCATACAACCCACCTCTGAAGTATCCTTGCAGAGTAAATCTGGAATCTTATATAATCATCAATTTATAGAAAATACAGGGGACAGAAATACATATTAAAGACAACCACAGGGAAACAACCAGCAAAATCCAGAATATGGTAATGTGTGCATGTCACATTCCTCCATTTTTATCAACATCAACAAACACAATGAAAAGAAAATTGCAAGAAAATAAAAGACAGAGGGAGAACCAATATATTGAAAGAGGCTTAAGAGACAGGCAATGTGTGAACTCTATTTGGAACCCAATTCAAATAAACCAAATGTAAAAAATAATTGTTTTTATTAAAGAGATGGACAATCAAGGAAATCTGAAGATTGGTTTGGTATTTGTGCTATTATTAAGGAATTATTATTGGGTATTTTGGTTACTTTAAGAGAAAAAAAGAGTTCTGGTCTTCCAGAAATGTATATATATATATCAAATATACCTTGGATTAGCTATAATTTCGGGAGGGATAGGAGAAAGAGAAAATACTTGAAACAAGATTAGCCATATACTGATAGTTGTTGAAGCTGGGTAATGAGTAGATGGGTATAAATTATACTATTCGCTCTACTTTGTGTATGTTTAATTTTTCCCATAATAAAAAGTTTTTGGCCGGGCGCAGTGGCTCAAGCCTGTAATCCCAGCACTTTGGGAGGCCAAAACGGGCGGATCACAAGGTCAGGAGATCGAGACCATCCTGGCTAACACGGTGAAACCCCATCTCTACTAAAAAAAAATACAAAAAATTAGCCGGGTGAGGTGGCGAGCGCCTGTAGTCCCAGCAACTCGGGAGGTTGAGGCATAAACCCGGGAGGCGGAGCTTGCAGTGAGCTGAGCTCCGGCCACAGCACTCCAGCCTGGGCGGCAGAGCGAGACTCCGTCTCAAAAAAAAAAAAAAAAAAGTTTTTAAAAGGTTGTAGGTATTAGGCAATCTAGATCTACAGTTGTACTGGTTACAGAACTCGAAAAAATGTTTTGCACCTCCATAGTTGATGTACTTATCACAATATATCACCCTTAAGATGCTCATATAAAGCTTCAGTGGTGACAAAATATTAGGTGAGACCTGGCCAATGTCCTGCAAGGGGAATTAAGAAAAAAAAAGTGTACAACTGCTTGAGCTCTGTAAGATTTTAAAAACCATTTTAACGCCGAATAGTTAGAATTTCTACAACAGAGATAGGGTTGTTCCTTAAAAAATTTTAAGGCAGATATTATGTAATTGAATCAGCAGGAGGAAAAGAACAAATTTATCTTAAGAATAATGAATTTATGGTTTTTAGAATAAATTAGGACTCTCTGTGGGAAGCTGAATACATGGAGGAGACTCAGTAGTGATCTTCCATATGTCAAATAAGAGAAAATATGCTCTAGCGGTTACGCCAGCTTTAGCCTAATTCCAAATCAAGTCAACCACAAACTGTACAGATGGGAGTTTAAATGGGTTAACTTTCTTGTTACAGGAAAAAAATATAGCATCCAATTCAAATGGAAAAGTTCTTAGACAAATCCATAGGAACTTGCCAAAGGCCACAAAGGTCATCATTGTCTAATATCCACCAGTCTCTGGGGTTTCCCAGTACCAGGAGCCTTCCCATTTACAGAAAGTCAGATTTAGGTAAGTACAAGAATGAAAATGAGTATATGCTAAGACTGAGAAAGACTCTGCAGATTAAAGAAAAAAACCTGCTTTCGATAATTCTCCAGTCAGTAGTAACTTGAAACAAAACAGTTTTCTCTTATTACTGCCTAAAGAATACTGGGTTCAGGCTTCCACCAAGCTTTAATACCCATCAAGTAGGCTAGTACCAGACAAATCACAAACCTCCTTGAGACTCAGCTTCTCCATATGCAAAAGGGGATAAAACTTGTTCTCTCCTCCCCATGGGGGTATAATGAGGATCAAATAAGATGATAAATCCAGATGAAAACTGTAAAATGTCACACAAAAATTTATATTATTACTAGCCAAAATGAGAGAAAGCAGGATCCAAATTAATGATCTAAAAAGGTTGAGAGGCTGGGCGTAGTGGCTCACGCCTATAATCCCAGGGCTTTGGGAGACTGAGGGGGGAAGATCACCTTAGGTCAGGAGTTCAAGACCAGCCTGGCCAACACGATGAAACCCTGTCTCTACTAAAAATACAAAAATTACACAGGCGTGGTGGTGCACACCTGTAGTCTGAGTTACACCGGAGGCTGAGGCAGGAGAATCACTTGAACCCAGAAGGTGAAGGTTGCAGTGAGCTGAGATCGTGCCACTGTACTCCAGCTTGGGTGACAAAGCAAGACAACGTCGAAAAAAAAAAAAAAAAAAGGCCAGGCGTGGTGGCTCACGCCTGTAATCCCAGCACTTTGGGAGGCCGAGGTGGGTGGATCACTTGAGGTCAGGAGTTCAAGACCAGCCTGAGCAAAATGGTGAAATCCAGTCTCTAATAAACATAAAAATTAGCCAGGTGTGGTGCCGTGTGCCTGTAATCCCAACCACTTGAGAGGCTGAGGCACAATAATCACTTGAACCCGGGAGGAGGAGGGTGCAGTGAGCCGAGATCACGCCACTGCGCTCCTGCCTGGTGACAGAGTAAGACTCTGTCTCAAAAAAAAAAAAAGGTTCAGGGATAGCTGCTTAAATAAATAAAACCAGGCTGGCTCAAGAGTTAGTAAATCACATGACTCAAAAAGACCTTAAGGTTACATCTACAGAGGTTAATATCTTTAAATGAAATCTGAAGGATGGCTGAGGGAAACAAGAAAAGCCTCCTGATGAGAAGAGGAAGCATTTAGGCCAGGATCCATGTCTCTAGAATCACTGTTATTTAGATAACTTGAAAGAAAATAAAGAAACCGCCTGGGCGCAGTGGCTCACACATGTAATCCCAGCACTTTGGGAGGCTGAGGTGGGCGGACTGCCTGAGGTTAGGAGTTCAATACCAGCCTGGTCAGCACGGTGAAACCCTGTCTCTACTAAAAATACAAAAAATAGCCAGGCATGGTGGCGGCCACCTGTAAACCCAGCTATTCCAGAAGCCGAGGCAGGAGAATCACTTGAACCCGGGAGGCAGAGGTTGCAGTGAGCCGAGATTGCGCCATAGCACTCAGCCTGGGTGACAGAGCCAGACTGCGTCTCAAAAAAAAAAAAAAAAAGAAAAGAAAGAAGTCAAATGCCCAAAACAATGTTTGCTTAAGATGAAAAGAAATACTGAGAATTCTAGATCTAGGCAGCAAGATCAAGATGAACCACGGTTTTTAAACTTTGAGGGTGACTACAGCTCAGGAGGTGTGTGTGTGTGTGTGTGTGTGTGTGTGTGTGTGTGTGTGTGTGTGTGTTTTCAGGGGCAGAGGTAGTGTCAGAGAAAATAGAAAGGTTTCCCTCTTCTCCCCACTGTAGCCATTATTCCAATATTCCTATTCTGAATTTCTTTCCTCTGGACCTAACTCCACTACCATCTAAAGAACAGGGAACAGGCCGGGGGCAGTGGCTCACGCCTGTAATCCCAACACTGTGGGAAGCCGAGGTGGGCAGATCACCTGAGGTCAGGAGTTCGAGACCAGTGTGGCCAACATGATGAAACCCCATCTCTACTAAAAATACAAAAATTAGCCGAGCTTGGTGGAGCACGGCTGCAATCCCAGCTACTTGGGAGGCTGAGGCAGAAGAATCGCTTGAACCTGGGAGGGGGAGGTTTCAGTGAGCCAAAATTACGCTACTACACTCCAGCCTGGGTGACAGATCAAGACTCCATCTCAAAAAAAAAAAAAAAAAAAAAAAAAGAATAAAAAGAATATATAACAGAGTTATGTTACTGACGGAAAAAAAAGAAAAAGAAAAAGGAATGGCATTTCTCCTCTATCTCAACTACTGTTTAAAGTTTCAAGTACTCAAGACTGGTACTTGCTATGGTTTTTCTTTTCTTTTTCAATATTTATTTCAGGTTCAGGGGTACATGTGCAGGTTTGATACACGGGCAAATTGTGTGTTGCTGGTGTTTGGTGTGAAAACGATTTTGTCACACAGGTAGTGAGCACAGTATCCAACAGCTCGTTTTTTGACCCTCATCCTCCTTCTTTGCTCCACCCTCAAAGTAGGCCCTGGTGTCTATTGTTTCCCTCTTTGTGTCCACGTGTACTCAAAGTTTAGCTCCCACTTATAAGTAAGAACATGCAGTATTCGGTTTTCTATTCCTGCATTAATTTGCTTAGGATAATGGCTTCCAGCTGCATCCATGTTGCTGCAAAGAACATGATTTCATTCATTTTTATAGCTGTGTACACGTATCACATTTTCTTTATCCAGTTCACCACTGATATGCATGTAAGGTTAATTCCACTTGTTTGCTATTGTGAATAGTGCTGCGATGAACACATAAGGGCATGTGTCTTTTTGGTAGAAGGATTTTATTCCTTTGGGTATACACCCCGTAATGGGGTTGCTAGGTTGAATGGTAGCTCTGTTTTAAGTCCTCTGAGAAATCTCTAGACAGCTTTCCACAGTAGCTGAACTAATTTATATTCCCACCAGCAGTGTACAAGTGTTTCCTTTTCACTGCAATCTCACCAGCATCTGTTATTTTCTGACTTTTTAATAATAGTCATTCTGACTGGTGTGAGCTGGTATCTTACTGTGGTTTTGATTTGCATTTCTCTAAAGATTAGTGATGTTGAACATTCTTTCATATGTTTTTTGGCCATATAGGTGTCTTATTTTGAGACATATTTTGGTGTGGAAGTGGGGTAGTTATCTTGGAAGTAGGTTCCCGACAAAAAGGATGAGCTAGGATCCCTTCTTCACCTTCCTTGCCCACGTGCATACTTACTTGCACTTCCAACTTCTACTATGGAATGATGCAGCAAGAAGGCCCCTGCAAGATGTGGGTCCCTAGAGCTAGGATTTTCCAACCTCCAGAATGGTAAGAAATAAATCTCTGTTCTTTATGCATTACTCAGTCTTGGGTATTCTGCAGCAGCACAAAACAGACTAAGACAATACTTTAGAATACAAATGGAAAACTGGAATCCCTAAGGTAATGAACAGTAGAAGGGGCAAGATTCACATTATATCCCCTCATCCACCCAGGGATCGAAAACTGCAAAGATGACAATCCGTAAAGATACAGGTCAACTCAAATAGCGGACAAAGACAATTATTTCATTTTTGGAAAATCTGTATCGTCTGTTTAAATAAAGCTTCATCTGCACAGTATAAAACATTCTCACATGGTACTAAGAATATTGTTATTTTTTATTCATATTCACTGTAATTGTATACTTTGATCAAAACGGAAGGATTTCAAGACACGTTTTCAAGGTAACCTACCTGCAACTGCATGACCACATAGTTGAATCGATCATTCCTCCCACAGCCAATAAATCTACAAACATGGTCTTTCCCTGGATAAAAAAAGAAAGAAAACAGTGGAAAAGAATATACTATGGTTTCTCTTAAAACATTAATAATTTGCTTTTTTGTATAGTATTTTATGATTGAATATAAAATACATCTTGAGAACCTTAAGGATAGAAAACTTATATTATTCAAATTTTCTACCTACCTCCTCTCCTCCCAGGCACTGTACTATTCCTTTATGTGGTCAAATAAATGATTATTTGAATGAATAAATAAGCAAATTAATATATGAATGAGGAAACAAATGTATGATAATTTATTTAGGGAGGAAAAGATTAAGTGGTCAATTCAGATCAACCTGCCCAGATACGATACATATGAAGCCACAGAACAACAAAAAAGAACTATGTTAGAAATAGAAACCCTGAATTTTAGATATGTTATGGTACTCACTGCTATGACTTCTGCAAGACCCACAATCTTTGGGGGCCTCACTGATGCGGATTCGCCCAGTGATTTTCAATCTGAGTTCCATCTGAGAAACCCAGAACAGTGCTGGCTGGGGCACAGAGGGGAGCAGGGGTACAGCAGAAATCTGATTAAAGAAAAGCATGCAAAGACCCCCCAAAAGAATTGAGCCACATGCATAGGTTAGTGTTTTTCAACCCTGTCTACTTATGAAAACCATCTGGAACACTTTATTTTTGTTTTCTGACACCACTGACCCGAAGGCAGTGGAAAACTTTTTAAAGATTCCTAAGTTCTATATTGATTCAGAATCTGTGGAGAAAGATACAGAATATGAGCTTTTCAAAAGTTCGTTGTTGTTTTTTATTTTTTTGAGGCAGGGTCTCACTTTGTTGCCCAGGCTGAAGTGCAGTGGCATGATCTTGGCTCACTGCAACCTCTGCCTCCTGGAAGGCTCAACTGATCCTCTCACCTCAGCCTCCCGAATAGCTGGGACTAGAGGTGTGTGCCACCACAACTGGCTGATTTTTGTATTTTTTGTAGAGATGGGGTTTTACCATGTTGCCCAGGCTGGTCTCAAACTCCAGGGCTCAAGCGATCTGCCCGCCTCAGCCTCCCAAAGTGCTGAGACTACAGGCATAAGTCACTGCACCTGGCCTCAAAAGTTCTTTAAATGATCCTAAACCAGGTAGGACATGGAGAGATATTTGAAAACTACTGCAGGGTAATGAGAAGTATCAAAAAGATTTTAAGATAAATAATAATATACTAAAACACTGTGGCAGCAATGAGGAGGGTAGACTACAAAGGGGTCAATTCTGGTGGAGAAGGTCACTCTGGGGGATAGTTACAATATCCAGGAGAAAGAATAAGGGGATTAGAGACAGATAAAATAAGATAAATCTGACCGATATTAAAGATGTAGTTTTTTACTAGAATTGGCAAAATTAAATGAAAAGTTGTACCAAAATAAGAGAATGCAGTAGGTTGTATAGATTTTAAGTGATATTAAAATGTTGAATTTTAGGACAATCAAGTGAATTCAGTAGACATTGTAAGTTCAGGCCTGGTGCTGAGACCAAAAGGCAGAGCTCCAGATGTACACTGAGGAACCCTTAATTCATGGACAATAGATGGAAGATTGACAAGTGAAAGAATATAAGAGGAAAAGAAACTTCAGCACATAATTTGGAAAATGCAACATTTAATTATTATTATTATTTTTAAAACAGGGTCTCACTATCTCGCCCAGGCTGATCTCAAACTCTGGGCTCAAGCAATCCTCCCGCCTCAGCCTCCCAAAGTGCTGGGATTACAGGCGTGCGCCACCATGCCCACCCTAGAAAATGCAATATTCAAAGCATGAGCAAAAATAAGAGTCCCTCAAGGAAACAGAGGAATAGCCTGAAAGATAGGAGGACACTGAGAGAGGGGTATCACAGAAACCGAGGGAGAACACTTCATGAGGGCAGAAGTGGACATTGACAAGTATATAGAAAGGCTGAGAAGTACTAACATAAACAGGAAGTCATTAGTGAGTCAAGGGGCAGAAGTCAGTTTATAATGGGTTAAAGAGTAAAGAGAATATGAAATATGAGGGGAGACAGTCTTTGAAGGAGCTTGCTTGAAAGTAAGGAAGAGTAACAGGCCAAAGCTTGAAGACGAAGATTTGGTAGACTGATGAAACACTCAAAGAAAATTTGCCTCCTAACTGGCTTAAAATATAAATACAATTAAGACGCAGCAAGGCCAGGGGCAATGACTTCGCCTATAATCCCAGCTACTTGGGAAGCTAAGGTGGGAGGATTGTACGAGGCCAGGAGTTTGAGACCAGCCTGGGCAACATAGCAAGACCCCTTCCCTTTAAAAAAAAAAACTCATTTTTTTGCATCTGTGTTATCAATCAGTACAAGATTGCTCTCTCATTCTCTATGTTTTTGTTTAAAAAGGGGGTTATAAGCTAGCAAGAATGGGTGCAATGGAGAACACAATAATTCACAAGGTACACAGTACATGTTGATCACTTAATACATATTTTACATATATTTGCAAAACAGTGCTATCTATTACACTGTAGTAAGAATGAAAGGATCAAATGATGATCATTAGCAACTTACTCTTGTCCTCAGCTTCAAAGAAACAATAAAAAATAAGTTAAATAGTGTTTTCCTTGCATTATCCATTCCTTAAGACTCTACTTTTCTGTCATGTACAGGGACCATATCTATCTTGTTCTGGTACTAAAAACACTTTTGCAAAAACTGTAACAGTGAGAGACATCCAACATAGCTGATTCTATCTTGCTTCTAAACTCACAAGCTAACTACCTTTGCTCATCCCTATACACACAGGCCAAGCTGACTATGGGAGGAATTTAGTTTGCAGTTTAACTTTAAAGCAAGGATGATAATGGCCCCTTCTCAAAACAAACCCACTCTTTCTTTGGGGACAGACACTGCTTTTATAAAACTAATGAAAGGCCAAAAACAGAATTATGGGCCGGGCGCGGTGGCTCAAGCCTGTAATCCCAGCACTTTGGGAGGCCGTGACGGGCGGATCACGAGGTCAGGAGATTGAGACCATCCTGGCTAATACGGTGAAACCCCGTCTCTACTAAAAAATACAAAAAAATTGCCAGGCGAGGTGCCGGGCGCCTGTAGTCCCAGCTACTCAGGAGGCTGAGGCAGGAGAATGGCGTAAACCCGGGGGGCGGAGCTTGCAGTGAGCTGAGATCTGGCCACTGCACTCCAGCCTGGGAGACAGAGCGAGACTCCGTCTCAAAAAAAAAAAAAAAAAAAACAGAATTATGGTAGGCGCCTGAATTCTGTTAAGGTTTAGGCATAGTTAAATAACAACTAGTCATTGTTTCCTAACTTACCTTTTTGTAATTGCCTACTACTCAGGAGTCACTAGCTGGTGGCGATAAGATTTGTAACTTCTGGCTGGGTGCAGTGGCTCACACCTGCAATCCCAGCACTTTGGGAGGCTGAGGCAGGCAGATCATGAGTTCAGGAGTTTCAGACCAGGCTGGCCAATATGGTGAAACCCCGTTTCTACTAAAAATACAAAAATTACCCGGGCATGGTAGCACGTGCCTGTAGTCCCAGCTACTCAAGAGGCTGAGGGAGAAGAATCACTTGAACCCAGGAGGAGGAGGCTGCAGTGAGCCAAGATTGCGCCACTGCACTCCAGCCTGGACGACAGAGAGAGACATGGTCTCAAAAAGAAAAAAGATTTGTAACTTCCCAATTGCCCCTACTGGTAACATTGCTGTTGTGAAACCTAAGACTGGTGTTTGAGATATTTTTTAGTGGACCAACTGATACCACCCAGGTGTCCCCAACCCAGGAAACGACTGAGCACATGAAGATAATTTCAATACCCCCGTGATTTCATCCCCAACTCAACTAATCAGCAGTGCCCATTCCCTAGCCCCCTCCCCACCAAACTATCCTTAAAAACCCTAGTTGTCAAATTCTCAGGGAGGCAGATTTGAGAACTATCACACACCATCCTCACTGAGCCACACTGCAATTATTAAACTCTCTGCTGCAACACCAGTCTCAGTGTATCGGCTTTTTCTGTGCAGCAGGCAAAAAGAACCTGCTAGGCTGTAACAGTACCTGGCACAATACCCAGTAAAGAGTGATTTAAATGCTCAATGAATATGTGTGTGGGCAGCAAGCCACCCAGGTGCTGAGGCAAGAGGCCGAGGGCACAAGCTGTTCCAGTAGAATAAAACATATAAAATAAGAATAGTTATGCTAGATATAGATCATAGATATGATTACATATGAATATCATTAATCATTAGTTTGTAGCAACTACTCTTTATTCCAATATTATAATAATCCTCACTCTACAATCATAACCTAGGAAAAACCAGGTCATACAGAGGAGTTGAGACATAGTGAGAAGTGACTATAAGATAAGAGTGTGAGCCTTCCGTCATGCCCGGGCAGGGCCACCAGAGGGCTCCTTGGTCTAGCGGTAACACCAGCGTCTGGGAAGACGTCCTTTGCCAAGCGGACCGTGGTCTAGCCGTAGCGTCAGTGTCAAGGAAAAACACCCACTACTTAGCAGACTGGGAAAGGGAGTCTCCCTTTCCCTGGAGTTTAGAGAAGACTCTACTCCCCCACCTCTTGTGGAGGACCTGACATCAGTCAGGCCTGCCCACAGTTATCTGGAGGCCTAACCGTCTCCCTGTGATGCTGTGCTTCAGTGGTCGCGCTTCTAGTCCGCCTTCATGTTCCATCCTGTATACCTAGCTCTGCCTTCTAGATAGCAGTAGAAAATTAGCGAAAGTATTAAAAGTCTCTGATATGCAGAAATAATGGCGTAAGCTGTCTCTCTCTCTCTCTCTCTCTCTCTCTGCCTCCGCTGCCGGGCAGGGAAGGGCCCCCTGTCCAATGGACATGTGACCCACGTGACCTTATCGATCATTGGAAATGGCTCACACTCCTTACCCTGCCCCTTTGTCTTGTATCCAATAAATATCAGCGCAGCCTGGCATTCGGGGCCACTACTGGTCTCCATGTCGTGGTATTAGTGGTCCCCCGGGCCCAGCTGTCTTTTATCTCTTTGTCTTGTGTCTTTATTCCCACAATCTTTCGTCTCCACACACGGGGAGAAAAACCCACCGACCCTGTGGGGCTGGACCCTACATATGTGTAAACAAATGAATAGAATAATGGCTAACAAAATATGCATAATATGGGCCAGGAGTGGTGGCTCATGCCTGTAATCCCAACACTTTGGAAGGCTGAGGTGGGAGGATTGCTTGAGTCCAGGAGTTACTAGCCTGGACAACATGGCAAGGCTCCGTCTCTACAAAAAATACAAAAATCAGTCAGGTGTGGGGGCACATGCCTGTACTTTCAGCTACTCAGGAAGTTGCAGTGGAAGGCTTAGTTGAGCCTGGGAGGACAAGGCTGCAGTGAGCTGTGATCATGCCACTGACTCCAGCCTGGGTGACAGAGTGAGACCCTGTCTCTAAATAAATAAATAAATAAGCATAATATGCACACATAATGTGCAAGCATTTTATGCCAGGCTCTATATCAAGCATGTTACATGCATTTAATCCCGCCAATAATGCAAGTATTATTATATTCTCCATTTTTCAGATATAGAAATAGGGAGGTTACTTTGTCCAAAATTACAACCAAAACATGAAGCAGTTTAATGCCAGAGCCTTTGCTCTTAACCATTATGCCCAGAAATGACAGAAACAGATTTTAAAATCAAGTAACACCTTGTCAATAAGTATTAAAACAGGGAAAGAAAGACTGTGACAGAACAGAAACAGGACAATCTACTATACGCCAAGTACTAAACTAGGCACCAGAAATACAAGAGAAATTAAGATCCATGCCCTCAAAGAGTTCACAGCCAAGATATGTAAACAAAAAAAATGTAATGCAGTATGAGTTCTATAATATTAGAGATAAACTGCTGCAGATATAAAGAAGATTCAAAAATTTGGCTTATGAGGCTTCACATGAGCATTAAATCACTAGATTTTACACATTTATGAGAAGAGTATTCTAAAAGAAGGTCACCCACAAAGTCATAAAGGATCTAAGTACATGTGATAGATGATTGAGATGACAGGCTAGAGGACTTGATACGAGTTAAGGTAGGCTGAGGTGGGAAGTATGATCAGACAAGAAAAGTAAGCTAAAACCTTATATGCCACTGTGGTATACAGTAGTCCCTTGGTATCCATGGGGGAGTGGTGCCAAGACCTCCCTTGGATACCAAAATCCACCAATACTCAAGTCTCTGATATAAAATGGGGTACCTGCCAGGCATGGTAGCTCACACCTGTAATCCCAGCAATTTGGGAGGCCAAGGTGGGTGGATCACCTGAGGTCAGGAGTTAGAGACCAACCTGGCCAACCTGGTGAAACCCCATCTCTATTAAAAATAGAAAACTTAGCTGGGCATGGTGGCGGGCACCTAAAATCCCAGCTACTGAGGAGGCTGAGGCAGGAGAATCACTTAAACCTGGGAAGCAGAGGTTGCAGTGGGCCAAGATTGCACCATTGCACTCCAGCCTGGCCAACAGAGCAATGCTGCATCTTGAAAATAAAATAAAATGGGGTACTATTTTCCATGTAACCTATGCACATCCTCCCATATACAGCCAGGCTTTGCTTAACAACAGGGATAAGTTCTCAGAAATGCATCCTTAGGTGATTCAGTCACTGTGTGAACATCATAGGGTGTGCTCACAAAAACCTAGATGGAATAGCCTATTACACGCCTAGGCTATACGGTATAGCCTATTGCTCCTAGACTACAAACCTGTATGGTGTGTTACTGTACTGCATACTATAGACAGTTATAACACAATGCTAAATATTTATGTACCTAAATGTGGAAAAGGTACACTAAAAACATAGTATTATAATCTTATGGGACCACTGTCTATCACTGAACAAAATGCTGTTGTGTGATGCACGACCATATTTTAAATCATCTCTAGATTACCTATGATACCTAATACAATGTAAATGCCATGTAAATAGTTGCCATACTGATTGTTTAGGAAATAATAACAGGGAAAAAAAAAGTCTATACATGTTTAGTACAGATGCAATATTTTTTTCCTAATTTTTATTTATTTATTTATTTTATTTATTTATTTTTGAGACAGACTTTGCTCTGTCACCCAGGCTGGAGTCCAGTGGAGCGATCTCATCTCACTGCAACCTCTGCCTCCAGGGTTCAAGCACTTCTCATACCTCAGCCTCCCAAGAAGCTGGGATTACAGGCATGCACCACCATGCCCGGCTAATTTTTGTATTTTTAGTAGACACAGGCTGATAGCCAGGCTGATCTCGAACTCCTGACCTCAAATAACCCTCCCACCTCAGCCTCCCAAAGTGCTGACATTACAGGTATGAGCCACCACGCTCAGTCTTTTTCCTAAGATTTTCCATCTGTGGCTGGTTGCATCCACAGATGTGGAATGCATGGATGTGGAACCCACTGACAGGAACAGCCAACGATAATATGAAATATATTTAGTCTCTGTCCCTGATATTTGTCACCTGGTTTCTAAAACGTATGGAATTTTCTGATAGAAATGTCTTTGTTATTTATGACTCTTTTGAGAACAACTGCGTTTATGTTAATCCGGTAACTTGGGGGAAGCCCTATATAATCAGGACGGGGCCAGTCACCAGAAAGACGAAGTGCTTAGAAGAGAGGACTGAACTTTCAGCCTCACCCACCAACCTCCAGGAAAGGTGAGTGGGAGGGCTGGAGATTAAGCTCTATAAAGACTCTTGAACAATCAGATGCGTGAGCTTCTGGTTTGCTGAATAAATGGAAGTGCTGGGGGAGTGGCCTACCCAGAGAGGAGACAGAAGCTCCCCACTCCCCCACACCTCACCCTTATCCATCTCTTCATCCAGCTGTTCATCTGTATCCCTTGCAATATCCTTAATAAACCAGTAAACATGTTTCCCTGAGTTCTGTGAGCCATCCTAGCACGTTAACCAAACCCAAGGAGAGGGGAATCGAGGGAGCCCCAGGTTGCAGCCAGTCACCTCAACCTCAGCTCACCACAACCTCCACCTCCCGGGTTCAAGTATAGTTTACGCCATTCTAATGGTGTGCAGTGATATCTCACTGTGTATTCTCCTAATGTTTAGTTATGCTAAATATCTTTTCAGCAACTGATTTAACACTCTATATCTTCTTTGAAGTACCTGTAAAAGCTTATTAAATATTTTTAATTGTTTGTTTTCTTATTGTTGAGTTTTCAGAGTGCTTTATATATTCTGAAAAGTCCTTTGCAGGTGATTCGCAAATATTTTTCTTTCACTCTGTAACTTGTCTTTTCATTCTTTTCATAACGTCTTTTGCAAGCAAAGTTATTTATTTAATGAAATCCAAATTATCAATTTTTTAATTTTATGCATCATGCTTTTGTCATCATTTGACAAGCTTCTTGCCTAAACTTAAGTTACAAAGATCTTCTCCATGTTTTCTTCTAAAAGTTATACAGCCTTCTATCTCACATTTCGATGTGCAGTATATCTTCAGTAAATTTTTGTATAATGTGTGTAGTTTCGGTGGAGGTTCACTACTTTTGTAAAAGGATGCCTGATAGCTCCAGCACCAAGACCATTCGTTTTCCACTGACTCGCCTTTGCGACTTTGTAGATTATTACTGGCCTTCTTTGTATGGGTCAGCCTATGTCCAAAATCTCTATTTTACTCCACTTGATCTATATGTCTATCCCTTTGCCAATACCACAGCCTTGATTATCCTAGTTCTGTACTAAGTTTTAAAACCATATAGTTTGTTTCTTTGCTTATATTTTATATTTTTAGACAGGATCTCACTTTGTCACCTAGGCTGGAATATGGTGGCACAATCATAGTGCACTCAAATTCCTGGGCTCTGGCAATCCTCCTATTTCAGCCTCCCAAGCAGCACGGGACTACAGGCATGTACCACCATGTTGAGTCAATTTTTTTTTCTTAGTTTGTAGAGATGGAGGTCTCACTATGCATTTTTTTTTTTTTTTTTTTTTTTGAGACCGAGTCTCGCTCTGTCGCCCACGCTGGAGTGCAGTCTGGAGTGCAGTGGCCGGATCTCAGCTCACTGCAAGCTCTGCCTCCCAGGTTCACGCCATTCTCCTGCCTCAGCCTCCTGAGTAGCTGGGACTACAGGCGCCCGCCACCTCGCCCAGCTAATTTTTTGTATTTTTTAGTAGAGACGGGGTTTCACCGTGTTAGCCAGGACGGTCTCGATCTCCTGACCTCGTGATCCACCCGTCTCGGCCTCCCAAAGTGCTGGGATTACAGGCTTGAGCCACCGCGCCCAGCCCACTATGTATTTTTTAACTGACAGAAATTATATATTTTTATTGTATAAACATGTTTTGAAGACAGGTATACACGATGGAATGGCTCAAACTAATAACATGCTTACAAACACATTTTTAATAAGAACACTTAAAAATCTATTATCTACGTGATTTGATTTTTTTCCCCAACATTATTCTTCTTTTTCAACATTGTTTTGGCTACTCTAGATCCTTTGCTTTTCTATATTAACTTTAGAATCAGCTTCTCTATAACTACAAAAAGTACTGCTGGGATTTTTATTACTATTTCATTAAATCTATAGATCAATTTGGGGAGAATCAATATCTTCCAATTAATGAACCTTCCATTAATGAATCTTCCAATTATTGAATATGGTATGCCTCTCCATTTATTTAAATCTTCTTTTACTTCTTTAATCAGGGTTTTATTTTTTTTTTTTTGAGACAGAGTTTCATTCTTATTGCCCAGGCTGGAGTGCAATGGCGCAATCTCAGCTCACCACAACCTCCACCTCCCAGGTTCAAGCGATTATCCTGCCTCAGCCTCCCAAGTAGCTGGGATTACAGGCATGCACCACCATGCCTGGCTAATTTTGTATTTTTAGTAGAGATGGGGTTTCTCCATGTTGGTCAGGCTGGTCTCGAACTCCTGACTTCAGGTGATCCGCCCATCTCAGTCTCCCAAAGTGCTGGGATTACAGGCGTCAGCCACTGCGTCCAGCCCAGATCCTGCATATATTTTGTTATATTTACACCCTCCATATTTCTTTTTTTTTGGAGCTATTGAAATTTTTTAAAATTCAGTTCTCAATTGTTCATTGCTAGTACACAGAATTATGGTTGCTTTTTGTGGCCTGATCTTATATCGCTTGCTAAACTCACTTATTCTAGGAAGTTTTTACGATTCTTGGGATTTTCTACATAGACAATCATGTCATCCACAAACAGGAACAATTTTATTTCCTCCTTTTCAGTCTATATGTCATTATTTATTTATATATCTTTGCTGCACCAAACTCAAGTCTCATTCTGGGTTGCTGATGACACAAATGTTAGATATTTTGATATTATCTCATAGGTCACTGAGGCTCTGTTTATTTTTTTACATGGTTTTCCCTGGTTGTTCAGATTAGATCATTTCTATTGATCTGTTTTCAAGTTCACTGAATCTTTCACCTATCATGTCCATTCTGCTATTGAGCCCATTCAGTGAGTTTCTTATGTCTGTTATTGTACGTCTTGGGTCTAAATGTTCTATTTGGTTGTTCTTTATGTCTTCTATTCCCTTGCTGAGATTGTCTATCTTCCTGCTCATTCTTGGAGCAAAGTCATAATAGCTGATTTAAAGTCTTTTAAACATAATTTTAACATCTGTATGATCCTGGCATTGGCATCTACCTTTTTCTATATGAGTTGAGATTTGTCTGATTCTTTCTAAGCTGAGTGATTCCAGGTTGTATTCTGGACATTTTGAATATTATGTTATGAGACTCTAGGTCTTATTCAAGTCCCACCAAGAATGTTGGTATTTTTGCTTTAGCCAGTAATTGACCCAGTTGAGTTCATGCTTCAAGTTCTCACCAGCCTTCTGTAGGTTGTATTTCTAATGTCAATTCAGTTTTTAAAGCCTTTGCAGTTACATTTAACGTGTTCCATAAGTACTCCACGTAGTTTCCAGTTTGGGATGTGGGCAGTGGTCTATCCCATAATTCAGTTCTCAAAGTCCATATGTGCTGTTTAGGATTGGACCCATGCATGCACAGACTGGAGGTCAGCTCAGGAGTCCAAAAGCAACTTTAGGTGGTCAGTTTCCCAAGTTCCTCCCTCATCTACAATCTTTCATTTCACTGGGGCTCCCCTTTTCCAGTCTTCCAGCAGAACTCTCTGGGGCTTTATTAACACCACTCTGCAGAGTACTTCCCATGACTGTGCTCACATCAGGCAAGGCCAAGCAACAGAACAGCAGAGAGAGAAAAAAAGCAGTGGGGATTTGCCCAACTCTCTTCAGACCACAGCTCCTCCAATCTGAGAAGAAGGATCCTCTCCCTCTATTTTAGGCTTTTGCCTGCCCCCATTGAGGCCACTGTCAAGGATTGTTTGAGGCCTGGGTGTAAGAGAATAAATAAAAAGAGAGAGAAAGATGTAGGATTTCCATGCTTTCTCTGGGCATTAGGAGACCCCTTTCCTCCTCCTCGAGTCAGAACTAGAAGACTTCTCTCGATGCATTTTCTGTCCATGTCAATGCTCACTTCCAAGTTGCAGGATACATTAAGTTCAGGCTGGGGCATACTGGAAGAAAAAAATGGTAAACTCACTGCTGGTTCAATGGTACTTTGAATTCTGGTCTTCTTCCCCAGTCTGTCTCCTACAATTTACTTTTCAGAGGCCTCAAATAGCCACTCCAAGAATTTTGCCCAGGTTTTTAGTTGCATTCAGTGGGAGAGACAGAGTGAAGTGCGCTGACTCCATCTCATCTGGAACCAGAATCTGGACTACTGTTTTTCTTAACAAACTTTGTAGAACTGATTATTTTAAACTACTTGTATAACCTGGAACTTAATTAAAAATTAAAAATAAATCCTATAATAATCTTATTGAGGTAGAGGGAAAAAGCAAGTTAGTAGAATCACATTTTTTAAAAGCATATGTACTTTTGGACATTATATGTATGTGAAAAAAGGTGAAGTTCTTAATTATACTTTGCTTCTTATATTTGAATCTTGCTTTACCTGTGGACTTTCATAAATATTAGGACGATTACACATTTTTTAAAAAGAAGAATAAAAAAAGCAGGAATTACCCAAAGTGTGAGAAAAAGGAAGCAGTTTGCAGGAGAGAGGCTGTAAGCCTTAAGAAACTGAAAATATGGCCAGGCGCTGTGGCTCACGCCTGTAATCCCAGCACTTTGGAAGGCCGAGGCAGGTGGATCATGAGGTCAGGAGATTGAGACCATCCTGACTAACATGGTGAAACCCCATCTCTACTAAAAATAAAAAAAATTTAGCCGGGCGTGGCGGCAGGCACCTGTAGTCCCAGCTACTTGGGAGGCTGAGGCAGGAGAATGGCATGAACCCGGGAGACAGAGCTTGCAGTGAGTGGAGATCACGCCACTGCACTCCAGCCTGGGCAACAGAGAAAGACAGAAAGAACGGCAGAGAAAGAACGGCAGAGAAAGAAAGAAGAGAAAGAAAAGAAAGAAAGAAAGAAGAAAGAAAGAAAGAAAGAAAGAAAGAAAGAAAGAGAAAAAGAAAGAGAGAGAGAGAGAGAGAGAGAGAGGGAGAGGGCGGGAGGGAGGGAGGGAGGGAGGGAGGGAGGGAGGGAGGGAGGGAGGGGGGAGGGAGGAAGGAAGGGAAGGAAGGAAGGAGGGAAGGAAGGAAGGAGGAAGGAGGAAGGAAAGGCAGAAAGAGAAAAGAAAAAGAAGCCCTCCTCCATAAGTCCTCCCCCTACTCCCTCCAGTCCCTAAATACAGAACGACCCTCCCTACCAACTCCATCCCCTCAGAAATCCCTCCCCACTGTCCCCCAGCATCCATCCTTCCCTACTCGAACTCCGGACTGTCCCTGTCTCGGCAAGAAGGAAAGAAGGAAAGAAAGAGAAAATAGTTCAGGAAGACCAGCACTCTGGAGAAGTAGCAGGCAGGGGTCAGCTCAGTGTTTTGTATGCCATGTTATGGTGTGTAGATTTTACACGAGAAAAAAGATTATGAATGGTTTTTAGCAAAGGCTGGGGAGTGACATAACTGTTTAGTATGTTAGAAGGATCACTCTTGCCGCAAAACATTAAGGTGAATAGAAAGTAAATCTTACTGACTGAATTTAAGGGAAACAATGAGTTGCAGAATAGCATATATAGTTTGATTCCATATGTTGTTGTGGAAGGTGGGTAATGGAGGGGGATTTTATATATACATACATAAACATATGGATGATTATATATTATTTTAGACGATTTTATATATGTGTGTATATATACATATCTATACATAGATATATAGAGCTGATTATAATATGCATAGAACATTTCCGGAAAATACACAGGAAACCGGTAACACTAGTTAACTGTGGAGAAGAAAGCGAAGAGATTAAAGGAAACTTACTTCTCACTTTATTTCGTTGTGTTGATTTTTAAGTTTCTTATTGTGACCATTTACACTCTTAAAAAGGTTTATTAGTGAAATGGAGGGAGAGTCTATGCATTAACTGGATATTAGTTATATATGAATGATATTAAAACAAGATAAAGTATCAATGAGCCTAATATTCAGTAGCACTGTTCTAGCATATTGTTAGCACTCAAACACTACTATAGATGTCCTGATACATAAGATATTAACGACTTTTCTTTTTTGAAACGGAGTCTTACTCTGTCACTTAGGCTGGAGTGCAGTCACACGATCTTGGCTCACTGCAACCTCTGCCTCCCAGGTTCAAGTGATTCTCCTGCCTCAGCCACCTGAGCAGCTAGACTACAGGTGTGCATCACCGTGCCCAGCTAATTTTTGTATTGTTAGTAGAGATGGGGTTTCACCATGTTGGCCAGGCTAGTCTTGAACTCTTGACCTCAAGTGATCCACCCACCTCAGCCTCCCAAAGTGCTGGGATTACAGGCGTAAGCCACTGCACCCGGCCATTATCAACTATGTATACATTAAGTTCACAACACAAAATAGCTTTTAATTACATTACAATACAATGGGTATAAAGCGAAAAAGTAAAATCTTCTCCTTCTCTGACCCCTCTGATTCTAATCACCTCAGGGTCTTCTTGAGCTACATGTGATTCCAAATGTTCTTTGTGCATATGGAGCATATATAAATATGTACATGTGTTTTCAGGTAAAGACACATATATTCTATTCCATTTCAAGGAATGGAATATATTCCGCTGCTCCTTGAAATAATCTAGACCTATTCTATTCTCTACGTGTCATTTTTCTAAACGAAAGAAGAGTAACGAGTAAACGAATCCCCAAGCCTACAGATAATGTTACATCTTCCAAGGAGAAAAATGTTAAAATGAACATACTCAACAGATACAGTTATTGGAGACCTCCACACACCCTTTGATGAAACAATGAACATCAACAAGGACAAGCAAAAGTTACTTTAGGAGAAAAAAACTATGCACAGGATGAAATCAACAAAAGAGTAGATTATACGTTTACATGAGGATAAAGGATGGAATGAAGGGTAAGGATATATCCCTAATCTTTCAGGTCCCAGCATGTAACTATTATGCTCTCCCACAAAAGGTCTCTGTGGAGCAATTTCCACAGTCTTCTATACTGGATAAAGCAGTGGTCTAATCCAGAAATTACATACTTCTTCTATTCTCATGACTGGGAAAAAGGAGTGGTCATACATTGCAGCAGAACATGGAGGCTTTAAACAGGCACGGCAGGACAGGTGCAGTCGCTCTCCTGTAATAGTAACCCTCCTTCCCAACTCTCAGCTTGTGCTCTGTAGTCTAAAAGGCAAAAATAAAATCCAGGACCAAATATTTCAGGGTTAAAAAAAAAAAATCCCTGAAAATCAGAACAAAATCATTTCCCCTTCATGACCTATAAAGAAAAATGTAGTTTTCCTGACTTTATATGAGGCAAGACAAATTAATTCCCAAATATCTCAACTGAGAATAAAATTGTTTCATTATCAAATGATGACATTTATTGGTATTTTTTGGTATTAGTTGGACCTCCACTCACTTTACAGGATGGAAAGAAGAAAAATTTTAAATAATTAAATAATTCTTCAATTAATTACCTTCTCACCCAAGGGAATAAACAGAAGAACATCAGCTCTACTCAGGACGGTACACTGAAAAATGAAAAAGTACAAGAGATGATGCTGATCACTCGCAGCATGAAGAACTAAGATGGAACAGCAGGGCCAAACAACTTTCTATTCAATCACTGACGTAAGTAGTGATTTTTAAATACAACCAACGTTGTCAGATTGAACACACTATGGAGGGAACACACATAAGAACAAATGAGCGCTCCTGTAATCCCAGCTACTCAGGAGGCTGAGGCAGAAGAATTGCTTGAACCCAGGAGGTGGAGGTTGCAGGGAGCCGAGATGGCACCACTGCACTTCAGCCTGGGCAACAGTTCAAGGCTCCGTCTCAAAAAAACAAAAAGAAAAGAAAAAGAAAAAGAAAGAATAAATGAGAAATCAGATCTACAGAATTTTTTTCAAATTATTTATTTACTTAGACATGGGGTCTCACTCTGTCACCCAGGTTGGAACACAGTGGCATAATTATGGCTCACTGCAGCCTTGACCCCTGGGTTCAAGTGATCCTCCCACCTTAGACTCTCAAGTAGCTGGGTCCACCAGTGCACATGATTACACCTGGCTAATTTTTTTAATTTTTTGTAGAGACAGGGTCTCTCGCTATGCTGCCCAGGCTTATCTCATATTCCTGGCCTCAAGTGATCCTCCTGCCTTGGCCTCCCAAAGTGCTAGGATTACAGGTATGAGTCACTGCACCTGGCCTACACAATACTTTTAAAAGAAAAACATTTTGTTATGCTCAAGTAAATATTTATATCCAATTAGATGCCAGTAAATGATGTATAAACTTTTAAAGATCCTAAGAAGACTTCCTTTGATAAAAAGATACACTAAATATAAATACAGCAAGTCCTCATTTAATGTCATTGAGAGGTTCTGGGCTTTAAGCAAAACAACATGTAACGTAATCTGGTCCTGGAAAAACTTTATTGAGTTCAAAGTCATTCTGTCATAACATTAGTGAGGAAAGAAAATTGGTTTTGTTATACATTGTTTCGCTTAAAGTTGCAGTTTCCAAGAACCTATTGAGACTTAAGTGAGGACTTACTGTAACAGGAATTTTACAATACTGTGAATTCCTAAAACATTAAACCAACCTATATGCAAGAGTTAAAAAACAAAACAAAACAAAACAAAAAAACTCAAATCCTTAAACCGAATGAAAATTTTCTGGAAGATCCAGGGGACTGTCTTCCATTATAATAAAGAGTTGACTCTCTATATGACACGGTCTTGGGACTCGGAGCCCTAGTCATCGAAAGGTGACTATCAACAAGTATTTACAGCACTTTTCAGCAAATTATCCCAGAACCTCAATATTTATTTTTCTCACTCAGAAAAAAACTAACAATAAAGTTTATGAAGTAACTAACTAGAAATGGAACAGGTATGTTAGTTATGCTATCTTCCCACATCAATTTACAAATGTATGCTATAACTGAATATAAAGATACTTTGTGCTGTTATTTTGTCACTAAGCATAATATAAAAGTCAAGTTTAAATATACACAATCTCTGCCTTTTCAGAGGCCTACAATTTAAAAGAGAATACAATTTTTTTTTTTCTGTTCTTTTTGTTTTGTTTTGTTTTTGAGACGGAGTCTCGCTGTCTCCCAGGCTGGAGTGCAGTGATGTGATATCGGCTCACTGCAAAGCTCTGCCTCTCGGGTTCACGCCATTCTCCTGCCTCAGCCTCCTGAGTAGCTGGGACTATAGGCACCTGCCACCACGCCTGGCTAATTTTTTGCATTTTCAGTAGAGATGGGTTTTCTCCGTGTTAGCCAGGATGGTCTCAATCTCCTGACCTCCTGATCCACCTGCCTCGGCCTCCCAAAGTGCTGGGATTACAGGCGTGAGCCACCACGCCCCACCAAGAATACAAATTTATTTATTTATTCATTTTTGAGATAAAGCCTCACTCTGTTACCCAGGCTGGAGTCCAATGGCTCAATCTTGGCTCACCACAACCTCAGGCCTCTCAGGTTCAAGTGATTCTCCTGCCTCAACCTCCTGAAAATTTATTTTTTTAAAATACCATAACACAAGTTGAAAAGTGCACAAGATAATAAACAAGGCAAAATACAGTCCTTACTAAAACCTATTGAGAGAAGTGTGTGAGCCCAATAGCAATTAGTACCCAGTGGTCATATTGCAGTCTCAATTGTTTCCCAACACAAGGAAACAGAGTTACTAGGAGAAACAGGGCTCCTGATTCCGAATATGGCACAGAAAAAGTTTAAGGAACATCTGAAATACTCTGCTGTGCCAGAAAACAAGGACGACATCAAAGAATATTGGAGTTATGCAAGAAGAACACAAAAGCCAATGCAAAAGGGCTTCTACTAGTCAAAGATATGAAATTTAAGCTTCAAAAGGATAAAGATTTCAATGGTTTGAAATAAAATATAGAAAAAGGCATGAGTTCATAATGATACTCAAAACAAAAAAACAAATACACTGGTCATATAAGACCACAACTTACTATTCTGAAAATCGATAAATAGAAGAAAACTCAAGCCCTTTATCCTGTCCTTCCTATACTAACTACATTACCAGGGAAACAAATGATGGAATAACATTCTACTTTGTAGAATAATTCCAGTTAAGGAATTTAGAAGGAATCAAAGAATTAGGAAAACCACCATTTTGCAATCTCTAATGAAAACAATGAATCTAGGTGATGGATTCTTCCCAACAATAACAAGAGCACAAATCTCATTAATCCTCTAAATCTAACTAAGAGTTCACAAGAAATATGAAGGATGGAAGAACACATTAAAAGACACCACAAGGATGCAATCAGCCATATCCAGATTTTGGACTATTTTATCAAACTAAGAACTTCATTCCTTCAACAAAAAAATGGGAAGGCAAGGGAAAAAAAAAAGCAGGGGAGAACAAACTCTGTGACAGGGGAACAAAATATAATGCAATATGCCTGCCTTGTATATAAATCCTAATTTGAACAAAGCCACCTGTAAAATGATATTTTTGAGACAATGGCAGAAATTAAATACTGGATAGATATGAGATGGTATAGTAAAATAACAGTTAATTTTGTTAGGTTTTCAATACTATTGTGTTCACATTATTAAGAAAGGAATCACTTTGGGAGGCTGAAGCAAAAAGATCATTTGAGGCCAGGAGTTCAAGTTCTCAATATAGTGAGACCTTGTCTCTACTTTAAAAAAATTTTTTTGTGTGTGAAAAAAGAAAAAGAAAGAAAAGAATCCCCTAATGTAAACTGTGGACTTCAGTTAATAAAAACGTAAGGCTGGGCGTGGCGGCTCACGCCTGTAATCCCAACACTTTGGGAGGCCGAGGCAGGGGATCACCTGAAGTCAGGAGTTCAAGACCAGCCTGGCCAACATAGCAAAACCCTGTCTCTACTAAAAATAAAAAAATTAGCCGGGCGTGGTGGCACACGCCTGTAATCCCAGCTATCCAGGATGCTGAGGAAGGAGAATGGCTTGAACCTGGGAGGCGGAGGTTGCAGTCAGCCGAGATCACACCACCGCACTCCAGCCTGGGCAACAGAGTTAGACTCTGTCTCAGAAAAAAAAAAAAAATCTATCAATATTGGTTCATCAATTGTAACATTTGTATCACAAGAATGCAAGATGTTAATAATAGGAAAAACTGGATGGGAAGTCTGTATACAGGAACTCTGTACTTTCTACTCAATTTTGTGTAAACCTAAAACAGTTCTAAAAAGTAAAGTCTAGGGCCAGGTGCGGTGGCTCATGCCTGTAATCTCAGCACTTTGGGAGGCCAAGGCTGGAGGATTGTGTGAGGCCAGGAGTTCAAGACCAGCCTGGGCAATATAGCAACACCGCACATCTACAATTTTTAAAAAAAAAATTAGTTGGGCATAATGGCATGTACCTGAAGCCCCAGCTTCTCAAGAGGCTGAGACAGGAGGATTGCCTGAGCCCAGGAGTTCAAGACTGCAGTTAACCATGATTGTGCCACTATACTTCAGCCTAAGCAACAGAATGAGAATCTGTCTAAAAAAAAAGAAAAAGTCTTTGGGAGGCCGAGACGGGTGGATCACGAGGTCAGGAGATCGAGACCATCCTGGCTAACACGGTGAAACTCCGTCTCTACTAAAAAATACTAAAAACTAGCCGGGCGAGGTGGCGGGTGCCTGTAGTCCCAGCTACTTGGGAGGCTGAGGCAGGAGAATGGCGTAAACCCGGGAGGCGGAGCTTGCAGTGAGCTGAGGTCTGGCCACTGCACTCCAGCCTGGGCGACAGAGCGAGACTCCATCTCAAAAAAAAAAAAGAAAAAAAGAAAAAGTCCATTCATTAAAAAAATAAAAGAAAAACTGAGAATACGGGTTTCCTCTCCAATGAGTCTCCAATCCATTCTTAAAACTGGTCACCTGAGGAAATTCTACAGCCTGTGATTTCACTTTTCAAAAATACAGATCCCTCAAATTTCCCTAAGGCTTAACACAGCTACTTCTAATACGTTCTTACATAAACACTTTCACACACTTTTGTTTGTTTGTTTGTTTTTGTTTTTTTGGCAATGGATAAATGGCAAAAACTTTCTATGTTCCAGTAAGTACAAGTTAATGGGGCCAGGCTCGGTGGCTCACGCCTGTAATCCTAGTACTTTGGGAGGCTGAGGCAGGTGGATCACCTGAGATCACGAGTTCAAGACCAGCGTGGCCAACATGGTGAAACCCTGTCTCTACTAAAAATACAAAACTTAGCTAGGCATGGTGGCACATGCCTATAGTCCCAGCTACTAGGGAGGCTGAGGCATGAGGATCACTTAAACCTGGGAGGCGGAGGTTGCAGTGAGCCAAGATCATGCTCCAGCAACAGAGTGAGACACTGTCTCAGAAAAAAAAAAAGTTAATGGATTCACAAAATCTCAGAAAAAAAAAAAAGTTAATGGATTCACAAAATCATCAATCATCAACTAAGCTCTCATAGGCAAAGTAATGTCTGCCAAATTTTGATGCATCTCCAAACACCCCCTACCCCATCTCCACAGATTCTCTGACTAGGAACTAGGAACACAAATCTGTAAAACAAAGTATATTTATCTATAAAGAATATTTTCATTATAAAAACAAAGGAGCCCCCATTTGTTAGACAGAGATACATACTCAAAAAATTATATGACGTCTATACTTTCTTTTAAAGTACTCCAGAAATTTGGGGGAAAAATATTGAAGGAGTAGGATATATTTGCAACAATATTGGCCAAAATACTGATACTTATTAAGACTGAGCTGAGTTTTGGATACATGAATGTTCATTATGTAATTCTATTTTGGTGCATATTTAAATTTTTCATAATAAAAAATTAGGGGAAGGGTCTTCGTTTCCAGTTCCACAAGTGAGGAACATCGAAGCTGCCATGCCATTCTATCAACAAGTACAAAGCCAAACAAGTGAAAAAATAACCAACTCTTCTTAGAGCAAACTGCTGCCTTCAAAATTGGAAAGAGAGATGGGCGGACACAGACAGTCATGACATACCAGACCAGAATCATACACAGGAACCAGTGCCAGAGTAGAAAAACCTGAATTACAACTGACAGATTGCTGGAGGCTAGGTGTCAACAAGCCCAAGACTTTAAAACTTCAGGGGCACCTAGTCATAGGTATGTTCCCCGAAATTTACAGAAATATTAGACAGATGTCATGTTTTTGTGAGTTTTACCTCCAGGAGTTCAACTAGTTTCTCACAGTATATATAGGAGAAAAATTCCCTCATGCTTCCAGCAGGGGCAAAAGAAAAGGAACCCTTTTAAAATATGCCACAGCATTCTGTTCTTCGTAATAAGGTCTGCCCTCAGGAGAAATAAGTTAACTACACCTAACCTGCTGGAGTTTATTTATTTATTTTTAAATTAATTTTTATTTTATTTTTTTATTTTATCAGGCAGGGTGTTGCTCTGTTGCCCAGGCTGGAGTGCAGTGGCACAATCACAGCTCACTGCAGCCTTGACCTTCTGGGCTCAAGTGATCTTCCCACCTCTCAGCCTCTTGAGTAGCTGGGACTACAGGTGCACACCAACATGCCCAGATAATTTTTTGTATTTTTTGTATAGGTAGGATTTCACCACGTTGCCCAGGCTGATCTCAATCTCCTGGGCTCAAGCAATCTACCCACCTCGGCCTCCCAAAGTGCTGGGATTACAGGCATGAGCCACCATGCCTGGCCTGAGGTTTTATTGAGGCTTAATTGATCTGGGGGAGAGGAAATACCCAAATGCAACCCATTCTAACCATCCTGTCTCACCTAATGGGGTTGGGGGGGACTAGAAACACTTATGAAGTTCACAGTCCAGAAGTATAGGTGCACTAAAAGACTGAGAACTAATAACAGAACTATGGAACACTTCCCTTCTCTCCACCTATTACCACATTACTAATAGTCTATTTTCAGCAGTTGCTTTTATGCAGTACATTATGTCTAGCCATCAAGAAAAATATACAAGGAACACTAGAAGGCAAAAAAACACAATTTGAATAGAAAAAGCAAATATCAGAATTAAACATGGCAGGGATGTTGAAATAATCAGATTGGGAATTTAAAACAACATTGATTAATATGCTGAGGGCTCTAATGGATAAGGTGGACAGCATGCAAGAAGAGGTGGGTAATGTAAGTAGAGATGAAAATCCTAAGAAAGAACAAAAAGGAAACACTAAAGATCAAGAACATTGTAACAGAAATGATGAATGCCTTTTATGGGTTTATTAGTAGATTGGACACAGCTGAGAAAAAAAAAAGTCTCTGAGCTTGAGGATCTACAGAAACCTCCAAAAGAGAAAATCAAAGAGGACAAAGACAAAAAAAGAAAACAAAGAAACAGAAGAAAGGATTAAGGAACAACTATAAGAGATGTATCACAAACATACACAAAGGGAACACCAGAAGGGAGAGAAAGGAACACGTAACTATACGAATCAATGACTAAGAATTTCCCCAAGTTAATGTCAAACACCAAACCACAAATCCAGGAAATTCAGAAAATGCCAAGTGGATAAATGCAAAACATACAAACAAACAAAAAACCCCAAAAACCTACATCTAAACATACTATTTTTTAACTATCAAAAATCAAAGATAAAGAAACAATTCTGACTCTGAAAAAGCAGTTTGAAAAAAAAGAAAAAATTCTGAATGAAGCTAGAGGGAAAAGAAAAACAAGCCTTACCTATAGAGGAACAACAACAAAAATTAGCCAGACACAGTAGCTCATCCCTGTATCCCAACACTTTGGGAAGTCAAGGCGGGAGGACTGCTTGAGCCCAGGAGTTCAAGACCAGCTGAACTCCTTGAGCCCAGGAGTTCAGTTCAGACAATAGTGAGACCCCATCTCCACAAAAAATTAAACATTAGCTGGGTATTCCTTCTTTCTTTCTTTCTTTCTTTTTTTCTCTGAGATGGAGTTTCACTCTTGTTGCCCAGGCTGGAGTGTAATGGCGGATCTCGGCTCACTGCAACCTCCCGTCTCCCAGGTTCAAGCGATTCTCCTGCCTCAGCCTCCCAAGCACACCACAATGCCCAGCTAATTTTTTGTATTTTCAGTAGAGATGAGGTTTCACCATGTTGGCCAGGCTGGTCTTGAACTTCTGACCTCAGGTGATCCACCTGCCTCAGCCTCCCAAAGTGCTGGGATTACAGAGATGAGCCAGTGAGCTCGGCCTAAAGCTGGGTATTCTTATATCAGACAAAACAGAATTTAAACCAACAACAATCAAGAAGGACAAAGAAGGGCATTACATGATGATAACAGGTTCAATGCAATAAGACTTAACTATTCTAAATATATATGCACCCAACATTGAAGCATCCACATTCATAAAACAAGTTCTTCTTGACCTATGAAAAGACTTAGCCCCACATAGTGGGAGACTTCAACACCCCATTGACAGCATTAGACCAATCATCAAGGCAGAAAATGAACAAAGAAATTCTGAACTTAAACTCGACACTTAACCAATTAGACCTAATAGACATCTACAGAATACTCCACCCAATAACCACAGAATATACATTCTTCTCATCTGCACATGGAACATATTCTAAGACTGACCACATGCTAGGTCACAGAGCAAGTCTCAATAAATTCAAAAAATCAAAACCTAGCACTCTCAGACCACAGTGCAACAAAAAATAGAAATCAATACCAAAAAGATCTATAAAAACTACAAAAATACATGGAAATTAACCTGTTCCTGAGTAACTAATGTGTGAACAATGAAATTAAGGCAGAAATAAAAAATATCATTGAAATTAATGAAGACAGAGACAAAACTTACCAAAATATTTGGGATGCAGTTAAAGCAATGTTAAGAGGAAAGTTTGTAGCACCCAATGCCTTCGTCAAGAAGTCAGAAAGATCTCAAATTAACAATCTAACATCTTGCATAGAAGAAATAGAAAAAAAAAGAGAACAAACTAATCCCAAAGCTAGCAAAAATAAATAAATAACTAAAATCAGAGAAGAATTGAACAAAACTGAGACTCAAAAATCCACACAAAGGATCAATGAAATAAAGAGATAATTCGTTGAAAGAATAAACAAGATTGGCCGGGCGCGGTGGCTCAAGCCTGTAATCCCAGCACTTTGGGAGGCCGAGACGGGCGGATCACGAGGTCAGGAGATCGAGACCATCCTGGCTAACACGGTGAAACCCCGTCTCTACTAAAAAATACAAAAAACTAGCCGGGCGAGATGGCGGGCGCCTGTAGTCCCAGCTACTCGGAGGCTGAGGCAGGAGAATGGCCTAAACCCGGGAGGCGGAGCTTGCAGTGAGCTGAGAATCGGCCACTGCACTCCAGCCCCGGGGACAGAGCAAGACTCCGTCTCAAAAAAAAAAAAAAAAAAAAAAAAAAAAAAAAAAAAAAAAAAAAGAATAAACAAGATTGATAGACCACTAGCTACATTACCAAAGGGGGAAAAAAAGAGAAGATCCAAATAAGCACAATCAAAAATGACAAGGATGACAACTGATCCCACAGAAATAAAAAAGATTCTCAGAAATTATTATGAACACCTCTAAGCACACAAACTAGAAAATCTAGAGGAAATGGATACATTCCTGGAAACACACAAACTTCTAATATTAAACCAGAAAGAAAGTGAAAACTTGAACAGACCAACAAGATTCAAAATTGAATCAGTAATGAAAAACCTACCAACCAAAAAAAAGCTCTGTATCAGACAGATTCACAGCCCAATTCTACCAGCTGCACAAAGAACTGGTATCAATCCTACCGAAACTATTTTTAAAAGGGGGAGGGGGATGAGTGGCACCTCCCTAATTCATTCTATGAAACCTGCATTAGCCTGATACCAAAATTTGGCAGAAAAACAACAAAAAGAGAAAACTTCAGGCCAATATCCCTAATGAACACAGACACAAAAATCCTCAACAAAATACTAGCAAACCAAATCCAGCAGCACATCCAAAAGTTAATTCACCATGATCAAGTAGGCTTTATTCTTGGGATGCACAGTTGGTTCAACACATGCAAATAAAAAAATGTGATTCACCACATAAACAGAATTAAAAACAAAAACCACATAGTCATAGTCATCTCAATTACATGCAGAAAAAACTTTTCAATAAAATCCAACATCCCTTCATGATAAATACCCTCAACAGACTAGAAATACCTTTTATTTATATGATAAATACCTTTCAAACAGGCATCGAAAGAACATACCTCAAAATAATAGCTATCTATGGCCAGGCACGGTGGCTCACACCCGTAATCCCAGCACTTTGGGAGGCGGAGGCGGGTGGATCACCTGAGGTCGGGAGTTCCAGATCAGCCTGACCAACATGAAGAAACCCCGTCTCTACTAAAAATACAAAATTAGCCAGGCATGGTGGCACATGTCTGTAATCCCAACTACTCAGGAGGCTGAAGCAAGAGAATCACTTGAACCCAGAAGGCAGAGGTTGCAGTAATCCGAGATCACACCACTACACTCTAGCCTGGGCAACAAGAGCAAAACTCTGTTGCGCCAAAAAAAAAAAAAAAAAATTAATAAAAATAATAGCCATCTATGACAAACCCACAGCCAACATCATCCTGAATGGGCAAAAGCTAGAATCATTTCCCATGAGAACTGGAATAAGACAAGGATGCCTACTCTCACCACTCCTACTCAACATAGTATTGGAAATCCCAGCAAGAGGAATCAGGCAACAGAAAGAAATAAAAAGCATCCAAATAGGAAAAGAAGTCAAACTATCTCTCTTCACTAACAATATGATTCTATACCTAGAAAACCCTAAAGATTCCACCAAAAGGCCCCTAGAACTGATAAACAACTTCAGTGAAGTTTCAGTATACAAAACCAATGTACAAAAATCAGTAGCATTTCTACAGGCCAATAATGTTCTAGTTGAGAGTCAAATCAAGAACACAAGCCCATTTAAATAGCCACCATAAAAGAATTAAAAAAAAAAAAAAAGAAAAGAAAAACCTAGGAATACAGCTAACCAAGGAGGTAAAACATCTCTACAAGGAGAACTATAAAACATTGCCGAAAGAAATCAGAGATGACATAAATAAATGTTAAAACATTCCATGCTCATGGATTGGAAGAATCAGTATTGTTAAAATGGCCATACTACCCAAAGCAATTTACAGATTCAACACTATTCCTATCAAACTACCAATGTCATTTTTCAGAGAATTAGAAAAAAAAATTCTAAAATTCATATGGAACCAAAAAAGAACCCAAATATCCAAAGCAGTCTTAAGCGAAAAAGAACAAAGCATCATATTACCCAACCTCAAACTATACTATAAAGCAACAGTAATCAAAACAGCATGGTACTGTCTCAAAAACAGACACACAGACCAATGGAACAGGTTAGAGAACCCAGAAACAAAACCACACACCTATAACCATCTGATCTTTGACAAAAGTCAACAAAAGCAAGAAAGGGGGAAAGTCCTCCCTATTCAATAAATGGTGCTTGGATAACATGCTAGCCATATGCAGAAGACTGAAACTAGACCCCTTTCACCATATACAAAAATTAACTCAAGATGTGTTAAAGAATTAAATGTAAGACCTCAAAGTAAAAAATCCTACAAGAAAACCTAGGAAATACCTTTGTTGACACTGGCCTTGGCAAAAGCTTTTTGGCTAAGTCCCCAGAAGTAACTGCAACGATAACAAAAAATGACAGGTAGGACCTATTTGAACTAAAGAACTTTCATAAAGCAAAAGAAACTACCAACAGAGTAAACAGACAACCTACAGAATGGGAGAAATTATTTGCAAACTATATATCCTCCAAAGGTCTAACATTCAGAATTTATAAGAAACTTCAACAAATGAACAATAAAAAACAAATCACCCTATTTTAAAACAGGCAAAGGACAAAGTGAAATATTAAAGTGTTCAGAGAAGGCCAGGTGTGGTGGCTCATGCGTATAATCTCAGCACTTTGGGAGGCCAAGGCAGGCAGATCACCTGAGGTCGGGAGTTCAAAACCAGCCTGACCAACGTGGAAAAAGCTGGTCTCCACTAAAAATACAAAATTAGCCAGGCGTAGTGGCACACGCCTATAATTGCAAATACTTGGGAGGCTGAGGCAGGAGAATCCCTTGAACCCAAGAGGTAGAGGTTGCAGTGAGCCGAGATAGTATCACTGGACTCCAGCCTAGGCAACAAGAACAAAACTCCATATAAAAAAAAGAAAAACAAAAAGTGTTCAGAGAAAAACTCACCAACCTAGATTCTGTACCCCCCGAAATTATCCTTCAAAAGTAAAGGAGAAAGACTTTCTCAGACAAAAATTGAGGTAATTTTTTGGTAGTAGACTTCTCTTGCAAGACATGTTAAAAGTTCTTTGGAGAGAAGGAAAGTGATATAGGGTAGAAAACCAGATCTGAAGAAGGAAAAATTGAAGGCAACATAATAAATTATTTTTTTACGCTTAATTGATCTAACAAATAACAGTTTGCTCAAAATAATAATAGCAACAATGTATTGAATTATGTATGCTTACGTATATATTTTGCACATATAAATATATATATGCTTATGTATGCTGAATATATATGACAACTATAATGATATAAAGGACAGAAGGGAGAAATTAGGATCATTTTATTACAAGAAAATACCTTCACATTACCTTTGAAGTGGTATAGTGTTATTTGAAAGTGGACTTGGATTAGTTACAGATTTGTACTGTAAAATCTAGGGCAATCACTAAAAAAACTAAAAACAGAAGTATAATTGATACGTTAAGAAAGGAGAGAAGGCTGGGTGCGATAGTTGTAATCCCAGCACTATGGGTGGCCGAGGTGGGTGAACTGATGGAGGTTAGGAGTTCGACCAGCCTGGCCAACATGAGACCAGCCTAGCCAACATGGTGAAACCCTGCCTCTACCAAAAATACAAAAACTAGCTGGGCATGGTGGCGCGCGTCTGTAGTCTCAGCTACTTGGGAAGCTGAGGTGGGAGGATCACTTGAGCCCAGGAGGCAAAGGTTGCGGTGAGCCGGAGATTGCATCACTGGCACTCCAGCCTGGGCGACAAAGCGAGATTCTATCTAAAAACAAAAACAAAAACTACAAAAGACAGAAAAAGAAGACAAAACAACAACAACAACAACAGGCTGGGCACAGTGGCGCACACCCTTGTAATCCCAGCACTTTGTGAGGCTGAGGCAGGAGGATCACTTGAGGCCAGGAGTTGGAGACCAGCCTGGGCAACATAGTGAGACTCTGTATCCACCAAATTTTTAAAAATTAGCTAGGCATGGCAGCACACACCTGTAGTCCCAGTTACTCAGGAGGCCAAAGCAAGAGGATCACTTGAGCCCAGGAGTTCAAAGCTGCAGTGAGCTATGATTACACCACTGCACACTAGCCTGGGTGACGAAGTGAGACCGCATCTCAAAAAAGAAAAGAAACAAATAAGAAGACAACAAATAGAAAACAGTAACAAAAATGGTAGATATTAATCTACCTATACAAACAATCACTTCAAACATCAATGGTTTAAATGTACCAAATAAAAGAGACTGGACAGACTAAATCAAAAAACAAAACCCAATTGTATGTTGTCTACAAGAAACTCACTTT
Organism: Rhinopithecus roxellana; assembly: GCF_007565055.1. Taxonomy (NCBI): domain Eukaryota; kingdom Metazoa; phylum Chordata; class Mammalia; order Primates; family Cercopithecidae; genus Rhinopithecus; species Rhinopithecus roxellana. The sequence continues at coordinate 29,949,455 of NC_044553.1, forward strand.
AAGTATGTAAATGCAAATAAAGTAAATGGATGTAAATTATATACCCTACTAATACTCAAAAGAAAGTAAATATTGCTATATTAATTTGACAGAGCAGGCTCCATGTAAAAAAAATTGACAAGTATAAAGAAGGGCATCATAGCCAAGCACAGTAGCTTGCACCTGTAATCCCAGCTATTCAGGAGGCTGAGGCAGGAGGATCACTGAGGTCAGGGGTTCAAGACCAGCCCGAACAACCTAGTGAGTACATCCCCAAGAAAATTAATAGTAATAATAACAAGAGTATTACATAATGATAAAGGGGTCAATTCTCTAAGAAGCCATATACTATGTACCTAATAATATCTAGAAACATGCATGCATCTAACAACAGAGCTTCAAACTACATGAGGTAAAAAACAATAGAACTGTAAGGAGAAAGACGAATGCACTATTACAGCTGGAGACTTCAAAACTCTTCTGTCAGAAACGAACAGATCCAGCAGCCAGAAAATCAGTAAAGACACAGCTGAACTAAACAACACCATCAATTAACTAGATATAACTGACATCTACAGACTACTTAAGCCAACAACAGCAGAATACACATTATTCTCATGCTCACACAGAATATTCACCAAGACAGATCACATTCTGAGTGCTATAAAACATACCCTAACAAAATAATAGAAATCATACAATGTCTGCTCTCAGAACACAGTGGAATTTAACTAGAGATCAATATTAGAAAGACAACTGGAAAAATTCTGAAATACATGGAGATTAATACAATGCACTTCTAAACACATGAGTCAAAGAAGAACTATCATAAGAAGTTTTAAAGTATTTCACGCTGAATAAAAATAAAATATAACATCAAAATTTCTGGAACGCACTGAAAATGGTGCTTGAAGGGAAATTTATAGCACTGAGTGCATGTAGTAGAAAAGAAAGATCTAAAATCAATAACCAAAGTTTTTACTTTAGGAAACTAGAAAACAGAAAGCAAATTAAAGCAGAAGAGAAGAAATAATAAAAACTAGAGCAGAAATCAATCAAATTAAACATAGAAAATCAATAGAGAAAATTCAAAATATTTGCAAAAGACCTATATGATAAAAGACTGATATCCAAATATTTGAATAATTCTAAAAACTCAACAATAAGAAAACAAATAACCTGATTTTAAAATCGGTCAAACACTTCTGACACCCCACCAAAGAAGATATACAGATGGCAAATAAGCACATGAAAAAGTGCTCCACATCACACATCATTAGAGAAATGCAAATTAATGACAATGAGATGTCACTACACACCTATTAGATGACCAAAATCCAGAACACTGACAATACCAAATGCTCGTGAGGATGTGGAACAACAGGAACTGTCATTCATTGCTGATGAGAATGCAAAATGATACAGCCACTTTGGAAGAAAATTTGGCAGTTTCTTACAAAACTAAACACTCTTATTATCAAATCCAGCAATAATGCTCTTTGGTATTTCCCCAAACGAGTAGAAAACTAATACATACCACACAAAAATCTGCACAGCAACCAAGATATCCCTCATTAGGTGAATGGATAAATGACCTGTGGTACCTCTAGACAATGGAATATTATTAAATGTTAAAAAAAAATGACCTATCAAGCCATGCAAAGATGTGGAGGAAACTTAAGTACATATTACTAAATGAAAGAAGCCAATAAATGTATGATTCTAAATATATGACATCTGGAGAAGGCAAAATTAAAGAGAAAGTAAAAAGATTAGTCATCACCAGAGTTTAGGAAGCAGGGAAACGGAGACTGCACAGAGGATTTTTAGGGCAGTGAAAAGAGAGAGAGATGGTTCCTGACATACAATGGTTCAATTTACAATTTTTCAACTTAAACGGGTTTATCAGAACATAACCCCATCATAAGTTGAGCAGCACCTGTATACACATAATGGTGGATATATGTCATTACACATTCATCCAGACCCACAGAATGTTCAATAAGAGTGAACCCTATTGTAAAACTATGGGATCTGAATGATAATGATGTATCAATGTAGTTCATCAATTGTAACAAATGTACAGCTGTGGGGGATGATGATCCTGAGGGAGTACATACATGTGAGAGGGCAGGCAATATATAGGATACCTCTATACTTTCCTCTCAATTTTGCTGTGAACCTAAAACTGTCTTTTTAAAAAAGTATTTTAAAAATTAGAGAAAAAAGAAAATTTAATATTTGCCTGTCTCAGGCTGGGCGTGGTGGTTCACATCTTTAATCCCAGCATTCTGGGAGGCCGAGGCAAGACGACTGCTTGAGCCCAGGAATTTGAGATCAGCCTGGGCAACATAGCTAGACTCTATGTCTCTACAAAAAAAAAAAAAAAATAGCCGAGTGTGGTGGCACACACCTGTGGTCCCAGCTACTCTGGAGGCTGAGGCCAGAGGACTGGTTGAGCCAAAAGATTGAGGCTGCAGTGAGCTGTGTTTGGGCCACCGCACTCCAGCCTGGGTGACAGAGTGAGACCTTGTCCCATAAATAAATAAATAAATAAATAAATAAATAAATAAATAAAAGATCTGCCTGTCTCACTTCTGGATTCTAGGTGTGTACCAAATTCTATTAAGACTAGAATGGAAATCTAACTTTTTTAGAAATACTGATGGTTCCTGAGGAACCATCATTTCACTGTAGAAATGACTAATGATCAGATTTGAAACCAAAGGACAGAAGTTTTTTTTCTCTTACAATGGCACTGCAAATCTATACTTTTTTATTTGAGACAGGGTCTGGCTCTGTTACCCAGGCTAGAGTGCAATGGCACCTTCTTGGCTTACTGCAACCTCTGCCTACTGGGCTCAAGCGATTCTCATACCTCAGCCTCCAGAGTAGCTGAGATTACAGGTGCACACCACCACACTTGGCTAAATTTCGAATTTTTTAGTAGAGATGGGGTTTTACCATGTCACCCAGGTTGGTCTCGAACTCCCGACCTCAGGCGATCCACCCACCCTGGCCTCCCAAAGTGGTGGGATTACAGGCATGAGCCACCGCGCCTGGCCTAAACTATACTTATTAAAAAGAAAATACAACAACACAACAACAACAACAACAAAACTGGTGTGTTGAGATACAGCACAAGAGATCATGAAAACTGAGGAAAACACAACAAAAAAATTTTTTAATAAAAAAAGAAAATGGAGAAGTGAAGACAGGTAGGATATCATTATAAAACAATCATTTAAAGTGGAAGAAAAAGGAATCTAACAGATTAGAATGGCAATGACCACCTTTGCATAGTTTCAAAGCAAATAAACTGAAAAACAAAGGATGAAGATAATACAGCTGCAAACAGAGAGGGGGAAGAGATACACATAAATGTTTATACAGAGATGTATCTCTGAACAATACTGTGAATAAAAGGATAGACTTAATAAGTTTTATGGCTCTACTTATTAGGAACACTTTGGAGAATAATAATAATAATAGGTACAGAAGTACTACCTAATAGGCTTATAAATAGATAATTTAGTTTATAAGCAGATAAACATTAAAATACATTTGTAAAAACTAAGTAAAATTCAAGAGTCTTGGCCAGGTGTGGTGGCTCATGCCTGTAATCCCAACACTTTGGGAAGCCAAGATGGGAGGATTGTCTGAAGTCTGGAGTTACCCGCCTGGCCAACATGGTGAAACCCCATCTCTACTAAAACTACAAAAAATTAGCTGGGCGTGGTGGCACCCACCTGTAGTCCTAGCTACTTGGGAGTCTGAGGCAGGAGAATCGCTTGAACCTGGGAGGCAGAGGTTGCAGTGAACTGATAGCGTGCCACTGCACTCCAGCCTGGGCAATAGAGCAAGACTTCAACTAAAAAAAAAAAAAAAATTCAAGAGTCTAGCTTGATTCATTGGAGAATTGCAGGTTACATCCAGAATATTTCAGAAAGCTTTGAAAAGAGAGTAATCTGATACAGCAGCATGGGGGAAGGTCACTCAGAAGAAAATACAGGGTGAAATGTTAAGGCCTTCACACTTTAGGTTCAAAGAGAAAGGAACATACTATTAATGAGAGTTTTGACTGAACTGAGAAAATCTAGGGTTGTTAAGTACAGAAAAGACTATGAGAAAGAAAATTGAGAACTGAGGGAATGTGACAGCAGGCAGTATATGAATTTTGAGAAGAGGAATTGATTAAAAGGAACAGAATTAGGGGTCGGGCTAATTCATCATAAAATATCTTTTTATCTTGTTTAAAAAAAAAAAAAAAAAAATCCCGGCCAGGCGCAGTGGCTGATGTCTGTAATCCCAGCACTTTGGGAGACTGAGGTGGGCAGATCATGAGGTCAAGAGATCGAGACCACCCTGGCCAACATGGTGAAACCCCATCTCTACTAAAAATACAAAAATTAGCTGGGTGTGGAGGCATGTGCCTGCAGTCTGAGCTACTCGGGAGGCTGAGGCAGCAGAATCACTTGAACCCCAGAGGCAGAGGTTGCAGTGAGCTGAGGTCGCGCCACTGCACTCCAGCCTGGTGACAGAGCAAGACTCTGACTCAAAAAAAAAAAAAAAAAAAAAAACCCGTATCCCAGCTATCAAAAATTGAACATCAATTTAAAAATTAACTAATCCTATGAAGGGTTAGCCTCTGGTTAAATACCTTTTTCCTTACACTCAGCCTTTTCATTGGGATCATTCAGTAAGAAGTCATTATGCCAACATGACAGCAAGAGCAGCTCAGTCCCATAAAAATGTTATCAGAATGGTCCAGATTACAAAGCACCCTCAACAAAATGAAGTTGTGAGGAATACGTATGCAGGAGGCATAAGTTAGGAAGCCAAGAGAAGAGAGTCAAGGACTGCCTCACTGAAATAGGGACCAGAAGATTGAAAATCAATTTATTTTTGGAAAGTGAAGGGTTCTTAAGAATGGGATGTCATGTGTTTATAAGCAGATAGGAAAAATATTTTAGTTAATAACGTGAAAAATAAAATACAAGAAAAGGAGAGAGCTAGCATCCAAGGGTCTCTAACTCATTCATAAAAGGTACTAAACTGATCTTCAAGCTTTATCAAATAGAATCCTGAGTAAACCATAGTCAAATTAAGCAGAAGAACCTCCTGAAGGGGCAGCAAAGCTGTATCCTGCCTCACCTGGAAGCATCTCCTTGGGGCCAAGTAGGAGAAAGGTGAAGTGGCACTATCCACACTAAGCTGATGCTGACATACCTTCATGGGCTTGGCTGAGAGTAACACAGGTATCCTGGGATCTGTGCAACCCAGGAAGATGTAGGTCTGGCTGTACCTGTGTGTAGCCTCTACACCACTGAGTTGAGAACAACAACTCAAGAGAAATGGGGAGAAAATAGAAAAGGTCAGAAAAAGAGAGAGCCATCCTTTTACCTATTCTTTCTTCTCCAATTATTTATTTTTCTAGTATTGACAATGGGTGCTAATCTATCCACTGTTTTCCTGATTTACCATGTTGTGGAGAAGCTAAGTTTGAGCTAAAAATGACTATAAAAACAGATCTATAATTTTATTAGCATCATTCTCTAATCAAATGAGTCAACTGGTAGAGAAACTTGGATATGCCTGGGGCAAAGGAAAATGATCATCCCTATTTAATTTTGTTTCAGATCAAACATTTAAATATAAGTAATACCAGACAGTATGTCATTAAGCTGAGAATACAAAGGTGAACACAAACTAGCAATGTATTCAGGGTTTTATACCACTGGATTCATGTCAGAAAAAAAATTATTCATTTTTATAATAAAAACAAATGGGGCCCAAGTAGTAAAATGGACTTCAAAAATGACAACAGGGCCAGAAACAGTTACTTTCTGAAACTGAAGTTAATATGAATCAACACGTAATCAACAGTATTGTTTTTAATCCATCCCGCAGTGTGATTTGAAAGCAGCTTCCTTACTGTGATTAAAACACATTTAACATCCAAAGACATGAGTAGAGACAACTCAGAGGTATTTATTATTGGTAGTTTAAAAAAGAAAGGCAAATAGCAGACTTACGACAATACTTTCCAAAGCAGTAAAAATTCTGCTAATTCACACTCTCTCATCCTTACTCCGTGAAAGGAACTCCCAAAGCCCAATTATTCTAAGTAATTACATATTTCTACTACTACTAACTAGTTATAAAATTTCCAAGAGAAAAATGCTCAGCGTATTTATACCCGGCTGACACCAGTACATTCAATTAGTACTTAAAGAATGTAATTAAGGTTCAGGAAGATACAAATAAATTATAAATTATCATACAAATCTTAAATTGTATATTCTACAAAGGGCTTACCTTGCAGCTTTTTCAAAACAGCAACTTCCATTTTCAGAACTTGTTTTGGTTGTTGAGCTGATTCCACCTTCAGTGCAACATTCTCCCTGGTGAGCATGTCCAAGGCATCGTAAATTTCTCCAAAGCCCCCACCCCCAATCTTTCTCAACTGCACAGAAAATAAGAACACACACACTCAAAATTACTAGAAGATTCTAACTTGAAAGCAACTGATCTCTTATATTTAGAAAATGTATAATTTTATAATCTGTTTTATAAAATATTTCAATATTGTTAAATTAACTATGTATATGCCAAGAAAACATAGGCCTGAAAATAACATCAAAACCTTTCCCCACAGGTTTATCCACAAAAAAGTAACGAAATTATTTCACCCACAAACAATTTTAAAATTTGGTTGACAGCCAGCATCAGAAATGTCACCAACAATACAGTATTTGAAAGAATCTCTTCCTACAAATGCCACTCAACAACCAGATTTGTTGTTTTAATTTTAAGGAAAACTTTTTAAACTATGAAATCCTGGCTGAGTGTAGTGGCTCACTCCTATAATCCTAGCACTTTGGGAGGCTGAGGCGGGAGGCTCACTTGAGGTCAGGAGTTCAAGACCAGCCTGGCCAACATGGTAAAATCCCATCTCTACTAAACAATACAAAAATTAGCCAGGCACAGTGGCACATGCCTGTAATCCCAGCTACTCAGGAGGTTGAGGCAGGAGAATTGCTTGAACCCAGGAGGCAGAGGCAGTAGTAAGCCAAGATCCTGCCACTGCATTCTAACCTGGGTGACAGGGAGACTCCATCTCAAAAACGAAAAAAACAAAAAACACTACAAAATCACCCAGCCCTCTCACCACCACTTACCCTTCTCTCAGGTGTACCTAACAGGGTTCACAGAGCAGGCAGAGAACTCCAGTACCAAACTATCCCAGAATTCACTATACATCTATTTATTCATAAAAGAGTAAAAACTAATCAATTTAAGCAAGTTCAACAAACACTATTCTCTCTGATAAAGTATGTTAGCTTAACTGGGGTATATGAGAATGCTGGTCTAAGTATCATAAGCAAGTTCTGAAGAGTCAGCGGCAACTGCACCTGTAGGCTCTGAAAGCTGGGTTGTGGGGGTAGATACTTCAAGCTAGACACAGCAATTATTTTCCATTTCCTGAAACTAGGTTGTCTCCTTATCACATTATCCAACATCCAGGATGTGATATAATGTAGGAAGTCATCATAGGCACAGAGTCCTAAATCCTAACCAGCTCAAAACGCCCCAGTTCCATGTTCGACCTCTTTCTCCATTTGATCATCACTGATTACTACATCTAGGTTAATTTATCTTCTGAATTTCTACGGTAATTATTTGTTTAATCATTCAATTAATCACTTTACCGGGCCATACCTCAGGTACCGGGCCAGGGCTCAGATATCACTTGTATTATTACCTTGTATTTTTCAAATTATGTCCATGAAATACCTTGTTTTTATTTTTATTTTTATTTTTATTTTTTTTTGAGATGGAGTCTCGCTCTGCCGCCCGGGCTGGAGTGCAGTGGCCGGATCTCAGCTCACTTCAGCTCACTGCAAGCTCCGCCTCCCGGGTTCACGCCATTCTCCTGCCTCAGCCTCCCGAGTAGCTGGGACTACAGGCGCCCGCCACCACGCCTGGCTAGTTTTTTGTATTTTTTAGTAGAGACGGGGTTTCACCGTGTTAGCCAGGATGGTCTCGATCTCCTGACCTCGTGATCCACCCGTCTCGGCCTCCCAAAGTGCTGGGATTACAGGCTTGAGCCACCGCGCCCGGCCAATACCTTGTTTTTAAACTGTCATGTTGATTAACTTTCCATTGTCAATATCCTATCCTGCTACAGAGAAACTAAGCTTCTTCGAAGAGATGGCCATTTGTTCTATTCTATTTCCTTGTGTCCCCCAGAGCATTTGGCAAAGTGCTAACTTACAAATATAATCCTATACTTACTACTTTGCACATGTGAGCCATAATCCGTCTTTATTTTTTTTTCTTTTTTCTTTTTTTTTTTTTTTAATTTTTTCAGTTGGTAGTCTCACACTGTCGCCAGGGCTGGAGTGCAGTGACATGATCTTGGCTCACTGCAACCTCGGCCTCCTGGGTTCAAGCAATTCTCCTGCCTCAGCCTCCCCAGTAGCTGGGATTACAGGTGTGCGCCACCACGCCTGGCTAATTTACGTATTTTTAGTAGAGATGGGGTCTCACCATGTTGGTCAGGCTGGTCTCAAACTCCTGATCTCAAGTGATCTGCCCACCTCTGCCTCCCAAAGTGCTGGGATTCCAGGCATGAGCCACCACACTCGGCTGATCCTGCTTTATTGTCATTTGGTGATGGGAAAGGAATACTACATGAAACTACAGGATAAGTTCAAGATTTTTACAAAGTTCCAGAAGTGGCCAGGTGTGGTAGCTCACACCTATAACCCCAGCACTTTGGGAGGCTGAGGCGGGTGGATCACGAGGTCAGGAGTTTGAGACCAGCCTGACCAACATGGAGAAACCCCGCCTCTACTAAAAATACAAAAATTAGCCAGGCGTGGTGGGGCGTGCCTATAATCCCAGCTACTCAGGAGGCTGAGGCAGGAGAATCGCTTGAACCCGGGAGGCGGAGGTTGCAGTGAGCAGAGATCACGCCACTGCACTCCAGCCTGAGCGACAGTGTGAGACTCTGTCTCAAAAAAAAAAAAAGTCCCAGAGGCATTCAGTTAAATAAATTGTTCCTTCATGGGCCTTGATTGATATACTTATGATTCTTCATATTTTGCCCATTACATAAAACCTAGTGTAGCTTTGAAAACTCATACACAGTACCAAACAGATTCCTTTCTAACTAAGGACTGGTAGACGCAGCTTCATGTTTTACCTCACAAAAAAACCTTATTAAATGACAGAATAAAACATCTAGGCTGAAGTAAATGTTCTTGCTTCTTTGTCTATTTCTATCCCTATAATGCCATTTAAACATTAATAGAGCATTTTTTAATTGGCCTGATAAAGCCCTAAGAAACTATCAAGGTTTATGAGGCAAAGAGAGAGGCAGTTTAGTATGATTGGGGTACACAGATTACAGGAAGAATAGAGGTAAGGTCTGTGGGAGATTGTATTTTCCAACAATAGGCACAATAATATCATCCATCCCTGCTCTTCTTCAATGTGAAGAAAACCTTTCACACTGATGAAGGCAATGTGACCTTGCTACTCCCCCATCAAGGCATAGAGTCCATTTTCCCCTTAACTGCTTTCATCAACAGAATAGGGCAAAGTGACACTGTGCCAGCTCTGAGGACAGCCCTTAACCAGCCTGGTAGCTTCCATTTCCTGTCTCTTGAAAGCTAGCCACCATGTAAGAAATGGGACCATCTGGCCGGTAGCAATGGCTCACATCTGTAATCCCAGCACTTTGGGAGGTCGAGGCGGGTAGATCACCTGAGGTTGGGAGTTTAAGAGCAGCCTTGCCAACATGGTGAAACCCCGTCTCTACTAAAAATACAAAAATTAGCCGGTGTGATGGTGCACGCTTGTAATCTCAGCTACTCGGAAGGCTGAGGCAGGAGAGTCGCTTGAACCCGGGAGGCGAGGCTGTGGTGAGTGGAGATCGCGCCACTGCACTCCAGCCTGGGCAACAGAGTAAGACGTCGTCTCAAAAAAAAAAAAGAAAGAAATGGGACCATCCTGAGAAGCCACAGCCACGTGGTTATGCCCTAGAAAACAAGCCACCAGGTTGGGGGTTGGGAGTTGGGGGTGAAGAGCTAAGGAACCCCATGATACCAGACAAGTGAGTGAAGAAACCATTTCTAAATGGATCCTCTAACTGAAACAATCCTGCTAATGCCACATAGCTAAGAGACAAATCACCCAGGCAAACTCTTCCCAAATTCCTAAGGCACAAAACTGCAAGCAAAATAAAATGATTGTTTTAAGTTTCTAAATTTTGATGTAGTTTGTTACATAACAATAAATAACTAAAACATCATCTGTAACAATGAGCTTGTCATTTTTTTTTTTTAACTAAAAATGCCCCTATGCCCTCCCAAATGTTGGAGATAAGTTCCTCAGATATATTAGTTCTAATTACCAGGACAAGGGAACCATGCCAATTAAGAGTTTCCACTTGTCACCTTTTGATATGTCCACTGGAGAACAAACCAGCCTTAACACAGTGCTTAGTGTAATCCTCTCACCAAAGCAACACTCAGGTCTGACTTACATAAAAGATTAGCAACTGGTGAATCTCCCTGCACCAGTCCATGATGATGACATAGTTTTCTTATATTTGGTCAAGTAAATTTTCAAAGTCTACTGACTTACCTAATCAGTAAAACACACTGTACCATACAAATAAAAAATAAAAATTCTATTTCTAAAGGGTCTTCTTTTTCCAATCTGTTCATAAATTAAGGGAACCATTAAAATAGCTTTGTAAAACCTACTAATGGAAAAAAACTTTGGTGGACTGTGTAGCAATAAAAAAATATTTAAATATATCCAAAACAAAAATAGTTCCTTAAAGAAATGAGTAGTATTAGAGAGATGGCAGATTCTAGGTCTAGGGAGAGAAAGTCATCGAAAGACTATTAGGATCTTGTCAAAAGAACTCAGAAGACAATGTGAAGTGTGTCCCCTTAGTCAAATAAGACAATTTAAACATTTATAAGGATAACTACCATGGACTGAAACACATCAAATTTGTTTACATCCTTCTTAATTATACTAAAAAACAAATCTAATTGATCACTTTTGGAGAATGGCAAAAAACCAATTCATTGTTTTGAAAACTGGTAAATTAAAAAAGAGAAACAAGTATTTATCTTGTTTTCCTAATCAAATTGTACCTCAAGATAATCAAATAATTGATGATAAAAAACTTGTCCTTACAGATACATTTCAGCTAATAAATGAATTATGGAATATCACCAATTTGCAATCCCTAAATAATAGACCTAGGCAATGATCATCAACAGTGTTACCACCACAAAAAAGATAGACAGATGGACAATAAGATATTATATGCCTCCTAGTGAAGGCTCACAATAACATTTATGAAAAAAAGATGTCCCCATCTCAAAACAAACCTAAAGTCAGATCTAATCCAGCCTGTAGATATAACTACCAATTTACAGGAAATACACAAGACAGAGAAACGTGTTAACATCAAATGGAAGCAGATAGCAAAATCCAAACCATGGGAAATTCTACAGACAAATCACCTAATTTCTTCAGTAAATAAATCGTAAGGGGAAAAAAAGAACAATAAAGAGGAAGGAATCTAGAAATGAAAAGAAACTTAAGTGATGGCAACTAATTACAATATCCAGATTTTATTTGGATCTTGATTCAGACTGTTCAAAATACTTTACAATCAGGAGAATGTGAAAACTAAAATTATATTTGGTGATATTAAGAAATGATTACCTGTTTTTAGTACTACTACAGTATTTTATAACAGTAGAAAGTAGCTGAAAATACCACAGGCTAACAGACAAAATGATACACAACCTTGGGGGAGGAGTCAGCAGGAAAGAAATTATTATTTTTAAGGTATGATAATGGTATCACGATTATGTTTTTAAAAGTAAGTCCTTATTTGTTAGAGATACATACTGAAGTACACACAGAAGAAATGCTAAGGTTAAATATCACTTCAAAATATTCTGGGAGAGAGATGAAACAAGATTAATCATACATTGATGACTATTTAACTTGGGTCATGAGTACATGGAGGTTCATTATATAAGTCTCTATTTTCTATGTATACTTACAATTTTCCTTAATAATAAAAAAAAAAGAGCAGCTCATTGGACTTGCTTTTTTTTTTTTTTTTTTGAGATGGAGTCTTGCTCTGTCGCCCAGGCTGGAGTGCAGTGGTGTGATCTCAGCTCACTGCAAGCTCCGCCTCCCGGGTTCACACCATTCTCCTGCCTCAGCCTCCCTAGTAGCTGGGACTAGAGGCACCGGCACCACGCCCAGCTAATTGTTTGTATTTTTTTTCAGTAGAGATGGGGTTTCACTGTGTTAGCCAGGATGGCCGCGATCTCCTGACCTCATGATCGGCCCGCCTCCGCCTCCCTAAGTGCTGGGATTACAGGCGTGAGTCACCGCGCCCGGCCAGCTCACTGTAATTTCAAACACTGTATTTTTTTCATTTGTTCAAAAATTTAGTACTACATGAAGACTAAGAATTAGGGTATAAACAGAGCTTAATCATAGAAAAATAACTGTAAATAACTGCTTTAGGCATATAAGTAATGTATATAATATTTCCTAATGAAATGCTATTTTTATCAGGATACCAAAAATTACCCTGATATGTATACACACACACACACACATACACATTCTGAGATGTACACTCACCACTTTCCATCTTTCTTTCACTAGGATTCCAACACTCAGGATATCCGGCTGCTCTCCTCCCCCGCTCATTGCAATACACTGATTATGGTAGAACAGTTACACAGGCATCCAGTTCCCAAGGGTGGTTTCCATTTAACCTAAAACAACAACAAAAAATAGTAGCAGTATATTAGGGTTAACTAATCAACACAAATAACATTCCAACATCAGGAAGCACTACTAATACTATACATTAGTTTGGCTACTTTGTTGGGAAGAAGGGGAAAAAGACCCAGAAATGTTTAATGCATATTTTTTAAAACCACATATCTTGCCATTACAGATGCCCAGTGAAATAGCTAGGCGTTACAAAGATAGTGTTAAAACACAGGTATTATTTATAATAACTGAGATTGTTAGATTATAGGGCAAGCATGATGTCATGGCACTTGAACTAGGTAGATGACTATCCTGAGTACAATACACTGCTGAAAAGACACAGTATCTAATTTACAACTGCTTACAGTTTGTAACTTAGAGCTTAATATCATTATAGCTAATAATATTTTAATGTTACAAAATGCACTTAAAATGCATAGGAAATAAATACTAACAAAGAAAATGGTTGTTGACCAAACCTGATACAACGACGTTCTAAGAAAAAGAGGATATTAGTAAGATGAACAGCATACCTGTAGAAAATGAAGATATAGCACAAAAATACAGCCTAAAGGAGATGAAAACTGTAACCTAGCCCAGGAATGAAAAAGATATTGATACAGAGTGACTTTCAAGATACATTGTTTAGTGAAAAAAGGCAAGACAGTAAAGGGTTTATAGTATGCTATACTTTGCAGAAAAAGGAGATAAATGTTGAGTATATTTAAGTATCTGCTTTTGTTTTTTAAAAAGAAAGGAAAAGAAGGACAGATAAGCTAAAACTTAATGAAAATGATTCTTTGTAGCAGGAGTCTTCAAATTTTTTCAATACAGGTCTGGAGAGTAAATATTTTAGTCTCTAGGCCACATACTGTATTCTGTTATAGTTACTCGATTCTGCCACTGTAGCACAAAAGCCATACACAATTATGTAAATCAATGAGTATGGCTGTGCTCCAACAAAATCTTATTTACAAAAAAAAAAAATTAATGTGGGCCAAATTTGGCCTGCAGACTGTTTCAACCTTTACTCAATAGAAAGCAAAAAAAAAAAAGGCCAGGCGTGGTAGCTCACACCTGTAATCTCAGCATCTTGGGAGGTTGAGGCAAGAGGGATGCTTGAGCCCTGGAGTTTGAGACCAGCCTGGGCAACACAGGGAGATCCCATCTCTACAACAAATTTAAAAATTAGCCAGATGTGCTTGCACGTACTTGTAGTCCCAGCTACTCAGGAGTCTGAGCAGGGAGGATCACTTGAGCTTGGAAGGTTGAGGTTGCAGTGAAGGTGCCACTGCCCTCCAGCCTGGGTGACAGAATAAGATCCTGTCTCAAAAAAAAAAAAAGAAAGAAAAAAAACGATGGAATGGATAAGGAAGAAAGCCAGACTTCCGTGAATGCATCTTGTGATATAGTTTTGATTCTGGAACCATGTAAATGTTTTACGTATGATTAAAAAAAATGTTCTAAACTCCAAATTCCAGAAAGGACCATAACAACAAGTAATCACCAGAACTGGTGTTAAACCCATCCTACGCCCATCAAAGGAAGCTCTGAATGAGTGATATCACTTCAGCAAGTCACCAGTCAGCAATGCCACAATTCATAACCACATTTACATAATAAAAGGTCAATCAATTCCTAAATACTCCTACTTCACCAATCCCTGAACTCCATAATTCCTCAAATCCTATTTAAGACCAGCAGTTTCTGTTCTTTTTTCTTTTAAAACCAAGTATTGCTGTGTCACCCAGGTTGGAGTGCAGTGGTGCAATCACAGCTCATTATATCCTTGAACTCCTGGGCTCAAGCAATCTTCCCATCTCAGCCTCCCAAGGAGCTGGGACTACAGGAGCGTACTACCATACCTGGATAACATTGTTTCTTTGTTTATTTTTAATAGACAGGGTCTCACTATGTTGTCCAGGCTGGTCTCAGACTCATGGCCTCCAGTGATCCTCCCACCTCAGCCTCCCAAAATGGTGGGATCATAAGCATGAACCACTGCACCTGGTTGGGCAGTTTGTTTCATTCAGAGAAATTACGTCCTACAATTATGGCTCTCCCTTGTATATCACACAATAAATTTAGCATTTTGTTCAGAAAACGAATGACGGCATGTTCAAGAGACAAAAATTTTAAAACACACTAAAAATAAAGGACAATTCAAAACAAACTGAAACCAATAATCTACTGCAATCTGTTCCCCAAAAACCTATGGAACTAAAAGAATTTTTAAAAAATAACCCATTGCATCCATTGCATACTGAGTTTGTGCCATAGTCACACAGAAAATAATTACTTCAGCTGGGCATGGTGGCTCACAACTGTAATCCCAACACTTTGGGAGGCTGAGACAGGTGGATCTCTTGAGGTCAGGAGTTCGAGACCAGCCTGGGCAACATGGCAAGACCCTGTCTCTACTAAAAATGCAAAAATTAGGCCAGGCGTGGTGGCGGGCGCCTGTAGCCCCAGCTACTCAGGAGGCTGAGGCAGGAGAATGGCTTGAATCCGGGAGGCAAAGGTTGCAGTGAGCCGAGATTGTGCCACTACATTCCAGCCTGGGTGACAGAACGAGACTCCGTCTCAAAAAAAAAAAAAAATCAACATTCTCCACAGAATTTAAATAAGACTCAAATTAAAAAAAAAAAAAAAAAAAAAAAAAAAAAAAAAAAAAACACTTTTAATGTTGGGCACACAATCCAAAATTACCAAGCACACAAAGAACCAAGAATATCTCAATTTATATATGAAAGTGCAATCAATAGATACAAATGTCAAGATGACACAGATTTAGGATTTATCAGGCAAAAATGCTCCAAGAAATAAAGGTGAACACCCTAGAAACGAATAAAAAGATATAAAGTCTCAGTAAAGAAATAAGAGACATAAAGAAAGAAATTAAAAATTTAGGCCAGGCACGGTGGCTCACGCCTGTAATCCTAGCACTTTAGGGTCTCACTGTCACCCAGGCTGGAGTGCAGTGGTGCAGTCGTAGCTCATTGCAGCCTCAAACTCCTGGGCTCAAGCAGTCCTCCTGTCTCAGCTTCCCAAGTAGCTAGACTACATGCATGTGCCACCACACCCAGCTCACTTCACTTTTTGTAGACAGGGTCTGGGTATGTTGCCCAAGCTGGTCTTGAACTCCTAGACTCAAACGATCCTCCCACCTCAGTCTCCTAAAGCGCTGGGATTACAGGCATAAGCCACTGTGCCCAGCCCTGAACTCTGGATATTAAAAACTCTGTAAATCTTAAATTCAGCTAGATAAAAAAGAAATTGCGGGGGGAAAAAAAACACTCTGAACAACAAGGCTCAGGGAACTTCCTGGTTGGTGAACATACTGATGTACCAAGAGGGTGGTACACTCTGGCTCCACGAGGATAGACGCTCCCGTGCTTGGGAGCCTTACAAACTTATCATATAGTCCTCTTCATCTGATTGTTCATTCATATCCTTTATAATAAAAAGGTAATTTTAAGTATAGCACTTTCATGAGCTCTGTGGGTCATTCTGAGCAAATTATTAAACCCAAGGGGATTGTGGGAAGGCCCAAACTTACACTCAACCAGGGAAAATTTGAGTGGCTTGTGCTACAGCCTGAAGTGAAGGCGGCTTTGTGGGACTGAGCCCTGTACTGTAACCTGTGGGGTCTGCATTACCTTGAAGCAATTAGTGATAGAATTAAAGTGAATTATAGGACACCCGGATGATGTCAGTGAACTTAAACACAACCATCCAACAACTGGAACTGACATTTATAGAACACTCCACCCAACAAAAGCGGAATACACATTCAAACTCACAAGGAACATATGCCAAGAGACTATATAATATCCCAGGTCATGAAACAAATTTTAGCAAATTTAAAAGAACTGAAATCATATATACTGTATTCTCTGATAACAAGCTAGTATATTCTAGCTTAATGGTATTAAGCTAGAAATCAATAACAGCAAGATAACAAGAAACTCTACATACACTTGAAAATTAATAACAACAGGGCAAGGCACCTGATTTTATATAAATAACACTTTATTGGAACTAAGCCATGCTCATTCAATTATATGTTGTGTATGGCTGATTTCATACTACTACAGCAGAGTTAAATAACTGCAACACAGACGGTATTACACTTAGGCCTAACATATTTATTTTCTTAATAAAAAAATTTATTTATTTATTTATTTATTTATTTTGAGACGGAGTCTCACTGTGTCACCCAGGCTGGAGTGCAGTGGCCGGATCTCAGCTCACTGCAAGCTCCGCCTCCCGGGTTCCCGCCATTCTCCTGCCTCAGCCTCCCGAGTAGCTGGGACTACAGGCGCCCGCCACCGCGCCCGGCTAGTTTTTTGTATTTTTTTAGTAGAGACGGGGTTTCACCGTATTAGCCAGGATGGTCTCAATCTCCTGACCTCGTGATCCGCCCGTCTCGGCCTCCCAAAGTGCTGGGATTACAGGCTTGAGCCACCGCGCCTGGCCAAAAATTTATTTCTTAATAAAATGTTTGGCTGGGCACGGGGGCTCGCACCTGTAATTCCAGCATTTTGGGAGGCCGAGGCAGGTGGATTGCTTGAGCTCAGGAGTTCAAGACCAACCTAAGCAACATGGCAAGACCCTGTGAGGAAAGAGAGAGACCCTCTCATATTGTTTTATATTGTTTTACACTCAGTACCTATTTTAAGAAAAAAACAAGGAATTGAAACCAAAGACAGGCAGCCCGGCGCCAGGCCCAAAACCGGGCCTGGGCCTGTCTGGCCTAAATCTAGTAGTTAAAAATCAACTCATGACTTAGAAACCGATGTTATCCATAGATTCCCAGCAACGTATAAGAACATTTTGAAACTCCCTGCTCTGTTCTGTTTCATTCTGACCACCGGTGCCTGCAGCCCCTATCACGTACCCTCTGCTTGCTCAAATCAATCACAACCCTTTCGTGTGAAATCTTTAGTGTTGTGAGCCCTTAAAAGGGACAGAAATTGTGCACTCAGGAAGCTCGAATTTTAAGGCAGTAGCTTGCCAATGCTCCCAGCTGAATAAAGCCTTTCCTTCTACAACTCGGTGTCTGAGAGGTTTTGTCTGCGGCTCCTCCTGCTACATTTCTTGGTTTCCTAACAGGAAATGAGATGACTGAGGGACAGCCGAGGTAGCCCCTTAGGCAACTTAGGCCTACCCTGTGGAGCATCCCTGCGGGGGACTCCGGCCAGCCTGAGTGAGGAGATCCAAAGAGTGCTCCCGGGTAGGCAATTGCCCAGGTGGAACGCCTCGCCCCAGAGCAGCACGTAGCAGGCCCCTGCAGAGGATTAACACAGTGGCTGAACACCAGGAAGGAACTGGCACTTGGAGTCTGGACATCTGAAACTTGGTAAGACTAGTCTTTGGAACTTGCCCACTCCATTTAAGTGGAAGCGTGGCCTGATCACCCATGGTGTGCCTTTATTGGCACTATGATGTTGGTTTTGGTTTTGACTTGGTTTGAATTGCTTGACAGGACTGGTCTTGGGAATTTGCCTACTCCATTTGAGTGGAAGTATGGCCTGATCACCCACGGTGTGCCTGTACTGGCACTTTGGTTTTTGTTTTTGACTTGACTTGGACTGCTTGATACTTTGGTTTTGGTTTTGACCTGGCTTGGATTTCTGGATACTCTGATTTTGGTTTTGATTTTGGTTTGGTGTAAACTGCAGAAGTGTGTGTGTGCCCTTTTTACCTGTTTATTTTGTGGTGTGCGTGTGGTGTAAGTGTGGTGTTTTCTCTAGAAGCATGGGTCAAGCACAAATAAGCCCACCCCACTAAGAACTATGTTAAAAAATTTCAAGAAAGGGAAAGAAGTGGGGAGGCAGAATTTATACAAAAATAATGTTATTTGGTAAATTCTTGTCCTGAAATAAATTAACTGGTTGTTAAAGAAAAAAATGTTTGGCCGGGCGCGATGGCTCAAGCCTGTAATCCCAGCACTTTGGGAGGCTGAGATGGGTGGATCACGAGGTCAGGAAATCGAGACCATCCTGGCTAACACGTTGAAACCCCATCTCTACTAAAAAAAAAAAAAAAAAAAAAAAGAAAACTAGCCGGGCGAGGTGGCGGGCGCCTGTAGTCCCAGCTACTCGGGAGGCTGAGGCAGGAGAATGGCGTAAACCCGGGAGGCGGAGCTTGCAGTGAGCTGAGATCCGGCCACTGCACTCCAGCATGGGCGACAGAGCCAGACTCCGCCTCAAAAAAAAAAAAAAAAAATGTTTGTACTAAGTCAGAAAGTTGAGACATGTCAAAAAATTGTCTGTGAAAGTCATGAAAGAAAAAAGGTTATAAAAAAAATTTTATGCAGGCCGGGCGCGGTGGCTCAAGCCTGTAATCCCAGCACTTTGGGAGGCCGAGACAGGCGGATCACGAGGTCAGGAGATCGAGACCATCCTGGCTAACACGGTGAAACCCCGTCTCTACTAAAAAATACAAAAAACTAGCCGGGCGAGGTGGCGGGCGCCTGTAGTCCCAGCTACTCGGAGGCTGAGGCAGGAGAATGGCATAAACCCGGGAGGCGGAGCTTGCAGTGAGCTGAGAACCGGCCACTGCACTCCAGCCGGGGCGACAGAGCGAGACTCCGTCTAAAAAAAAAAAAAAATTTTATGCAAAAACTGTTGTATAATTTAAAAGTAATAAGGCCTCCTGAGTACTACTGAAGAATCAGTTTATGTGCAAGGTGTACAAAAAAAGTAAAATACACCTTTGGTAAAAAGATTATAAGGAGGCATAAGAATGTGGATTTTTACCTACATTAAAAGGTTAAAAAAAGTATTGTTTTGAAAGTTTAAGCAAGTTTTAAAACGTTAATTGTAAAAAAATTCTGTGTGTAAACATTAGCTAAAGTTAAAAAGATATCATTCAGTTTTTCTGTTAACTGGACATTAAAATAAAAATGCAACAGGTTTTTCTTAAAGCATCAACCTGCTCTTTAACAAAAATTATAAAAGGTTAAAAAGAGTCTATAAAATCTTACCTTATGGTCAAACATGAAAAATTGGATAAATATGTCTACAAGGTTTTATTAAAATTAAGTTTAACATTAACAACACACTAATATAAAGGTAAAATTTAGCTTATCTGGTATAAAAATCATACAAGAACCATTATTAAATATAAAATGGTGTTTAGCTTTCTTTGGTCTAAAAACTAATAAAGACAGGTGCTAAAGGAAACACTCATTTTACTAGAGGATCATAGAAGTTAAAGACTTAAAACAAATTTTGGCACCTAAGACAGCATACCAAGATGCAAATGCCTGGCTGAAATGGATCAAATATTCCATCTGCACGTTAAACAAAAGCAACTGTTATGCTTGTGCAATGGCAGGCCAGAGGCCCTGATTGTCCCCCTTCCACTAAGGTGGTCCTCTAGTCAACCAGGCGTGGGCTACATGGTAGCTCTTTTCCAGGATTCTACAGCCTGGAGTAATAAGTCATGCCAAGCTCTCTCTGCTATATTCCAAAGTCCCTTCAGGTCAGCCCCCAAGGGCCATCCAGCTTCCGTTTCCCAACACTAAGTTCATTTCATGTCTTTCATGGCAGGGAGGAGACTCAGCATTCCTTGGAGACCTGAAGGGATGCAGTGAGCTTAAGAATTTTCAAGAACTTATCAATCAGTCAGCCCTTGTTCATCCCCGAGCGGATGTGTGGCGGTATTGCGGTGGACCTTTACTGGGCACTCTGCCGAATAACTAGAGTGGCACTTGTGCTTTAGTCCATTTGGCTATCCCTTTCACCCTGGCATTTCATCAACCAGAGGAAAAATAATAATAATAATAAGACATCGTAAAGCAAGAGAAGCCCCTTACAGGTCTTTCAACTCTCACATCTATTTAGACGCAATTGGAGCCCCAGATGGAATACCAGATCAATTTAAAGCTTGAAATCAAATAGTTACAGGATTTAAGTCAATATTTTGGTAGATGACAGTCAATAAAAATGTAGATTAGATAAACTATATCTATTACAACCAACAGCAACGAGCTTTTCATGAGTTAAAAAGAAACACTCATGTCAGCCCCAGTCCTGAGGCTACCTAACCTGACAAAACTCTTTATACTCTATGTGTCAGAAAGAGAAAAAAAACCAGTTGGAGTTTTAACCCAGACTGTAGGGCCCTGGCCAAGGCCAGTGGCCTATCTCTCAAAACAACTAGATGGGGTTTCCAAAGGCTGACCCCCATGTCCAAAGGCCCTGGCAGCAACGGCCCTGTTAGCACAAGAAGCAGATAAGCTAACACTTACACAAAACCTAAACATAAAGTCCCCCCATGCTGTAGTAATTTTAATAAATACCAAAGGACACCACTAGCTAATGAATGCTAGACTAACTAGATACCAAAGCTCGCTCTGTGAAAATCCCCACATAACCATTAAAGTTTGCAACACCCTAAACCCCGCCACCTTGCTCCTGGTATCAGAGAGCCCAGTTAAACATAACTGTGTAAAAGTATTGGACTCAGTTTATTCTAGTGGGCCCAACCTCTGAGATCATCTTTAAACATCAGTAGATTGGTGGGCTGTACGTGGATGGGAGCAGCTTCGCCAACCCCTGCAAAGTGACTCTGAAGAAGATGACAAGCCCTACTCCAGTCACACCCGGAAGCTGACTGGTCCACACACGGCCGAGGCATGAGGAAACTCATCACGGGACTCATTTTCCTTAAAATTTGAACTTATACAGTAAAGACTTCAACTGACCTTCCTCAGACTGAGGGCTGTTCTCAGTATATACATCAATTCACTGAGGTAGGACAAAAGATTGCTACAGTCCTATTATTTTATGGTTATTATAAGTGTACCAGGACTCTAAAAGAAACTTGTTTGTACAATGCTATTCTATCCAAGGTATGTAGCCCAGGAAATAACCAACGTGATGTGTGTTATGACCCATTTTAAGCCTCCCATGATCACAGTTCTTAAAGTTAAGGACTGGTCCTTTTCTAGGCGACACAAGTAAAGTAATAGCTAGGACAGAAGAAAGAGGGGCCTCCAAGCATATAACCCTAAAATTTCATGCTTGTGCCACTATCAATAGCAATCAGCATATAATAAGATGCAGTTCTTTAAATTTAAAAAAAAAAAAAGGGTTACACAGCAGGAAATAAGTATACCTGCCATGAATTACACTCATGTGCAAATGTGTGTAATTACTGGTCTTGTGTCATCCAGACTACTTAGAAAAATGATGAAAAAGATTCTGTTTAGCTCCAAAAAGCAGAAGGCAGCCCCTCCTGTATGGGTGGAAGCTGCAACCCCTTGAAATTAATAATTACAAATCCCTTAAACCCAAGGTAAAAAAAAAAAAAAAAAAAAAAGGAGAACACGTATCTCTGGGCATCCATAAAAAAGGACTAGGTCCTAGAGTAAGTATCTTAGTAAAAGAGGAGGTTCGTAAACTCTCTCCAGAACCAGTATTTCAGACTTTCTATGATAAACTAAAAGTGCCAGTACCAGAGACTCCAGGAAAAACCAGAAATTTGTTTTTGCAATTAGCTGAGCATGTAGCCCAGTCTCTAAATGTCACTTCATGTTATGTTTGTGGAGAAACTGTAATAAGAGATCGATAGCCATAAGAACCCTGACAATTGGCCGGGCGCAGTGGCTCACGCCTGTAATCCCAGCACTTTGGGAGGCCGAGGAGGGCAGATCACGAGGTCAGGAGATCGAGACCATCCTGGCTAACACGGTGAAACCCCATCTCTGCTAAAAATACAAAAAATTAGCCGGGCATGGTGGCGGGCACCTGTAGTCCCAGCTACTTGGGAGGCTGAGACAGGAGAATGGCGTGAACCCGGGAGGCGGAACTTGCAGTGAGCCGAGATTGCGTCACTGCACTCCAGCCTGGGCGATGAGCAAGACTCCATTTCAAAAAAAAAAAAAGAACCCCGACAATTAGTGCCTACAGACCCAGTTCCTGATGAGTTCCTGGCCCAAAAAAATCACCCTGATCATCTCTAGGTTATAAAAGTCTCAATTATTAGACAATATTGCATAGCTAGAAAAAGGAAAGAATTCACTCATTCTATAGGATGACTTAGTTGTCTGGGGCAAAAACTGTATAATGGTACTGAAAAAAACAGTGACATGGTGGAGTTCCAATTACACAGAAAGAGATCCATTCAGTAAATTTCCAAGGTTGCAGACTGGGCCCACCCAGAATTCCACCGGGACTGGACTGGCCCCACTGGGTTATACTCAATATACAGACATAGAGCCTATGCTAAGCTGCCTGACCGGTGGACAGGTAGTTGTGTTACTGGCACTATTAAACCATCTTTCTTCCTACTGCCCATAAAAACAGGTGAACTCCTGGGCTTCCCTGTCCATGCTTCCTGTGGAAAACGAAGCATAGCCATAGGTAATCAAAAAAATGATAAATGACCTCCTAAATAATTATACAATACTATAGACCTGCCACTTAGACACAAGATGGCTCATGGGGATACTGGGCCCCCATTTACATACTCAACCGAATCATATGGTTGCAAGCTGTTTCAAACATCATCACTAATAAAACTGGCCAAGCCTTGACTATTCTGGCCCAGCAAGAAACTCAGATAAGAAATGCTATCTATCAAAATAGATTGGCTCTTAATTACTTGGTAGCAGCTGAAAGAGAGGTCTATAAGAAATTTAACCTTACTAATTACTGTCTACACATAGACAATCAAAGGCAAGTAGTTAAAGACATAGTTAAAAATATGACAAAACTGACACGTGCCCATACAAGTGTAGCGTGAATTCAACCCTGAAGTCATGTTTAAAAATTAGTTCCCAGCACTAGGAAGATTTAAAACTCTTATAATAAAAGTTATAATAGTAATAAGAACCTCCTTACCGCTCCCTTGTTTGCTACCTGTACTTCTTCAAATGATAAAAAAGCTTCATCGCTACCTTAGTTCACCAAAATGCTTCAGCACAAGTGTACTATATGAATCACTATCACTCTATTGCACAAAAAGACATAAGTAGCAAAAATAAGAGTAACAACTCCCACTAATAAAAAGTGAGAGTCTCAAAGGGGGAAAATGAGGAAAGAGAGAGATCCTCTCATACTGTTTTACATTCAGTACCTGTTTTAAGAAAAAAACAAGGAAGTGAAACCAAAGACAGGGAGCCCAGTGCCAGGCCCAAAACCGGGCCTGGGCCTGCCTGGCCTAAATCTAGTAGCTAAAAATCAACTCATGACTTAGAAACCGATGTTATCCAAAGATTCCCGGCACTGTATAAAAGAACTTTTTGAAACTCCCTGCTCTGTTCTGTTTCATTCTGACCACCGGTACATGCAGCCCCTATCACGTACCCTCTGCTTGCTCAAATCAATCACGACCCTTTCATGTGAAATCTTTAGTGTTGTGAGCCCTTAAAAGGGACAGAAATTGTGCACTCGGGGAGCTCGGATTTTAAGGCAGTAGCTCGCCGATGCTCCCAGCTGAATAAAGCCCTTCCTTCCACAACTCGGTGTCTGAGAGGTTTTGTCTGCGGCTCATCCTGCTACACTTGTCTCCACAAAAAATATAAAAATTAGCCAGATGTGTGGCACACATCTGTGGTCCCAGCTACTCAGAAGGCTGAGGTGGGAGGATCACTTGAGCCAGGAAGTTGAGACTGCAGTGAGCTGTGATTGCAAGACTGTACTCTATCCTGGATGACAGAGCAAGGCCCTGTCTCAAAAAAAAAAAAGAAAGAAAAAAGAGATCGGGCGCAGTGGCTCACGCCTGTAATTTCAGCACTTTGGAAGGCCGAGGCAGACAGATCGCCTGAGGTCAGGAGTTTGAGACCAGCCTGGCCAACATGGTGAAACCCTGTCTCTACTAAAAATACAAAAATTAGCCAGGCATGGTGGCGTGTGCCTGTAATCCCAGCTACCTGGGAGCCTGAAGCAGGAGAATCTCTGGAACCCGGGAGGCAGAGGATGCAGTCAGCCGAGATCATGCCACTGCATTCCAGCCTGGGTGACAGAGCAAGACTCCATCTTAAAAAAAAAAAAAAAGAAAAAGAAAAAAAATTTTTGCCAATGCCTGTTCTAAATGAGCCATGGTTAAAGACAAAGCCCCCAGGCAAATTAGAAAATATTTTAACTGAACAAAAAGGAAAATATAACATATGGTATGCAGCTAAAGCAATGGTTAGAGGAAAAACTATACCACTAAAAGCTTATATTAAAAATGAGGCCAGGTGCAGTGGCTTAGGCCTGTAATCCCAACACTTTGGGAGGCCAAGGCAGGAGGACTTGAGGTCAGGAGTTCAAGACCAGCCTGGGCAGCCTATCAAGACCCTTTTATTACAAAAAATTTTTTAAAAAACTTAACTGTGTGTGGTGAGTGCCTATAGTCCTAGCTACTCAAGAGGCTGAGGTGAGAGGATCATTTAAGCACAGAAGGTTGAGGCTGCAATGAGGTATGATCACTCCATTGCCTCCAGCCTAGGTGACAGAGATCCTGTCTCTTAAAATATATATATATATATATATAATACTAAAATAATTTTTAAATTGAAAATAAGTGAGAAAGTTTCAAATTAAAAATATAAGCTTCCACCTAGGGGGAAAAAAAAAACTAAACTCAAAACAAGCAGAGGAAGGAAACAAAAGGCAAAATAATAATAATGAAATTAAAACCAGAAACGTCATGAAAAAAAAATCAGTAAGACCAAAAGCCAGCTCTTTATAAAGATCAATATAATTTATAACCTTTTAGGAAAGCTGGGAAAAAAGAATACACAAATAATCAATATTAGGAATGAAACGGGTTATCACTACAGACTCCAAAGACATAAATACATAATTAGGAAATATCATGAACAACATTATACACAGAAAGTGAACACAACCATCAAAAACTACTACAATTCACCCAAGGTGAAAGGGGCCTCCTTAAAAGTCCTACTAAAAAGTATGGGCATGATATGGTTTGGCTGTGTCCCCACCCAAATCTCATCTTGAATTGTAGTTCCCATAATCCCCACATGTCATGGGAGGGATCTAGTGGGAGGTAACTGAATCATGGGGGCGGTTACCTCCATGATGCTGTTCTCATGATGGTAAGTGAGTCTCATGAGATCTGATGGTTTTATAAAAGGCAGTTCCCCTGCACACGCTCTCTTGCCTGCTGCCATGTAAGACGTGCCTTTGTTCCTTCTCTGCTTTTCACTGATTGTGAGGCTTCCCCAGCCACGTGGAACTATGAGTCCATTAAACCTCTTTTTCTTTACAAATTACCCAGTCTCAGCTAAGTCTTTATTAGCAGTGTGAGAACGGACTAATACAGGCCTAGATGTTTTTTCCAATGGCAAATTCTACTAAACATTTAAAGAAAAAAATGAAACAAGTTTTACACAATCTCCCCAAAAAAGAAGAGGAAAAAACACTTCCCATCTCATTTTATGAGTCCAGCATTAACCTGATATTAAAACTAGTCAAAGGTTGGGCACAGTGGCTCATGTTTGTAATCCTAGCACTGTGGGAGGCGAAGGTGGGTGGATTGCTTGAGCCCAGGAGTTTGAGAACAGCCTAGGCAATATGGTGAAACCTCATCTCTACAAAAAATACTAAAAATTAGCTGGACATGGTGATGCACACCTGTAGCCCCAGGTACTCAGGAGACTAAAGTGGGAAGATCACCCGAGCCCAGGGAGGTTGAGGCTGCAGTGAGCCAAGATACCGTCACTGCCCTCCTGGCTAGGCAGCAGAGTGAGATCTGTCTCAAAAAGAAAACAAAAAATAATAGATCCATATCCCTTATAAACACAGACATGAAAATCTCTCATAAAATAGTAGCAAACTGAATCCAGCAATATCATACAACGAATAATACACCACAATCCAGTATGGTTTATCCTGGGGATGCAAGGCTGACTCAATATTCAAAAATCAATTCATGTAGTACAGCAGATTAAGCGTCTAAAAATGAAAATCACATGACCTATCATGTGATACAGGAGAAGCATCTGACAAAATTCAATATTCATTCATGGTATAAACTCTCAGCAAACTAGGAATAGAAGAGAATTTTCTAAACCTGATAAAGGGTATCTAAAAAAAAAACAAAGTTCACACAAACTGTCAGTTTTAAGACAATTCCAACTGAAATCTAAGCAGAATGTTTCATATAAATAAGCTGACTCTAAAATCTATAAGAATAAGCAAATATTACCCAAAATCTTTATAAAAAAATAAAGCTGGAGGAAACACACTATATGATTTTAAGCCTTACTGTATAAAACTACAGTAATCAAATCAGTGACCTATCTGCAAAGGGATAGAAATATAAACACATGAAACAGAATAAAGAGTCCATTGAGGGTAGAGGGTAGGAAGTGGGTCAGGATCAAAAAACTACCTATTGGATACTATATGTATTACCTGGATGACAAAATAATCTGTACACCAAACCACTAAGACACACATTTACCCAGGGAACAGATCTACACATGTACCCTCCTTTGACCTAAAATAAAAGTTAGAAAGAAAAAAAAAAAGTATACATCAAAAAGATTTTTTTAAAGTCTCCAGAAATAGACACACACAGATATGGCCAATTCATTTTTTAAGCTCTTTTAAAAATTTAGATATAATGCACATACCATATAAGTGGCCATTTTAAAGAATACAATTAAGTGTTTTGTAGTATACTCACAAGGCTGTATAACCATTGCCACTAGCTAATCCCAGAACATTTTCATCATCCCAAAACAAAACCCCATACCCATTAGCAGTCACTCCCCATTCCCTTCTTCTCTCAGCCCCTGGCAATCACTAAATCTTTCTGTCTGTATGGATTTGCCTATTCTGGGCCAAATGATATTTGACAAAGACGCAAAGGCAATTGAATAAAGAAAAGACAGGCTGGATGCTGTGGTACATGCCTGTAATCCCAACACTTTGGGAGGCCAAGGCCTCAAGTGGATAACTTGAGGTCAGGAGTTTGAGACCACCCTGACCAACATGGAGAAACCCTGTCTCTACTAAAAATACAAAATTAGCTGGGTATGGTGGCGCATGCCTATGATCCCAGCTACTCGGGAGGCTGAGGCAGGAGAATCGCTTGAACCCAGGAGGCGGAGGTTGCAGTGAGCTGAGATTGTGCCACTGCACTCCAGCCTGGTGACACAGCAAAACTCTGTCTCAAAATAATAATAATAGTAATAATAATAATACAGAAAAGATAGTCTTTTCAACAAGTTATGTTGAAACAATTGTTATTTCCATATGTAAAACACAGAACCTCTGTCTAAATCTCACACTTTACACAAAATGTAACTCACAACGTATCATAGACCTAAATGTAAATATACAACTTTTAGGGCAGGCAAGGTGGCTCACACCTGTAATCCCAGCACTTTGGGAGACTGAGGAAGGACGATCACTGGAGGCCAGGAATTTAAGAACAGCCTGAGTAACGGAGCAAGACCCCATTTCTACAAAAGATTAAAATAAAAATAATTAGCCAGGCACGGTGGTACATGCCTGCCTGTAGTCCCAGCTACTGGGAGGCTAAAGCAAGAGGATCACTTAGAGGCCAGGAAGTCAAGGCTGCAGTGAGCCATGACCACGCCACGGCACTCCAGCATGGCCAACAGTGAGACCCTGTCTCCAAAAAAAATAAAATAAATAAATAAAACTAAAAGATTTAATATGTAATAGGTTTATTATTATTAAAATTCTTTTTAATTTTTCAGTTTTAGCTTTTTTTTTTTTTTTGAGACAGAGTCTTGCTCTTGTTGCTCAAGCTGGAGTGCAATGGCATGATCTCAGTTCACTGCAATCTCCACCTCCTGAGTTCAAGAGATTCTCCTGCCTCGGCCTCCCTAGTACCTGGGATTACAAGTGCCCGCCACCACACCCGGCTAATTTTTGTATTTTTAGTGGAGAAAGAGTTTTGCCATGTTGGCCAGACTGGTCTCAAACTTCTGACCTCGTGATCTACCCACCTCGGCCTCCCAAAGTGCTGGGATTATAGGTGTGAGCCAGTGCACCTGGCCAGTTTTAGTTTTTAATATAGTAACTATCAATAGATATAAATCCATGTTAAAGAAAAAGAATCTTAAGAGTACCAATAATTTTTAAGATTAGTAAGAGTTCCTGAGAGTTTGGGAATGACTAGATTATGTAATAGAGATCTATAATCATTTTTTTTTTACTATTAATAACCTTGATTTATGGTATATATTTGAATGAGTAAACACTTTTTAATACTCTACTATCTGAACTTTTACCAATCATTCTTTCAATAAACAAACACTTGACAAGAACCCTGACAATAGCTGAGGGAAATATGAGATGAGTAAGTAATGCTCCCTAGCCTTTTAGACAGGGTGGCAAAAAGATCCGATCTCCAGGGCAGCAAGACACACCAAAGTTGAGAAGGATCCTGAAGCAAAGTCTGGACTAAAAGGAAAGGATGTCATTATTGATTAGTAGATCTCAGAAGGACAATGGCAACATTCATCCATTCGACATTTATTGAGAACATATGATATGTTTTAGGCATTTTTCTTTAGAATAAGTTCACAATGAAAACCCATACAAGAGAGGAGACAATGATAAAAATGTGCAAGTCGGACAGAAGATGTACAAGAGGTAACTTATCTAATGAATCTGAGAAAGCTGAACTTATACCAGTAGTGGTACACACACACACACAACTTCCAATCAGCTTCGCTACTCTTAAAAAAAAGAGATAATCAGCCAGGCGCAGTGGCTCATGGCAGTAATCCTAGCACTTTGGGAGGCCAAGGCAGGCAGATCCGTTGAGCCCAAGAGTTTGAAATCAGCCTGGAAAACTTGGTGAAACCCCATATCTACAAAAAGTATAAAAAGTGAGCCAGGTGTGATGGTGCGTGCCTGTAGCCCCAGCTACTTAGGAGGCTGGACCAGGGATGTCGAGGCTAACTGCTTATGACGGCCTTCTCAAGAAAATGGGTGAGGGGATGACAAACAACTCTGCAAATGAGTAATCAAGGTTCAAGTTGTCATGATAATGGTTGTTTAAATCACTCATTTTGCCATAACTAATCCATGACCAGACCAAACAGAAAATACTGTACTTCTGGCCAGGTGCAGTGGTTAATACCTGTAATCCAGCACTTTGGGAGGCTCAGGCAGGAGGATTACCTGAGATCAGAAGTTCAGGACAAACATGGCGAAACTCCGTCTCTACAGAAAATACAAAAAATAGCCAGTCATGGTATCGTGTACCTGCAGTCCCAGCTACTCGGGAGGCGGAGGTTGCAGAGAGCCGAGATAGCGCCACTGCACTCCAGCCTGGGTGGCAGAATGAGACACTGTCTCAAAAAAAAAAAGCATTGGCCGGGCGCGGTGGCTCAAGCCTGTAATCCCAGCACTTTGGGAGGCCGAGGCGGGCGGATCACGAGGTCAGGAGATCGAGACCATCCTGGCTAACACGGTGAAACCCCGTCTCTACTAAAAAAATACAAAAAACTAGCCGGGCGAGGTGGCGGGCGCCTGTAGTCCCAGCTACTCGGGAGGCTGAGGCAGGAGAATGGCGTAAACCCGGGAGGCGGAGTTTGCAGTGAGCTGAGATCTGGCCACTGCACTCCAGCCTGGGTGACAGAGTGAGACTCCTTCTCAAAAAAAAAAAAAAAAAAAAAAGCATTGACAGAGTCATAATAACTTAAACTCTTTGAATACTGTCCTAAACTCTGACTACTGGCCTAACCAACATTAAGATATAACATTATTGGAAAAATAAAAGGATCTAACTGTGTATGTGTAGTAGGAATGAGACGGGCAGTGAAAAAGTTAAATCATCTTCCATAGTAGAAAGCTGGTAGATAATGACTAAAACTGAACAATTAATCAGCAGCAACACAAGCATCTTAGTTTGAGATATGGAGGTAAATACCAAAAGTACTAAAAGTGAATACTTCCCAAAGGATGAAAAAGGGGACAGAGTGGAGAATCCAGAAGACTCCTTTTTTAATAACAACTTGTATATAACCATTAAACTTTTAAAATTATATGCTGTTAAAACTCTAATAATAAAAACTAAATTTAAAAAGCAATTTGTAGAACTTTTTTTTTTTTTTTTTTGAGAGAGAGAGAGACAGAGAGGTGTAGAACTTTTTTTTTTTTTGAGAGAGAGAGAGACAGAGAGGGTCTCGCTCTATCACCCAGGCTGGAGTGCTGTGGTGTGACCTCAGCTTTCTGAAAACTCCACCTCCTGGGCTAAAGCATTCCTCCTCCCTCAGCCTGCTGAGAAGCTGCAAGTACAGACACATATCACCATGTCTGGCTAATTTTTTTGTATTTTTTTTTGTAGAGATGGGTTTTACTATGTTGCCCAGGCTGGTCTCAAACTCATGAGCTCAAGCGATCTGCCTGCCTCAGACTCCCAAAGTGCTGGGATTACAGGCAAGAGCCACCGTGCCTGGCCAATTTATAGAACATTTAAATGCAGAAAGTTTTTCATGCCTGTAATCTCAGGACTTTTGGAAGCCAGGGTAGGCAGATCACTCGAGGTCAGGAGTTCAAGACCAGCCTGGCCAACATGGTGAAACCTCATTTCAACTAAAAACACAAAAATTAGCCAGGTGTGGCCAGGCATGGTGACTCACGCCTGTAATCCCAGCACTCTGGGAGGCCGAGGCAGGCGGATCACAAGGTCGGGAGTTCGAGACCAGCCTGACCAACATCAGGTGAAACCCCATCTCTACTAAAATACAAAAAATTAGCCAGTCGTGGTGGCATGTGCCTGTAATCCCAGCTACTTGGGAGGCTGAGGGAGGGGAATCACTTGAACCCGGGAGGCGGAGGTTGCAGTGAGTTGAGATCTGCCACTGCACTCCAGCCTGGTGACAGAGCAAGACTCTGTCTCAAAAAAAAAAAAATTAGCCAGGTGTGGTGGTGGGCGCCTGTAGTTCCCAGCTACTCTGAAGGCTGAGGCAGGAGAATTGCTTACATCCAGAAGGCGGAGGTTGCAGTGAGACAAGATCACGCCATTGCACTCCAGCAAGAGCAAAACTCCGTCGGAAACAAGAGGGGAGGGGAGGGGAGGGGAAAGAAAAGAAAAGAAAAGAAAAGAAAAGAAAAGAAAAGAAAAGAAAAGAAAAGAAAAGAAAAGTGCATTCTACCTTGGATGACAGAGCAAGACTCCGTCTCAAAAAAAAAAGGAAAAAAAGAAAAAAAAGAACTTCTATTTTCTCTTTTTTCAGATGGAGTTTCACTCTTGTTGCCCAGGCTGGAGTGCAATGGCATGATCTTGGCTCACTGCAACCTCCCCTACCCAGGTTCAAGCGATTCTCCTACCTCAGCCTCCTGAGTAGCTGGGATTACAGGCACCTGCCACCACGTCTGGCCAATTTTTGTGTTTTTGGTAGAGATGGGGGTTTGGTAGAGATGGGGGTTTGGTCAGGCTTGTCTCGAACTCCTGACCTCGTGATCTGCCTGCCTCGGCCTTCAAAAGTGCTGGGATTACAGGCGTGAGCCACTGCACCCAGCCTAGAAAGTTCTTTGTGTTTTTCTTTTTTTTTTTTTTTCATT
The DNA here is from genome assembly GCF_007565055.1 of Rhinopithecus roxellana. NCBI lineage: Eukaryota > Metazoa > Chordata > Mammalia > Primates > Cercopithecidae > Rhinopithecus > Rhinopithecus roxellana. Next base: position 29,981,794 of record NC_044553.1, read on the forward strand.
TATTTTTTTTTTATTATACTTTAAGTTCTAGGGTACATGTGCATAACGTGCAGGTTTGTTACATATGTATACTTGTGCCATGTTGGTGTGCTGCACCCATCAACTCGTCAGCACCCATCAATTCATCATTTATGTCAGGTATAATTCCCAATGCAATCCCTCCCCCCTCCCCTCTCCACATGATAGGCCCTGGTGTGTGATGTTCCCCTTCCCGAGTCCAAGTGATCTCATTGTTCAGTTCCCACCTATGAGTGAGAACATGCGGTGTTTGGTTTTCTGTTCTTGTGATAGTTTGCTAAGAATTATAGTTTCCAGCTGCATCCATGTCCCTACAAAGGACGCAAACTCATCCTTTTTTCTGGCTGCATAGTATTCCATGGTGTATATGTGCCACATTTTCTTAATCCAGTCTGTCACAGATGGACATTTGGGTTGATTCCAAGTCTTTGCTATTGTGAATAGTGCCGCAATAAACATACGTGTGCATGTGTCTTTATAGCAGCATGATTTTTTTTTTTTTTTTTTTTTTTTTTTTTTTTTTTTTTTTGAGACGGAGTCTGGCTCTGTCACCCAGGCTGGAGTGCAGTGGCCGGATCTCAGCTCACTGCAAGCTCCGCCTCCCGGGCTTACGCCATTCTCCTGCCTCAGCCTCCCCAGTAGCTGGGACTACAGGCGCTCGCCACCTCGCCCGGCTAGTTTTTTGTATTTTTTAGTAGAGACGGGGTTTCACTGTGTTAGCCAGGATGGTCTCGATCTCCTGACCTCGTGATCCGCCCGTCTCGGCCTCCCAAAGTGCTGGGATTACAGGCTTGAGCCACCGCGCCCGGCCAGCAGCATGATTTATAATCCTTTGGGTATATACCCAGTAGTGGGATGGCTGGGTCATATGGTACATCTAGTTCTAGATCCTTGAGGAATTGCCATACTGTTTTCCATAATGGTTGAACTAGTTTACAATCCCACCAACAGTGTAAAAGTGTTCCTACTTCTCCACATCCTCTCCAACACCTGTTGTTTCCTGACTTTTTAATGATTGCCATTCTAACTGGTGTGAGATGGTATCTCATTGTGGTTTTGATTTGCATTTCTCTGATGGCGAGTGATGATGAGCATTTTTTCATGTGTCTGTTGGCTGAATGAATGTCTTCTTTTGAGAAATGTCTGTTCATATCCTTTGCCCACTTTTTGATGGGGTTGTTTGTTTTTTTCTTGTATATTTGTTTGAGTTCTTTGTGGATTCTGTTAAAAACACAAAACAGTACATATGTATGATCCCACTTCTATTAAAAATGTGTACACATAAATAATTATGCACAGAAAAAACCTGAACTGAAATTTACCAACTATTAACAGTAGTTACAAGGGCTGGGCATGGTGGCTCACGCCTTTAATCCCAGGACTTTAAGAGGCTGACACGGGCGGATCACTTGAGGTTACTAGTTTGAGACCAGTCTGGCCAACATAGTGAAACCCCGTCTCTAATAAAAATACAAAAATTAGCTGGGCATGGTGGTGCATGCCTGTAGTCCCAGCTACTCGGGAGACTGAGTCAGGAGAATCGCTTGAACCCAGGAGGCGGAGGTTGCAGCAGTGAGCCAAGATCGCGGCACAGCACTCCAGCCTGGGAAACAGAGCGAGACTCCATCCCCCACATCAAAAAAACCCAGTAGTTATTTCTATGTAGTATGGTTATTTTCTGGTGGATGGGGGAATTCCTCTTTTGTAAATTTACTACAGAAAACATGTATTTTTACAATTAGAAGGAAAACTGGTTTTAAAAGATAAAATATTTAACTCTCCCATACATGGTCAAATGATTTTCAACAAGAGTCCCAAGATCACTCAAGGGGAAAGGAAGTCTTTTCAACAAATGGTGTTGGGGAAACTGGATATCCACATGTAAAAGAAAAAAGATGGACTCCTACCTCACACTATATACAAAAATGTACTCAAAATGAAGGAAGAAACTAAACCTAAGAGCTAAAATTATAAAATTATTAGAGGAAGGCCGGGCACGGTGGCTCACACCTGTGATCCCAGCACTTTGGGAGACAGAGGCAGGTGGATCACCTGAGGTCAGGAGTTTGAGACCAGCCTGGCCAACATGGTGAAACCTCATCTCTACTAAAAATACAAAAAATTAGCTGGGCATGGTGGTGTGTGCCTGTAATCCCAGCTACTCGGGAGGCTGAGGCAGGAGAATCACTTGACCCTGGGAGGTGGAGGTTGCAGTGAGCTGAGATCGCACCATTGCACTCCAGCCTGGGCGAGAGAGCAAGACTCCACGTTGAAAAAAAAAATTATTAGAGGAAAACATAGGGGTAATATATTTCAGACATTGGATTTGACAATAATTTCTTGGATATAATACCAAAACAAAACAAAAAATAAATTTGGACTTCATCAAAATTAAAAACTTTTGGCCAGGCACAGTGGCATATGCCTGCAGTCCCAGCTACTTGGGAGGCTAAGGTGAAAGGATCTCTTGAGCCCAGAAGTTCAAGTCCAGCTGGGCAAAATAGTGAGACCTCATCTCTAAAAAAATAAAAAAATAAAAATTTAAAAAAAATTTTAAACGTTTGTGCATCAAAGAATACTATCAACAGAGTGAAAAGGCAACCCACAGAATGGGAAAAAATATTTACAAATCATATATCTGATAAGGGATTAACATCTAGAATACATAAAGAACTCCTAAAACTCAACAATAAAATAACAACCTGGAAGAAATGAACAAAAGACTTGAATAGACACTTGTCCAAAGAAGATAAACAAATGGTCAATAAACATGAAAAGATAGCCCCAACATCACTAATCATTAAGAAAATGCAAATCAAAACCACAATGAAGGCCAGGCGCGGTGGCTCACGCCTGTAATCTCAGCACTTTGGGAGGCCGAGGTGAGCGGATCACCTGAGGTCAGGAGTTCAAGACCACCCTGGCCAACATGGTGAAACCCCATCTCTACTAAAAATACAAAAATTAGCCGGGTGTGGTGGAGCACGCCTGTATTCCCAGCTACTAGGGAGGCTGAGGTAGGAGAATTGCCTGAACCCAGGAGGCAGAGGTTGCAGTGAGCCGAGATCATGCCATTGCCCTCCAGCATGAGCAACAGAGCGAGACTCCATCTCAAAAAACAAAAACAAAAAAACACCACAGCCAGGCACGGTGGCTCACACCTGTAATCCCCGCATTTCAGGAGGCCGAGACAGGCGAATCACCTGAGGTCGGGAATTTGAGATCAGCCTGACCAACACAGTGAAACCCCGTCTCTACTAAAAATACAAAATTAGCTGGGTGTGATGGCACAACAGGTCACTTCCATTAATACGGCCATTATAAAAAATAAATATGGCAGGTGCTGGTGAGGATGTGAAATCATGTGAAATGGCTGGTGAGCCATTCTGCATTGCTAGTGGGAACATAATATGGGACAGTTGCTGTGAAAAACAGTGCGGCAGTTCCTCAAATAACCAAACAGGGCCAGGAGCAGTGGCTCACGCCTGTAATCCCAGCACTTTGCTGGGCCGAGGTGGGAGAATCGCTTGAGCTCAGGAGTTTGAGACCACCTGGACAATGCGGCAAAACCCTGTCTCTACAAAATATGCAAATATGAGCAAGGCATGGTGCCGTGCACCTGCAATCCCAGCTACTAGAACCCAGGAGGCAGATGTTGCACAGAACGGAGATCGCGCCACTGCACTCCAGCCTGGGCAACAGAGTGACACTGTTTCTAAAAAAAAAAAAAAAAAAAAAAAGAAAGAAAGAAAAGAAAGAAAGAAGGGAATTCTTTTTTTTTTTTTATTTGAGACAGTCTCGCTCTGTCGCCCAGGCTCTGTCGCCCAGGAGCCACTGTGCCTGGCTGGGAATTCTTACCCATGCTAAAATGCAGATAAACCATAAAGACACCACACTAAGTGAAATGATTCAGCACAAAGGGATGAATATTATATGATTCCACTTATAATAGGTACTCCCTAGTAATCAAGTTCAGAGACAGAAAGTAGAATGATGGTTACCAAGGGCTATGGTGAGGGGGTATGGAAAATGAGTGTTTAATGGGTATGGAGTTTCCAGTTAGGAAGATGAAAAAGTCCTACAGACAGATGGTAATGATGGTTGCAGAACAATGGAAATGAACTTAAGGCCACTGAACTGTACACTTAAAAATGCTTAAAAAGAAAATCTTATGCATATTTTACCATAATAAAAGGAAAGTTTAAATTTTAAATAAGACTACCAGGCACTCCTCAGATGTAACTATAAAAGCCAAATAATTTTCACTATCTCACTCTAAATTACCAGTGGAAAAATCATGGGACAAATGGTATCCTGGGTGGAGTCCTTCAGTACACTGAAATAAATCTAAGAATAGACCTGTCCCAATTAGGAACCGAACACTAGGAGAAAGACCAGGAATTCTATAAGACACCATGTTTGGCTGACTGCCTCTAAAAATGGCTTTCAATGACCCTCAACTCCTGCTATTGATCCTTTCCCTTGAGTGTGGGCTATATCTAGTGACTTACTGCTAATGAACAGAATACAGCAAAAGTGATAGGATGTCACTTCCCAGATAGGTTAGAAAAGACTGTGACATCTATCTTGCTCACATTCTGTCTCTCTCGCTCTTTCCACTTACTTGCTCTGATTAAGCAAGCTGCCATATCACCCCATAGAAAGGCCCACATAGCAAAGAATTGAGGCAGCTTCTGCTAGAAGATTACATGATTCTGCTTATAATAGACCAATAGCTAGCAAGGAACTGAGGCTCTCAAATGAACTATAGGAATTGAATCCTGCCAACAACCATCAGAATGAGCTTGGAAATAGATCCCTCCCAAGCTGGGCCTTGTGATGGCTGCAGCATACCTTGATTGCAGCCTATGACTGACCCTGAAACAGAGTATCCACCTGAGTCATACCCAAAATCTTGACCCACAAACACTGTGAGATAATAAATGTTGTTTTAAAACACCAAGTTTTGAATAATTTGTTATGCAGCAATAGATAACTATATACCAGGCTTCAACAGTAATAGGGTGATAGTTTCTCAAAGTTATGCACGACCACAGGTTCCTTTTTTGTTCTAGACTATGGATTATACCTGAAAAATTAATAGCTTAGCTATAGTACCAATATTGCCAATAATTATTTTAGATTTATTTTTTCAGTAAGACTTATAATAAAAAAAACTTGGTGCAAGAAAACTAGAAATTAAAGAAATTAAAGAAAACAGAAGTTAAATAAATTCCTCCTTAGTAATATCCTTAATGACCTAACATAGGAAGTAAATAGCAGACTAATGAATTCTGACAAAGATGCTAACTCTGGAGGTGTTGCCAAACAAACCAAAAGAAGATCAAAATATGAACAGAACATACTAAATAGAGATTCAATTTGTAAATGCAGAATAACATGTGGTGAAAGTCATTTGAAAAAATTTGTTGGGTAGAAAAAGACTAAGAAAATAGCCAACAAATTAATAAGTAAACACTGACAATCCCCTAGATGATAAACTCCTTGAAGACGGAGACACACATCACAATCATTATCCTCTGCCATAACCAAGTATTGAGCTTTGCAGTTAATTAACAGATATTTGGCGAAGTTAATTAAAGGGCTCAAAATGAGACATCAAACTGTATATAATTTTTTTTTTTTTTTTTTTTTTTTGATGCAGGGTCTTACTCTGTCACCCAAGCTGTAGGGCAGTGGTGCAATCTTGGCTCACTGCAACCTCAGCTTTCTGGGCTCTAGTGATCCTCCCACCTCAGCTTCCCAAGTAGCTGGGACTACAGAAACACATCACCATGCCTGGCTAATTTTTGTATCTTTTGTAGACACAGGATTTCACCATGTTGGCCAGGCTGGTCTCGAACTCCTGGACTCAAGCGCTATCCACCCATCTTGGCCTCCTAAAGTGCTGGGATTACAGGCCTGTGCCACCACACTTGGCCCCAAACTGTATGTAACTTAAGTCATATAGATTCACATATACAAATAGAGTAAAAAAGATAAAGTAGAACAAAAATAAGAATAAGAGGCACAAAGGGAAGTTTTTTGTTGTTTTGTTTTGAGACAGGGCCTCACTCTGTCACCCAGACTGGAGTACTGTGGCATGATCCCAGCTCATTGCAGCCTTGACCTCCTGGGCTCAGATGATCTTCCCGCCTCAGCCTCCCAAGTAGCTGGAACCACAGGTACACACCTACCTAAATTTTTGGAGAGACAGGGTTTTGCCATATTGCCCAGGCTGGTCTCGAACTCCTGAATTCAAGAGATCTTCCCAAAGTGCTGGGGTTACAGGCATGAGTCACCATGCCCAGCCAGGAAATATTTTTTAAATTGTATAGGAACTTTAAGAAATATAAGCCAGACCAAACAAGACTTAACAAAAAGAACTCCTTAAAACAGTATTATCTGAGATATTAACATAACACTACAGTAAGTTTATTGTCTTCTAACTCGAGGAACTCCTCACAAAATAGAGATTAAGACTAGACTACTGTACCTAGATTCAAATTCTGGCTATTGGGCCCATTACTTAACTTCTCTGTACCTCAATTTTCTCATCTATTAAAAAAAAGGAGTAATGACAGTTGCTAAGCATTAAAAGTTCTAAGATATATGTAAAGTGTTTATTCATCACAGTGCCTAGTTCACTGACTGTCCTCAATAAAATTGGCCAGTTGCGGTAGCTCACGCCTATTATCCCAGCACTTTGGGAGGCCAACATGGGTGGATCACCTGAGGTCGGGAGTTCGAGACCAGCCTGACCAAACGGAGAAACTCTGTCTCTACTAAAAATACAAAATCAGCCGGGCATGGTGGTGCATTCCTATAATCCCAGCTACTAGGGAGGCTCAGGCAGGAGAATCACTTGAACCTGGGAGGTGGAGGTTGTGGTGCGCTGAGATCACACCACTGCACTGCAGCCTAGGCAACAAGAGCAAAACTCCGTCTCAAAAAAAAAAAAAAGGTAGTCATTACTTAAGTAATTCTGCATGTTTCCTAACCAACAGAAGAGAAACGGTCACATTCACAGACACAATACTGTCCAAAACAGGTCCTGTACCACTTAAATATGAAAGGAAATTATCATTTTTGCACAGAGGCCCAGAATTGAAACTATTCTACAAATACTACTTATCAAATTCATATAAAAATATTTTTGTCAGCAAAAGAAAATTACCTTACTAATATTATTACAAATTAAATTACAGCATTTGCATTGTTATAATTTTACTTTTAAAGTTATTAGTAATAGAAAAACCCCTATCTTTCACCATACACAAAAATCAAATCAAAATGGATTAAAGACTTCTTAAATCTAAGACCTGAAACTATGAAACAAGTAGAAGAAAACACTGGGGAAACACTCCAGTACACTGATCCGGGCAAAGATTTCTTGTGTAAAATCTCAAAAGCACAGGCAACTTGGCCGGGCGCAGTGGCTCAAGCCTGTAATCCCAGCACTTTGGGAGGCCGAGGCGGGCGGATCACGAGGTCAGGAGATCGAGACCATCCTGGCTAACACGGTGAAACCCCGTCTCTACTAAAAATACAAAAAACTAGCCGGGCAAGGTGGCGGGCGCCTGTAGTCCCAGCTACTCAGGAGGCTGAGGCAGGAGAATGGCGTAAACCCGGGAGGCGGAGCTTGCAGTGAGCTGAGATCCGGCCACTGCACTCCAGCCTGGGCGACAGAGCGAGACTCCGTCTCAAAAAAAAAAAAACAAAAACAAAAACAAAAGCACAGGCAACCAAAGCAAAAATAGACAATTGGGATTACATCGAACTAAAAAGCTTCTGCACAGCAAAGGAAACAATCAACAAAGTAGAAAACCCACAGAATGGGAGAAAATATTTGCAAACTATCCATCTGACAAGTAGTTAACCAGAATATATAAGGAGTGAAAACAACGCAATAGCAAAAAAATTAAATAATCTGATTTTTAAATGGGCAAAAGATCTGAATGGACATCTCTCAAAAACAAAAAGACATATGGGCCAAGAGCAGTGGCTCATGCCTATCATCTCAGCACTCTGGGAGGCCAAAGCAGGAGGATCACTTGAGCCCAGGAGTTTGAGGCCAGCCTGGGCAATACAATGAGACCCCGCCTCATTAAAAGAAAAAAAAAAAAAGAAAAGAAACACAAATGGCCAACAGGTATATGAAAAAATGCTTAATATCACTAATCATCAGAGAAATGTAAATCAAAACCACAATGTGGTATCATCTCACCCCAGTTAAAATGGCTTATACGAAAAAGGCAATAACAAATGCTGACAAGGATATGGAGAAAGGGGAACCCTCATGCACTGCTGGTAGGAATGGAAATTAGTACAGCCACTATGGAGGCAGTGTGGAGGTTCCCCAAAACAACCAAAACTAGAACTTCCATATTATCCAGCAATTCCACTACTGGGTATACATCCAAAAGAAAGGAAATCACTAGAGCAAAGAGATACCTGCACTCCCATGTTTACTGCAGCCTATTAACAATAGCCAAAATGGAATCAACCTAAGTGTCTATCCAGATGAATGGATAAAGAAAATATGGAATATTATTCGCCCATAAAAAAGAATGAAATGCTCTTATTTGCGGCAACATGGATGGAACTGGAGGCCATTACCTTAAGTGAAATAAGCCAAGTACAGAAAGACAAACGTTATATGTTCTCACTCATATGCCAGAGCTAAAAGAGTGAATCTCATGAAGACAGAGAGTAGATTGGTGGTTTATCAGAAGCTAAAAAGGGGAAGGGGAGGGGGAAGAAAGGGAAAAAAAAGAATATAAATGTATTTATTGTTACTGAACTGTACATATAAAATGGTAAAGATGGTAAATTATATTTGCATGCTTTACCTCAATTTAAAAAAATTTTTGGCTGGGCATGGTGGCTCACAACCATAATTTCAGCACTTTTGGAGGCCAAGGCAGGTAGATCACTTGAGCCCAGGAGTATGAGACCAATCTGGACAACATGGCAAAACCCCATCACTACAAAAAAAAAAAAAATTAGCCTGGCATGGTGGCATGTGCCGGTGGTCCCAACTACTCAGGAGGCTGAGGTGGGAAGATTGCTTGAGCCCAGGAGGCAGAAGTTGTGGTGAGCCAAGATCATGCCACTGCACTCCAGCCTAGATGACAAAGTGAGACCCTGTCTCAAAAAAAATAAAGCTTTAAAAATAAAGTTAATATAATTAGTTGATCAAAAAGGGAATAAAAATAAACCAATGCCACTTACTATTTTTAGACTGGCAAAAGTACAGATTAGGACAGGCGAGGTGGCTCACACCTGTAATCCCAGCACTTTGGGAGGTGGAGGTGGGACGACTGCCCCGGAGCTGAAGACCAGCTTAGGCAACATAGTAAGATGCCGTCTGTACAAAATTTTAAAAATTAGGTGTAGTGGCATGCATCTATAGTCCTAGCTATTCAGAAAGCTGAAGCAGGAGGATCACTTGAGCCTAGAAGTTCAAAGCTGCAGTGAGCCATGATTGTGCCACTGCATTCCAGCCTGGGTAACAGAACAAGACCCTGTCTCAAAAAAAAAAAAAAAAAAGTATGGATTAGTTCTCAAATGTGTTTTAACTTGAAGCAAATTTTGAGTACTCACCCATATAAAAGAAGCATTATCATAGTTAATATCACAGAAGAAAGTATTTACATTAAAAAGTGAGGGCTTTTGTACACCTCTAGTAGGAATATACTTTGTTGTTGCTTGCTAATCGTCCAGTGTGCATGCTAAGGGAATGTACTTTGAAAATGGTATTGTAGTGTATTATGAAAGAAAGCTGAAGATATGCATACCCTGTGACTCAGCAACTCCTTTACTAGGTATATATCCTAGAAATACCTTTTCTCTATGCACACCAGCAAACAGGTACAAGAATGTTCAGTCACATCGTCCATAAATGGTAAAAACTACAAACAACCCAAATGTCCAGCAAGAGAAGAATGGATAAATTATAGTATATTCATCCAGTATATACATTCATATAGCGGCTTCTTACTGCTGCCGTAACAAATATGACAAATTTAGTGGCAAAAACAACACAAATTTATAATCTAATAGCTCTAGAGGTCAGAAGTCTGGGCTTCTACTGGGCTAAAGCTCTAGGGAGAATTTATTTCCTTACCTTCTCTAGCTTCTAGAACCCACCTGAATTCTGTTTTGTTTTTGTTTTCGTTTTTTTGTTTTGTTTTTTTAAGAGGCAGGGTCTCATTATGTTCTCCAGGCGGGAGTACAGTAGCTAGCTATTCACAGGCTCAATTATTACACACTACAGTCTCAAAGTCCTGAGCCCAAGAGATCCTCCTGCCTCGCCTTCCAAATAGCTGGGAATACAAGTGCACCACCAGGCCCAGCTTGCCTGAATTATTTGGTTTACCGCCTCATCACCCACCTTCAAAGTCAGTAGTATAACATCTTCAAATCTCTCTCTGACCCTTGTTTCCACTGTCACATCTCTTTATCTCTCTCTGACAAAGTATATGCCTCCCTTTTATGAGCACCTCCTTGTGATTACATCGGATCGACCCAGATCATCAAGGAAAATCCTCCTCTTGCAAGAGCCTTAATTTAATCACATCTGCAAAGTCTCTTCTGCCACATAAGTTAACATATTCATGTGTTGGGGATTATGACATGAACATTTTGGGGGGCCATTATTCCACTTACCACAAAACTACACTAAAAAGAAAATGAAGAAAATATTGCTATACTGAACTATATAAATCTCACAAACAACACTGAAAAAAGTTAAGCAAGACAAAATAATATACACAGTATGAGCCCTTTTACAGATAAAAGTTCAAAAATAAGCAAAACTAAACTACATTAAATGGAGATGCAAATATAGATCGTAAGTTTATAAAGAAAAGCAAAAACATTATTATCATAAATATCATAAGAATGGGTAGCTCTGGGGTAAAGAAAGTAGGTGAAAGCCAGGCAATTTACACCTGTAGTAATCACAGCTACTTTTTTAGGGAGGCTGAGGATCACTTGGGCCCAGAAGTTTGAGACTAGCCTAAACAACATAGGGAGATCCCATCTCAACAAAACAAAACAAAAAAGGCAGGTGAGATCAGGACGGGAGTCTGAGATGCTGGCAATGTTTTATTTATTGAACACTGGCTTTATAATTAATTATTCCTTAAACTGCACATATATGTTTTATACATACCATGATTAATATAGCTTATAAAGAACAGTAACAAATAATAGTTATACAAACCAGAAACAGAGAAAGCCAGACATAGAATAGATTAGGCAACAATAATCTAGCAATGTGAGAGACAGCAGAAGAGTGCCCCATCTACACAATAAAAAAAAGCCAGCTCACCTGTGAGTTGAGCATGAAGCAGAAATATAGGTTTGGAATAAAGAAACAACCTTAGAAGCACGCACACATTTACATTTTCCTAATAGAGTACACATTCCTTGAGGTCAAGAGCATCTACTCATTCAATTCTACTCATCTAGCATCTAGCCTAATACCTACCATAGAACCTTTCACCTCCCATATGGCTGAATGAAATTAAACAGTCCTTCGGCAAATAACTGGACAGTTGATTTGAAAATTTAACACATGCTCATTCAATAAATTGTCATGAATACATGGAAGAGAAAAAAGAAGCATAATGCATAGCTTTGCCCTTAATGAGTTAACAATCAGGGGAAGAAAAGTTATTATTTCAAAAAATAATTATTTCCAAAATAATATTTGAATGAGAACACATAATACAAAAACAGAAATTAACAGTAACTATCTGGGTTCAAAAGGCAAAAAAATAGGGACTTGGCACCGTGGCTCATGCCTATAATCCCAGCACTTTGGGAGGCCAAGGCACGCGGATCACGAGGTCAGGAGTTTGAGACCAGCCTGGCCAACATGGTGAAATCCTATCTCTATTAAAAATATAAAAATGAGCCAGGCATGGTGGCAAGTGCCTGTAATCCCAGCTACTCAGGAGGCTGAGACAGGAGAATCGCTTGAACCCAGGAGGCGGAGGACGCAGTGAACTGAGACTGCACCATTGCACTCCAGTCTAGGTGACAAGTGTGAAACTCCATCTCAAAAAAAAAAAGGTAAAAAATAGAAAAAGTTAACCTACATCAATTTGATCAATTTGTAAGGGCCAAATGCATACAAAAAATTGAACGGGGCGGTTAATACTAGCTAGGATTGTCATACAAAGTTTCTTACAAGAGGTGGATATGATTTGTAGAAGAGGGTCTGGTCGATTGCAAAATAGCCACATATTTCTCCCATTCCTGTACATACATCCCTTTGCAATGTGCCCTTGATACATATCCTATGGAGAGATAGGATTGTGCTAGGCACTGTGGCACATGCCTATAATCCCAGCTACTAGAGAGGTTGAGGCAGGAAGATTGCCTGAGCCCAAGAGTTTCAATCCAGCCTGGGCAACATAGCAAGATCTTGTCTCTAACAAAAGAGGTAGATCATTCCTTTGGTTCCTTTCTCCTTCTCTGAAACGGGTTGGCCATGTGACTTGTTCTGGCCAATGGGACATTAGCAAACATGACCCAGAATCCAGAAAAGCAATCCAGAAAAGAAAAGAATCCAGAAATACACTGGACTTGCCCTCTTTTGCTACTTTTGGAGCCCAGACTCATGAGAACAAACTCAAGCTAGCCAACTGTCTCATATAAATCAGAACAAACAAGACCAAAAAAGGTACTATTCAGCTGAGCCTAAACTGCCAACCCACAGAACAGTTAACTCATAAGTAATCATTGTTTTAGCATCTAAATTTTGGGGTGCTTTGTTTCAAGGCAAAAGTTAACTAAGGAGGTATGCAAAGGCACAGAAGAGGAAATAAGCATAACATACAAGTGCATGGGAAAATAAATGATGAGATTAGTCTATATCAGGGGTGTCCAATCTTTTGGCTTCTCTGAGCTACAGTGGAAGAACTGTCTTATACCACACATGAAATAAACTAACACTAACGATAGCTGATGAGTTAAACACACACACACATAAACACACACACTACAAAAGCTCATAATGTCTTAAGAAAGTTTACAAATTTGTGTTGGGCCACATTCAAAGCCATACTGGGCTGCGTGCGGCCCATGGGCCGCAGGTTGGATAAGCTTGGTCTACGTGAAAAGGGTGCTTATTGGGAGAAAGAATACATAGGCCTGAAAGGTAAACTGAGTTCAAACTGCAAAAACCAGGCTAGGAAGAGGATGGATATCATTCTGTTTCGGTCGGCAAGGTGGCACAGGGTGGGCCTGAAGGCACCCCTTCAGGAGCAGAGGATGATATGATGTAAGAGGGAAAAAAGTCCACTTAGAAGACGATTACTATCACTATTATCTCTCAGGCTAAAGGAATAAACTTCTCCTACATTTAGGAGGGAAACTAGATAATTCACCAAATAGCACAGTTTTATAACTGTCATATAGTTTATATAAGATTCTACTCTTTGGCCAGACCTGGTGGCTCACACTTGTAATTCCAGCACTTTGGGAGGCCAACGTGGGTGGATCACCTGAGGTCAGGAGTTTGAGACCAGCCTGGCCAACATGATGAAACCCCATGTCTACTAAAAATGCAAAAAAAAAATTACCTGGGCATGGTGGCGGGCGCTTGTAGTTCCAGCTACTCGGGAGGCTGAGGCAGGAGAACTGCTTGAACCCGGGAGGCGGAGGTTGCAGTGAGCTGAGATCGTGCCATTGCGCTCCAGCCTGGGTGACAAGAGCAAAACTCCATCTCAGGCCGGGCGCGGTGGCTCAAGCCTGTAATCCCAGCACTTTGGGAGGCCGAGACGGGCGGATCACGAGGTCAGGAGATCGAGACCATCCTGGCTAACACGGTGAAACCCCGTCTCTACAAAAAAAAAAAATACAAAAAACTAGCCGGACGAGGTGGCGGGCGCCGGTAATCCCAGCTACTCAGGAGGCTGAGGCAGGAGAATGGCGTAAACCCGGGAGGCGGAGCTTGCAGTGAGCAGACATCCAGCCACTGCACTCCAGCCTGGGTGACAGACCAAGACTCCATCTCAAAAAAAAAAAAAAAAAAAAAAAAAAAAACTCCATCTCAAAAAAAAAAAGTATCTAAATTGTTATGTTTTAAAATAAAACAAGATCGTGTGTAGAAACAAGTTTACAAAGAGTACACACCTGCTAAATTTTTCAAGGCATCTAATATACTGATAAACAACAGAAATAAGGTGCAAGGATAGGATAAGCCCAATGGGATTTTGTTTTTGTTTTTGTTTTTATCCCATAGATCTTAGCAAGAGCTCCTCTGAAGAGTTAGTAAAAAGAAATGAAGATTTGTAAAGAACTCCATTTGCTGATGGTAACAGAAGAGAAGGCAAGTTTATTCACCACTCTTACTTCAACTGTTCTTTATAAACTTTCAGGGGAGGCAAATTATACTTCGGGCAACCTGCAATCTCTCTGAGCTCAATAAATCTAAGTAAAATATCTATTAAAAATAAAGAGAAGCTTTACAGGTCAGTATGGTTACAATTACTGACAACAAAATAAAAGTGTAAACAACCTAGTTTTCCTCTCCCTGGCTACCATACTAGCAACACATAAACAAATCCTTCCCTTACAGGAAGTACAGTGTAACTTACATGGCCAGATTGTTAAGGAAAACACTAAACATTCCTTGGGTAAACAAAATCATTCCTCAAGTAAAATCTACTATAACCAAATCAACCGAGCAAAGCATTATGTCTGTGATTCCCACTAAGACAAAGAAAAATCAATACAGAACCTTTTCTGTATCTTCATTGTAATAACATTTTAAGTATATTAACTTCCTTTTTTTTTTTTTTGGAGATGGAGTCTTGCTCTGTCACTCAAGCTGGAGTGCAATGGCACTGTCTTGGCTCACTGCAGGCTCCACCTCCCGGGTTCAAGTGATTCTTCTGCTCGGCTTCCCAAGTAGCTGGGACTACAGGTGTGTGCCACCATACCCGGCTAATTTTTGTATTTTTTGTAGAGACAGGGTTTCACCATAGTGGCCAGGCTGGTCTCGAACTCCTGACCTCGTGATCTGCCCGCCTAGGCCTCCCAAAGTGCTAAGATTACAGGCATGAGCCACCCCGCCTGGCCTTAACTTCCTTTTTTTAAAAACAGCAAAACTGGCCAGGCACAGTATAATATAATATATCCTAATATATCCTAATCACTTGTACGTTTAATGAATCACCTATAAGATGCTGAACCCTAGCTACAGAGACACTATAGCCATCTACTTGGAACACCTCTTTCCTGTAACCATGGCTTCTACTCTGGCTTCTGGTAACACAGTCCTAACTTCTCATGGTTCAAACAGAGAGTGTAAAAACATAACATAGGAACTTTGTCAGTATTCAAGCAATTGAGGCTTGGGAGAATCCAAAGCAGAAACCCATATTGGAGGGAGAACAGGGACTCTTTAGGACAAAACTCTTCCAAGTGTTCTTGTGTTCTGAAAGAACTTGTCTAAAGCTGTTTCAGGGGTTGTGTGGACATTTAATTCCAAATAGCCTCTTAAATTTAAAAACATTTATTTTTTCATTATTTATTTAATTATTTAACGAATTATAGGATAATATATCCACTAGCCTCTGAACCTGGTGAAGTATGTAGAATGAACTGTGGCTGATGATACAGAAACTTCTTCCCTGAACCCACCTCTTGACTGTTAGGTCTGTTAAATGTTCATGTCTGCATCTTCCATTCACAATACTTGGAACACTTGTAATTCCTTCCTCTGCAAATGTCTACTTCCACTATTTGTAAGCTCCAAAAGTGAGTAGATTATTTATCCTGTAGGCTGTTAAATCTCTAACCCCTAGCACAGTAACATGGCAGATGCTTAGCAAGTATTCAATCAAGGAATGAGGCTACTATTATACAGTAATCCCCTTTATCCACGGTTTCACTATCTGCAGTTTCAGTTACCCATGGTCAACCACAGTCCAAAAATATTAAATGGAGAACTCCAGAAATAAACAATTCATAAGTTTTAAATTGCACGTTGTTTTGAGTATGGTGATGAAATCTCAAGCCGTTCAGCTCTGTTGCACCTAGGATGTGAACCATCCCTTTGTCTAGCATGTATCCGCACTGTCTATGCTGCCTTACTGTTTGTCACTTAGTAGCCATCTCGGTTGTTAGATTACTGTCTCAGCACAGCAGTGCTTGTATTCAAGTAACTAAGTCTTACTTTACTTAATAATGGCCCTAAAACACAAGAGTAGTGATGCTGGCATATTATGATAACTATTCTATTTTATTATTAGCTATTGTTTTTACTCCCTTACTACGCTTAATTTATAAACTTTATCATAGTTATGTATGTATAGGAAAAGCATAATTACCCATAGGGTAAGGTACTATCTGAGGTTTCAGGCAGCCACTGGAGGTCTTGGAATGTATGCCCCTCAGATGGGGATGACTACAGTAGTTCAAAGTTTCACAGAGACAGAATTAAGGTGGTAGCAATGGAAATAAAATGCAGAAGGCTAGACATTGTGGCTCATGCCTATAATTCCTGCACTTTGGGAGGCTGAGGTGGGAGGATTGCTTGAACTCAGGAGTTCAAGACCAGCCTGGGCAACATAGTGGGATCCCACTTATACAAAAATTTTTAAAATTAGCCAGGTGTGGTGGCATATGCCCATAGTCCCAGCTACCCAGGAGGCTAAGGTGGGAGGACTGCCTGAGCCCAGGAGGTCAAGGCTGCAGTGAGCTATAATCATGGCACTCTAACCTGGGCAACAGAGCAAGACCCTGTCTCCAAAAAAAGAAAGAAAGCAGAGGTTTTATGTGGGCAAGATGCAGGATAAATAGGGAGCCAAAATAAAAAAAGAAAAAACAGAGAGAGAGAATGTGTGTTTTGATCCTGTATGATTGAATGATAATGCCTTTATTTATAGAATTAAGGAAGTTAAAAAGAGAACTGACTATTGTCTTGGATATATTGAATTTTTTAAGTGCTAGGGAAATCCAGCAGAAAAGAAGTCCTAATCTAGTTTATTATCTACCATATAATTTTAGCCTCCAGATGATATTTCTTAAATCAAATTTCCATGAGAGACAAGGCTCACATTTTTTTCTTTGGTTATTCATTTTTTCCTATTTTCCTCCCCTCATCTTTGCCTTATTGGTCATTGAAAAGTGATTTTTGTTTTTGTTGTTGAGACAGACTCTCACTCTGTCACCAAGGCTGGAGTGCCGTGGCGCAATCTCAGCTCACAGCAGCCTCCCCCTCCCGGGTTCAAGCAATTCTCCTGCCTCAGTCTCCTGAGTAGCTGGGATTACAGGTGCCTGCCACCACACCCTGCTAAGTTTTCTATTTTTAGTTGAGATGCAGTTTCGCCACGTTGGCCAGACTTGTCTCCAACTCCTGACCTCAAGTGATTCACCCACCTTGGCCTCCAAAACTGCTGGGATTACAGGCGTGAGCCACCATGCCCAGCTAAAAAATGGTGATAAAACTTTTAGATATTTTAGAAACTGAAGCACTTGGAGGATGAAGAAATTTAAAAAGGCTTTACAAACTTCATCTATAATAAATAACATGTGGAAAATTAAATGTTCGACAAATATGAACAAAATACAGTCTTTCAATTGATCATATGGCTAGAACAAGATGAGGGAAAGCGCAACTTCATTTTTTTAAAGGCAACTACTCTGAAACTGCAGAAAGAAAAAGACAAATGTTAAAGTATTCATTATACAAGCATTTTGGTAAAAACAAATATAATGGAAAATATGTTTTCTAATTCAAACATTTTTAAATGCTGATTCTTATTTTCAATAAAGATGTTAATTCTCTGTTTAAAAAAATAATGATTCTGAAAACATGGTTAAGTCTTGATAGCTTACCAAAGGAAGCTAAGAAGCTACTTACTAACTTCCACTCTTTAGGAGACACTGTTACATCCCAGATTCTTTTCAGAGGACACAAGTTTTTTACATTGGGAAGCTTTACCCTAACTGAAGTGAAAACAAATTCCTATAACACAATAAAAAACAGCTATGAACATTCCAAAACACGAAGGATTATACAGACAAAGGTTAAAAAAAAACAAAGGAAAAAAATCCAAAATGTTCACAAAAGTTTGTAAGTACTATATGTTCACTTAAGTATCAAGAATAAAGTCACATGACATTAATGAAAATATACTAAGAAGTCTACTTAAAAATCACCTACTGAAAAGATGAAATTATCTAGCAAAATTGACATTCAAATTATGTAATAACATAATTTCAATCTGTACTATAAACCTATAGTCAAGGATCACCAGACTTTAATGAGGCAGTTTTGAGTAGTAATATGTGTTGTTCTTATGCTCAAAATTTAGTTCTAAAAAACTGAATTTTTTCATGTGAACTTAAAGGCTCTTTCACCAAATATGGAAGTATGATATTAAACTTAAAAGCATTCAGTATTTTCAGCATAAAAGGTTCTATCCACTGAAGCCTGGGGAAAAAACTTCCACTACCACACATTGTTTACAATATGCTGGATGACCAAAAAAAAAAAAAAAAAAAAAAAAAAAGACTAGGAAATAAAACTGAATAAAATGTATTTCAATTCAAAAATCCATAAATATTGAAGGTATATTGCAATATTACTAATCAAATAAACAGAAATAGCTCTGACTACATTTTGAGTGTCTCTCAAAAACCTCAACAAGAGCAAAAAATGAATACATGACTAGAGTAATTCTGAGTAGCATACCCTCAAATTGAAAAGACTATTTGCTATATATTTATAAAGGAATATTTCCTATAGGAGCTTTTTTTAAGAGTGGAAAGAAGTAAGCTATAGCTATATTTTCCATAATTCTCAAAGACTTTTTATTTTGCTGATCAACTCAGTTCTTACTAGTTCAATAATGATCATAAACACTTTCCCTTGTCATAGATTTTTATTTATTTAAGAGATGGGGTCTTGCTCTGTCACCTAGGGTGGAGTGCAGTGGAGCAATTACAGATCACAGCAGCCTCAACCTCTGATCCTCCCCCTCAGTCTCCCTAGTAGCTAGAACCACAGGTGTGAGCCACCATGCCCGGCTAAATTTTTGTTTGTTTGTTTTTTGTAGAGACAGGATCTCCCTGTGTTACCTTGGCTGGTCTCAAACTCCTGGGCTCAAGTGCCTTGGCCTCCTCCTGTCTTGGCCTCTCAAGGTGCTGGGATTACAGGCATGAATTATTGTTTTTTTTTAAAGCAGCAAACGTTTATTAACTCACACAGTTTCTGAGAATTAGAATCTGAAAGTGTCTCCAGTAGGTGGTTCTGGCTCAGTCTCTCATGAGTTGCAATCAAGCAGTCATCTGGATATATGTTACTTTTTAAAGTCATAAAGCATATAAAAAAATTGGCTGCCCCCAACCAAAGTGAAATTTAAATTCCATGATCACAGCTAACTCGGATCTGTAATATTCATTTACTGTGAAAAACCAATAACTTATTGTTGCCATATTTTTAGTGCACTTTTTAGAAGTAAAATACCCTCAGAAATTGTCTAAATTATACAAACTTCCCTTCTAGTATTACATCTAAAGATATTTGAAGCCCCACATAATTGAGTTCAATTTGCTAAAGCAAATGAGGTCTAACCTCATGAAGATTTCCTTAAGTATTAAAATAATCAGCACTTAAAATCAAAAGAAGATACAAAAAACTGAAGTCATATATAATGCAGTAGAGAATTTACTAAATTATGTATTAACCATAGTACAAGATAATGAGCAAGATATATTATTCTCAGTCAGCCCCCTACCAATGTAGAAATTTGCATCAACTTGATATTACATATTAAATTAATGAAGTTATGGACTTTAATTTCTTCTATGTGTCTAAAACTGGAAGAGGGGAAAAAGCATTTCCTAACATTCTATCATAAAAGAAAAATGTTAGAGAAACTTTCCTTTAAAACCATGCTTCAAATGTCCCTTTCCGAGTCTTGATAAAATGTTATCATATAGGAAAACATAAGCTTCTAAATCAAAGATTTCCTTCAATGTTTTCAATTTGCATAGATCACAATATAACACACTTATTATCTGAAACTTTTTTGACTTCAGACAAATGCCTCAAGATTAGTCACATTAAGCTGTATTTGTCATCATTACTGCTTCTTTCTTTAAAAAAAAAAAAAAAAAAAAGGAAAGAAAGCCAGTAATACATAGCATTCAATTCCCTCTATAAGTTAAAATCATATCCCCCCTCTATCCCCAAATGGACGTTATTCTATTCCATTTAGCCAAAAGTACACAGCCAACATATCTTTGTGGTATACTGTGGCAAATCAGGGTTTAGATACCAATGCAACTGTTATGAATGGCTCAGAACCAAACATTGCAACAAAACACAATAAGTGGATCCTCCCTCTGCGTGTGTGTGTCCACATGTGCCCATTCATAACATGACCCTCCTACACACACAGAAACTCAATTTCTACTGAATAACAAAACATCTTCACATTATTAAAAGTGTATAATAAAACTGTCCTCTTTAGTGTTCAAAGAAAGAACAAGTTCTAAAGTGATGAGAGAGAAGAGTTAATACCATCATTGCTACTAGCCATCAACTTTAATTCAAAGTACAACTCAATGTCATTTTTACCTCTACTGTAGCCTCGACGGAAACAAAATTAACTTCGCTGTAGGATAAAGTATCCTGGCATCCCAATGGATTTACTTCTCTGATTTGACAGAACATATACGTGGGTCTTTTGTCCCTCCCACAGCATCCCAGGGTGTCAGCAGCATCTCTGTCAAAGCAAATGATGAGCAAATCCCTCAGATCATTACTTCAGCACCCTAAGTACAAGAAAGTCGCGGCCTTCACTGTCGTTACAACACAGCAAACAGATTCTGTAGTCCCACGTTCCTTTCCATTATAGTTGGGGAGGTGGGTGGGAAATAAGCGCTCAGATTTCCTAGGTATCCTTCGTGTTCGGTGCTGGTACCAGGAGTGGCATAAGTACGAGTGATATGTGGGTCACCCACAGAGAGAGACGCAGAACGAAGCTTCATGACCCTCCAAGTTCAGTGAAGACACCCAAAGCCTCGGGCAAAACGGGGCGGCAGCCTTCGGGGAAATGGGACAGAACCAGAACGATCTCCGAGATGGAGAGTGACGGGGTCTGGCACGAGCCCGGGGCTTGCAGCGACCTGAGAGTCCCCGGTACCCCTCCCCTCCTCAACAGGCTCGGTCACTCGACGAGGGGTGCGGCCGGAGGAGGGGGTCGGGACTGGGGCAGGGCGGCGCCCTGGGGGGCCGGGGGGTGTGTCCTACCTGGGCCGTGGCGGACGCAGGGGTTTCTGGAGGAGGGCTCTGGTCCAGCTCAGGACCGGGACCGGCGGGGGTTAACCCTCAGCAGGCGGGACCGCCACTGCCTGCCCATCCCCCGCCGCCGACTGCTGCGGGACCCGAGCGCGGCTTCCAGGGCCGGCCGGCTGGGTAGTCCCCCGGGGTACCGTCCGCGTTTACTGGCGGCGGCGGCGGCTGCTGCTGTTACTGCTGCTGCCGGCTCCCCCAAGCCGCTGCTCTTGTGCCAGCACCTGCTCCCCCTCCTGCCGCCACCGCCGCCTCGTCCCCACCGCTCCCATCGCCGCTGCGGCGACTACTGCAGCGCCCGCTGACCCGACCCGACGTTATACTCCCCCCTCGTAACCCGACACAGCCTAGCCCACCTGCCCTGCCAGCGCGCACGCCCACCTCTCCGCTACAGGTGCTGATTGGAGAGTGCTTTCCGAACTCGCAGCGTCGGTTGGCTAATCCCATTGCCTATCACGAAGGGGGCGGAGAGTCGGTCAGAAACCGTCTCCGCCCCCACCGGAGAATTGCCGCTATCTTCAGGTTTGCCTGAGAGGGCGAGTTACCGGGAAAGGAGCATCACAATGGCAGCGCGCATGCGCCTAGGAATTCTGGGCCTCGTAGTTCCAGCCACAGCCGCAACTCCCCGCCCGTCCCGAGGAGAGAAGTAGGGCTTCCGAGACAAGTAGTTTGCGCACATAGGTGTTTTCCTAGCGTGACAGTTAAATTGATTATAGAAGGATGGTCGGGACTCCAGGGTTGGACTTTTCGGAATAAAATCGGAAATGCTTTGTCACGATACGAAATTACACACTGAGGCAGTCGCGATGAAGGGCCCAAATCGTGAGGCCCTGCAAGCCTTAAGGATCCATCCTCTTCCTCAGCATCAGCGCGGCCAGGATCCCGCAAATTGGCGCCGTCCCCAGAACCGCCTAACGTGAAGCTAATCATCTTTGGGGGACCGGGGAAGGGCCTTAGGTGTGACGAGGAAAGGAGATGGGCACTTCCATAAACGAATGTCAGCCTAGAGACCGGAGTGTCCTTACGGTTTCACAACCCAAGAGCAAGATTTCATTCCCTCTGTGAAACACCACCAGCTAGAGACTCAACGAGCAGCACCGGTGCACACCAGTGTGCGATGCTAAGCAAGTGTATGCGGGAGGTGCTTAAAGCCTTTCAAAGAAAAGCGAGGAGGGCGGAGCAAGGACGCTGTGCAGGATGCGTTTCTATTTAGTGTTGTGTCAGCCGCTTTGGTGAAGGAAAACCTTAAGATTAAGCACCTCTCCCATCTTTGCCCACCAATGTACAGTAGAGAAAACCCATTAAAAACGCTAAACAGCTTTCTTAAGGTTGTAAAACTAATTAGTGGCAAAATGAAAACTCAGGTCTCTCATACGCCCCACATCTAATGTCCTTTCTACTTAAGAATCACAATGATCCCCAGGGGTCTGCCATGGATGGAAAGAATGCAATGAATTATGAACTTCATCTTTACTTTAAATCCTTTTCTTCACTCAAGTGACATTGTCAATAAAGCTGACTAAGAATATAGAAAGGTAAATGACTAATCCTATATTCAGTCTTGGAACTGTTCCTATAGAATCTGTTTCTTCTTGTTCAGGAAGTGCCACAGCCTCTTGCCATTCTTTTTAAAAACAGCAGGCGTCTCTACTATCTGTCATGTCCAGATCCTTGGATTAAAAGCAGGACAAAATGTATATTAAAGGCAAGTGATGATGCAGCTCATCTTGTTCTATGCAAACATAAAGATGTTGCCAATTGTTTTTTATTTCTACTGATTAAAACCATAAGTTACTTTTTCCATTACTATGTCTAATAGAGTATTTCATTCATTTCAGAATATTGGCCAATCATGTAATTTGAATAAGAAAACATTAGGATTTCTGTAAATATTATTCTTTAAAATTAAAGAAGTTTATAGGAGCCCGGCACAGTGGCTAATGCCTGCAATCCCAGCACTTTGAGAGGCTGAGGTGGGAGGATCACTTGAGACCAGGAGTTCAAGATCAAACTGGGCAATGTAAGGAGACTCCTGTTAAAATATATATATATATATATATATATATATATATATATATATATATATATATATATCATGGAAACATAGATTTTATTTTTATTTTTATTCTTTTTTAAGACGGAGTCTCGCTCTGTCGCCCAGGCTGGAGTGCAGTGGCGCGATCTCGGCTCACTGCAAGCTCCGCTTCCCGGGTTCAAGCCATTCTCCTGCCTCAGCCTCCTGAGTAGCTGGGACCACAGGCGCCCGCCACCGCGCCCGGCTAATATTTTTTTGTATTTTTAGTAGAGACGGGGTTTCACCGTGGTCTCGATCTCCTGACCTTGTGATTCGCCCGCCTCGGCCTCCCAAAGTGCTGGGATTACAGGCGTGAGCCACCGCGCCCGGCCTTAAATTTTTTTTAATTAGCCAGGCATGGTGGCATGCCCCTGTAGTCTCAGCTATTCGGGAGGCTGAGGCAGGAGGATCAGTTGAGCCCAGGAGTTCAAGACCAGCCTGGTCAACATAACAAGACCTTGTCTCTACACACAAAAAATTTTTAGTTGGCCAGCCCTGTCTCTACTAAAAATACAAAAATTAGCCAGGTGTGGTGGCATGCACCTGTAGTCCCAGTCACTTGGGAGGCTGAGGCAGGAGGATTTCTTGAGTCCTGGATGTCAAGGCTGCAGTGAGCTATTATCACATCACTGCACTCCAGTCTGGGAAACAGTGATACCCTGTCTTTAAAAAAGAAAAAAAAGGGCCGGGCGCGGTGGCTCAAGCCTGTAATCCCAGCACTTTGGGAGGCCGAGATGGGCGGATCACGAGGTCAGGAGATCGAGACCAGGCTAACACGGTGAAACCTCGTCTCTACTAAAAAACACAAAAAACTAGCCGGGCGAGGTGGCGGGCGCCTGTAGTCCCAGCTACTCGGGAGGCTGAGGCAGGAGAATGGCATAAACCCGGGAGGCGGAGCTTGCAGTGAGCTGAGATCCGGCCACTGTACTCCAGCCTGGGCAGCAGAGCGAGACTCTGTCTCAAAAAAAAAAAAGAATTATTGAGCTGTCTCCAGAGACACTCTTTCAGTCAGGCTAAATGTCAATGTAATATGTTATTCAAGAGCTGGTACTGGAGTTTAGGAATCCCCTTTGAGATACAGATATAGATATATCTGAAGTATATATATATATATATCTCAAATGTATATGTATATATCTCTTTTAATAAATAAGCTGGGCCTAGTAGCTCACACTTGTAATCCCAGCACTTTGGGAGGCCAAGGCAGGAGGATCCCTTGAGCCCTAGAGTTGGAGACCAGCCCTAGCAACATAGTGAGACTCTATCACTACAAAAAATATGTATTTTTAATTAGCTGGCCCTTGTAGTCCCAGCTACCCAGGAGGCTGAGGCAGGAGGATTGCTTGAGTCCGGGAGGTCGAGGCTGCAGTGAGCTATGATTGCACCCCTGCACTACAGCCTGGGTGACAACACAAGACTCTGTCTCTAATAAATAAATATGGTAGCCAGCCTTCCAGATGGCCCCCGATGATCCCTACCTCACTTATTCTCGTTCTTATTTATTCCTGTCCATACTAAATTGGACTGACCTATGTAACTAATAGGACTTTCCAGAAATTATGGTGTGGGAATATCAAGGCCAGGATATAACAGACATTGTAGCTTCTGCCTTATGCCTTCTTGGATCACTTATTTCGAGAGAAGCCAGTTGTCCTTTCCTGAATATACTCTAGCAGTCCCATGCCGTGGTCCCCTGGCGAGGAACTGAAGCAGCACATCAATAATCAGCACCGGTTTGCCATCTATGTTAGTGAGCCATTCTTAGAAATGAATCCTCCAGCCCCAGTCAAGCATTCAGATGACTGAAAGCCCAGCTGGCTTCTTAACCACCACCTTGTGAGACACTCCAAGCCAGAACCACCCAGTTAAGTCACTTCCAAAATGGAGACCCACAGAAACTATGTGATATAGTAAATGTTTACTATTGCTTTAAGCACTAATTTTTGGGATAATTGGTCATGCAGCAAGAGATAACTAATACAGTAAGACGTGGGAAAATAAGAGACAGGAATAACTGAAGTCTAAGGATGTGTCCCTGGAGAAGTCTAAAGGAATCAGACAGATTCTAGGATCAGTCTTACAGCATATGCAAAGATATGATGTCCAAAGTTCAGATTTACATTAAAAAGTCCCCACACAGGACATAAAGCCCCTTTCAACACAGCTTCTTTTCTCCTAGCATGAAATAAATAACATATTGAAGAATCTCTTTCTTCTATTCCTTTCCTTTCATTTATGTCCTCTTCTGCCTATCTTTAGGTACCACTTTGTAACCTTCTTCCCATAATCCAAACAGAAAAGGATCTAGATGTGTCATTTACATCAAATTGTTATTGGGACAGCACCCCAGTGTGAATCTGTGTTCAACTCAAGGAAAAGAGACCTCTGCCCTTGTCTCTTTCTATCTCTCTCTAGAAACACATCTCAGAGTTGCACACGAGAAGTGGGTAAATTATATGGTATGTTAATTATATCTTAATAAATCTCTTTTTAAAAACTCAGTCCACAGTGCTTTGAAACATGAAACTCAATCGTGAACTGGTGCTCAAGCATTTCTGAAAACCAGCAAGCAGCGTTGTTTTTCAGTTTTTCATCAAATCAGTTTCTATTTGAACATTACTTAAACCACAAACAAAATCCCTGTAAACAAGATTTTTTTGCTTTTTTGTGAGACCGTCTCGCTCTGTCGCCCAGGCTGGAGTGCAGTGGCGCGATCTCGGCTCATTGCAACCTCCGCTTCCCGGGTTCATGCCATTCTCCTGCCTCAGCTCCCAGAGTAGCTGGGACTACAGGCGCCCGTCACCTTGCCCTGCTAATTTTTTGTATTTTTAGTAGAGATGGGGTTTCACCATGTTAGCCAGGATGATCTTGATCTCCTGACCTCGTGATCTGCCCGCCTTGGCCTCCCAAAGTGCTGGGATTACAGGCTTGAGCCACTGCGCCTGCGCCCCCGTGCCCGGCCCCCAAAAACAAGTTTTTATAGAACCTACTAATGCCATCTACTCTGATAGGCACTGGGAAAACAAATTTGAATAAATTCAGTCCTGTCCCTCAGGGTTTCACAATGTAATGATTAGCATACATGCAAATCTTACTATAATACATTGTAATAACTGCTGTAAAAGAGGTATAACAGCATACAAAGATATTCAAAAGCCAAATCCTTGGGGATCTCTGAGAGCTTCATTTCTTTAAGCCAGTGTCGGCTGCATTCTGATTTCAACAGAAAGGCATTCACATCACATATATTCACTAACTCAAGTGGTTGTGTGTTTTTGAAAAGCTTATTTTTAAGTAAAAGGCTTGATTTTTTTTTTTTTTTTTTTTTTTTTTTTTGAGATGGAGTCTCACCTTGTCACCCAGGCTGGAGGGCAGTGGCACAATCTTGGCTCACTGCAACCTCCACCTTCCAGGTTCAAGTAGTTCTGCCTCAGCCTCCCAAGTAGCTGGGATTATAGTCGCCTGCCAGCATGCCAGAATAATTTTTGTATTTTTAGTAGAGACAGGGTTTCACTATGTTGGCCAGGCTGGTCTCGAACTCCTGACCTCGTGATCCGCCCACCTCAGCCTCCCAAGGTGCTGGGATTACAGGTGTGAGCCATTGCACCCAGACTTGATTTCTTTTCTTTTTTTTTTTTTTAAAAAAAAACAGAGTTTTGCTCTGTCACCCAGGCTGGAGTGCAATGGCACCATCTTGGCTCACTGCAACCTCCACCTCCTGGGTTCAAGCGATTCTCCTGTCTCAGCCTCCCAAGTAGCTGGGACCACAGGTATGTGCCACCACACCTGGCCTTGATTTCTAATTTTTGTATTTTCAGTAGAGACAAGGTTTCACTATGTTGGCCAGGCTGGTCTTGAACTCATGACCTCGTGATCCACCCGCCTCAGCCTCCCAAGGTGCTGTGATTACAGGCGTGAGCCACTGCACCCGGTCTTGATTTCTAATTAAAGAAGTTTCAAGCAAAAAGAATTAAGAGAAAACGTTGTTGAGGGGGCAAGACAAAAAAACTCTCAATTTGGGAGACATGAGTTTATTCTCTTTTAACCTATTGATTATCAATTGTGTTTAATTATAATGATTAAAATAGACCATAATATCAGAGAAGATTGACATTGATTGGACCTAGTAAAGTGAGAAAAGAAACTAAAAGAGTTTACATTCACAAAGTAATTCTAATTGTAGTTATTTCTTGATCTGCTTCCCATTTAGGCCTTTTACGAACCACAGAATAATTATATCGTTAACCGTTAACTTTTTGAAAGTCTTATTAGAAGAGTGAATTATAGCTCTATATATTTGCCGTAGTTTTGCTGCAAGGATTTCTTTTTTTTTTTCGGAGACAGAGTTTTGCTCTCGTTAGCCAAGCTGGAGTGCAATGGCGCGATCTCAGCTCACTGCAACCTCTGCCTCCCGGATTCAAGTGATTCTCCAGCCTCAGCCTCCCTAGTAGCTGGGATTACAGACGCCCGCCACCATGCCCAGCTAATTTTTTTGTATTTTTAGTAGAGACGGGGGTTTCACCATGTTAACCAGGCTGGTCTCGAACTCCAGACCTCAAGTGATCCGCTGCCCTCGGCCTCCCAAAGTGCTGGGATTACAGGCGTGAGCTACCGTTCCCGGCCCCATTAATATATTATTGTTGTATACTCATAGATTTAAAATGAGAAAATAGTGGGGTGATGTTATGATTGTGCCTGTTACAGTCTGGAAAAAGTTCAGTGACTTTTAGTCTAGTTCAGGAACCAGCCACTCCACTCCTAACCCTGGACAGTTCTGTGATTTTCAGGCTCTTCTGGCAGGATCATTAACTGACTAGCAATGCTAATAGCGCACCCTAGTGATAATAGTGTTCCATTGCAAGATGTATTGAAGCAAAACTGGTTTTATATTTTTGACATTAATCAAAGCCGACTAGCCAGTGGCTAAGGATTTTAATCATTTTTAAAGACCTGATTATGCTCATGATAATCTTTTTTTTTTTTTTTTTTGAGACGGAGTCTTACTCTGTCACCCAGGCTGGAGTGCAGTGGCACGATCTTGGCTCACTGCAACCTCTGCTTCCTGTGTTCAAGTGATTCTCCTGACTCAGCCTCCTGAGTAGCTGGGATTATAGATGAGCACCACCACGCCAGGCTAATTTTTGTATTTTTAGTAGAGACGGGTTTCCGCCACGTTGGCCAGGCTGGTCTCCAACTCCTGACCTCAGGTGATTCACCCACCTCGGCCTCCCAAAGTGCTAGGATTACAGGCATGAGCCACTGCGCCGGGCCAAAGATGATCTTGAAATATTTTTCTGGTGGTGTCATTTTGGGAATTGTATGTTCTACAACATAAAATATATTTGTAGATGGCAGATAAAAATTTCCAGAAATGTATTGAGTACCTACATCAAAGTTACCATAGGATATCCTATGAAGGATTAAAAACATGTAAGATATGGTTCATATATATGCTATTTTGAATTATAGTTTTTGTATGTCTTATTTTTATAGAATGTAGAGGGATAATTTCTTATACCATGTATTCCCCATACCTTCTTCACTTTGTAAATATTAAGTACACTCAGTAGGTATTTTAAAATAATTAATGCAAAAAGTTAAATACTAATAAGTACAAAAATACAAGTGATGTCACACATTGTTTTAACTTTTTTTTTTTTTTTTTTTTTTGAGACGGAGTCTCGTTCTGTTGCCAGGGTTGGAGTGCAGTGGCCAGAGCTCAGCTCACTGCAACTCCGCCTCCCGGGTTTATGCCATTCTCCTGCCTCAGCCTCCCAAGTAGCTGGGACTACAGGCGCCCGCCACCTCGCCCGGCTAGTTTTTTGTATTTTTTAGTAGAGACAGGGTTTCACCGTGTTAGCCAGGATGGTCTCGATCTCCTGACCTCGTGATCCACCCGTCTCGGCCTCCCAAAGTGCTGGGATTACAGGCTTGAGCCACCGCGCCCGGCCTGTTTTAACTTTCAAACAAGTGCTATCAACACCTCCGGGTTTGCCTTTTTCTGCATTTTTCTGTATTAAGATGCTTTCAAAGAAAATAAATAGTATCACTCTGTTGCCCAGGCTGGAGTGCAAGGGTGCCAGTATAGCTCTCTGTAACGTCGAACACCAGAGCTCAAGCAATTCTCCTACCTCAGCCTTCTCAGTAGCTAGAACTCCAGCAGTGTACCACCTTGTCTTTTTATTATTATTATTTTGTAGGGCCAGGGCTAGCACTCTGTTGCCCAGTCTGGTCTTGAACCGCTGGCTTCATGGTATCTTCTCACCTTAACCTCCCAAAGCACTAGGATTTCAGGTTTGAACCACTGCACCCAGCAAGTTGCTTTTTTATTTTCTTTGACTCTTACCCAGAAACACAACAAGGGTGATTGTTAAAACAACAAAGAAAATCCTTCAGTGTGGAGAACTCAAAAGAGAGAGAAGAGAGAACAGTTCCAGAAAATTTACCTTAGGAGTGGTAACAGCAGTGTAGAAACTAGAACTAGAAACTTGGCTTTCTGTGTTCCTGGGTCAGTCTGTCTGATACACAGCGTTCAAATAGAATCCCTGATTATTCTTAGCATAGCATCTCACTGTGCTCGCATGTAAAGCTTGCTCTAAACAAGTCAGGGTTGCAAGTCTGTGGGGGCATATCCAGATCCAGCTGGAGATGAGTTCTAGCCTTGCAAAAGGACAGTATCCTCATTCCTCTTTTCTTTTTTCTTTCTTTCTTTTTTTCAGACGGAGTTTCTCTCTTGTCGCACAGGCTGGAGTGCAACCTCCCCGGCTCACTGCAAACTCTACCTCCTGGGTTCAAGCAATTCTCCTGCCTCAGTAGGAGGCAGTAGCTGGGATTATAGGTGCCCACCACCATGCCCAGCTAATTTTTTAGTATTTTTAGTAGACATGGGGCTTCACCATGTTGGCCAAGCTGGTCTCAAACTCCTGACCTCAGATGATCCACCCGCCTCAGCCTCCTAAAGTGCTGGGATTACAGGTGTGAGCCACCTCGCCTCGCCTCCTCTTTTCTTAGTAAACTGAAACTTCATTTTTTTGCTCACACAGATTTTCAAAAAATGTGTTTCTGGGAAAATAAAAACAACTGGAAAAAATAAAAATTTTAAACTTTGAATTCTAGTTGAATGTAATAGGAAGTTAAGAATAAACTCAAGTACATTTTACATATGATAAAGGTGACATCTCAGATAGTTGGGACAAAGATGGACCCTCTTAGAAACAGTGTCCAGAGAACCAGATTAGATGGTTAAAAATAATAATAAAATTGAACCACAAACAGGAATAAACTCCAAATGGATCAGAGATCTAAATGTAAAAAATGAAATCATACAAGTACTAGAAGAAAACATGGATGAATTCCTCTAAACCTGGGTGTGAGAAGAGGCTTCCTAATTATAATTCAACATCCAGATGTAATTTTTGAAAAGATTGAAAAATTTAATCACAAAACATTAAAAGAACTTTTTATGGAATTAAAACTATAAAGTCAAAATCAGTGAGATAAAATATTTAAAATGTATTTCACAGATAAAGAGCTAGTATCTTGGATATATTTTAAAAAGCTTAAAAATCCAGGGAAAAAAGAATTTAAAACAATGGAAAAATGGGCAAAAAATATAACATACCTACTATATGGCTAAAATTAGAAAGACTAACAGCATCCAATGTTTGTGAGGATGTGGAGCAACCAGAGCTCTCATACATTGTTGGTGGGAATGTAAATGGTACATCCATGTTGAAAAAAAGATCTGGAAATTTCATTCAGACTAAACATATATCTATCCTATGAATCAGCAGTTTGACTTCAAGATATGTACCCAAAAGAAATGAAAACATATTTTCACAAAGAGACTAACTCAAGAATGTTCAAAGTAGTTTTATTTATAATATCCCAAAATAGGAAACAGCTCAGGTCCGAAGGAGAATAGACTACTAACTACTGTACTATGTTCATGAGTGGAATATCACTCAACACTAAAAATAACCTAATACACAAAACTACACGGATGCATCTCAAAAACAATATGCTGAATGAAATAAACCTTGCCAAAGCATCGTATTATATGATTCTATTTATATGAAGAAGTCTTATGGAAAAGAGAACATACTGGATTATTCCAGTTATGTAAAACTCTAGCACGAAACACACTAATCTATGGTAGAAAAAAATGAGAACAATGGTTGCCTCTGAGGAGACAGGGGCTGGGATTAGCTGGTAAGGTATAGAAAGTAATGATAATGTTCTATAAGTGCATGCATTTGCCAAAACTCTGTGAATGTACACTTAAGATTTGTGCATTTCATTGAATGTAAATTTTATATCAAAAGAAAAAACTGCCCAGGCACTGCGGCCTGCATGCCTTTCCCAGCACTTTAGGAGGTCAAGGCAGGAGCATTGCTTGGGCCCAAGAGTTCAAGACCAGTCTTGGCAATATAGTGAGATCCCTTCTCTACACAAATAAAAATAAATGAGCTGGGTATAGGGGCATGCGCCTGTAGTCCCAGCCACTTGGGAGGCTGAAGTGAGAGGACTGTTTGTGCCCAGATGGTTGGGGCTGCAGTGAGGTGAGATTGCACCACTGCACTCCAGCCTATGTGACAGAGTGAGACCCTGTCTTGAAAAAAAAAAAAAAGAAAAAGAAGAAAAAACCTGCAAAAAATATTGAGCTCTAGTTAATTATATGCATACAAAATACATTAGGGGGGATATGTATTAATTACTGCAATTGACTTAATTTTCTCCAAAAAATAAGAGGGATTGATGAATGAATAGAGGGATGGATAGGTGGATAGATACATGATAAAGCAAGTATAGCAAATTACTACTGGTAGATTCTTGGTAGTGGTATATGGATGGTCGCTATAAAGTTCTTTCAACTTTGCTGTATGTTTAAAAATATTCATAATAGACCAGTTTTGGTGGCTTATGGCTGTAATCTCAGCACTTTGGGAGGCTATAATGGGAAGATTACTTGAGGCCAGGAGTTCAAGACCAGCCCGGGCAACACAGTAAGACCCCATGTCTACCAAAAATTTAAAAATAATAAAAAATTAGCCCTTCATAGTGTTGCATGCCTGTGGTCCTAGCTACCTGGGAGGCTGAGGTGGGAGGATCACTTGAGCCCAGGAGTTCAAGGTTACAATGAGCTGTGATTGCACCACTGCACTCGAGCCTAGGCAACAGAGCAAGACCTTGTCTATAAAAAAAAGAAGAGAAAAGAGGCCGGGTGCGGTGGCTCAAGCCTGTAATCCCAGCACTTTGGGAGGCCGAGATGGGCGGATCACGAGGTCAGGAGATCGAGACCATCCTGGCTAACACGGTGAAACCCCGTCTCTACTAAAAATACAAAAACTAGCCGGGCGAGGTGGCGGGCGCCTGTAGTCCCAGCTACTCGGGAGGCTGAGGCAGGAGAATGGCATAAACCCAGGAGGCGGAGCTTGCAGTGAGCTGAGATCTGGCCACTGCACTCCAGTCCGGGCGACAGAGCGAGACTCCGCCTCAAAAAAAAAAAAAAAAAAAAAAAAGAGAAAAGAAAACATTCATAATAAAATATTAGAAAAAAATATTTCACACCCATGTTAGGGAGCCATCTTGGAAATAGGTCCTCTGATCAACATCTACTTAGGATCCAGCAGGGCAGCAAATGCACAGAGTGTTCAGTTCTACCCAGGGCCGGGGGCAGTGCACACCAGCTTTCTGTGCTGATGTAATAAATGAACACCAACCTAGTGGCTTAAACAACACGACATTTTTATCTTACAGCCTTGTCACTCAGAAGTCCAACATGGGTCTCACCGGGCTTAAATGAAGGAGTTGGTAGGGCTGCCTTCCTTTTTAGAGGCGCAAGGAGAGAATTTGATCCCTTGCCTTTTCCAGCTTCTAGAGGCTGCCCGTATTCCCTGGCTTATGGCCCACTTCCTCCAGCTTCAAAGTCAGCAGCAACAGTGGGCCAAGTCCTCATGGTATGACTCTCTGACCCAGGCTTCTGCAAGCCTCTTCTCCTTTTAAGAATCCATGTGATTAGCCGGGCGTGGTGGCTCACGCCTATAATCCCAGCACTTTGGGAGGCCGAGGCAGGCACATCACAAGGTCAGGAGTTTGAGACCAGCCTGACCAACATGGTGAAACACCGTCTCTACTAAAAATATAAAAATCAGCCGGGACTGATGGCGGGCGCCTGTAGTCCCAGCTACTCAGGAGGCCGAGACAGGATAATCGTTTGAACCTGGAATGCGGAGCTTGCGGTGAGCAGAGATCGCGCCACTGCCCTCCAGCCTGGGTGACAGAGCAAGACTCCTTCTCAGGAAAAAAAAAAAAAAAAAAAGAATCCATGTGATTAATTTGGGCTCACCTGGATAATCCAGGAAACTCTCCATCTCAAGATTTGCACACATAATCACACCTATAAAGTCCCTTTTGCCACGTAAGGTAAACATGTTCACAGGTTTCAGGGCAGAACATGGACATCCTGTGGAGGCAAGTGGACATTGCTGTGTGCCTGCCACAGGGAGCGTTAAAAAACAACACTTCCTACAAGAAGTAAAGCTCGAGTTCAACTCTTAAATTTTCTTGCATCTTTTAATTTGCATTCATAATATTATTCATTTATATATCCTTGCTTTTGTCGTTTCTGCATTAATTATTTATTTCTATGTTAGAACTCAGGGATTTCTTCAATAAATGGCTGTAAAACTCCTATGGTTTGTGTTATCTTTGCTAAGAATTATAACAAAACATTTGAAAACTTCAAATCAGGCTTTGATATGGTTTGGCTCTGTGTCCCCACCCAAATCTCACCTCAAACTGTAATCCCCTTAATACCCACATGTCAAGGGCAGGACCAGGTGGAGGCAATTGGATCATGAGGGTGGTCCCCCCACCATGCTGCTCTCTTGATAGTGAGTTCTCATGGGATCCGGTGGTTTTATAAGCGTCTGGCATTTCCCCTGCTTACATTCACTCTGTCCTCCTGTCTTGTGAAGACGGTGCCTCCTGCTTCTCCTTTGCCTTTTGCCATGATTGTAAGTTTCCTGAGGCTTCCCCAGCAATGTGAAACTGTGAGTCAATTAAACCTCTTTCCTTTGTAAAGTACCCAGTCTCGGATATTTCTTCAGAGCAGTGTGAGAAGGGACTAATACAGGCTTATTTTGATGCTCCTTTAATTGTTGGTTTGACCTTGTGCCATTTCGTACACTGGACACTAATTGTGTTGGTCTTTTGCAAATTATAAATCCCACTCTGCAGGAGCAAATGTATTAACTTTTACATGCCACCTAGCCTAGAGTCATGCACAGATAATAATTAGGAGAAAATAAAAATAAGAAACTAGGCTGGGGGTGGTGGCTCATGCGTGCAAACCCAGAACTTTGGGAGGCTGAGACAGACTGATCAATTGAGCTTAGGAGTTTGAGACCAGCTTGGGCAATATGGCAAAACCCCAGGTCTACAAAAAAATACAAAAATTAACTAGGTATGGTGGTGCACGCCTGTAGTCCCAGCTAGTTGGGAGGCTGAGGTGGGAGGATCGCTTGAGCCTGGGAAGCGGAGGTTGCAGTGAGTCAAGATTGCGTCACTGCACTTCAGTCTGGGAGACAGAGTGAGACTTGTCTCAAATAAATAAAGAGTAAACATAGGGATTTCCCTATTTTTAAACCATATTAACTCACCTAAGCGTTAATCCCTCATAGACCATAAAACTGACTTTCAAAACAATAGTAGCTGCTGTTCAAAATAGCTTCAGTATTTCTCTCTCATTTGATTCCAGCCCTAATTAGAATCAATGACTTTGATGGATGAAATCCACAAGGAAGTACATAGGAAGCAGGAAGACAAGAGGGCAAGACTGGAACCTGGAGAAAAGCCAGCATTTAAAAGGAAGATGGAAGGACAGGATTGAGGAGAGGCCATTGGATAGGACAGTCTGACCTGTGTGAAAAGTATTCCTGCTGAGCTCCCAGATTCTCTTTCCTTGCCTCTTGCTTCACTGTGTTTACTTTTACCCAGAGGCTCCTCCTGGAAGCATCTCGGAACAGTTTGGGTTATTCTCAGCTACCCCTTGCCTAGTCTTTCCTGACAGGAAAAATTCTAGTCCACTCCAACTACAAATGTCAGGAGGAGAATTTGGTAGACCATCTTCTTTTTTATCTGATTTTATTTATTTGTTTGTTTAATAGAAAATATATTCATATAGTGCAACATTCAAAAGGTCAAAAGGTATTAAAAAGAGTATATTGTGAGGCAGGAGGACTGCTTGTGCCCAGGAGTTTGAGACCAACCTGGGCAACATAGTGAGGCCCTGTCTCTACAAAAATTAAAATTAAAATAAAATTAACTGGACATGGTCCTAGATTCTCTGGAGGCTGAGGTGGGAGGATTGCTTGAGCCTAGGAGGTCGAGGCTGCAGTGAGATGTGATCATGTCACTGCTCTCCAGCCTGGGCAACAGAGTGAGACCCTGTCTCGAAAAAAAAAAAAAATATATATATATATATATATATTTATATTTATATTTATATATACAGTGAAGAGTAAGTCTCCTTTCCATCCATGTCTCCCATGGATGTTCCCTGACTTTTATTACTGGTTTCTTATATATTGTAGGGAGCCAGAGATAACCTCCAACCTCTCTTTTAGCTCTTAGTGCGCTCTTCAGCTGGATGTAAAAACTACATTGACATCATGCAGGTTAACTAGAGAAAAGTATACAAATTTTATGAGTTTTACATGTGTATTGCCTCCAGTTCCGTCTCTGGTGATAAGGACTGTTTTCTCACGCTGGTATAGAGAGGGTCCCCTTCTCAGAAGAATCTTTATTTCTTGCTGTATGCAAAATTCAAACAGTATTAAAACATTCAAACAAAAGGCATTAAAACATTCAAAAAGTATAAAAAGAGTATATTGTGAGGCAGGAGGGTTGCTTGAGCCCAGGAGTTCAAGACCAGCCTGGGAAAAATAGTGAGACGCCGTTGCTACAAAAAATTTTAAAACTAGTCAGGCATGATGGTGTATACCTGTATTCCCAACTACTCAGGAGGCTGAGGAGGGAGGATCTCTTGAGCCCAGAGTTCAGCGTTACAGGGAGCTACGATCTCACCACTGTACTCCAGCCTGGGTGACCTAGCAAAACCCTGTCTCTAAAAAAAAAATAATCATAAGGCCGGGTGCAGTGGCTCACGCCTGCAATCCCAGCACTTTGGGAGGCCGATGCGGGCAGATCACTTGAGGTCAGGAGTTCGAGACCAGCCTGGGCAACATAGTGAAACCCCATCTCTACTAAAAAATACAAAAATTAGCCAGGCATGATGGTGAGTGCCTGTAGTCCCAGCTACTTAGGAGGCTGAGGCAGGAGAATCACTGGAACCCAGGAGGTGGAGGTTGCAGTGGGCTAAGATCATGCCACTGCACTCCAGTCTGGGTGACAGAGTGAGATCCTGCCTCAAAAAAATAAAATAAATAAATAAAAAATAAATAAATAAATAAATAAAATAAAAATAATAAAATGGATAATTATTATTAACTAAAGTCCATAGTTTGTCCAAATATCCTTAGTTTTTACCTAGTGTCCTTTTTCTGTTCTAGGAACTCATCCAGGGTACCACCTCACGTCTATGACTTGGCTATGACTTGGACAGCTTTGAGGAATACTGTTAAGTATGTTGTAGCTTGTCTCTCTATTGGAATGTGATGTTTTTCTTATTATTAGACTGGAGTTAAGGGTTTTAGGGAGGAAAACCACATAAAGTACCATTTCATCATCTCAAGGTTACATACCATCAACATGATTCTATCACTACTGATACTTACCTTGCTCACCTGGTTGAGGTAATGTTTATCAGGTTTCTTCACTGTAAAGTTACCCTTTTTTCTCCATTTCATATTGTATTCTTTGGAAGGAAGTCACTGTAGTCCATACTTTGGCCAGGCGTGGTGGCTCATGCATGTAATCCTAGTACTTTGGGAGGCCGAGGCGGGTGAATTGCTTGAGCTCAGGAGTTCGAGACCAGCCTGGGCAACATGGTGAAACCTTGATCTACAAAAAATACAAAAAAAGTAGCTGGGCATGGTGGCACACGCCTGTAGTTCCAGCTAATTGGGGGACTGAGGTGGGAGGATCTCTTGAGCCCAGGAGGTTGAAGCTGTAGGTCATTGAGATCACATCACTGCACTTCAGCCTGGGCAACAAAGTGAGACCCTGTCTCAAAAAAAAAAAAAAAAAAAAAAAGCTCATAACAGCTTTATTCCAAATGGCAACTTTAGAAACAACCCAGATGTCTATTAATAGGAGAGTGGGTAAATTACGTACTCACACAACTAGATACTAACTAGCAATAAGAAGAAAGCCCTACTGGAACATATAACATGGATGAATCTCAAAGATGAAAAACCTGAACACAAAGAGTAGATCCTGTATGTTACTGTAGATGGGCTAAGTGAGTGCACATAGTGCTCACTGAAGATTTCTGCAATACATGTTAACAGCCACCAGAAAGCATCCATTACAGAAGAGGGACCAAAACAATCAAGTGTCAAAATACGGCTCAAACTAATGTTTTAGCACCCTTTGGAAACTGGCACAATGGGTACACAACTGGACAGACGGGGGTTAAGCATAGGCCCAGTGGCATGGACCTCCATGCATCAAGACTGCCACCTTTGAATGTCCATCCTGTCAGCAACAAAGACCAATGCTCTATGGATGTGGCATTATTTTTGTTTTTCTTTTTCTTTTTTTTTTTTTTTTTGAGACGGAGTCTCACTCTTTCACCCAGGCTGGAGTGCAGTGGTATGATCTCGGCTCACTGCAACCTCTGCTTCCTGGGTTCAAGTGATTTTCTTGTCTCAGCCTCCCGAGTAGCTGGGATTACAGGCACATGCCACCATGCCTGGCTAATTTTTGTATTTTTAGCAGAGACAGGGTTTCGCCACGTTGGTCAGGTTGGTCTCAAACTCCTGACCTCAGGTGATCTGGCCACCTCGGCCTCCCACAGGGCTGGGATTACAGGTGTGAGCCACCTCACCCAGCCTGTGCACTGTTTTTCAAGATCAACCAGCTACTTTGCAGCAACTTGACTACTTTTTTTTTGAGACAGTCTCCTTCTGCCACCCAGGCTGGAGTACAGAGGCACAATCACAGCTCATTGCAGACTCAATCTCCCAGGCTCAAGCAATCCTCCTGCCTCAGCCTCCTGAATAGCTGGGACTGCAGGTGTGTACTACCATACTTGGCTAATTTTTTTTGTATTTTTAGTAGAGACAAGGTCTCACTATGTTGCCCAAGGTGGTCTCAAACTCCTGAGCTCAAGCAATCCTCCTGCCTTGGCCTCCCAAAGTGCTTGGATTACAGACATGAGCCACTGTGCCTGGCCGGGATGTTTCTATCCTAGAAGAGTCAGTGGTTCATTCGCATATGAACAGATACCTATTCAGCGTATGGGTTTGCCTTTCCTGCCCACAGAGCTTCAGACAGCACCAGTATCTGGGGGCTTGTCAAGTACGTGTTCTACAACATGGAATTCCACTCAGCACAGCATGTAACCAGGGAACCCACTTCACAATAAGAAAGTGCTGCAGTGGGCCAGTGACTATGGGCTACCCTGGTTGTACTGCATATTGCACCACTCAGGAGCAGCTGAGCTAATACAGTGTTGGAATGGCCTGCTGAAGGCACAGTTCAAGTGTCAGCTTTGAAGGTGGGTGCCATGCTCCAGGACGCATTGAATCAGAAACAGTCTAATCCAGAATATTTTCATCAACCCAGTAAGAAACCCCATACCCATTAGCAGTCATTCCTTACTCTCCTGTCTTCCCAACCCCTGACAACCACTAATCTACTGTTTGTCTCTGGATTTGTCTAATTCTGGACATTGGATATAAAGGGAATCATACAATATATGGTCTTTTGTGACTGGCCTCTTTCACTGAGCATAATGTTTACAAGATTTACCCATGCTATGGCACGCATCAGAATGTCATTCCTCTTT
Source organism: Rhinopithecus roxellana (assembly GCF_007565055.1). Taxonomy (NCBI): domain Eukaryota; kingdom Metazoa; phylum Chordata; class Mammalia; order Primates; family Cercopithecidae; genus Rhinopithecus; species Rhinopithecus roxellana. The sequence goes on from NC_044553.1 coordinate 30,021,190, forward strand.
GTGGGTGCATAATATTCCATTGTATGGATAGGTATTTTATTTATCCATTCATTGGTTGATGGACAATTGGGTAGTTTCCTGTTTGGGCTATTATGAATAATGCTGCTATGCACATTTGTGTGTAAGTTTTTGTGTGTGTGTGTGAAGATGTTTCAAATTCTCTTGTGTATACACCGGGGAGGAGAATTGCTAAGTCATCTGGTAATGGATATTATCAGGAACTGCCCATCTGTTTTTTTAAAGCAGCTGTACCATTGTATATCCTCACCACTGATGTATGAGGGTTTCACTTTCTCCACATTCTTGCCAACACGTTATTCCCCATCTTTTTGATTATAGCCTTTCTGGTAGGTGTGAAGCAGTACAGTAAGTCTTCATTTAACATCATTAACCCTTGGGAACTATGACTTTAAGCAAAATGATATATAACGAAGCCAGTTTTACCATAGGCGAATTATTATAAACAAGAGTTAAGTTCGTATGGCATACTTCGCATCACAAAAACATCACCAAACTTCTTTTTTTTTTTTTTTTTTTTTTTGAGACGGAGTTTCGCTCTTGTTGCCCAGGCTGGAGTGCAATGGCGTGATCTCGGCTCACTGCAACCTCCGCCTCCTGGGTTCAAGCGATTCTTCTGCCTCAGCCACTTGAGTAGGTGGGATTAAGGCATGCGCCACCACACCCAGCCAATTTGTATTTTTAGTAGAGACAGGGTTTCTCCATGTTGGTCAGGCTGGTCTCAAACTCCTGACCTCAGGTCATCTGCCCACCTCGGCCTCCCAAAGTGCTGGGATTACAGGTGTGAGCCACCACGCCTGGCCCAAACTTCTAAATAAAGATGAAAACTCTTCTAATAATAAACACTGAAATAAATGTGAACTATACATACATTTAAGAAAGATTGATTAGGCCGGGCGCGGTGGCTCAAGCCTGTAATCCCAGCACTTTGGGAGGCCGAGATGGGCGGATCACGAGGTCAGGAGATCGAGACCATCCTGGCTAACACGGTGAAACCCCGTCTCTACTAAAAAAAATACAAAAACTAGCCGGGCGAGGTGGCGGGCGCCTGTAGTCCCAGCTACTCGGGAGGCTGAGGCAGGAGAATGGCGTAAACCCGGGAGGTGGAGCTTGCAGTGAGCTGAGGTCTGGCCACTGCACTCCAGACCGGGCGACAGAGCGAGACTCCGCCTCAAAAAAAAAAAAAAAAAAAAAAAAAAAAAAAAAAAAAAGAAAGATTGATTAAAAACAAGTAAAATAATTATTTATCTGCCTATCCTGGCGACAGCTCAGGGCACAGGGTGGGGACCACGTTGTTTCACTATGTGGTCTATTTGCCTTTTTCCTCCTCTTTGGTGGTGTACTTCTAGCAGTAAATTTTACACTAACATCTTTATGTAATATTCTCTTTCCTTAAATACTGTTGGTTTCTTAATACATGACCAATTTTGAAATTGCTTCTTACCCTGCTCCTTCTCTCTCACCATTTAGCCACTAGCTTTGTCCTAGTGTCAATGTGTGTACTTGTTGTTTTTGTTTTTTGTTTTTTTTTTTTGAGACGGAGTCTCGCTCTGTCATCCAGGCTGGAGTGCAGTGGTGCGATCTCGGCTCACTGCAAGCTCTGCCTCCCGGGTTCACGCATTCTCCTGCCTCAGCCTCCCAAGTAGCTGGGACTACAGGCGCCCACCACCACACCCGGCTAACTTTTTGTATTTTTAGTAGAGATGGGGTTCCACCGTGTTAGCCAGGATCCTGACCCACCTTGGCCTCCCAAAGTGCTGGGATTACAGGCGTGAGCCACCGTGCCAGGCCACTTGTTTTTATTTCTTGATTTGTCACCTTCAAGTGATACCTTATTTATTTATTTTTAATTTTTATTTTTTTAAGGTTACACAATAATTTATTGAGGGCCTCCTCTCCCCGCCCTTTCAGTCTCTAGGTCACTTTTCCACTTGTAGATGTTGCACGTCAGCCCTAGAAAGATGACTGGGGGCAGGGGCACTGCGTACTGTTCAGTGAGACTCATAATGTGGCTGTAACTGTCTTCCTATTATTGCAAGAACACAGCCGGCAGATCCAACTCCTCATACAGTCTTCACTGGGGCCACCTTCTTGGTCTCCTTCTCTGCCTGTAATTCTCCTTCAGGATCTGGTACCATTCCGGAGTGGCCCATTGCAGACACTGAACCACCAGCCAGCTGCATTTGCTGTCCTGTTTGTCAGTGCCAACTTTGCCGGTCACACTGGGGTCCCCAAAAGAGGTCAAAGTAATCATCCTGAATCTGAAAGAACTCTCCCTCTCCCATCTCCAGCAGGATCTTCTTGGCATTGGTGTGCTCCTTCTCACCAACAGTGCCTGCCATGTACATGGCTGCAGCTACAGGAAGGTAGAAGGAGTAGTAAGCTGCCTTGTATTTAACACTAGATTTGTACCTCTTTTTAGTGAATCTGCCAAGATCTGCATTGCCATGGGGGGCTGTGATGAGGTCCAGGGTCTGTCCAGTCTCAGTCTGATAGAAACACTGCAAGAAGAGCTGGATCAGGTTCACGTAATAGGGCTGCTCCCGGCAACAGAGCTTCAGCGGGCAGTAGATACATGCTTCCCTTCCAGAAGCATAGCATCACTGATGGTATCCAAACCCACGCCTGGCTTCTGTAACCAGCAGATCTGTCCCCAGCGGTGAGGGATGAATCCGTGATGTCATCTGCCAGCAGGAAGAAAGCTTGCAGCAGTTCCACACACCAGCCCACAGTCAGGGCCCGCTGGAGACTCTCAGCATCCTGTTTCCTCAGCTCCATCAGCTCCCGGAATGCTACTAGCACCGTCAAAGCCCAGTGATACTTGCCTCCAATGGCATTGTACTACAGGACCTCCTTGAGCTGGGTGATAGCATCTCCTGTCTCTGGGTGCCCCATCTTGTCCTCAGTCAGCACCCTAACAATCTGGGAGAAGCACTGAACGAAATCCTGCTTTTCTTGGACATAAACATCTGATCTCTGGTCTCCATTCATTCTGAGCGAGGAGCAAAGGGCTTTGTTCCTGGATGCGGGTTTCTGCTTGATACCTTTTTAATTCTGGCTAAAACCACTGATGTAATCAGTGAGTTTATTTACCTTTCTACCCACTTGCCCTTTTTCTCCTATTTTTTGTTAGTTGTAATAATTCTACATTAAAGCATCCAATTTTGTCTCTCATCCCCCCCATCTGTACAATTAAACATATGCAACACTCACCCCCAGACCTTATGCCAAGGCTTCTATAATCATTTACGATTGTCTGAAGCTGGCTCACTGGTAAATTTCTTAGGAAAAGCTCATGGGAAAAAATATTCCCTGAGTATTAGCATGCTCTGAACTGTCTGGGTGGATTTTGTACTCGGACAGTTTGTCTGGATGTGAAGATCCTTTGGTGTTGACTCTTCTGGGTTTTTACAATGTTCTCTTTCAAAATATATTCAATTTTTTCTTTTTTCCCCCAAGAAATTTTTATCTAATTATAGTTTTCCATTTGTGTTCTGTTCCATTGCTTTTTCTTTCTTCAGGGACTTCAGTTAATATATATCGAATCTTCTTTATCCTAAATCCTTTTTTTCTCCTTCCCTGCCCCCTGCATTTTTTTTTTTTTTTTTGAGTCAGGGTGTCACTCTGTCACACAGGCTGGAGGGCAGTGGCGTGATGTCAGCTCACTGCAACCTTGACCTTCTTCTCAAGGGATCTTCCCACCTCTGCTTCCCAAGTAGCTGGGACTACAGGTGCGCCACAATGCCCAGGTCTTTCCAACTTTTCCTTACTGTGCATTCCATTGGTAACTTTTCATTTTTGTATTCCTTCTTAGTCTTCATTTCTACTTTTCCCCCAAATTTCACTTGACTGATCTGGGTGACAGAGCGAGACTCCCACTCAAAAAGAAAAACAAACAAACAAAACCCTTCTTTGCCTTCAGTGTTGCCCCTCATATAATTTTTATTATTATACTTTAAGTTCTAGGGTACATGTGCATAACGTGCAGGTTTGTTACATATGTATACTTGTGCCATGTTGGTGTGCTGCACCCATCAACTCGTCAGCACCCATCAATTCGTCATTTATATCAGGTATAACTCCCAATGCAATCCCTCCCCCCCGCCCCCCATGATCGGCCCCGGTGTGTGATGTTCCCCTTCCCGAGTCCAAGTGATCTCATTGTTCAGTTCCCACCTATGAGTGAGAACATGCGGTGTTTGGTTTTCTGTTCTTGTGATAGTTTGCTAAGAATGATGGTTTCCAGCTGCATCCATGTCCCTACAAAGGATGCAAACTCATCCTTTTTTATGGCTGCATAGTATTCCATGGTGTATATGTGCCACATTTTCTTAATCCAGTCTGTCACAGATGGACATTTGGGTTGATTCCAAGTCTTTGCTATTGTGAATAGTGCCGCAATAAACATACATGTGCATGTGTCTTTATAGCAGCATGATTTATAATCCTTTGGGTATATACCCAGTAGTGGGATGGCTGGGTCATATGGTACATCTAGTTCTAGATCCTTGAGGAATTGCCATACTGTTTTCCATAATGGTTGAACTAGTTTACAATCCCACCAACAGTGTAAAAGTGTTCCTATTTCTCCACATCCTCTCCAGCACCTGTTGTTTCCTGACTTTTTATTTTTTTATTTTTATTTTTTTGAGATGGAGTCTCACTCTGTCGCCAGGCTGGAGTGCAATGGTGCGATCTCGGCTCACTGCAACCTCCACCTCCCAGGTTCAAGTGACTCTCCCACCTCAGCCTCCTGAGTAGCTGGGATTACAGGTGCACGCCACCATGCCCAGCTAATTTTTGTATTTTTGGTAGAGATGGTGTTTCACTGTGTTAGCCAGGACCGTCTCAATCTCTTGACTTTGTGATCCACCCGCCTCGGCCTCCCAAAGTGCTGGGATTACAGGCGTGAGTCACCGCGCCCGGCCCCCTCATAGAATATTTTAAAGCTTAAAACTAAAGCAACTGCTTCTAATTTTAAAAAAATTCCAGGTACCCTTTTCTCAAATGAAAGCTTACACAGAAACTCAAAAATGAAAAATCACAACTATCCAGCTTTGGCATTCTTTCCCCTCGGGCCTACGTTTCTCCCAGAATCTTTGGCACTTAGTCTGAAAATCACCAAGCTAAAAAGAAAGCAACCTCTTCATTTTACGTGAGGAGTCATGGCTCAGAAATGGAAGAAAACCACTCTGCTTATTTTAAGGCTCAATCCCAGAAGACTGATTCCAGATCGAGGGTGAGAACCGGGCATTTGGATTTTGTTAACTCTCTCTAGGTGACTGTAATGCACAGTTAAGTTTGAGGACCATCACACTAGATACATGCTGCCCAATATGGTAGCCACCAGCCACACATGACTACATTTAAATTAACTAAAAATTAAAAATTCAGGCCCTCAGTTGCACTAGCCATATCTCAAGTGTTCAATAGCCACATGAGAATAGTGACTGCCATTCCGTATGGTAAATACACACAGAACATTTCTTTTTTTTTTTTTTTGAGACGGAGTCTCGTTCTGTCACCCAGGCTGGAGTGCAATGGCGTGATCTTGACTCACTGCAAGCTCTGCCTCCCGGGTTCACGCCATTCTCCTGCCTCAGCCTCCTGAGTAGTTGGGACTACAGATGCCCACCACCACACCTGGCTAATTTTTTGTATTTTTAGTAGAGACGGGGTTCCACCATGTTAGCCAGGATGGTCTCGATCTCCTGACCTCGTGATCCACCTGCCTTGGCCTCCCAAAGTGCTGCGATTACAGGTGTGAGCCTCCCAAAGTGCTGCGATTACCCAGCCAGAACATTTCTATTACTGCAAAACTTTTCTGGATACTGCTGCTCTAGACAGCTGTCTTCATATTAGAGTGTGCATCCAAAAGGACGCAGATTGGATTGGAAGATATTTAAATATCTATTTCTATTTTTAACTGATTTTTAAATCTCCTTTTTAAAGCTATGTTTTATAATTTGCATGTATTAGTAAAGCACTGCATATAGAATATAAAATATGTGTATGTGTTTATATTCTATTTGGTATGCAAGCTTAAAAACTATTTATTGATAGAGTATATGGCTAAAAAAGTTTGGAGACCCATATATACTAAACACCTATGTCTTTTAAAACATTTGCCTGGGCTGACAAAGGTTTTGACTGGAGAGTCTTCCTAGGCACAGATTTTTATTTTTATTTATTTTTTTATTTCTTATTTTTTGGAGACGGAGTCTCGCTCTGTCGCCCAGGCTGGAGTGCAGTGGCCGGATCTCAGCTCACTGCAAGCTCCACCTCCCGGGTTTACGCCATTCTCCTGCCTCAGCCTCCGGAGTAGCTGGGACTACAGGCGCCCACCACCTCGCCCAGCTAGTTTTTTGTATTCTTTTTTTTAGTAGAGATGGGGTTTCACCGTGTTAGCCAGGATGGTCTCGATCTCCTGACCTTGTGATCCGCCCGTCTCGGCCTCCCAAAGTGCTGGGATTACAGGCTTGAGCCACCGCGCCCGGCCTGATTTTTATACTTCAAACCCAAATCCCCAAACATGAGAAGTCCTTTTTTTTTCTTTTTAAATATACACATATATTTTATTTTAAAAAGCACAAGAACATTATACAAGTTTTAGATTTACATTTTTGCAATAAAAGTTATCAATATATGCATTATTTGTATAACTTCATCATGGATGGAATTTGAATCAGTGGTATAAACATGTTGCAGTCACTAAATATAGATCATCATCACAGTGAACCAAAATGCATAGTTGTTATGAAATGACAAATGACCACTAAAAGGTGAACTCACAGCCCATACACCAATATAATAAATTAATTATACAGATATATTTTTCTTCACCATATCATTAAAACTCTCACTAGCCCCTCACCAAACATTAGAAAAACACAGTTCTGGAGCCATCCTGTTGAACCAGTGCCTTCACATACTACACTAAAGAAAATAAAGTGACTCAGTTGCTTGTTTGTAAGTAAACTTCATAACCATAATTGTTTGCAATGATTAAGGTAAATCACTAGGACATTTGAACATAATGAGAAATCCCTGGGGCTTGGGGCAGCACTGAGACATATGCTCACCTACAGTGCAAAAATCGGAATCAATCGCAATCAGTGGAACGCAATATGAAATGGGTTCTTTGGCAGTAAAGGTCTGGCTGGCCATTGCCAGATGAGTCCCTCTGTCCTCTTGAGAGTCTAACTCCAGAATTTATGAAGTTAATATAAAAAGGACTAAAAGGAAGTCCGTTTATCTTTGCTGAAGTGGGACCCATCTATTAGGGTAGAAGTCAGCATCTTCTGTTTCCTATTCTAGCCCAGATTTCCCAAACAATCCACTCAATACAATTACATAACAAACACAAATGTTCAAATACTTTCATTATTCTGGCAAATCTGACAAACTGAATACTGAATTTCCTGATCCTTACCTGTTATTTTTACAAATTATTCACTAGAGATGTATCTATTTATCCGGATACCTTCTGAATTGTAATTATTCAAGTAGAAAATCATGATTGTGATTCTGACGTCTGCTCAGGCCAATCCCTTACTGCAAGATCCACTTTTCTTTACATAAAAGGATCAAAAAAATCTAGCCCCAAATGTGCATCACGAATCACTTAGCAAATATATTTTTACTTGCCTGCCTTTGCTGAGCAAAAAGAAGGTAAGAAAACATTTACACACGTATGTGAGACACTAGTAGCCAAGGGCAAAATAGGATACAGTCTTTGAATGCATCTTTCAAGGTTCTAACATTACCCCAGAAACAACATAAAGTTAAAATGGAAGGTTTCCATTTATCTTTTGTCTGCTGTTTTATATCACAATTTCCTGATACAAAAAATAAAAGCCAGGAATCAAGAAGTCTATGCACAAATTCAGGAGAGCTCTATTATTTATAAACAAGATGGCTCAACCACAGCATGTTATAACAGGACACAGACTATTGATCACATGGCTTTTTTGGTGGTTTGTACTAGTCATAAAACCAGAGTTTATGAAAAGGTTGCACACAGACAACATCAAGGATTTGTCTTTTACAAAGATATAGAAGATTGTGGAATTGGCTTAAATCCGATTGTTCTAATTTACAGTTGTCATGATCCACTCATGTCATGATCCACTCATTGGGAGAATTTTCTTATCCTCATTCTACAAATAGTTTACATCAGAATTACAAGAGGTTTCTGAGAGTCAAATAGGATGGTACCACAATCTCCTTGCAGAACGAGATCTGCCTTTGGAAAATGTTAAGTATTATTTCAAAACTCAACAAAGCTACTGGTATTCAGAGGTGCAGAACTGCAAGCTCTTTGTACCATCAGGAATGAATAATAAATACATTACCCTAACTTTTCTTGAGTTCTACAGTGAGAAAAAATCTTTTCCACATTGGCAGAAATCATCCTGTCCACATCGAGATTGAATTTAATTTGTGGTGATAGCAGCAGGTGGCACATTAGGGGTATTTCCTTAAAAGAGAAATAATAAAAAATTTATATTTGGAATCTTTCTCAATTCAAGTATATTGCATGGTTTCTGCAATTCTTCTTTAGCTGCAAGGAAGACTATCACAGATTATTAGAATCTTGTCAGTGATCCAATGTCAGCTGAACTAAACTGGCGGGGAAAACACCAAATACAAAATTGCAGAAGAGTTAATTAACCAACATATAAAAATGTCCACAACTGTTTGACGTGACTTCATCTACCAAGTGGATGAAATGAAATGAGACAAATTATGAAGGGGAATAAATTATCTGGAAATACCAGCACATAAAACAGATTCATCTACGTCCTTTTTTCCTGTGAAGCATGTTTGCTAACTGAAAGCAATACTCCATTAAGAAATACTTTATTGATGTAAGTGAATCTGGACATGGAGCAAAAGACCCTCCAATACTTCCTCAGCCCTCAGAAAGTTTTCCATAATTCTGAATCAGCCTTTATTACTGGTCGTCATTTGTGATTGTCTTGAGGCAGAGTTGGAGCTCACAGTAACTGCCAGTTGAATCCAAATAACATCTGATTAGTCTCTTGGCTCCTAGCAATCTCTTCTATAATGCAGTGTTGTTGCCAGACCAAATGGAGCTTCCGATATCGCTCATGAGACAAATGAAGGGGGTTGCCCCTCCTTTAGGGAAAAAAGAAAAAACATGTAAGTTTGAATCTAGTAACTGCCACATCTTTATTGTCTAAATTGGTATGCACTCTTGAGATGTTCCTGGAGCTGGGAGGACTCACCAGCACAGGGCTTAAAAGGGGATATTTTCCCTTCACCATTGATCACTAAGAACTTGACAGGCTACTTAGCTAATAAAGCAGAAATATACTCCTTGACTATTCATAAAATAGGTCAGGTATACTATGGCATTATGGGACCTCACTTAAATGGTCAGTGAGGTTTATAACTTGAAGCAGCACTATTCTTTTTTGGTGGTTAGCTTGAATAGCTTTTTGGCTTCATATTGTTATCTAGCTTCAATTTATGATCTTTGCACAGTAGAGGTTAGGTCTGACATATAACACTAGGCCCTAAAATTATATTTTGCTACTCAGAGATGTTTGGTTGTAACTGTCCTTATGATATGACAAACTGGCTGGTTATCAGCAAATAACTAGCAAATAATTTAATAAAATAATTAAATTCTAGAGTTGCACAGTTTTTAACACTGTATAACAGTTAATCCAAAATGACTTAAGTCTGGCTGTTGCCAGTAATGGAGAACTGTGAGATCCTAATTCCTTTAGACATTGAAGTGCCTAGCTGGTTGGGATTTTGTTTTTTTTTTTTTTGAGACGGAGTTTTGCTCTTTTTGCCCAGGCTGGAGTGTTGTGGTACGATCACGGCTCACTGCAACCTCTGCCTTCCGGTTTCAAGCAATTCTCCTGCCTCAGCCTCCAGAGTAGCTGGGATTACAGGTGCCCGCCACGACGCCTGGCTAATTTTTTTTGTATTTTTAGTAGAGACAGGGTTTCACCATGTTGGCCAAACTAGTCTCGAACTCCTGACCTCGTGATCCGCCCGCCTTGGCCTCCCAAAGTGCTGGGATTACAGGTGTGAGTCACTGCGGCCGCCTGGTTGGGGATTTTTAAACTGCCAAATTAATTTTAAAACTCTGCTTTGTACCCTTGTGGAACAACTAAGACTATCCTCAGTCATTAACTACTTTCACCACTCTGCTTTTCTCCCTAAACCAAAGACAGGTCAAATGTCATCCCAATAGAAACAAAGCTCTGTATGATCCAAGGTCCCAAGCCCCATCTATTAAGCCTATTCTTTCTGAGCAATATTTCTTTTTTTTTTTTTTGAGACGGGGCTGGAGTGCAGTGGCCAGATCTCAGCTCGCTGCAAGCTCCGCCTCAGCCTCCGGAGCAGCTGGGACTATAGGCGCCCGCCATCTCGCCCGGCTAGTTTTTTGTATTTTTAGTAGAGATGGGGTTTCACCATGTTAGCCAGGATGGTCTTGATCTCCTGACCTCGTGATCCGCCCATCTCGGCCTCCCAAAGTGCTGGGATTACAGGCTTGAGCCACCGCGCCCAGCCTCTGAGCAATATTTCAAAGGAACAAAATTTTAGTGAACCAAAGAGTTTATTGTAAGGAGGTCTAATCTTTATCTATATGTACTTTTGAGATCACTGTCAGTCACCTCATTTTCATAAGCCATCAGTAGGACCCCAGCTCCTACCACCAGGGAAGGATACAGAAAAGTTCAGGATTATAAATATTTTGCTAATGCTCAGAAGGAAAGAAGGCTGATATAGCTGGCTAACAAAAAGTCTTAGTTGGGTAGGGTGGCTCATGCCTGTAATCCCAGCACTTTGGGAGGCCAAGGTGGGCATCTGGATCACCTGAGGTCAGGAGTTTGAGACCAGTCTGGCCAACATAGTGAAACCCCATCTCTACTAAAAACACAAAAAAAATTTAGCCGGGTGTGGTGGTGCATGCCTGTAGTACCAGCTACTTGGGAGGCTGAGGCAGGAGAATCGCTTGAACCCTGGAGGTAAAGGTTGCAGTGAGCCGAGATCCAGCCTGAGTGACAGAGTGAGAGTCTATCTCAAAAAAAAAGGTTCAAGTATTGCAATGGAAACAATATCTCTAAACCAAACTTCATCACTGGACACTACAAATGTATACTATCAGTGTCAATCCTTTTAAGCAATTCTGAAGAAATGTTGATTACAAATAATAGAACATTGAAACATTAGGATAGCTGGGGCCTTTAAAAATTTTGGAGAAATACTACCTTCAAATTTTGGAGAAGCACACAGTTGTTGAAAATTATGTGCTAAAGAATGGCATCATTTTTAATATTTAAAATTTGAAGCCATTTAAAAAAGAGCTCTTGGCCGGGTGCAGTGGCTCATGCACTTTGGGAGGCTGTGGTGGGTGGATCACTCGAGGTCAGGAATTCCAGACCAGCCTGGCCAAGATGGTGAAACCCCGTCTCAACTAAAAATACAAAAATTAGCCGGGTATGGTGGCATGTGCCTTGTAGTCCCAGCTACTCAGAAGGCTGAGGCAGGAGATTCACTTGAACCTGGGAGGCAGAGGTTGCAGTGAGCCGAGATAGTGCCACTGCACTCCAGCCTGGGTGACAGAGGGAGACTCTGTCTCCCAAAATAAATATATAAATAAAAAATAAAAGTAAAAGGTAGCTCTCAATTACTTTTTTTTTGAGACAGAATCTCCCTCTGTCGCCCAGGCTGGAGTGCAGTGGGCGATCTTGGCTCACTGCAACCTCCTGGGTTCAAGTGATTCTCCCACCTCAGCCTCCCGAATAGTTGGGATTACAGGCGCGCACCACCATGCCTGGCTAATTTTTGTACTTTTAGTAGCAACGAGTTTTCACCATGTTGGCCAGGCTGGTCTCAAACTCCTGGCCGCAAATGATCTGCCTGCTTCAGTCTCCCAAAGTGCTGGGAATACAGGTATAAGCCAAGTGTCCGGCCTCAATTACCTTTTGTGATTAAAGAACTATCACCGTTTACATACAATAATATGACTGAAATAGAAAACAAACAATATAAAAGAGAACTTACTGAAACCTTCCTATTATAAAAAAAATCTTACTTCAGGCCAGGGTCTGTTTCTCCATATTCATCCAAGTAAGGAGCTGGATAGGCACAGCCTCTGGCTTTACCTTCAACCAGGACCACTCGGCACTCTCTGATTCTGAAAGAGAAAACCAACAGGAATATGGTTAAGTGTATGTGTGCAAATGATAGGCACTGCATCAATGTTAATCTAGAGAAAAGACATGGCCAATATGTGTTAGAAATTCAGTATACAGACAATATCAACAGACAAATAGACTAAATTATGTTTTGTCTAAATAAAAGAGAACACATATTGCTATTTCTGTTGAAGCTATAGAAAAGGAGCAGTGGATTTGGTGAAATGAGATCAGTGATACTGACAGAATCTGTTGAAGGGAGGAAGCTGTCCTACTTCAGCCACAGACATCTTGGAAAATGGTGGCTGGGGTTGTTTCTATTCTAATTTCGACACAACCTGGACAGGGGAGGGAACCTCACAGAAGCACAGAATCACATCTCCTAGTCTGATAACCTCAAGTCAGACAGAATATCAACTAGGGAAGTATACCAGCTTTTCTGGCTAGAGCTCACCTGAAACACTGCAGATTAGAAAGAGCCACTGCCACCCTGAAGGCACCTGGGACTTTTATGTCTCTTGGGAAACAGACATAAAAAAGGCTTGCGTACACATGTACAGGGGCAAGTACTTTACAGAGAAATTATAAAATAAACAGCTGGGGTAAGGTAGTGGGTTTATTTGCTGTGGGTTCCCTAAAAATAGGTGTTTAGGTTTGGCTTCCATACATTCTTTCCCCTTGGTTCAAAAGATGCCTATGAGTAATGATTACATATTTCACAGTTAGAAAGACATTTGGGTTTATGTAACAGAAACTGTGTACATGAGGAGAGTGGAAAGAAAAAGGATATATATCCACTTTGAATTTTATTTCTCTGCAGGCAACTTAAACTCTTCTTTCATAAATATAGGTGACTATTTTTCTTTTTTCTCTATTTTTTTTTTCCAGACGGAGTCTCACTGTGTCGCCCAGGCTGGAGTGTAGTGGCATGATCTCTGATCACTGCAACCTCCGCCTCCCGGGTTCAAGTGATTCTCCTGCCTCAGCCTTCTGAGTAGCTGGGACTACAGGCACCCACCACCATGCCCAGCTAATGTTTGTATTCTTAGTAGACACGGAGTTTCACCATGTTGGCCAGGCTGGTCTTGAACTCTTGACCTTCTGATCTGCCTGCCTCGGGCCTCCCAAAGTGTTGGGATTACAAGTGTGAGCCACTGTGCCCAGCCATAAGTGACTATTTTTCTATCCTCAATCTTTTGCTGAAAGACTAGGAGAAATGGTGGGTTAATAGATGAAATAAAGATATCACAGGACAAACCAAAGTTAACAATTTACATGGACTTTTTTTTTTGATAGAGGATCTCACTCTGTTGCCCAGGCTAGAATGCAATGGCACGATCATGGCTTTCTGCAGTCTTGAACTCCCAGACTCAAGCAGCCCATCCACCTCAGCCTCTCAAGTAGCTGGGAAAACAGCCATGTGCTACCATGCCTGGCTAATTTTTTATAGAGATGGGGTCTTGTCATGTTGCCCAGGCTGACCTTGAACTACTGACCTCAAGTGATTCTCTTGCCTCAGCCTCCCAAAGTGCTGGGATTATAGGCATAGGTCACTGTGCCTGGCCTACGTGTACTTTGTTTATTTTTATTTATTTTAAAGAACTCATCTTCCAGGAAGATTACATTTTTTTTTTTTTTTTTTTTTGAGACGGAGTCTCACTCTGTCGCCCAGGCTGGAGTGCAGTGGCCGGATCTTAGCTCACCGCAAGCTCCGCCTCCCGGGTTTATGCCATTCTCCTGCCTCAGCCTCCCAAATAGCTGGGACTACAAGCGCCCACCACCTCGCCCGGCTAGTTTTTTGTATTTTTTTTTAGTAGACACGGGGTTTCACCATGTTAGCCAGGATGGTCTCGATCTCCTGACCTGGTGATCCGCCCGTCTCGGCCTCCCAAAGTGCTGGGATTACAGGCTTGAGCCACCGCGCCCGGCCTACATTTTAAATATGTTTTAGGACTCGAAGTTCTTTCATTATACCTGAGTATTATATAATACCAGAGCAATTAATACAAACTCTATCGTATTTAAGATTTTCCATAAATAATGGAAATATTAACAGAAACCTGTTCTTTTTTCACAGTATCTTCTCAAATGTAATTTCACGTCAGTAACAGGTTAATACTCTAACTTCTGATTGATTATTTGCTATCAACACACTGTCCCAAGAGTGACCCCCACATTGGATCCAGATTCCTTAAGTTCATCATAAAGCTTCCAGAACACTCACTACTCACTTTAGGAAAATGCAGACTCCGGCTCCACAGTGAAGTGCGTGAAAAATGCAAGCTCCGACCTCTTCCCCGTTCACAATTTCTTGGCAGCAAATGTTCTGAGAACATAGTATAGCCCCACAGAAAAGACAGAGGACAGGATGCTTTCGCTCATCATCTGCAGACCGTGGGCACCTCAAAAGGGAAGAAAACATTTAGAAAATGGTGGAAAAACAAAACAAGTATGATATATCCTGTTAGCAATCAAGCATATTTTCATCACTGACCCCTTTCCAGCAAAGGAAGCTCTTAAAACACAAGGAAACATTGAATTAGCTAATTCCTCTTTAGTATGCCCCCTAAAAGGACTTCATGGAAAATCTTCCAATTAATCCATAGTAAGACAATCTATATTACATAAATGGTGTGCTGATAATTCTCATAAAGTATGGTGGTTGAATATATGCCTTGTGATTGAGATTCACTGATAGACTCCAGTCTTCATCTGACATGCCCAAGTTACAGTTACCTGCCTCTTCTGTATTGGGTTAGTCAAGCTTGTGTCTTCAATGTTGAAGGGATATGACCTTGTAAGTATGCAATTGTTTAAAAGAAAAAAAATTACATTTTACAGTAAGGGCCCAAACACATCCCCCCTGTTTCTTTTTTTCTTTTTTTTTGAGACGGAGCCTTGCTCTGTCACCCAGATTAGAGTGCAGTGGCATGATCTCGGCTCACTGCAAACTCCACCTCCCTGGTTCAAGCAATTCTCCTGCCTCAGCGTCCTGAGTAGCTGAGACTGAAATGAGAGATTATAGCCTTTGAGTTGGCCCACCCTTCCATCTGGGAATCACAGTCTTAGGAAGAAAAAGGTGATAGTGCTGACTTGCTTGAGTCAACCAGTGTTTTATGATGAGACCATTTTACATAGTATGCTGGAGGCGTGCTATAATGCCCCACCAAGGGGGATAACGGTTATCTTTTAAAAAGGAGTTTCCCATGCTCCTCCCATCTATGCTGTACATTGAACACAATGGGAAACATCATATTCCTTAATTTGGGAAGTAGAAGATAAATGCAACCAAAGGAGCAATCCAACTAGCCCCACACTGGGGTCGGAATAAAGAACATCAGAAAGAATCTCCAATAGGGTACTGACAGCTCTTTTCCTGATCCCCCGTTTCTCAGACAGGATTAAAACAAACAAACAAAAAAAACCCAAAACAAACAAAACCCCACCTCTGTCTCCATAGGAGCAGAGGGACTCTGTGCATAGGATGAGAGGACTATTTTCACTTCCAGGAGGTTTCTCCAGAACATAGTTATAGCTCTTTTTGGATAAAGCCAACATCTTTCATCTTTAACACAGGATGGCTGAGTCTGAGTCATTAGCCATCCTACAGAGGAAAGGCAGGGAGGGAGCCTAAAGCATACCACTGAGCAGCCACTAGGGATGGCTCCATCTTATGGAAATTGGTGGTGACAATAAAACTGGAAGAGATCATAGGATTGATCTTCATTCTTTTTTTTTTTTTTTTTGAGACGGAGTCTCGCTCTGTCACCCGGCTGGAGTGTAGTGGCCGGATCTCGGCTCACTGCAAGCTCCGCCTCCCGGGTTTACGCCATTCTCCTGCCTCAGCCTCCCGAACAGCTGGGACTACAGGCGCCCGCCACCTCGCCCGGCTAGTTTTTTGTATTTTTTAGTAGAGACGGGGCTTCACCGTGTTAGCCAGGATGGTCTCGATCTCCTGACCTCGTGATCCGCCCGTCTCGGCCTCCCAAAGTGCTGGGATTACAGGCTTGAGCCACCGCGCCCGGCCTTGATCTTCATTCTTATGTGAAATCTATAAGTAGTAATATCATCCAGAAGGATCCTCACTGTGATTAATAAAGACCAACACTCTCCTCAGATCCTCCCAGGAGCCAACAACCTGATATTCTTTTTTTTTTTTTGAGACAGGGTCTGGCTCTGTCACCCAGGCTGGAGTGCAGTGGCACAGTCACAGCTCACTGCTCCCTCAACCTCCTTGGTTCAAGTGATCTTCCCTCCTCAGCATCCCGAGTAGCTGAGACTACAGGCACATGCCACCAAGTCTAGCTAATTATTTTGTATTTTTTTGTAGAGACGGGGTCTTGCCATGTTGCCCAGGCTGGTCTTGAACTCCCGAGTTCAAGTGATTCACCCACCTCAGCCTCCTAAAGTGCTGGGGTTACAGGCATGAGCCACTGTACTCGGCCAACCTGATATTCTTAATGGCTGGAAGATAATATCTATTCACCAGGCTTTTATGGTAGCAATGTAGCCCCAAGATTAGGAGAATTACTGAATTTAGAGATGGATGCAATCTTTGAAATTAATTAGCTAATTGTTAGAGGGCTGAAAGGTAAAGTGACCCAACCATTCCTTTAGATGATTGACTAGAAAGGGAGCTAGTACAGGAAGGTCAATTTTATCCTGTAACAGTGGCTAGGGTGTGACCTACTCAAGACCCTATTGGGACAGTTAACTTCCCCAACTTCATGGCTTAAAACAATAGTTATAACTAGAAAAAAGAATTTCCTGAGTCATTCTGCAGGACAGTGATTCTCAGAGCGAGTCAAAGAGGGGCTCTTTAAGACCTCAAATGATCTTTTTTTTTGAGACAGAATCTTACTCTATTGCCCAGGCTGAACCGTTGCCCAGGCTGAAGGGCAGTGGTGTGATCTCGGCTCACTGCAACCCACGCCTGCAGGTTGAAGTGATTCTCGTGCCTCACCCTCCTGAGTAGCTGCAACTACAGGCATGCGCCAACATACCTGGCTAATATTTTTGTACTTTTAGTAGGGACAGCATTTTGCCATGTAGGCCAGGCTGGTCTCGAACTCTTGGCCTTAAGTGATCCGCCTGCCTCGGCTTCCCAAAATGTTGGAATTACAGGCATAAGCCACTGCGCCTGGCCTCCAAATAACCTTAAACTGGCCAGGTGTGGTGGCTCACGCCTGTAATCCCAGCACTTTGAGAGGCCAAAGCAGGTAGATCACGAGGTCAGGAGTTCAAGACCAGCCTGGCCAAGATGGTGAAACCCTGTCTCTACTCAAACTACAAAAACTAGCCAGGAGGGGTGGCAGGTGCCTGTAATCCCAGCTACTTGGGAGGCTGAGGCAGAGAACTGCTTGAACCCAGAAGGCGGAGGTCAGAATGAGCTGATATCGCGCCACTGCACTCCAGCCTGGACAGAGCGAGATTGTCTCAAAAACAAAACAAAACAAATTTAAACTGAACTCCTTTTTTTTGGTCCTTCAAATGACAGCAAGTTATTTTACATATGACTAAGGACTACTACATGAAAGCAGTTAATTATGGCTACTAACTGGTATCCTTAAAACAAAATATAAGAGTTATGTGTATTTACTGAGATCTTGAATTTAAGTATTTTACTAAAAAGTCTGGCTGCTGCATAATGCTTAGTAACATTACAAAACTCTTAAAGGAGCCTCGGAATTCTTGAAATTTGGAAAAAGGATGATTACTTACTAGTAAATCAATAAAGTCTTGAATAGGCTTTGTTTTTCAGGCTACCGAGATTCTTGTCTTTTAATTACAAGTTACTACTTGTTTCATGTCATCATTATCAACGTGGTTTGCTATGGGAGGTGATATGATGCCTCCTGAGTATCCAGAATACATAGTTACATCAACAGAAGTTTTGACTTAGTATTTTCAAATACTAAGTCAATGCATTATGATTCAAATATGAAGTATTCACACCCCAATGGTGAAAGCAGATGTGAATATAATTCCTCCATTCGGTGGTATCTCACTGGTGGTGGTCACGATTCATGCTACTCAAATAACTGACAACATATTATAGCAAGGTAAGCATGATAAGATACAAAATTATGTTTAAGCTACAGGACATTATTTTATCATGTAGACATATGCTTAGGCTTATGCTCTCTTATAGAGGTAACTAATAGGTAACTCACACACAGCGTTAATAATGAGTACCTGTATATTGTTAACCTATTTTGTTTTCACGAGTCTTTGTTATCATCCAATTCTTTTTCCACTTGAAACGATCAGTGAAAGGGGTGAAAGGGAAAAAAAGTTTGGGAACCACTGCTTTAGAGTGGTTTGATTGAGGTTGGGGGGATGGTGCCAAAAAAGCCCAAGGGGGTGTACTCCACTCTTCAGGCTTGCTTGAACCTGAGTCATGATGCTATTACCTGTTCTGCTGTTTAATGGACTTCCATGTAAGATTTTATTTAATAAGGGTTCTTGTGGCTTGAGAGAAAAAAAAAAAAGAAAGATTAAGGAGTAATAGCATAGAAAAGGTAGCGGGGGAGCTCCAGGAATCAGTCACTCCAATCAAACAACTGTTGAGCCAGCAAGAACTGCCTGAAGCAACTTTTTTTTTCTTTTGAGACACAGTCTCACTCACTCTGTCGCCCAGGCTGGAGTGCAGTGGCATGATCTCAGCTAAGTGCAACTTTTGCCTCCTGGGTTCAAGTGATTCTCATGCCTCAGCCCCCCAAGTAGCTGGGATTACAGGTGCGCACCACCACGCCTAGCTGAGTTTTGTATTTTTAGCAGAGGCAGAGTTTCACCATGTTGGCCAGATTAGCCTTGAACTCCTGACCTCAACTGATCTACCCGCCGTGGCCTCCCAAAGTGTTGGGATTAGAGGTGTGAGCCACTGTGCCCGGCCTGAAGCAACTATTTTGGAACTCTGGAGCCTGGTGAAATACTTGCAGCATCCAGGGGAATGCTTAATAAAGGAAGCAGCTGGTAAATTTTGGTGAGTTTTGACATCTGTGTCATGGCTATCTTCCTCTAGGCCCCCAATGCCACGGCAGGCAGCCATGGGGATGACGGCCTGTTTTTCCGGTGTGGTTTGCTTGTGTCAGGGTAGACAATAGAGACCTTGTCTTCCAAAAGTTGAGGCTGTATGTTTAGATCACGCTGGTGGTTCACTGAGGCCAGCAAGGATGTGAGAAAAAAGGCACCCTCACACATTGCTGGTTGGGACATAAAATGGCGTAACCACTGTGGAAAACAGTTGGCAGCTCCTCAAAAAGTTAAACACAAAATTACCATATGACTCAGTAATTCCACTCCTGGGCATAGATCCAAAAGAAATGAAAACTTTATGTCCACAAAGAAACTTATAGATGAGTATTTTTTTAGTAGCATTATCTGTAATAGTCAAAAGGGGGAAACAACCTAAATGCCCATCTATGGATGAAGGAATAAACAAACTCTTATATATACATACAATGGAATATTTAGTCAAAAAAGGAAAAAAGTAATGACACATGCTACGACTTGGATAAATATTAAAAACATGCTAAGTGAAAGAAGCCAGGCACAAAAGGTCACATATTGTATGATTCCTTTCATATAATATATCCAGAATAGGCAAATCCATAGAGACAGAAAGTAGATTACAGATTACCATAGGGTATGGGATGAGGGGAACAGAAGTGATTAGTGAGTATAAGGTGATGAAAAAGTTTGCAAACTAAAGAGGTGGTGATTGTACAAAATTTTGAATACACTAAATGCCACTGAACTGTACACTTTATCATGGCTCATTGCATGATTTCCCCTCAACTTAAAAAAAATTGACAACCACTGTTATCAAGGATACTCAGAGGTCACTGTTAAAAAAGGAAGTTTGTGGCCAGGTACAGTGGCTCATGCCTGTAATCCCAACACTTTGGGAGGCCAGTGGGTAGGAGGATCACTTGAGCCCAGGAGTTCGAGACCAGCCTGGGTAACATATCGAGACCTTGTCTCTGTGAAAAATCAAAAACATTAGCAGGGCATGGTGGTGCCTGCCTGTAGTTTCACTACCTGGGAGGCTGAGGTGGGAGGAGCCCAGGAGTTTGAGGCTGCAGTGAGCGATGGTCAAATCACTGCACTCCAGTCTGGATAACAGAGCAAGACTCTGTCTAAACAAACAAACAAACAAACAAAACCCAAACCAAAACAAACAAAAACAAAGAAGTGTGTGAGTTATGGCATGTATCAACTGCAAGTTCAGAAAATGATTTAAAATTATACATATATATATATATACACACACACACACACACACACACACACACACACACACACACACACACACATTCTCCTTACCTGAAATGAGAAGCTTGATTCAGGAGGCAGCTATAGTCATCAGGAAGCTCTATCAAACTATTTCTTTTTCTAGGGTACCTACAATGTAATTTAAAAGGCAATTTTATTTTAGAGTAAATAAACCCAGATCAAAAACTACCCAAGGTGATAGAAGGAAGAATGTCTTAAAAATAACAAAACGGGCTGGGTGTGGTGGCTCACGCCTGTAATCCCAGCACTTTGGGAGCCTGAGGCGGGCGAATCACGAGGTCAGGAGATCGAGACCATCCTGGCTAACACAGTGAAACCCCATCTCTACTAAAAATACAAAAAATTAGCTGGGCATGGTGGTGGGCGCCTGTAGTCCCAGCTACTGGGGAGGCTGAGGCAGGAGAATGGTGTGAACCCGGGAGGTGGAGTTTGCAGTGAGCCGAGACGGTGCCACCGCAGTCCAGCCTGGGCGACAGAGCGAGATTCCGTCTCAAAAAAAAAAAAAAAGAAAGGACCTACACTTGCAATTCAAATTAATTCCCATTGTTGACCTGATCAAATCCAAACTTCTCAGTCTATAATTCCAAATCTTTCATCAGCTGAATTCCTTTCCAAACTTAACTTCTACTAGTTTCTAGGATGAAACTGTTCTAGCTAGATTTCTATACTATATAGGAAAGTAACATCAAGTAGTAGTTAAGAACACAGACTTTGAAATTAGATCTGGTTACAAATCCTAAATTCCCTGACACTTCACAAGTCTTTGAACCTAAGCCTGTATTTCCGTGTCTGTAAACTAGGAATAAAATATACCATACTCCAATCATGGGGCCACCATCAAATCAGGTTCTGGGAAGGGAGGGAGAGAAACATTACATTAAATGAACGTATCAATTAAAAGGTTCATATTGATTTAAGAAATGTTAAATTAAATATGAATATTAGCATTAAGGAAACACACACAGCAGGTGAGGACTAAATGAGATAAGTAAAACACAATATACTTAGTAGTTAATACATGCTTGCAAATGTTACTCATTCTCACCAAACTAGATACAATAAAAGCCTTGCTTGCATGTATTGGGGAAGATCATCTGAATAATGTGAAATTCTGTCCTCAAACCTCGATCAATCAAGCAATCAATTTATTTATTTATTGAAGGCAGAGTCTCACTCTATCCCCCAGGCTGGAGTGCAATGGTGCAATCTCAGCTCACTGCAACATCTGCCTCGTGGGTTCAAGCGATTCTCATGCCTCAGCCTCCCGAGTAGCTGGGATTACAGGCGCCTGCCACCATGCCCGGCTAATTTTTGTATTTTTAGTAGAGACGGGGTTTAATCACATTGGTCAGGCTGGTCTTGAACTCCTGACCTCAGGTGATCCGCCCACCTCGGACTCCCAAAGTGCTGGGATTACAGGTGCGAGCCACGGCACCTGGCCCCAATCAATTTAAATTCTGTAATTCTTTTCATCTTCAACTCAGTTGTCTATATTTAGTGCAACCGTAACATTTATTTGAAAAACCCAGACACTTTTTTGTTTTTTTAGAGACAGTGTTCACTGTTGCCCAGGCTGGCCCTGAACTCCTGGGCTCAAGCAATACTCCTGTCTCAGGCTCCTGAGTACAGGTGCATGATACTGTGCCTGGCTTAAATTTTATAATTATTTCTATACTCAGCTAAAAATGATCTCTAAGACTAACCTTGCCTCATTAACAATCTTTGCCTCTTTAAATTTCTATAGCACTAATGGTATATTCCATATATCATTATACTTTATGTTATAATGTCTTAAGTTTTATGTTGATAACTAGATTGTAGATTACTTATGACCAAAAGCTATGTTACCTCTTTTAAATTTTCCAGAGTATTTCAGTACCATGCTGGGTAAATAGCAGATGTATAAAACGTATACAGTGAATTGAAATAAAGGAAAAATTTTGTGAGATTAACAGTCCAAAAATATGTATTCATATCTTAAACTTCTCTTGTTTCTCTACTCGAAGATCTTTTCTTATGAGTGACTCCTGCTGCATCTGAGCACAGGGGCTGAATCTGTCATCACTAAATCTCTAAAGATGTGCTACAAGTGAAAGCAGCATATGCACATGCACAGTGGAGGTGAAAGGAGTTCCAGGGTGGCAGAAGTGATGACAAAAGAAGGCAAATGTATACTGTCTTCATGTTTGCTTTATCCACAGGAAAATGGTATTAGTGTTGGTATTTAAAGCCAGGAGTCAATTCCTCCACTTGTTTATAGATGTGATTCAAGGGAATAAAATTAGACACCGTATACAATACCAGACAGGCCCTGGGAGGGGATACAAAGAAGACAAGCGTGCAGTTCTTATTGGTCAGTTATTCTGGGTGTAAATAAGTGGACACTTATGAGAGAGAATATATTAGGGGAGGCTTCATGGACGAGGTGGCATTTAAATTAGTACTTAAGAAAGAGGTAGATTTTGTTAGAGCCATAACTTAAGGGAGACAGGAGGGCTAAGGAAAAGTTTTTGGGATAGTTTCTAAGGACATAGATAGGAAGGAAAAAGGATATAGTTCTATGTATATCTTGCTTTATTCTTAAAAAAAAAAAAAAATCAAAACCAAAAATGGCTTATAGAAATACTGTAAACCACCACCTTCTGAAGTTAATATACCAGCAGCTCCATGATGCCTCCTCCACCTTTGCCTTTTGACAGGCATGTGCTAGCTTAAAAAAGATTCTCTCAAGAGGAACTGCGGGCTTCTAATAATCTAAGAGGAAAAGGACAGTCATTCCAAGAAAAAAACATTTGTAGGAAGAATCTGATTTCTGGCAAAGACCTAACAGAAGTCAGGAACACTGTACTGAGTGAGAATGAAGAAAGCAGACTAGAAAGCATGCTCAACAAACCAACTACTTTAGGAAACACAACTTGTGGATGAGGGAGAAAGGATTAAGCAGTGAAACCAACCTGACCACGGTGTTTTTTTGCTTCAAACAGTTTAGTAAGGCGGGATCTGCACACCACCTGTATGTGGAGCCAAGAGAAAAGACAAATGGATTATCACAGCTTCAGTGCATGATTTGTCAACAAGCCATTGTTGTCTTCTTTTTTTTTTTTTTTTTTTTTGAGATGGAGTCTCACGCTTTCGCCCAGGCTGGATTGCAGTGGCAGCAATCTCGGCTCACTGCTTCTGGCTCCTAGGTTCAAGCAATTCTCCTGCCTCAGCCTCCCAAGTAGCTGGCACCCGCCACCACACCTGGCTAGTTTTTGTATTTTTAGCAGAGATGAAGTTTCCCATGTTGGCCAGGCTGGTCTCAAACACCTGACCTCAAGTGATCTGCCCGCCTCAGCCTCCCAAAGTGCTGGGATTACAGACGTGAGCCACTGTGCCCGGCCTTGCCATTCTCTTCAATTCTTTCTGCCCTTTCTTTCTATATTTCCCTTTCTTTTTTTTTTTGAGATGGAGTATTGCTCTTGTCGCCCAGGCTGGAGTGCAATGGTGATCTCCAGTCACTGCAACCTCCATCTCCCAGGTTCAAGTGATTCTCCTGCCTCAGCCTCCTCAGTAGCTGGGGCTACAGGCACGTACCACCACGCCCAGTTAAATTTTTAGTAGAGACAGTATTTTTATTTTTTAAATAAATTAATATTTTAAAAATATTTTTAAAATAAATTTTATTTTTAAAATAAATATTTTAGTATTTTTTAGTAGAGACAGGGCTTCACCACGTTAGCTGGGCTGGTCTCAAACTCCTGAACTCAGGTGATCAGCCTGCCTTGGTTTCCCAAAGTGCTGAGATTACATACATATGAGCCACTGTGCAGCTTATGTTCCTCTTTTCATTTCTTTTCAGATGGAGTCTCGCTCTGTCGCCCAGGCTGGAGTGCAATGGCATGATCTCGGCTCACTGCAACTTCTACCTCCCAGGTTCAAGCGATTCTCCTCCCTCAGTCTCCCGAGTAGCTGGGATTACAGGCATGTGCCACCACACCCAGCTAATTTCTATATTTCTTTTTTTTTTAATAGAGACAGGGTTTCACATCTTGTTGGCCAGGCTGGTCTTGAACTCTTGACCTCAGGTGATTCGCCTGCCTTGGCCTCCCAAAGTGCTGGGATTACAGGTGTGAGCCACTGTGCTCGGCCCTATGTTCCTCTTTCTATACTTATCCTTTTTGTTTTTTTTTGAGATAGAGTCTACCTCTATTGCCCAGACTGGAGTGCAATGGCGTGGTCTTGGCTCACTGCAACCTTCGCCTCCAGAGTTCAAGCAATTATCCTGCCTCAGCCTCTCGAGTAGCTGGGACGACAGACGTGCGCCAGCATGCCCAGCTAAATCTTTTTTGGATTTTTAGTAGAAATGGGGTTTCACTATGTTGGCCAGGCTGGTCTCAAACTCCTGACCTCGTGATCCACCCGCCTAGGCCTCCCAAAGTGCTGGGATTATAGGTGTGAGTCACCGCGCCTGGCCTTATATTTATCTTTTTATATTTATCATTTTGCCCCTTTTCTTCTCCCTTTCTTTCTTCTTTCTTTGTTGTGTCTAATTATTTTTCCTTCTCTTATTCATTTATTTTTTAAAGACTATATCAACCAAGGTCTTACTAGAGAAACAGAAACCATTCTAAGTATTTAAACAAGAGAGAATTTAACAGGAGTTGGTAATAAAAGTGACGTAAGGGCTGAGAAGTCAACCATGAGACAAAAAGGCAAGGCAAACTAAAGATCACCACTACCCTAGGCTGGAGGAACAAAAGGAAACAGTGGTATCATGGAGCCCAGAGGCTCCGGACACTAGTGGATGCTGGAATTGTAGTAGGCTTGTCTGGTGGGAAATGGAGCCAGACAAGAGCTGCAGTCACCACCAGAGATGCCCCACAAGACAGAGAGAGGTAGCCTGAACTGGGGTCTCTCTCTTTTTTTTTTTGGAGACGGAGTCTTGCTCCATCACCCAGGCTGGAGTGCAGTGGTGAGATCTCAGCTCACTGCAATCTCTGCCTCCTGGGTTCCAGCGATTCTCCTGCCTCAGCCTCCCGAGTAGCTGGGATTACAGGTACCTGCCACCACGCCTGGCTAATTTTTGTATTTTTAGTAGAGACAGGGTTTCACCACGTTAGCCAGGCTGGTCTCAAACTCCTGACCTCAGGTGATCTACCTGCCTTGAAATCCCAAAGTGCTGGGATTACACGCATGAGCCACTGCGCCTGGCCAATATTGGGGCTTCCCTTTCTCCTGGCCACCAAAATCTTGCCAGTGCCTCCCCTCCCACTGGCTGAACCCATGTAGAAGCCAGCTGACAAGGTAGAATGGGAAATTCCCAGGGTCATTTTCCTGCAACATAGGGCAGAGGATGAGAAGAGACTTTCAGACAAGGAGGGTCTGGAAAGATACAGAGGGCAAGGACTTCCTGTTTCAAAGTGTGATTTTTTAATACTTGACTAAACTAGAACAGCAATTAAAACTTATGTACTCCAAGAATATAAAAGTAAAATTAGTTCAACCTTGCACTTAACACAAAGCGTGATGCTGATTTTCTTAATTCATTTTGATCACACTAGAGATCAGAATATCTCAAGAGAAATGGGGAAGCAAAGAAAAGAACCCACCACAGAGAACCACTGCACAAGAAAGGGGGTAGGAGACAGAAGCCAACATTCACACAGATACTGACTTCGGTATTAAAAAAAAAAGATAATGATTAAAGAAAAAGGTAGAAAGTAAGGAGAATAAAGGAAATGATGGGCAAGAAAAGTAATACAGTGAGAGCTGATTATAAGAATGATGGAAAATGGTGCGGGCAAAGATAGGGTAAGGAGATTGGAGGTTACAAGCATTGATAATGAACAAGAGGGCCAGTAAATAATGGGGTAGAAAGTTTTTCTGAAAGAGGGACACATTTCTCTCTTGGAAGTTTAACTGAAGTATTTTTTTTGATCTACCAAATGACCTTCCTTCTTTTCTCAGTCACTCTCCTGATACATGTGCTACCATGTGAGATGTGCTCCTATTTTGGATACAGCTCCAATTTGGGTTCTTTTGATACTAATTGTGACTTTATGCCTGCTAGCAAAATCCCCATCCCCCACCCCCAATTTAAAACAGATGAGACACCAGCTGCAGGGAAAGCAAATAAAAATGACAGTTACAGTGGAGTAAGCAGAAATTCCACCTGCCTATGGCTGTTGATCTTATCCCCACTTCTTAAGTGTGTAACTTAGGAATCTCCTATACTTTTGCCACCCCTTTCATCAATGCTAATCAAACTAAAAGCTTTGCAAGTAATTGTAATGTTAAAATTTCAAATTGTATAATAACCCAACGACGATATTTTACCCCCATAGTACCTCTGGAGCAAGGGTCTTACAGTATCCCAATATTCCTGGAAGAGCAGGAACAAATTTGTGGGTAAAGACAGATAGCTACAGAGTGCACTGTACTCTCCTTCTGCAGAATCTGCAAGAGAATAAAAATACATTTAATAAGCACATTATTCTTACCTGGTCAGTCTGTTATTAGAGTTTCTTCACTGTTTATGCTCATTTCTATACTCTCCTTGTAGAGGGTATATTGCTTATTCTATAAAACTATGGGTGGCAAATAAGTCACAATGATTTTTTAAAAACATAAATTGTACTGAGTCACTCTCCTGATCAGATGGCTCTAATGTGTAAACCACACTTAGTATAAAATACAAGGTCCCTATGGTGGCCCAAAGGCCCTGTGTGAGCTGCCCCTAGTTGCTGCTTAGACCTCATCTCCTGTTACCCTCCCCTTAGGCTTCAGCCATACTCATCTCTCTGCAATTCTGTGATTACATCAAACAAAGCTTTGACATTTATAACTTCTTCTACTTAGGAATATTCTTCCTTCAACTGTCTGTCCAACTCAACCCCATCTATGCAGCTGTTTGCTCCATGTCTCCTCACATAGAAGCATTCTATGAAAACTAGCTCGGAGAGTTCCCCACTCTGGCCCCAATACCCTCTCTATCCCTGAACTGCTTCATTCTGCCTTGCAACATTTATCAGCATTTGACATTACATTATATATATATTTCTCTAGTTGTTTATAATTGGATTCCTCCCAATAAAAAGGACTTTATTTCACTCACAACTGTACTGTAGCACCCATGAGATAAATACATGACTTTTTTGTATGTGAGCAAACAACAGATCTGTGCTGGCAATTACTTGGAAAGTGGAGTCCTATTTTATAAAAGACCATGAAAAATCTAGATCAGATAAACCCTACTGAACTGAGTTCAAGATAAAGAAGTTGATAGCCAGTAACGGTAACCTGGTCAGCTTATTCTCAAAGGACAAAAGGAAGAATCTCTGAGCAGTTTTGATGACTCTTCCAAAATCATATAAACATTCTGATTTTTACCCATACAAAGCCACAGGAAGGCTTCCCTACTTTGGTCTAGATTTAGAGGCAAGTAAATGAGAAGGTGATCCTCCTGCTTAAATATACATGGCCTCAGTTGGTTCTAGTAGGCCTTTCCTAGCAGCACTTTCATTCTTTAATGTAGTTACATGTACTTTTCTTGGGGGGGACAGTCTTGCTCTGTCGCCCAGGCTGGAGTGCAGTGGTGCAATCTCGGCTCACTGCAACCTCCGCCTCCTGGGTTCAAGTGATTTTCCCACCTCAGCATCCCGAGTAGCTGTGATTACAGGCATATGCCACCATGCCCAGCTAATTTTTTTGTATTTTTAGTAGAGACAGGGTTTCACCATGTTGGACTGGCTGGTTTTGAACTCCTGACTTCAAGTGATCCACCCACCTCGGCCTCCCAAAATGTTGGGATTATAGGCGTGAGCCACCACACCTGGCCTCTATGTCCAAAATTTAAATAACAGAGTATACAGTAAAGTCTTCCTCCTATAGCCAAACAGTTCTCTTCTCTAAAGACAACCATGTTTCTAATTTCTTGTATAGCCTATCAGTTATATTCTGCATGTAGGTATTTTATAAGTTCAAGCACATAACCTATACATAGATAGGAGCTAAGAGTAGGTCTTGCAGATTAAAAAGCTAACAGACTTTTTGGCCTCACCTTTAACCTACACCAGGGCTCATGTTTGAAGTGAACACACATGAAAGAAATGGGGAGAGGAGAAGTGGTTTTGTCTGCTTTAACCTTGTATTCATGAGCTTGAAGGTAACAACAAAGAAAATCTCCCATTTTCCACTCCGTGATTTCATTTTTCTACTTACTGGTATGCAGGTCCTCAGGCGGAGTTACCCCAAGTAAATAGTGGAAAAATAATGCAGCACAGCGAAGATAAGGGGTGATGCCATTCTTCAGTGAGACCCACAAATACCAGCCAGGGATACTACACCCAATGCAGCTAAGAGACAATAATTCCAGAAGAGAACAGAACACGTATCAGACTAAAGTCCTAGATTTAAACATATCCCCCTTTTCAAATACAAAGTTAAACATTTAGGTAATTTATTATCCATGCAATTTTTAAATATTTAAAAGAAAATACAACCCCAGCACTCTGGGAGGCCAACGCAGGCGGATCACCTGACGTCAAGAGTCCAACCAGCCTGGCCAACATGGCAAAACCCCAGTCTCTACTGAAAGTACAAAAATTAGCCGGGCGTGGTGGCGGGCACCTGTGATTCCAGCTACTCGAGAGGCTGAGGCGGGAGAACTGCTTGAACCCAGGAGGTGGAGGCTGCAGTGAGCTGAAATTGTGCCACTGCACTCTAGCCTGGGCAACAGAGCGAGACGCCAAAAAAAAAAAAAAAAAAAAATTTTGAGTAGCTAATAGTTTCAGTGTTCAAATCTCCTAATAATTTCCTCAAGAAAATCACAAATTTTACATTTTTTACCACGTGGATTTTTAAGGCAAGGAACTACTCTTCTTTTTCCTAGGTGGCGATAAAAAACAAAAGCAAAACAAAAACAAAGAGGCAACCAAAAAATCTACTTTAAAGGAGCTTGACTCTAAAATAGGTATACTCTTTATTTTTAAATTTTTATTATTACTATTTTTTGAGATGGAGTCTTGCTCTGTCACCCAGGCTGGAGTGCAGTGGCGTGATCTGGGCTCACTGCAACCTCTGTTTCCCAGGTTCAAGTGATTCTGCTGCCTGAGCCTCCTGAGTATCTGGGACTACAGGCACACGTCAACACGCCTAAGTTTTGTATTTTTAGTGGAGACCGGGGTCTCACCATGTTGGCAGGATGGTCTCGAACTCCTGACCTCAGGTGATCCGCCTGCCTCAGCCTCCCAAAGTGCTGGGATTACAGGTGTGAGTCACCATGCTCAACTAGTTTTTTTTTTTTTTTTTAAGTAGAGACAAAGTCTCACTATCTTGCTCAGGCTGATCTCGAACTCCTGGGCTCAAGCAATCTGACTACCTCAGTCTCCCAAAGTGCTGAGATTATGGGTATAAGCCACCATGACTGGCCTAAAATAAAGTATATTCTTCAACATAAAACTTAAAGGTAACTAAATCTTCCTTTTTTTTTGGTTTGTTTATATTAAAACCTTGCAAAGAAATGTGGAGAAAAAAATTTATCAATAACTAACCAAAGTAACTTGTTAGCTAAAATAAAATTAATGATTTCCTGGTTTCTATATTAAGATTGACTAATGATGTGTATGGCAGTTAAACTATTCTGTATGATACTGTCAAGTGAATCTTATGTAAATTATGAACTTGAGTGAATCATAATGTATTAATATTGGTTAGTCAGTTGTAACAAATGGTACCTCTCTAATGCAAGGTATTAATAATACAGGAACTGGTAGGTAGAGGGAGCAAATGGCGACTTTTTATACTTTCTGCACAATTTTTCTGTAAACTTAAAATGCCTCTAAAAAACAAAATCTATTAACTTAAAAAAAAATTAAAAAGACTGGTAAAGACGACTGATGAGGGGAACTTGGTAGCAGATGTAGTTCAGCAGAGTACGCCCATCGTACTCCTACTATAACCTCTACACAAAGGTTAAATATATATAAGATTTTAAATATATATTATG
Organism: Rhinopithecus roxellana; assembly: GCF_007565055.1. NCBI lineage: Eukaryota > Metazoa > Chordata > Mammalia > Primates > Cercopithecidae > Rhinopithecus > Rhinopithecus roxellana. The sequence goes on from NC_044553.1 coordinate 30,051,679, forward strand.
AATATATGTATAAATTATATATGTATTACATAACTATGTTACACAATATATGTACATATTGCATGTTATGTATTACATGCATATTAAAATACAAATGCCAATGTATTTTCCATATTACTCATAAGAGCCTTAACCTGTAACTACATGCAAGCACTGAGTGCATCAGTTGTATGGATCACTGTAAAAGGACAATCTATTTTCCATTTTCTACATTTATTTTAATTCTAAATACTCCTTTTGTTAAAATCCAATCATCTTTTGGCTATGCTTCCAGACCAGTTTACAAAAGTAAAGATGTGTTGACTTGTTTCAGTCTCAGAAACAAGTGGGTAGCTGTTATTCCAACCTACTATCCTTTAGTTCAAAGTAAAATCATCAGAATAAGTTTTCTTCACTGTAAGCCTATCCTGTAGCAAACAAAGTCATGCAAAAGCCCTTAACAGATTTTTTTTTTTTTTAATAGAGAGACAGGGTCTTGTTATGTTGCCCAGGGTGGTCTCAAACTCCTGGGCTCAAGTGATCCTCCTGCCTCAGCCTCTAAAAGTGTTGGGATTACATGCATGAACCATTGCACCTAGCTTCATAACTGATTATTAATTTTTTTTTATTATACTTTAAGTTCTGGGATACATGTGCAGAATGTGCAGGTTTGTTACATAGGTATACATGTGCCATGGTAGTGGTTTGCTAGTACCCATCAACCCGTCATCTACATTAGGTATTTTTCCTAATGCTATCCCTCCCCCTTTCCCCCAGCCCCTGACAGGCCCTGGTGTGTGATGTTCCCCTCCCTGTGCCCATGTGTTCTCACTGTTCAACTCCTACTTATGAGTGAGAACATGCGGCATTTGGCTTTCTGTTCTTGTGTTAGTTTGCTGAGAATGATGGTTTCCAGCTTCATCCATGTCCCTGCAAAAGACGTGAATTCATTCTTTTTTATGGCTGCATAGTATTCCACGGTGTGCATGTGCCACATTTTCTTTATCCAGTCTAACATTGATAGGCATTTGGGTTGGTACCAAGTCTTTGCTATTGTGAATGGTGCTGCAATAAACATATGTGTGCATGTGTCTTTACAGCAGCATGATTTATAATCTTTTGGGTATATACCTAGTAATGGGATTGCTGGGTCAAAGGGTATTTCTAGTTCTAGATCCTTGAGGAATCACCACACTGTCTTCCACAATGGTTGAACTAATTTACACTCCCATCAAGAGTGTAAATGTGTTCCCATTTCTCCACATCCTCTCCAGCATCTGTTGTTTCCTGACTTTTTAATGATCGCCATTCTAACTGGTGTGAAATGCTATCTCATTGAGGTTTTGATTTTCATTTCTCTAATGACCACTGATGATGAGCTTTTTTGTGTTTGTTGGTCGCATAAATGTCTTCTTGTGAAAAGTGTCTGTTCCTATCCTTCGCCCACTTTCTGACAGAGTTGTTTGCTTTTTTCTTGTAAATTTGTTTAGGTTACTTGTAGATTCTGGATATTAGCCCTTTGTCAGATGGATAGATTGCAAAAATTTTTTCCTGTTCTGTAGGTTGCCTGTTCACTCTGATGATAGTTTCTTTTGCTGTGCAGTGGCTCTGTAGTTTAATTAGATCCCATTTGTCCATTTTGCCTTTTGTTGTAATTGCTTTTAGTGTTTTAGTCACGAAGTCTTTGCCCATGTCTATGTCTTGAATGGCCCCAAAACTCCCAAAGCTGATAAGCAACTTCAGCAAAGTCTCAGGATACGAAATCAATGTGCAAAAATCACAAGCATTCCTATCCACCAATAATAGACAAACAGGGAGCCAAATCATGAGCAAACTCCCATTCACAATTGCTACAAACAGAATACCTGGGAATACAACTTACAAGAGATGTGAAGGACTTCTTCAAGGAGAACTACAAACCACTGCTCAAGGAAATAAGAGAGTACACAAACAAATGGAAAAACATTCCATGTTCATAGATAGGAAGAATCAATATGGTGAAAATAGCCGTACTGCTCAAAGTAATTTATAGATTCAATGCCATCCCCATCAAGCTACCATTGACTTTCTTCACAGAATCAGAAAAAACTACTTTAAATTTCATATGGAACCAAAAAAGAGCCTGTATAGCCAAGACAATCCTAAGCAAAAAGAACAAAGCTGGAGGTATCATGCTACCTGACTTCAAACTACATTACAAGGCCACAGTAACCAAAACAGCATGGTACTGGTACAAAACAGATACATAGACCAATGGAACAGAACAGAGGCCTCAGAAATAACACCACACATCTACAACCATCTGATCTTTGACAAACCTAACAAAAACAAGCAATGGGGAAAGGATTCCCTATTTAATAAATGGTGTTGTCTAGCCATATGCAGAAAACTGAAACTAGACCCCTTCCTTACACTTTATACAAAAATTAACTCAGGATGGATTAAAGATTTAAATGTAAGACCTAAAACCATAAAAACCCCAGAAGAAAACCTAGGGATTAACTGATTATTTTTAAACTAGAATTTAAATGATTCAAGTGTTACACTGCCAAACAACTGAACAAGAAATTAAATTACTACAATAGACTGAACTAATGGATTTTTACTCACCCACTTGTATATTGAGAAATTTCTGCAAAAAAAGAAGATGCAGAACGAGCCTCTTCACTGTCTTCTTGAACCTGAGCAAGGGGTACGCCTGAAAAAGAAATTCTGCAAGATGAATTATGTATTTGCTATTCAGTTTATAAATTATACTTTAATTTCATGGTTCCAAGATAATACACAATGTAGATTCATTCAACTGAGGTTTTTGCTTTTTTTTTTTTTGAGACAGAGTTTCGCTCTTGTTGCCCAGGCTGGAGTGCAATGGCACGATCTTGGCTCACTGCAACCTCCGCCTTCTGGATTTAAGCAATTCTCCTGCCTCAGCCTCCAGAGTAGCTGGGAACTACAGGTGTGTGCCACCATGCCCAGCCAATTTTGTATTTTTAATAGGGACGGGGTTTCACCATGTTGGTCAGGCTGGTCTTGAATTCCTGACCTCAAGTGATCCACCCGCCTCGTCCTTCCAAAGTGCTGGAATTACAGGCATGAGCCACTGTGCCCAGCCCCACCTGCTTTTAATCTAAGTAGCTGACGCTGAATATTAAAGTTGTTAGGTAAACTTTATCTATATATTAGCTGGAGAAACAAACAGGGCAGAATCACTGAACATGGATGTTTAATATTTACTTGCTAAACATGTAAATACTTCATCATAACATGACCATGGAAATAAATTGTTATCAACCTGCTTTGGTTTCCTAGGAATCTTAGGCAGCAGATAGAAATTCATCCTCTAGAAAGGGAAGTAGGTGTCTGTCCTGTCTTTATGCTCAAGCAAAGGGTCCCATAAAGAGAACTTTGTGAGGCTATTTTCCTCCATCAACCTATCCTTAAGAAGGACCATCCTAAACCTTTCCAGCAACTGTCAACTTTCCCACTTACATTAAGGCTCTGGATAAGCTACATAAGTTCCCTGAACTTCAGAATTACTGTATTAAAATTGATATAGAAATGTCTACCTTGTAGTTTGCTGAGAGGTATAGTTACAGCACATTTGGGTATTGCTCTGTTGTTTTAAAAATGCTTTTGTTTATGTATTAATTCATCTGGAAGGTCACAATTCAAGTTGCCCTCAGTAATTTTATCATATCTTGAATGAATACTGCTAGTCCTTTTCATTTTCCAAATAACATCTCTTTATTCCTATACTTTTAAAAAACACATCATGAATTCATACTGATTTTTTCAATTCAAATGTAAGAGAGTTCAATAATTCTAAGGGATTCTTTATAAATTTGAGGTAAATTTTACATGCAATTAAATGCACAAATATCAAGTGCTCTATTTGATAATGAGTTGGACAAATGCATACACCCATAAAATAAGATTTTTATTTTTTAATTAATACACTTTATTTTTTAAGAGAAGTTTTAGATTCACAGCAAAATTGAGCAGAAAGTACAGAGGATTTCCTCTGTCTCTCTGCACATACAACATCCCCCACCTATCAACATTCGGCACCAGTGTTGTACGCTTGTTATAATCAATGAGCCTACACTGCCACATCATTATCACCCAAAGTCCACAGTTTACATTAGGGTTCATTCTTGGTGTTTACATTCTATGAGTTTGGACAGATGTGTAATAATGACACGTATGCACCACTGTAGTATTTTTCAGAACAGTTTCACTGCCTTAAAAATCCTCTATGCTGTGCCTGTTCAGCTCTCCCCCAACACCCTTACCCCTGGCAATCACTAATCTTTTTACTGACTCTATAGTTTTGCCTTCTCTAGAGTGTCATATCGTTGGATTAATATAGTATACAACCTTTTCAAATTGAGTTATTTTAGCTAGTCATAGGCATTTAAGTTTTGTCTATCATTTCATCTCGATAACTCATTTGTTTTTTATTTTTTTGAGACGGAGTCTCGCTCTGTCACCCAGGCTGGAGTGCAGTGGCGCAGTCTTGGCTTACTGCAACCTCTGCTTCCTGGGTTCCAGCGATTTTCCTGCTTCAGCCTCCTGAGTAGCTGGGATTACAGATGTGCACCACCATGCCCGGCTAATTTTTGTATTTATTTAGTGGAGATGGGATTTCACCATGTTGGCCAGGCTAGTCTTGAATTCCTGACCTTAGGTGATCCACCCATCTTGGCCTCCCAAAGTGCTGAGATTACAGGTATAAATCACTGTGCCCGGCTGATAACTCATTTCTTTTCAGCACTGAATAATATTTCCACTCTCTGGATATACTGTAATTTATTTATCCACTCACCTATTGAAGGATGTCTTGGTTGCTTCCAAGTTTTGGCAATTATGAATAAAGCTGCTATAAACATCCTTGTGCACAGTTTTGTGTGAACTTCAGTTTTCAATTCATTTGGGTAAATACAAGAAGCATGACTGCTGGATCACATGGTAAGAGTATATTTAGTTTTGTGAGAAACTGTCAAGCTGTCTTCCAAAGTGACTGTACCATTTTGCATCCCCATCAGCAACAAATGAGAGTTCCTGTTGCTCCACATACTTGCCAGCATTTGGTGGTGTCAGTGTTTTAGATTTTGGCAATTCTAATAGGTGTATAGTGGTATCTCATTGTTTTAACTTGCAATTCCCTAATGGCATATAGATGTTGAACATTACGATCACTTATCATCTGTACATCTTCTGTGGTGAGGTGTCTCTTCAAGTGTTTTGGCCACTTTATTTTTTAGAGACAGGATCTTGCTATGTTGCCCAGGGTAGTCTCAAACTCCTGGGCTCAAGCAATTCTTCCTACCTTGGCCTCCTAAAGTGTTGGGATTACAGGCATGAGCTATCGCACCTGGCTCATGGCCCCGTTTTTTTTGTTTGTGTTTTTTTTTTTTGAGACCAAGTCTCATTCCGTTGCCAGGTTGGAGTGCAGTGGCATGATACCAGCTCACTGCAATCTATGCCTCCTGGGTTCAACTGATTCTTATCTCTCAGCTTCTCAAGTAGCTGGGACTATAGGTGTGCACACCACACCAGGCTAATTTTGGTATTTTTAGTACAGACAGGTATTCATCATGTTGGTCAGGGTGGTCTCAGACTCCTGGCTGAAGTGATCTGCCCATCTTGGCCTCCCAAAGTGCTGGGATTACAGGCGTAAACCACGGCACCCAGCCTCATTGCCCATTTTAAAATTGGGTTGTTTGTTTTCTTATTGTTGAATGTTGAGAATTCTTTGTATACTTTGGATAACAGTCCTTTACCAGAAGTGTTTTTTGCAATACTTTTTCCCAGACTGTGGCTTGTCTCTCATTCTCTTGACATTGTCTTTCAGTGCATAAGTTTTTAATTTTATTGTAATGAAGTCCAGCCTATCAATTATTTCTCTCATAGATTATGCCTTTGGTTTTAAATCTAAAAAGTCATCTCCATACCTAAGGTCATCTAGGTTTTCTCCTATGTTATCTTGTAGGAGTTTTATAGTTTTGCATTTTACATTTAGGTCTATGATCCATTTTGAATTAATTTTTGTGAAGGGTGTAAAGTCTGTGTCTAGATTCATTTTATTGGACATGTATGTCTACTTGTTCCAACACCATTTGCTGAAAAAACTGCCTTTGATCCTTTGCTCAAATGTCAAAGATCAGTTGACTACATTTATGTGGGTCTGTATCTGGGCTCTCTTTTATATTTTATTGATCTATTTGTCTAATCTTTTGCCAACCACACTGTCTTTATTACTGTAGCTTTATAGTAAGTCTTAAGGTTGGGTAGTATCAGCCCCTCAACTTTCTTCTCCTCCAATACTGAACTGGCTATTCTAGGACTTTTGTCTTTCCATATAAACTTTATTTATTTATGTACTTGTTTGTTTACTTATTACTTACTTTCTGATTGACTGGGTCTTGCTCTGTTGCCTGGCCTGGACTGCAGTGGTGCAATCCCAGCTCACTGAAGCCTTGACTTCCTGGGCTACAGCAATCCTTCCACATCAGCCTCCCAAATGGCTGGGACTATAGGCGTGTGCCACCATGCCCAGCAAATTTTCTTATTTTTTCTTAGAGACAGAGTCTCACTATGTTGCCCAGGCTCAAACTCCTCCCAAAGGGCTGGGATTACAGGCATGAGCCACTGGGCATGGCTCACATAAACTTTAGAATCAGTTTGTTGATATCCACAATAATAACCTGCATGGATTTTCATCAGGAGGCTGGAGTACAGTGGCATGATCTAGGCTCACTGCAATCTCCGTCTCCTGGGTTAAAGCGATTCTCCTGCCTCAGCCTCCCAATTAGCTGGGATTACAGATGCCTGCCACCACGCCAGCTGATTTTTGTATTTTTAGTAGAGACAGGATTTCACAATGTTGGTCAGGCTGGTCTCGAACTCCTGACCTCAGGTGATCCGCCTGCCTCAGCCTCCCAAAGAGCTGGGATTATAGGCATAAGTCACCACCCGGCCTCTATTGTCTCTTTTATAAAACACATAAGCAAAAAATGTATATAAACACACATATGCATAAAATACCTTACAGAAAAATGCTATGCTATAACCACTATTCTGTACCTTACTTTTTAAACTTATTGTATCACAAAGATCAATTCGTATCATATCTTGTTCACTACTTTTTAAAACTGCACAGAATTCCATTATATGGTACATCATAGGTAATTCAACGAATCCCCCACTGATGGACAGCTCAATTATTTCTGTTTTTTTGATATCCCAAAAATAACACAATAAATAATGTCGTGCTTGTATCATTTCATATTTTTGCCGGTAAAGCTTTGGGATAAATTCCTAGAAATGAAGTTGGTGTACCACAGGGTAAATGCACGTGTACTTTTGCCATATTTTATTCTGACATCACTTGAATTATGTTCATCCTCTCGATTATCTGATTCTTCAGTAGCCCCTATTGGTCACTGGTATCCAGGACCAGATTTTGCTTTGGGTTTTTTTTTTCTTCTTTTTTAAAGAGATGAGGTCTTGTTCTGTTGCCCAGGCTGGAGTGCCATGGTGCAATCACAGCTCTCTGCAGCCTCAAACTCCTGGGCTCAAGTGATCCTCCCACCTCAGACTCTCAAGTAGCAGGGACTACAGGCGCCCACCAGTATGCCCAACTAACAACAACAACAAAAAATCTGTAGAGATGGGGTCTCACCATCTTGCGCAAGCTGGTCTTGAACTCCTAAGCTTAAGGGATCCTCCTACCTTGGCCTCCCAAAGTAATGGGATTACAGGCATGAATCACTGCATCCAGCCCCTAGACTTTGCTTCCTATTAAAACCCAGACTCTAAAAGAACAACTGTATTATCATTCCATAATGTTGTATTACTCATGTATCTTCAAATGAACATTAATTCAAAAGACATTTAATGAGTGTTTACTGGGTTTAACAAAGGTTACTAGATACTTGCAGCTTTAAAGGGAAGATGTTGAAATTTCATTGTTTCCTATCATCAAGAAACTTACACTGAGGACAAAGGAGCAGAGACAGAAGAAACAGGGAAAGGAGCAGAACAACAATAAGATATAACCACAAATAACTATAAAACAAGATACTAATGATAAATGCTACAAGGGGAAGAAAGTACTATCATTCTAGCTGAAGGAATTAAGAATGGTTTTAGGGACCTCTTTATCAAAATGTTGAAAAACTCATGTAGGGACAGACCTCGAGGACGAGGAATTTGAAAAAGACGGAAAAGCAGGTTCAAGTGGTCTCCCTGCATATCTGCAGAGCAGTTGCTAATTAGGTAGTTTCACCTAATTATCTTTTTCACAGCTTATTCTACCTTTCCTTGCTTAAACAGTATCCATTAAAAAACAGATGAATAATCATTCAACAAAAAACATAACACAGAACCTAGAAATACATTATATAATCACAAACATAATTAATTTTGCCAGTAAAGCATGGCAAAATGTTATTCACTGTCAACACCCAGATGAAAACCTTACCTGTGTCTATTGTAAGTAGTATCTGAAGCATGTGTGCCATGGTGATCAAATGGAAGAGATAAAGGTGGTTATAGGAAGAACTAACTGAAGAAGGCTGCAGATCAACAGTTTCATCCCAATACAAGGATGGGAATGCTAACACAGCACCCACCTATGAGAGAAAAATGGACATCAACATGGGTAATGATAAAAGACTAACATAAACTAATGTCATAACTAAATGTGAAGGGCATCAGATGCTACACTGTGTGTGTGTTTTTTAATAAACACCATATTTTTCTTTTTTTCTTTCTTTTTTTTTTTTTTTGAGACGGAGTCTCCCTCTGTCGCCCAGGCTGGAGTGCAGTGGCCGGATCTTGGCTCACTGCAAGCTCCGCCTCCTGGGTTTACGCCATTCTCCTGCCTCAGCCTCCCCAGTAGCTGGGACTATAGGCGCCCGCCACCTCGCCCGGCTAGTTTTTTGTATTTTTTAGTAGAGATGGGGTTTCACCGGGTTAGCCAGGATGGTCTCGATCTCCTGACCTCGTGATCCGCCCGTCTAGGCCTCCCAAAGTGCTGGGATTACAGGCTTGAGCCACTGCGCCCGGCCTACAGGAGTTCTTAAAACAATACTGACACAGAGGCCCCACCCTGGTCTAACCAAATGAAAATCTCTTGGGGTAGGGCCCAGTTAATAGCATTCTTTTCCACGTCCCCCAGGAGATTCTAAAAGACAGTCAGGGTTGATGACCACTGGGTAGAGGCCTAGATAATGAGGCATGAGGATGCTGGCTAACCCTGCATCCATAAACTCCATGCTCCCAATCTCAATACTGTTTTCTCTACAGAACTTGGTTTGAAGGAATGAGATCATCACAGGAATGGAAGATCTCTGCAAAAAACTAAGGGCAGTTGCCATCCATCCATAGGTGTTTTGAGGAAGCCTAGATATACCCATGGTCTGGTCCTTATCATCAAATAATTAATGATTTTAAGAGAGCTCACACAGTTATTGACTGTATATCATGTATACAGCTTAAGAAAAAGGCCAGAAGGGGAGCATAACATGATTTAGAAAAGGCTTGTCCGTACAGACACCCACTAATGTAATCAACCAGGAAAAGACCTATTACAAATTCTAGTGCTTTTTTTTTTTTTTTTTTTTTTAATGAATTTGATGGTCTCCATCAAATCTGTACCTATTTGTAAACAGAATGGACAGGAGAGACCAAACTTTATAGATTAAACACCAATAATTTATAATCTTGAACAAAGAGCATGAATTTGAATGAGGAAAGTACAAGAAATTATCAACATGAGTGACTTAAACAAAATTACTGAACACTTACCAAAACATGAAACAGATCTATAGACAGAAGGCATGGTGTATCTTCTGATTTTAGGTTAGGAAGAACAACTAAAACAAACAAAAAGTTAATGTAATTCAGTCAGTAAGATAGCAATGTAGTTAAATAAAATGCAAGCTAAAAACACCTAAACCAAACATGTAACAGGGTTATAAAACACAGAAACTAATAAGTCACACCTTTGAGATATGGAAACTATAATGAGACAAACTGAACTGAGAAAAGGCTGCTAGAAAGACTTGGATACAGTTTAAGCGTTGAAAGGTAAAATCTAGGTGGAAAAGGCACATGAAATAGGACAACTGAAATATAGAGATTGTTAAAGAAACATTTGTTGAATGAATGAGAAGAGTTATTTTTATACAATGTTACCTCTATCACTTGTTTTCTCTGACTTCCATTTCTAAATGTTCTGTGATACATAATATGTGAACAAAATTGAGGTTGTGGAGTGGAAAGAACATGCAAAATATAGTAGGTGAAATGAGGATGGAGAAGATCCTCCTGAACAAAATTAGATAATGGTTTATGTAGACTGGTCATCTGGAGGAAATGCAAATGACTCAAAAGCTACTATCTTTCCAATCTGGTCCATGCCTAAGGAAAAGCTGTAATTCCAGAAGTGAGAGCGAGAGAGGCAAAGAAGTGAAATTGAGAAGTCAGGACAAGAGGAATGGTTTTGTTTATATAAAAATGAGGGAATGAATTACTGTAGGTCTAGGTACTGGTTCTGAACTCTGGCTCAGAAGATTCAACATTACATAAATAAAGCTGTTACTTTTTAAAATGAGGAAGAGAAGACTCTTTTCAGACTAAATTTCTTTCTTTCTTTCTTTCCTTTTTTGAGATGGAGTCTTGCTCTCTCACCCAGGCAGGAGTGTAGTGGCATGACGTTGGCTCACTGCAACCTCCGCCTCCCAGGTTCAAGCGATTCTTGAGTCTCAGCCTCCTGAGTAGCTGGGATTGCAGGCATGTGCCACCATGCCCAGTTTTTTTTTTTTTTTTTTTTTTTTTTAAGATGGAGTCTCGCTTTATCGCCAGGCTGGAGCGCAGTGGTACAATCTTGGCTTACTGGAATCTCTGCCTCCCGGGTTCAAGCAATCCTCCTGCCCCAGCCTCCCGGGTAGCTGGGACCACAGGCGCGTGCCACCATGCCCAGCTAATTTTTGTATTTTTGGTAGAGACAGGGTTTCACCATGTTGGCCAGGATGGTCTCGATCTCTGGACCTCGTGATCTACCCGCCTTGGCCTCCCAAAATGCTGGGATTACAGGCATGAGCCACCGTGCCCGACCAATTGTTTCTTTTTTTTTTTTTTAAGTAGAGACAGGGTTTCACAATGTTGACCAGACTTGAACTTCTGACCTCAGGTGATCTACCTGCCTCGGTCCCCCACAGTGCTGGCATTACAAGTGTGAGCCACCATGCCTGGCCATGTGACTAGATCAATTTCTTAATCTCTAATCCCAAGATTCTAAACAAAAAGCATAAAGGTTAAGATCAGGGGCTTTGAAGTCAGACTAAAACGGCTTCCAGTACTGGTTGTGACTATTGGTCATAGGCAAGTGACAGGCGACTTAAGCCCTCTAAGTTTACACGCAGTATATACAAGTTTGTTGGGAGGTTCATTAACATATTAATGTATTATTTGTGTATTTTATTTTGAGATAGAATCTCACTCTGTTCCCTAGGCTGGAGTACAGTGGCATGATCTCGGCTCACTACAACCTCCGCCTCTTAGGTTCAAGCAATTCTCCTGCCTCAGCCTCGCAAGTAGCTGAAATTACAAGCACCTGCCACAATGCCCAGCTAATTTTTTTATTTTTTATTTTTAGTAGAAATGGGGTTTTGCCACGTTGGCCAGGCTGGTCTTGAACTCCTGGCCTTAAGAGGTCCACCTGCCTCGGCTTCTCAAAGTGCTGGGATTACAGGTGTGCACCACGCTCCAGGCCAACATATGAATTTAAAGCACTTATCCAAGCTTGGCATATGTAACCCCTCAATAAAAGTTTTTAATACTGGCTACATAAAACAAACTAAAGTGATCACAGCTCTGACGTTAACTAGCTATGTGACTTCGACAAGTCATTTGCTGTTTCTAGGTCTCATCTCCTCAAATTATCTTTTAGTAATATTTCTGATATTTCAGTTAGCATGTCTATGATACTACCTGTCTTACTTTTTTCCTCAATGTTACAGCTTACTCAAAATATTTAAATAATTCCCGATCCCTTGTCCTAATTTCCATCCTCTTTTCAGCCAAAAGAATACTCTTTGTGTCATCAAATTTTTCTTATAGGCAGTTTTAAAATGATTTTTCTTTTCCTGATTGCTAAAAATATTTAAAATTCTCTTGAAATCAAAAGTCAATTTTGGTATGCATATTTTCATTTTATCTATGGGTTAAGCCAAGCCTTTTTGCACAATTAAACACCTCGGCAAAGTTTATATGATACAGTGAAAAAATAATGGGTTTTATGGTCAGGTCTGGGTTTAAATATTAGTTCTACTTCTTATTAGTTTTATTACCATGGGCAAGTCATGTAACTTCCCTGTGCCTCAGTTTTCTCCTTGTAAATTGGGAGAATAATTTCCTTGAAGGATGGTGACTAGAAATGAGATTTTATTAAAAAATTCTAGTACAAGGCATAGCACATGGCAGTGAGCATTGTATGTCCTATATATCTATCCATCAATCCATCCATTTAGAGACAAAGTCTCTCTCTGTTGCCCAGGCTGGAGTGCATAGTACGATCACGGCTTACTGCAACCTTGACCTGGGTGCAAGTGATAAGCCTGACTCAGCCTCCTGAGTAGCCAGGACTGCAGGTGTGCACCACCACACCCTACTAAGTTTTTTGTAGAGACAGAGTTTCGCCATGTTGCCCAGGCTGGTCTCGAACTCCTGAGCTCAACTGATCTGCTCACCTTGGCTTCCTAAAGTTCTGGGATTACAGGTGTAAGCCATTGCACCCGACCTGTCCTACTGCTACTGCAGAAATCAACATATTAAAACAATACTCATCACTTTACTAGAAAATAGCTCCTATTCTGAACTTCCTTATTTCTCTCAATTTTTCTGCTATTCATTTTAGTTCAAAATTTTGCCCCTGACCCAGCCCACACCAATGTCTTCCCTAATTCCTGCTACCACATTCAGATGCATATGTTACCTCTAATTTTTCCCTCCTTCAATCCAACCTATTCAATATCAGATTAAGCTCAGAATACCATTGTCCAAAACATTTCAAAAAATTCCAATTACCTAAAGAATAAAGTTCAAACTTATGGCTGGGGCATTTAAGTCACTGTAATTTTATTTAAAAAAACTTCATGCTTCTCTATCTGTAGATGCCATTACTCCTATCAAACCTGTCTACCTGAACATATCACACACTTTCCTACCTCCTCAGTGTTTGTTCAAATGCACCCTGTGTCTTTTGGAATGCAGCTTCTGTTCCTCTCAATTTATCTATTATGTGTACTCCCTTTAAGGCTCAATTCAAATCCTACCCTGTTAGAGGAGATAACAGCAGAGTCCCAAAGTGATTTCTTCCTTGTCTCAAATTTTTTTTTTTTTCCTTTTTTGAGATGGAGTCTCTCTCTGTCACCCAGGCTGGAGTGCAGTGGCGCGATCTCGGCTCACTGCAAGCTCCACCTCCTGGGTTCACGCCATTCTCCTGCTTCAGCCTCCCAAGTAGTTGGGACTACAGGCGCCCGTCACCATGCCTAGCTAATTTTTTGTATTTTTAGTAGAGACAGGGTTTCACCGTGTTAGCCAGGATGGTCTCGATCTCCTGACCTCGTGATCTGCCGCACCAGGCCACTTGTCTCAATTTTTGAAGCGTGTATTAGTGAAGCACATATCTGGCATTTGGCTGTTTTATGTTTGTTTTTAGAGAGGTTCTGCTTCTTTAATTCAATCATAAGCATTAAAATGGCAAGGAACATATCTGATAGCCCTAACATCTTACAAATAAAAATGCTCCTCTAATAAATGTTCATATGAAAAACTTTCATATATAGGCATAAAGCTATACTACAGAAATTTCTCCAGTATTGCTAATTAGAGATTATACACCATCATTTTAGTCTCTCCCATCTGTGATAATGTTAATCTCGTTTGGTGCTTTTTTTGAGACAAGGTCTCACTATACTGCCTACACTGGTGTCAAACTCCTGGACTTAAGGGATCCTCCCCCTCAGGCTCCTGAGTAGCTGGGATTATAAGTGTGTGCCACCATGCTGGGCAATAAGCTGTTTTAAACATTGTAAATCCCATAATGTGTAATAAGTGCAAAAGCAGTGAAATTGGAAGAATTACTAAGTATCTAAATTATGACTGAAATGAAAGAGATGCCAAAAAAGTAAAAAAACAAAAACAAAATAGTGATATGCAAATAGGATAAACTGTTCAACAGAAAGATGTCCTAAAAACAAAGACAGGCACATGTGACATATGGAAGGTTCTGGGCCTGTGCAACTGACCAAGAAGAGAAAAAAGTAAGTGAAAGAAGGGAAAACTTTTTTTTTTTTTTTTGAGACGGAGTCTTGCTCTGCCGCCCAGGCTGGAGTGCAGTGGCCGGCTCTCAGCTCACTGCAAGCTCCGCCTCCCGGGTTCACGGCATTCTCCTGTCTCAGCCTCCCGAGTAGCTGGGACTACAGGCGCCCGCCTCGTCGCCCGGCTAGTTTTTTGTATTTTTTAGTAGAGACGGGGTTTCACCGTATTAGCCAGGATGGTCTCGATCTCCTGACCTCATGATCTGCCCGTCTCGGCCTCCCAGAGTGCTGGGATTACAGGCTTGAGCCACCGCGCCCGGCCAAGAAGGGAAAACTTTTATGTGTGTGACTAGGGGAACCGTATCAACATTAGATTTCTATTAGCATGAAGCCAATTCAGGAGACACCTGGAAGTCAATTTGAAAATATAAAAGCTAAGCATGGCAGAAGTTCTAACAAAACTTGAGTGGCAGCCTTGGGAGGAGCTGTGGAATCTCCACATCAACAGGATAAGCAGAAAGCTGCTCAGGAAGAGCTCCCTAAGAAGCTTGTGGGGATTGACAAGGAAAAACACTACTGGCTTCAATAGATTTTCAAGGTAAAGAAGGTCTATTTTGCTGGAAAAAAAAAAAAAGTCTGCTAATTTAGCTACAAGAAAATTATGCCTGGCTTTAAAGCTTAAAAAATCTGAATAACTCTTATTTGTCAGAAATATATCTGGGAAGTGCATGCTGAAACTACCCTACTCATGACAATTGGGACTTATGAACAAATAGATTTACAAACAACTCTCTTTAAGGCTGGTCTCTTTGGGTACAGAGGAGCTTATAGTAGACTTCAAATGCCCAGATGAAAATGCAGATAACCAAAAGGAAAGCAAAATCATTCTAATGCTATGTAATGACTTATCCTTCATTTTATTTTTATAGTAATTGAGATCACCATATGAGCTCTTAGTAAATTTCTAACTTGTCAGAATCTGAGAAGATTAGCTGTTATAGCCAGCCTGTCAAAGAAATGGGCATGGAACTGAGTTCTGAGATTACTGAATGTAGCATTTCCATTATTTCATAAGAATTTGACCCACAAACAAAATTAAACATATTTTAAAATGATCTATCCACATCATTGCTCCCTTTTCTAATTGGATTGGGGATACATGGATGTTAGTTGTCATAGACATTGGTTCAATAACCTAGGTAGGTAGAAGAAACATAAGTTGAAAATATTTGGAAAATACAGATTTTAAAAATAAGGTCATGAAGGCCGGGAGTGGCGGCTCACACCTGTAATCCCAGCACTTTGGGAGGTGGAGGCAGGCGAATCACCAGAGGACATGAATTCAAGACCAGCCTGGCCAACATGGTGAAACTCCATCTCTGCTAAAAAAAAAAAAAAAAAAAAAAAAAGCAAAAATTGTCTGAGTAGCCTGTAATCCCAGCTACTCAGAGAGCTGAGAAAGGAGAATCACTTGAACACGTGAGGTGGAGGTTGCAGTGAGCTGAGATCGCACCATTCCTCTCCAGCCTCAGTAACGAGCGAAACTCCCTCTCAAAAATAATAACAATAATAAGATCACAAGTTTTACAGAGGCAGCTCTGTGTTTATCTGTTTTTTTGCATGACTTCTGTAGGTGGTAAAATTTCATTACTGAGAGCTCAAAATTATTGTAGCGTGTGTTGTTTCCTAATGAAATACACTGCCAGAAATGCAATAGAAAAAGACATAAAAATAATACAATACATAATAATAGTTCAGAGAAGACTCTACCTGATAGAAGACGAAGCAGATGTTTCTGTATCAGGACCTGAGGACAGGTAATCCTCTGTGCAACTGCAAACTGCATTAACGCTTTCAGACCATTATGCTAGATTGTAAGAGAGAGGGAAGATAAAAAGATGAGGAAAGATGAGAGACCTAACTCATCCGCTTAAGAGTTTGGTAAAAACCAACTCTAGTTTGTCGGAATTAGCTGCAGACTCATTATATACCTTATATCATTGCAAATAAATTATGATATTCTTAATACCTGTACAAGGTTTTATAGCCTTGCTAAATTTCTAACAGATTTTCTGATAAAAAAGTGGTATTAAAGCTATAATTATTTTAATTCTCGTGTAAAAAGTATTCATTTTCCCCAGAGCTGAGCACACTGTGGACCACAAGTCTTCTAGTATTCTGTGCCAGGTGTCGGAAAAATAAGAGGGAAATGGGAAGCAAGGAATAGCAACCTCAGTTACCCCTTTTGTCTTCACAGGGCTACTCCGCATATTTCTTTAGTACTGCTTTCCAGGGATCACTATGTTAAAAGGTTTAGGCCTGGGGCAGGAGTAGAGTCCTACAGTAGTGTCAGTATCTGCCCATCAAGGAGTCATGGCTTAATTTTATTTTTGAATTCAGTATGATGATTCATCCAAAATTAAGTCAGCATTAATACTCAATATTATATAATGGTGCAAAATTAGTGAGAAGGAAAAATATAGGAAACATCAGGATTTTGAAGTGTAACAAAGGGAGAAAAAGTAATCACCACATGAAATCTCTGTATGAATTACACTTCACCTCTGAGATTGAGTAAGCTCTGTGAAGTGCACACACTATTCAGTTTCCTATAAGACTGAGGCAGCTCCTTTTCTCCCCTATAGAATTCTGCTAATTTTTACAGAAAAGGAGTAAAGATTTTTTTTTTTTAATAATAAACTGTGGGGGGAAAAATACAGCATGCCATGAGTTACATGTACCTTGTTGGAATATACATACCTGCCTATTTTGAAGTGCTCCAAACAAAGGTTTTCCTTCATCTCCCAACAGGTTTTCTCAAAGAATTAAAAAAAATAAAAATAATAAATCCTGAATAGTGCTATAATTATATACTGTACTTTTTATCAAATGTTCCTTAACATTTTTGATGAGATGATTTGCATTTTCCCCTTCAAAGTCTTGTGTTTTAAGTCTTTGCCAAAATTTTCCAATTTTTGAGTGAGAGAATATTAGAGAATCAAATGAATATCATTTACAAATTACTAGCATAAAAAATAAAGTCCCTGCAGCAATCTTATAAAGAATGCTTGGGGGAAAAAAAAACAGCCTGGATTGTTTCTTCTCATTTCAGCATCTTTTTTATGCAAAAAATTCTAAAATAAGTAATTTATATATGTAATTATAGCCTATTTTGTTTAAAAATAATATGTAAGGCAGATACAAATAACTTCTTGCTTTTTTGGGCACAATTTTTTTTTTTTTTTTTTGAGACAGAGTTTCGCTCTTGTTGCCCAAGCTGGAGTGCAACGGCGCGATCTCGGCTCACTGCAACCTCCACCGCCCGGGCTCAAGCGATTCTCCTGCCTCAGCTTCCTGAGTAGCTGGGATTACAGGTGTGCACCACTACGCGGGCTAAGTTTTTGTACTTTTAGTAGAAACAAGGTTTCAGCACATTAGCGGTGGTCTCGAATTTCTGACCTTAGGTGACCCGCCCACCTCAGCCTCCCGAAGTGCTTGGATTACAGGTGTGAGCCACTGCGCCCGACCTCGGGTACAATTTTAAAAGAATTAGAAAAGATCAATAGGAAAAAAAAGAAAATGAGACCAGGTGCGGTGGTTCATGCCTGTAATCCCCGGACTTTGGGGTGACCGAGGCAGGAAGACTGCTTGAGCTCAGAAGTTCAAGACCAGCCTGGGTAACACGGAAAAACCCTGTCTCTACAAAAAATACAAAAATTAGCTGTGGTGGTGCATGCCTGTGGTCCCAACTGCTCGGGAGGCTGAGGTGGGAGGATCACCTTAGCCCAGGGAGGCTAAGGCTGCAGTGAGCCGTAACTGCGCCACTGCACTCCAGCCTAGACAACAAAGTGAGAGCCTGTCTCAAAAAAAAAAAAAAAAAAAAGAGAGAGAAAGAAAAAGAGAAAATGAAAATACCAAAACCATGGATTTGTGTTTTGTTGTCCATGGTATTTATTCCTAAATTACTCTTATTTTCACTGATCCTTAGCAGCAGATATGAGTGTGGAAGCATTTTTTTTCATCTTTGCATAAAGAGTAATTCAAAGGATGCTTTGTTTTGATTCCTCAACTATTATCCTATGCCAATGCATTCTGTACATGTTTCTCCATCCCCACAGGGACTGAGATAAGTTAGTTGCTTATGTACTAAGAATAAAGTACAGCATTATGCTTGCTTGATGGAAAAAACACAATAGTGAACACAATATGATATTAATCAAATAGAATCCAATTACTAGATTATAGAACCACATATGAAAAGATTCAGTTCCATCAGCAGTGAATTTCTTATCTCCTTTATAACAGACTATGCCCCCTTTTTAATGTTCAAGGTCTAAATATAAATTCTTGACTTCCTAATGCTTATCTTCCCCAAAATAGGAAAGTGTGAAATAGCTTCACTGAAAGTCTGAATAGACTTAACATGTCATGACTCTGAAGAATGCTTTACATTTCTTATCGATTTGTTCAGATTCTATTTTATATAAACCTCGCCTTTCCTATATCCCATTTGATTGAATCATAGCAAATATAAACTGATGTATTATCCTATACCCATGATTTAAGTCTAACAGGTTTGGAAGTGACTTTACCCCCTCCCCCCAAGCACATCCACCCACGGTGGCTTTATTCAGTCACGACCCCACCCCCACACCTCCCTCCACCAGGCAGACAGGTGGGAGGCCATGCCACAGCAGCACCTGGGGACCATGGGCCAGCAAAGGGCCCCAGCCAGAGGGCACCAACCCCAGGAAGACACAGTCCCCACCTGGAGCTTCCCTGGGCTGCCTCGGCCCCTGAGCCCGCCCTGAGGATTTGTGCTTTGACTCTGACAGGAAGCAGGAGGAAGCCACCAGCCCACTGCCCCCCTGGGTATCCTTGGAGGGCACACCGTGGAGTGGAGACCCCAACTCCTGAGCGGCACTTCCTCAGCTCCCACGGCCCTGCATGGTGCTGGGCTCGACCCAAGATGCCCAACCACGGAGTCTGGTCCTGACAGGGATGGTCACAGCCTAGCCACGGGGCGACTCTGCCCATCAGTCCCCCTGGGGCAGCGACTGGATCCCAGCAGGGGCAGAGCCGGGATGGGCCCTATGTGCCTAAGATCAATGTAGGCGGGGGCTCACTGGGCCAAAGCCAATGAACTCACCCACAGGAGCCCTCTGAGGACACCAGTAGGGGGTCTGCTCAGGGCAGGCGCCCGTGGCCTGGAACCTGCCTTTTCCAAAGCACTGGAAGTGACTCTTAAACTCTATTAAGAAACTAATGATAGTATGTAGGAAGGTTTTGGGAAAAATTTGGCTTCATGCTATTTAATTCAAATTATAAGTGTCTTGTTACAAAAATATATTTAAATGAAGAAAATATAATGGACTCCATTAAAAACAATTACCAAAAATATATATATTGGAAAGGGAAATCAAAGTTGGCTTGGATAAAGATAGGGAAGAATCACCATTCTTAATTTTTTCCATGTAATACTGGACCTTGTCCTTAAAATGAACAAGTGCACTAACTTAAGAAATCTAAGTGATCCCTCACTGCTACACTTTTCTATGGGACATTTTCAATATGGCAGAGAATTTGATAGTAGGCTTCCCTTTAGAGCTGGTTTCTGCCTGCTAATCTCTCTAAAACTGCCTCAGTCTTCCTTTCCCCTTTCTGTTAATTTTTAGGTGACTTTGGTTTCCCCTCAGTTCTTCTCTCAAAGTATAAAAGAAAGAAAAATTACTGAGCATTTCTGAGTTGTCTTTTTTCCTTGAACCTCTATAACTTAACATCATGCTTTACATTCCTTTAATATAGATACTAAAGGAATATATATATGTGTGTGTGTGTGTGTGTGTGTGTGAACACGCACACACTTTTTGGAGACCGGGTCTCACTCTGTTGCCCAGGTTGGAGTGCAGTGGTGTAACCATGGCTCCCTGAAGCCTCAAACTCCTAGGCTCAAATGATCGTCCCTCTTCCGCTTCCTGATTAGCTGGGATTACAGGTGCATACCACCATGTCTGGCTAATTTTTTGTAGAGACAGTCTTGCTATGTTGCCCAGGCTGGTCTCAAACTCCTGGCTTCAAGTTATCCTCCCACCTCTGCCTCCCAAAGCTCAGCCTCCCAGGCATAATCCACCATGCCCAGCTTTTTAAAAATATTTTTTTAAACTTATGTTTCATATGGCGACGATCATAGTTAAAAAGAGATCAACATAAAAAAATTATCAGACCAAATGGCATGAGCCACACAAATACACTGAAATACTAATAGTCGTCATACAAGTCAAATTATTCTGGCCCATTAGTGAAAAAAATAATTTAAGAATGAATGATCAATGTTAATTCTGTCTCACTGAAACCTCCAAACCAGTTTTCTTATGAGCTTTACCAATTGCCTGGATAGTGAAAGCACAGGTGCTCCAGGTCAGCATAGGGACTCGAGGATCCGTTTCATCAGGAGGCACTTTCAATCCAATTCTATAAATTGTTGTGGCAAAGAGAATAACCATTTCCTTGATGCTATTTGAATATTTAATCCTATAAATAAAACAAGAAAATTTGTATGATTTAGTAAAAGGAGTTACTTAGTAGGAGCTACTTAGTAAGAAGTCCAATTAAGTCCTAGAGCAATAGAAACAATTTAACCACTTTCAAAGTAAGTAAACTGCTCTTTGTCAAATTAGAGATTAGAGCCTCTGAAGATTTATTCAGCTGGAAAAAAATTGGAAGAGGAGAACCGTATTTTTTAAAGGTAGAGAAATAGCTCTTATAAAATGGTAATGACCAACATAACTTCACTTCCTGTAAAAGATGCAGCAAATGCTCACAACTAGAAGGGGTTCAGGTTCTAATTAAAAAACAGACTGAACACAGAAGGAATAAAATTCAGAGGAACAAATCTGACCTAATGAGTTTTGGTGCTTGGAAAAAGAACCAAAGAAGTACTTTTGTGTTGACAGATATGTGTATGTGTTTGTGTTGTGTGTATGTGTGATAATACCATGTACCTGGAGTGATAATTTCCAGTTTTCTCAACTTCCACTTATAACAAGTATTTTCAGCAGCAATGGGATAGATAAACAAGGATCACAACTAGAAAAACTACCCTGGATACTCAGTATTAATGAAATAGTAATACCTGATTTGGGTATATTACATCTCTCCAATAACCTAATGAGTGAAGTAGGACAGAAGGCCTCAATTTTACATACACAAAAAATGAACTGGTGGTGGCATGGAGTGACCTGAGACTTTTCAGAAAGTTGCAAAGCAAGTTAGATGTAATTTTAAATGAAGTCTCATAATTCTGGTCCTCTTGTAGGACCAGACAGAACTGGCATTTTTGGTCCTCTTGTAGGACCACAGAGAACTGGCATTTTTGTTGGTTAAAAATGATTACTCAGAGGCATAGTTTGCCTTAATATACATTACTTTAATATATCAAACCACTTCATTTTGTTAATACAAATAAACAAAACAAACAGAGAAAGAAACAAGTTAATGGGATAAACTATTTTACAAATAAAAAAGGAGGGAAAGATGGAAGCCTATACTGTTTCCTACTCTTATTTTCACAATCATTTACAAAGTTCTCTTAACTATTTAGATACTTACGAAGACTGAACACCAAAACTCAGGATGGAAGTGAACTCAAAAGTAGAATCTCCCATTCCTTGATTAAAGAAAACAGGAATTGGGTTTTCTCCTTATAAATTAAAAGGAAAAAGAAAGAAAAATCATGAATGAGTTTAGTCTGACATAGAGTTTTCTAGCATTTATTTGTTTTGACAGTCTCACTCTGTCACCCATGCTGGAGTACAGTGGCATGATCATCTATAGCTCCAACCTCCTGGGCTCAAGCTATCCTCCCAAGTAGCTGGGACTACAGGCATGTGCCACCATGCCTGCCTAGTTTTTAAACCATTTTTTTGTAAAGATGGGATCTTCCTTTGCTGGCCAGGCTGATCTTGAACTCCTCAAGAGATCCTCCTACCTTGGCCCACCGAAGTGTTGGGATTACAGGCGTGAGCCACTGTGCCCAGGCTTTCTGGCTTTTTAATATTATACATAATCGTTTTAGGAAACTCAGGATATGCTAATAAGCAATGAATAATTAACCTAAGTTTCTCCATCCAGATAAACACAGTTAACATTTGGGTGATATTCTTCTGTTCCCCACACAAATATTACATATTTTTTAAGAGGATGACATGATATAATACTAGTCTGTATCTTGCCTTTGCACCTAATAGATCATGAACATCTTTCTATATCAGTAACTCTCCCTCTATTTTGCCATTTTAATGACTGCATAAATGTTCTCTTGATAAGGCAGCATATATTAGTGAATAAGAGTAAATGATCTGAAGCCAAGATCTGAATCCTAGCTCTGCCACTTACTGTTACTGCAACCTTGTGTGAAAACTAAACCTCTCCGTAGCTCCATTGCCTTGTCAAATTCAAATGCTATTTCCTGACATGAAATGGGTTTTCTCTGGTTGCTTTCAAGACTTTTAGTTTTTTTTTGTTTGTTTGTTTGTTCGTTTTTTTAAGAGATGAGGTCTCAGCCAGGCATGATGGCTCACACCTGTAATCCTAGCACTTTAGGAGGCCAGGGCGGGCAGATCAGTTGAGGTCAGGAGTTCAAAACCAGCCTGGCCAACATGGTGAAACCTCATCTCTACTAAAAATACAAAAAATTAGCCTGGCATGGTGGCGGGCACCTAATCCCAGTTACTTGAGAGGCTGAGGCAGGAGAATCGCTTGAACTCAGGAGGTGGAGTTTGCAGTGAGCCGAGATCGCATCACTGCACTCTAGCCTGGGCGACAGGGCGACATTCTGTCTCAAAAAAAAAAAAAAAAAAAAAAAAAAAAAGAGGTCTTGCTATGTTTTCCTGGTTGGCTTCAATTTCCTCGGCTCAAGGGATCCTCCCACCTCAGCCTCCCAAATAGCTGGGCCTACAGACATGCACCACAGTGCCTGGCTCTTTATTTTTTGTTTTCAGCAGTTTGCTTTATGATGTGTCTGACTGTGGTTTTCTTATCTGCTTGAGATTTACTGAACTTCTTGAATCTGCAAAATTGTCTTTCACCCAATTTGGGAAATTTTCAGCCAATTATTTCTTCAAAATTTTTTTCTGCATTATTTTTCTCTTCCTTTTGGGACTTCAATGACACAAATGTTGGATTGAAAAAAAAAAATTGTCCCATAGATCCCTAAGGTTGTATTTTTTTTATCCCCCATCTCTTTTCTGTCTGTTCTCCAGATTGAATAATTTCCACTGATCTAATTTCACATTCATGGACACTTTACCTCATCTCCAGTCTAGTATATATATTTTTGAAACAACACAGCCTTGCTGTGTTGCCCAGGCTGGACTGCAGTGGCATGATTACAGCTCACTGTAACTTCAAACTCCTGGGTTCAAGTGATCCTCTTGCCTCAGCCTCCCAAGTACCTAGGACTATAGGCACATACTGCCAAACACAGCTATTTTTTTTTTTATTATTTTATTTTTTTAGAGATGGGGTCTTATCATGTTGCCCGGGCTGGTCTTGAATTCCTGGCCTCAAGTGATCCTCCTGCCTCAGCCTCCCACAGTGCTGTTATTACAGGCCTGAGCCACTGTGCTTAGCCTTTTGGTTTACTATTGAGCACATCCAGTTAATTTTTGTTTCATCCAGTATTTTTTCAACTCTATTATCTCCATATGGTTAGTATTTTTAGTTTCTATTTTTCTGGTAACTTCTATCTTTCAACTCTTTCAAGAGTATTCACCTTCACCTTATGTTTCAAGGTTAACTAGTTGCTTTAAAACTCTTCGATAAGTTTAACATTTAAAACATCTCAGGATTGGCATTTGGTTGTTTTTCCCTTGAGAATCGGTCAGATTTTTCTGGTTCTTCGTATGTCAAGTAATTCTGGATTATTATCTTGTACATGTAGAATATTACATTGGGAGGTTCTGGTCCTGTTAAAAACCTCTGGAAAAATATACAGTTTTAAAGTGTTTTAGACAGTAATAAACTCAGGTCCAACAAGTTCTGTTTCATTCTCTGTGGATGGTGATTCCAATGTTAGTTTTCAGAGTCTTTGCTGTGGTGTTCTGATCTGTCCAGCACATGTACTCCTCGTGGGGTTAGTCTAGGACTTGAGTGATGGTTTAAATGAAGCTTACTTTTCAAAACTCTGGTTACGCCTCTTTGAGCCTATTCTGTACATGTGCAGCTTGGAGGTGAGCCCAGAACTTATGTTGACCTCAAAAATATGAGATTCCCCTTCTACAGTTCTCTCCTCTTGGGGATTTCCCACCCTAGCCCTCCCACTTTCTAGCTCCAAAGGGCCCTTTCCCCCAGTTTCTCTGGCCAAAATAACATGTTTTTCTCAGTTTTAGTCTACCATGCTGTCAGTCAGATTTATGACTGCGGATGCCCTTGGCGTGAAGCCACGAGGCAAAGACAAAAAAAAAATGATGATGATTAACCTCGTACTCGTTGGAACACAGGAGCCCCTTTTCCCAGTTCCTCACCAGAGAGAATGGTTTTCTCCTGGGATTATGGGCATCTGTGTGGCCACAATGGCTGTGCAGCTCTATGCCTGAGGCTGGCCTTGGGAGAAGGCCAGAGGAAAAATAAAATAAACACACTCCTTTTATATTCTGGCTATGAGGGGCTTCTTTTCCTGATCCTCTGACCAGAAAGAGATGGCATTTCTCATGGATTTTTGTTATTCATGCTTGTTGTACAGTTCTAGAACTCAGCTGTTCTTGGGTGAAAGTTGGGAAATAAAGGAGGAAAAAGCCTCAGGAAACTCACTAAATGTACTGATAATTCTTAAATTTTGACTTTAGTTCCCATCTGCCTGCTATTTTACTTTTCAGAGACTTGAGCTGTTGTGGTTTTTCGTATCCTGTGAAAGTATGAGGAATTAGATATTGGGTTTTATGAAATGTCTTTTTTTTTTTTTAAAGACAGAGTCTCGCTGTATTGCCCAGGCTAGAGTACAGTGGCGCAATCTCAGCTTACTGCAACCTCCGCCTCCCAGGTTCATGCCTCAGATTCTCCTGCCTCAACCATCTGAGTAGCTGGGATTACAGGCACGCGCCACCACACCTGGGTAATTTTTGTATTTTTAGTAGAGACAGGGCTTCACCATGTTGGCCGGACTGGTCTCGAACTCCTGGCCTCAAGAGATCTGCCTGCCTCGGCCTCCCAAAGTGCTGCGATTACAAGCGTGAGCCACCGCACCTGGTTTGAAATGTCTTTTTAAAAGTTATAATGACCAGCCAGGTGTTGGTGGCAGGCGACTGTCATTTCAGCTACTCAGGAGGCTGAGGTACGAGAATTGCTTAAACCTGGGAGGCGGTGGTTGCAGTGAGCCAAGATCTCACCACTGCACTCCAGTCTGGGGGGCAGAGTGAGACTCCATCTCAAAAATAAATAAATAAATAAAAGGCTATAATGATCATATTAGTTTTCATCTTTAACCTATTCTTTTAAGAAGTTTCCATCAAGGCACTGTTAGAATAAACTCAATCTGAGCATTGTCTCTTTCGGGCTATGAGCTGTCTTCTCAGTATGGTTTTGGCCATATTCCATGGATTTTGATCTGTGTTGTTCTCGTTGCCAATTGCTAAATAGTCACTAATTTCTCCATCTCTCTTTAGCTTTTTCCTTGCATTCAACAGTTATACGGAATAGTATTTAAAAATTCCTAATTTGTTAGGTTTTTGAGCTCTTTTTTGTTAAGTATTATTTTATTGTATTGTGGATAGTGTAAGTGTCCTACATAATTTCCCTTTTTGAAAACTATTGAGATTCTTACATGGCCTAATTTATTAACCAATCTGTTATTAATAATCCATGGACAGGTGGGCACAGTGGCTCACACCTATAATCCAAACACTTCGGGAAGCCACGGTGGGAAGATCACTTGAGGTCAGGAGTTCAAGATCAGCCTGGGCAACACAGCAAGATGCTGTCTCAAAAAAAAAAAAAAAAATTCCATGGGCATTTGATAAAAATATATTTTCCAATAGGAACAAACTCCCGTAGAATATATTACTAAATCAAGCTTAATTTTAAAAATTCTCTAAGTCCTTATTTATTTTTGGATGACTTGACCAGCCATAGTCTTAGAAAGATCTGGTAAAATCTCCCACTATCACTACGTTTTTGTTTAATTCTACTTATGTACCAAAACAACACAGCACGAAAATAAACAGAAACTGAATTTATCATCTGTCTTTTCTCCTAACCTCCCCAATATACTAGGCAATATAGATAAAAGGCTTACACATTCTCTGCAATCCTTCCTTTACAATCTTTTGGCTGTTTCTTTCCCCCAAACAATTAGTCATTCAATAAGCATTCAGAGCAAACTTGTCAATGCTTACTATTAATACCACCACTTCTTACCATCTCATGGTAGGACCAGTGCAACTGATTCCTGATTAATCTTCTTGAGTTATCTCCTCACTCTTCCAATCTATCTGCGGCACCACTCCCACACTAAAAAGCTACCAGAATAAATGCTAGTCACTTGCTCAAAATTTTTAATCATTCCATGATTTCTTTTTTAAAGTTCTTTATTTCAATAGTTTTTCCTTAGATTATGTTCAGTATTTTCTTCCCTTAAAAATATAGGCTTCTAAGTAAATTAGTGAATATGCTTAAAAGATACTAATCACTCTAACACTTCTTTTTTGTTGTTGTTGTTGAGACGGAGTCTCACTCTGAGTCTCACTCTGTCGCCCAGGCTGGAGTGCACTGGTGCGATCTCGGCTCACTGCAAGCTCCGCCTCCTGGGTTCATGCCATTCTCCTGCCTCAGCCTCCTGAGCTGGGACCACAGGCGCCCACCACCACGCCCGGCTAATTTTTTGTATTTTTTAATAGAGACAGGGTTTCACCGTGTTAGCCAGGATGGTCTCGATCTCCTGACCTCGTGATCCACCCGCCTCGGCCTCCCAAAGTGCTGGGATCACAAGCGTGAGCCACCGTGCCCGGCCTAATCACTCTTATACTTCTTTAGACGGTCACAGAGGTCCTACTGCTAATAAAGTGATCTTTCTACTTAATGCCATGTTTGAGACCTCCAATTAAACATTTAGAGGCCAAAATAACAATAAAAACTGACTTAAGGCTGAATTTTTGAGACCGAAAACTCAGGATGTATAACCAACATGTGAATCTACAATTGTTTTAATAAAAAGAAACTAAACTCACATACGTCAAAGTCATTTTAAATTACTATAAAAATTAAGAAGAATCTCTTGTACTGAATTGCTTCTCAGTGCTTAAAACAAGCAGCAAAGTAGCAAGTACATGCCAAAAATCACTTCTTAACAAATACAAGGTCTTTTGTTAGAAGAGTTTCCACCTAACAGATTGTTATCTCATTAGCACCACTTGTGGAAAAGGTTTTGTTATAAAATGAAGGAGGAGGGGAAACTGGATGTTGCTAGACTTATTCATTGCTGACTGTTGTCTTCCATCATTCTGTGTTTCTAAATGACCAAGTTCAAATTCTTACAAACCTCCACAACTGCCCCATATTCTCCACTATTCCCCACTGTGTACTCTTCAACTAAGGTAGGCCAGGCTTTTTCAATGTCTCTGAAAATGTCATGCTCATAATTCCCTAAAAACATTTCTGTTTTCTACCTGGGTTCTCCTTTATCCCTACCACACACCCAAATTTTATACAAGGTCAAATCAAATCTAATTTTCTCCATGACATCTTCTCTTACTACTTCAGCCCCTACTGATCAATTCCTTCTTAAAAATTCTATGAGTCCTACTGTTTTATACTATAAAATCGGGCTGTTAATGCTATTTCCTCTTGTATCATTCTTAACTGCATAACATGCATACATATGAGGTCAACAAGGCAGGGAACATAAAACTTTGTATAGTGCTGAACGCATGAGTAAACACCTAATAAATACTTGATAACTTAGGCTGGGCACACTGGCTCATGCCTGTAATCCCGGTACTTCGGGAGGCTGAGGTAGGAGGACTGCTTCAGTCCAGGAGTTTGAGACCAGCCTGGGCAACATAGCGAGACCCTGTCTCTACAAAAAATTTAAAAATTAGCCTGGGTGTGGTGGTATAAGCCTGTGGTTCCAGCTATGTGGGAGGCTGAGGTAGGAGGATCACTTGTGCCCAGGAGTTGAAGCTGCAGTGAGCTGTACTCCAGCCTGGGTGATGAGTGAGACCTGTCTAAACAAACAAACAAACAAAAAACAACAACAAACCCCCCCACATACAAAACAAACAAAAAACCTTTTAACTTAGACTATGGTGATGAGAAATAAAACCATCACCCCTATTTTTTCCTTTGTAGCTTTTGAATACATCCTTTATTTTCCTTAAAAGTATGTAACTGAAAGGACATAATTAAAGCATAACAGAGGGTAAAATAATCAGGGAAAATGTGGATAAATACAGAAAGGTATGAAATGTAGAAACAAGACATCAATATTTTGAGTAGAATACCTAGAAATACTCTGGAATATTTTCTAGGTATAGTTTTCATCAATTTCAGATCCAAAGAGGGAATGAGAAGATAATTTTTAAAATACTGGACTTTGTCTTCACCCTATTGATTTCACTGCCTAAACCGGGGTCCTCAACCCCGGGGTCATGGACGAGTACCAGTCTATGGCCTGTTGGGAACCTTGGGAATGGGCCGCACAGCAGGAGGTGAGCAGCAGGTGAGCAAAGCTGCATCAGAATTTACAGCTGCTTCCCATCACTCGCATTGTCACGTGAGCTCTGCCTCCTGTCAGATCAGCAGCCACATTAGATTCTCATAGATGCACAAACTCTAACTATGAACTGCCCATGTGAGGGAACTAGGTTGCCCACTCCTTATGAGAATCTAATGACTGACAATCTGTTACTGTCTCCCATGACTCCCAGACGGGACCAGCTAGTTGCAGGAAAACAAGCTTAGGGCTCCCACTGATTCTACATTATGGTGAGTTATATAATTATTTCATTATATATGACAATGTAATAATAATATAAATAAAATGCACAATAAATGTAAGGCACTTGAATCATCCCAAAACCATCCCCCTCAACCGTGGAAAAATTGTCTTCCACAAAACCAGTCCCTGCTGCCAAAAAGGTTGGGGACCATTGGCCTAAACAAAAGACAACTTTTCCTCACTGTATTTTACAAATTCCCATTTTTATCCTTTTAAGCACATCTCTATTAATAGCCATACCTGTCTCACAACTGTAAAGAATATATAAATAAGATGACAGTTTTAAAATGTTTTCGTTATTACAAACATTACTAACCACATATTAATAGTATTAGTGATAGTAATGGCTAACATGTAGCACTTACTAGGTACCATGGACTATTCTACTTTACATACAATAACTCTACTAATCTTTCAACCAATAAAATAGGTACTATTATAATATTATTATCCCCAATTTGCAAATAAGAAGTTGAGGCACACAGAGCTTAAGTAACTTGCCCAAGATTACATAATCAGTAAGTGGATCTTAGTGATTTAGATGAATCTTGGATCGAAGATTTACATCTAAGCAGTCCGACAGCTTGGAATAATCAGATAGATGGACTTGATAGTTTAATCACTGTCTGTATTGTCTCCTAGTATGAAAAACGATTAAATTTAATAAAGCAATTTAAGCCAAACTTACTCTTACCTTCAAAAACTTCTATTTCCTGATATTCAAGAAATTTGTACTTGCAAACCATATTTTAGCACATTAATTATTTAAAAAAATAAAGATTCTGACACCATCTTCACATAGTTAATATAAAATAAATGTAAGCAAACCTTTAGCATGTCTTATATTATAACCTGATATTCTGGCCAGAACTGTCTGTATCCATTGTGCCAGGGTCAAAAGTTGAGCAAGAGCATCTGCATTCTCACTGAAAAATGATATTTAAAAATTATTACAACCATGGGTACAAAGTCAAATGGAAAAGCTGAATTTGTATTATTTCCTTGGATAAATGGTGTATAAAAAAGTTAAGTTCCTCCAGATTAATTTCCTAGGTCACAGAAACATGTCTAAAAAAGTAGCTTTTTGGAAGGGGAAGAAAATTTTAAACTTACAAGAAATAAGTCACCACCCACATGCCAGTCACCCACAGGTAGTAAATGTCAGTAAATGGAATCACCATTCTAGTTGCTCCAGTCAAAAACTAGGTGTTGTCATTGATTTCTCTGATTTCCTCACACCCCACATTCTGATCTATTAATCAACCTTGCAGGTTTTATCTTTTAAATATATCCCAAGCTGATCACTCCTACCTACCTCTACCCTTACTATCCCCAATCCAAGTCACATCAGCCCTCACTTGGATTACTTAAATAGACTCCTAATTGTTCTTCCTGCTTCTACTCTTGTGTTTCATTGTAAGTATAAATTCTGCATACAGCAGCTAGAAGAATTTTCTAAAATTGTCAACAGGATCGTATTACAACTTCTAATCTTTGCTCATAATCCCTTTTATGATCTGATCTTTACTTGCTCCATTCCATGCTGCCTTCTTGCTGTGCCTCAAACATGACAATGGTGTTCCAAACTTGAGCCTTTGTTTTTTTTTTTTTTTTTTTTTTTTTTTTTTTTTTTTTTTTTTTATGAGATGGAGTCTCGCTCTGTCGCCAGGTTGGAGTGCAGTGGCAAAATCTTGGCTCACTGCAACCTCCGCCTCCTGGGTTCAAGCGACTCTCCTGCCTCAGACTCCTGAGTTGCTGGGATTACAGGCGCCTGCCACCACGCCCAGCTAATTTTTGTATTTTTAGTAGGGACTGGGTTTCGCCACGTTGGCCAGGCTGGTCTCGATCTCTTGACTTCATGATCCGCCCGCCTTGGCCTCCTAAAGTGCTGGGATTATAGGCATGAGCCACCACCCAGCCAAGCCTTTGCTCTTGATACAGCCTGTGCTTAGAATTTTCTTCTCCCAGAGAAAAGCAGTCAAGCAGTGATTATTCCTCACTTTATTCAGGTCTCTGTTCAAATGTCACCATCTCAGAGAAGAGCTTCCTGATAACTCTGTCTATAAATAGCCTCATGCCCCAGTCTGTCTTCAGCCCTTTAACTTACTGCTTTAGCTTTCTCATAGTATTTCCCACTACTCAACATTTTGTCTTATTTTTTTTATTGCCAGTCTCTCCTTCCTAAAATGGACATAAGGAAAGGGTCCTGAGACAGACTGTTATTAAGAACAAAGAAGGGCTGGGCACAGTGGCGGCTCGGGCCTGCAGTCCAGCACTTTGAGAGGCTGAGGTGAGTGGGTCACTTGAGCCCAGGAGTTAGACACCAGCCTGGGAAATGTAGTGAAACTCTGTCTCTACAAAAAATACAAAAATTAGTGGGGTGTGGGTGGCACACGCCTGTGGTCCCAGCTACTCGGGAGGCTGAGGTGGAAGGATCATCTGAGACCAAGAAGGTTGAGGCTGCAATGAGCTGAGTGAGATCACACCACTGTACTCCAGCACATAGTGAGATCCTATCTAAAAAAAAAAAAAAAAACCAAGAAGGACCAGAAACAGTGTTATTAAAAAGACTATAAAATAGGAATCTTTTTATTGAAATAATAGTCTTGAGCAAAGGTAAAATATATAATGAACTGTGCCAAAATTTATGTATCTGGGCACAAATTTGACCTAAGAAATTTTTTTTGTTCTCAAAAAATGGAAATATACTATGACTGATTAGAACCAATTTTCTTTACAGACACCAGTTTATTAGTTTTAAATTTTTTGGTAAGTTTATATTATAAATTTTTAATCAAAATCTTAGTTTTGACAGTTTTTATATGCTTTTATCTTTACTATCTTAGATTATATTCATGCTGATTTTCTAAAATCCAAAAAAGGCAAATATAATCAATTATATGGGTAAATTGAAGTATTTAATAAAACTATTATGTATAATTATGTATTTCAGATCCTGAGTAACAGAATTGTTACTATAAATTAAAAGTGTGCCAGAGTTCTAAGAGAACTGGTTGTAAGGATCAGTTTTCTGAATTTAGAAAGAACTGCTCTGAAGCATCTGATCCTTAAAGACATCAAGGAAAGAAGTAGCTAAATATTCTGTTAGAGAACAATTTAATTGGGGGAGCCACTGTGCAAAAAAGGCTTGTACAAGAAGTTGGAAAGTCACTTTGTTATGATTTCCTTTATCTTTGTCTTTTTGCTGTATAGTTAGGTAAGGCTTTGGAGTCAGGAGTCAAGTCTGGGTTTGAATCTTAGATCTGTCTTGGGATAAATAAAAACTATCCATAGTCTCCGATTCCTTTAAATGGAAATAATAGTACCTACTTCATTAGACTACTGTGAGAACTAAATAAGATAATGCAGCATTTGCTTGGTAGAATGCCTAAAATATATTAATTACTCAAATCAAGGATAATTCTTTCTCATGTTACCAAATATGTTGAAGAAGATAATTTCAATTTAGGCTTATCAATGACATGGAATAGTAGAGATCAGAACAACTCTTTATTTATTTATTTATTTTTGACACAGAGTGTCGCTCTGTCGCCCAGGCTGGAGTGCAAAGGCATGGTATCGGCTCACTGTAGCCTCCACCTCCCGGGTTCAAGCAATTATCATGTCTCAGCCTCCTGAGTAGCTGGGATTACACGCATGTGCCACCACGCCAGGTTAATTTTTGTATTTTTAGTAGAGATGGGGTTTTGCCATATTGGCCAGGCTGGTCTCAAACTCCTGATCTCAGGTGATCTGCCTGCCTCAGCCTCTCAAAGTGCTGGGATTACAGGCGTGAGGCACTGTGCCCAGCCAAGGTTAGAGCAATTCTTTTTTTTTTTTTGAGACAGAGTCTCGCATTGTCACCCAGGCTGTAATGCAATGGCTAGATCTCGGCTCACTGTAACTGCAGCCTCCTAGGTTCAAGCGATTCTCCTTGGCTCAGCCTCCCAAGTAGCGGGGATTATAGGCACCCACCACCACACCCAACTAATTTTTTTGTATTTTAGTAGAGACGGGTTTCACTATGTTGGCCAGGCTGGTCTCAAACTCCTGACCTCGTGATTCGCCCACCTCAGCCTCCCAAAGTGCTGGGATTACAGGTGTGAGCCACAGCGTCCCGCCAGAGCAACTCTTTATATTGACCCTTCTCGCCAAACCTATCACCTTTGAACTTTTATGGGGACATAAAGGTATTTTTATCAACAAAACAATTTTCTTCAGCAGAATTTAGGTTTCTCATTACAAATTCATTGCATTTTAAAGCAACTGAAATAATATAAATATTATAGTACTGTCATCCTCATGTAGAACAGTGAGAATATAGAAATACATAATTAAATTTCCAAGTTGTCATACAAAAACTAATAATTTGCTGTTAAATTCCATTTACAGATCAGAATATAAAAATTTAAAAACTCAGAATGTAAAATATATAAAATATATCAGAATATAAAAATTTAAAAGAGATATATATAAAATGATATATATATTATATATATAAAATGAATCTAGTGTTTTTATTTAATTTTTTTAGTTAACATTTGTCCACATCTCTAGAGCTATAGCATTTGGATCTTCAGAAAAATTAAATTAAAAATAATACAAAGATCATTAGAGCTATCAGACTCCAACTGGCAACTCTAATGATGGCAAAGGGCCATATGAAAGGAATGAATTTTTTTTGCATCTTTTCTCCTTTTGTGAGTGCTAAGGCAGAGGTCAGAGTTCTATTGCTTTAATGGCTGCTGGAAAATATAACCACAATATATAGATTTGAGTAAATAAACATTATACTTCTCTGAGAGTCCAAAAAAATTAGGCTTTTGATCACATTTTAAAAGTATAATACAAGATATAAAATGAAAAAGTATTAATCCCTTTAAAGAATAAAAAACAGTTATCTAACAAAAACAGGCACAAATTAAAGAACTAAAGACAACTTTCTATTTGTTTTTGAGACAGGGTCTCGCTCTGTCACTCAGGCTGGAGTGCAGTGGCGCAATCTTGGCTCACTGGAGCTTCAATCTCCTGGGCTCTAGTGATTCTGCCACCTCAGCCCCCTCAAGTAACTGGGTCTACAGGCATGTGCCACCACGCCTGGCTAACTTTTTTATTATTATTTTTTGTAGAGATGGGGTTTTACCGTGTTACCCAGGCTGGTCTCGAACCCCTGAGCTCTGGCAATCCACCCACCTTGGTCTCCCAAAGTGCAGGGATCACAGGCCACTGCACCTGGCCAACTTTTTAAAAATTAACCAAAACATAAAATATACCTGTTTATCTTTTGAGGTTGCAAAGGAATAATGGGGATCACAGTATTGCACAGAGATTTGCAAAGAGGGCAAAGATATTCTCCACTTTCCAAGTCAAAAAGGTCCACATGAATGCGCTGCTGAGAGCTCAGCTGTACAGCTTCAAAATATCTGCAAAATTACAAAGACACAGGCGCATTTAGAACTACACATGCATCTCTACATGTGTATCTCTACTTGCTCTAATCCAAGTTTTAAAAATCTAGAATTTTTGCCTCAATAAACATCTTTAGAACATACATGCAAAAACACACAAGTTGTAATCACAGAAGAAACAGGTTGCCTATTATTTTGGGAATAAATTGGAAAATACATCAGAGCAGATAAAAATTTAAAATAAGTTTATTGAATCATAACTCATCTCTTACCTCAAAAGCATGGTGATACAGCATGGACACTACTTTCCTCAGTTTCTAATGATGAACTGAAGTAGTGAGGGCTATCTTGGAAAAATTATATATTGTAATCTAATGCCAAATGGGTAAACTCTACACAAAAGATTTTTCAGGAATTACATTTTTGAATTTTTGTATTTTCCAGAGATAGAATGAGAACTTCTTGTCCTATTCATCCTATTCTATTTCAAAGGTACTTTTCACAGCAGTATGTTTTGAGGGAAATTAGATTTGTATAAAGATTACTTATTTGTTATTTATTTGTTGTATTTATTAATTTTTTTGAGACTACTCTTGTCTCCCAGGCTGGAGTGCAACGGCGCAATCTCGGCTCACTGGAACCTCCACCTCCCGGGTTCAAGCGATTCTCCTGCCTCAGCCTCTTGACTAGCTGGGATTACAGGCATATGCCGCCACACTCAGCTAATTTTTGTATTTTTAGTAGAGACAGGGTTTTACCACGTTGGCCAGGCTGGTCTCAAACTCCTGACCTCAGGTGATCCTCCCACCTCGGCCTCCCAAAGTGCTGAGATTACAGGTGTGAGCCACCACGCCCAGCCAATCATTACTTTTTTTTACATGAATACTGATGAAGAGTAACTGATTAGTTCATGGAGAGCAAGCACAAAGGAACAGTGAAAATCTAACGTTGGTAACTTTACACACCACTTTCCAATTTTGATAATAATAATTCATGCAAACAGAATTAGTAATTAAAACTGTTTCAGTCATTCAAATAAGAAGAAAGGAAAGAAGACATGAGAAAACATGCCTTTTTGTGGCCTTGAGTGAACTTCAATGTTCCTATTCTCTTTCAAGAACATGTCAGAAGGACAACTTACTTCTGCCAGCACACTGCATGCATTACATGACCACAGCTTCCTGTATAAGTTCCATATGCCAAGTCTGGATCCATGAAAAGTGGGTCTAGGGTTTCTGGTACAAGGTATAAAAAGGAGGGAAAAAGAGATAGGTTATCAGGTCTAAAGTCTAATCACAAACTGTCTTAGGAATGTCCAAGCAAAGTGTCACAATATCATAATGGGAGGATATATAGTAACAAAAAGAGAAAAGTAATAGTAACAAAAGAGAAAAGCATAAAGCTAACCTGTCAGATATGATTCTAAACTTAGTATGGATTAATAACTCTATCTTTGATTTATTTTTTAACCTCGAATATTGGGTTTAATCTGCATTATCTTGGTTATTTAAGTGATTTTCTATGTTTCCAATATAATTTACTTTTTAAATTTTAATAGTAATTTGATAAATAATAATTTTAAGGGATACTTAGGGGAATTATAACCTCATTAAAAAAAGCACAGATGGAGGATTTCAAATTCTGGTTTCATCACTTATAACTCATGGCCATGGGTAAGTTACTTGACCTTTCTGTGCCTCAGGTCCTTTATCTATAAAATGGAACCAATAGTGATAACTAACTCATAGGGCTATTGTGAAGATTAAGTAAATACACATAAAGCACTTAACAAGTGCCTGGCAATGTTAAGTTTTCAATAAATGCTAGTCTTTATTATCACTATTATTCTAAGGAGCTTTTTTTGTTTGTCTGTTTTGAGATAGGGTCTCACCCTGTTGTGGACCACAGGCTCATGCAACCATGTCTGGCTAATATGTTTGTAGAGATGAGGTTTCGCCATGTTGCCTAGGCTGGTCTCAAACTCCTGAGCTCAAGTGATCCACCCACACCGGCCTCCCAAAGTGCTGGGATTACAGGCGTGAGCCACCATGTCTGGCCTATTCCAAGGGTATTTTAAAATAAGAATAATGCTAAAGCAGCTAACTCCTGATGTAACAAGTGCAATAAATTATCTAATTAGCATTATTGCCAAGAAAATGTTTAACATGATTCTAATCAGGAGGCAACTTAACAATCAAATAAATTCAGAATGTGATACATTATACAAAACAAGTGGCCTGAATTCTTCAAAAAAACTACTATCATAAAAAAAGGAGGGACTAATCTAGATTAAAATGGAGTAAAGGAAATATAACCAAAGCAACACATGAAATGTGTCTGGATCCTGAGTGAAAAAAAAAGTCTAACAATTGAAGACATTTTGAGAACTGTTGGAGAAAAATTGATTTTATATTAGATGATATTCCTGGATTATTATTACTTTCTTAAATATGATAACGGTATGGTAGATATATAACCTTACTTCCAAATGTCTTTCAAATATTATTTTCTTTAATTACACAGGCATGAAAAGAAATGCACAAAAGGATATTTATTAAAGAATACATACCTCCTGAGAGTTCTATGGGTTTTCCCCTGTGCTGAGTCAAGGCAGTAGATTTCTGGACACAGGCAGATAATACCATGGCATTATTTTCTATTTTCACTTCTTGTTCTTCTTGGCAAAGGATGCACGTCAGCACCTCCTTTTCAGTAACAGATGGACCCCGTTTAGGACCCAAAGCAATTCTAGAGTAGTCACTGACTGCTGGGGTGCTACCAAAAGAAATGACCAGAAATGAGGACACATGTTTTGGTCACTTGTCTTCATATTTTGGTAGATTTTAAGTAACTATAGGCAAGAAATATAAGAAAGATAATAAAAATAAAAATGATATTTAGCAATATTAAGTTAAAAGCTTCCCCCCTTCCTTTGTGGCTTTTATCAGTTATTTGCTTATTACAAAATACAAGTGTTGCTAAGTGCAAAAAAACAGATGATAAAATGGAATGTATATTATAATTTTATTTAATTTACTATACCAATAAGCTGGGTTATTTTTTTTTTCTGGATATAAAAGTAATACAGGGTTACTGAATAAATTTTGGGAAATCTGTAATAGTATAAATGTTATATTCCCACAACCTAGAGATACCCACTAGTAATCTTGTACATTTCCTTCTAGTCTGCTTTCTATTTATAATATACTTCTTCATATAAATAAAATCACATTACACAGATTTGCATCCTGCTGTATTCACTTATAGTTTCTTACATCATTCAAACTTCTTCAGAAACATTTTTAAATGGATGCACAGCTCTTACTATATGTGCCATAATAGTTTTATCCATTCCCTGTCATTAAGCATTCAGGTTTCTATTCTATTTTAGTAGCTATTCAAACTAAAAAACTTACACCTTAATGATTCAGCAATTCTTAGAATCTACTCTTACTGACTGGGCAAAACTCAGGATCTACTGATGTGTACAATATTTAAATAATGGCAAATATTTACAACATGCTGATTGTGAAGCTAGGCACTGTTTCAAATACTTTACACGTTTACTCAATACTTAAAATAATCCTATGAGGTAGGTATTATTATTACGTCTAGAGCAGCTGCTGCAAAGATGTCTGCTGCGGCAGTGGAGGCGTGGCTGGGGCAACGTGTTCCATGGAGCCCTTGGGTTGGGAACAGGAGGGAGCCCACCCCTTCCGAGTTTGTGGGGCAAGAGCTCCACACTCCCAGGCACAGCTGCAGCTGCCCAGCTCAGAAGTGCCTGTTCTGAGCCTCTCCCCACTCCCAACACCCATTCTGATTTTGGAGCAAAGTTGTGGCCAAGCCCGGGTGCTGCCGTGGCCCGGCCAGGTGTGTGCACACTTGGGGCAGTACTGACACGCCAGCCCCCTGCTGCCTTGGCCCCCTCTGGCCTTTGGGTGCTGATAAGCATGGAAGAAAGGCCAAGGGGAAACAGGTGGCTCAGCATGGGCCTGCAGATGCCCCTTGGCACAAACAGCCAGGGAGTTGTGGATGACATGTTGATGGTAGCAGGAGGAAGACAGGTTCCTGGGCAGAAAGGAGTGGGTCCCCAGTGAAGTCCCACCTTCAAACCAGGAATGGCCTGAAGCCTGGGGACCGGTATGTCAGTTACAGGTGGAGTCCACAACCTGGAGTGAGAATTTATGGTGCTTTCTCCAGGTCTGTCTATGGACCAATCAGCACGCATTTTCTCCCTTCTGAAGCCCATAAAAACCCCAGACTCAGCCAGACTCACATGGGGACTACCAGTTGCAGGAAGGAGCGACCCAATTCAAGTCTCCTGACTCACTGGAATGACCTGCCTGTGGAAAGGCAATACCCATTTTGGATCTCCTCTCCACTGAGTGCTGGACACTCACTGGGATGACCTGCCTGCAGAAAGAGCTACCCACTTCGGGTCCCTAGAGAGCTGTTCTGTTGCTTAATAAAGCTCTCCACCTTGCTCACCCTCCAGTTGTCTGTGTACCTCATTCTTCCTGGATGCAGGACAAGAACTCAGGAACCACCAAATGGCAGGACTGAAAGAGCTAGTAACACAAACAGGGCTGAAATGCCCACATCTACCACTTGCCATATTGCAGGTGACAAGGAGAGATAAGCTGTGGTCCTTCAGGGAGCCCAGACCTAGGGGCTCCCTGAGCCAGGGCTGTGACATTCTCTTTGGGGCTTTGCAGTCTCTGGCATCTCTGAGCTTCCAGGTGCTACCACATTCCCATTGTCCAGACACGAGTCCCCACAGCAGAAGCTGCTGGTGCATATGATCCAGGTGCAGGCTTGCACAGAGCTGGCCCCTGTCCCAGTGCTGAGAGGTGCCTGCCCTGCCGCAGCAGCTGGCGTGCCTGGCTGTGCACAGTGGCTGGACCCTGCAGGTGCCCGCTCATGCACCCCTGGTCACTCCACACCTGGCTCACCCTTGGCAGGCATGGGATCCAGGCTGGCAGTGTGAGCCAAGTGCAGCCTGCTGGGTCAAGTAGGCAGGATGAGCCCAGAGAGACTGAGCAAAATTCTGGCAAAGGTGCCACTGGCCACAGAGGTTTCTAGCTGGAAAAGCAACACCCTAAGGATCCTGTGACATTTCCACTTTTCAGATGAAGAAACTGAGGCCTAGTGACAATAAGAGACTCACCCAATGACTCCTTAATAGTATGTAGCAGAGCCAGGATTTAATCCAGGTAATCTAGGCTCACAGTCTACGCTCTGAACTACTCTGCAATATTGTCTCTGTGCAAGAAGCTCCCTGAACTATGGTATATCACTGAACAATAAATAAATACTCATCATCATTATAAATGAACTTACCTAACAGACAATACTCTGCAGCTTTTTGTTTTGTTGTTTTGTTTGAGACAGAGTCTTGCACTGTTGCCAGGCTGGAGTGCAGTGGCGCGATCTCAGCTCACTGCAACCTCCGCCTCCCAGGTTCAAGTGATTCTCCTTGCCTCGGCCTCCCAAGTAGCTGAGATTACAGGCGCCTGCCACCATGCCCAGCTAATTTTTTTGTATTTTTAGTAGAGACGGAGTTTCACTATGTTGGCCAGGCTGGTCTCAAATTCCTGACCTCGTGATCTGCCTGCCTTGGCCTCCCAAAGTGCTGGGATTATAGGCGTAAGTCACCACAACTGGCCTACTCTGCAGTTTTTAAAAGGTGGTAATTATGTGGAACCATCTCCTAGGAGGCATCTAGCAATAAATTATGAAAGGTTTACTTATTGATTGTCACAAGGTACTAGTGGGCACAGGATGCAGTCCCACAATTCACAGGACAATACTGCATGAAAAAAAAAAACAGCTGCGTAAATGCCAAGACTGAAAAATGCTGAGCTCGTTTTGTATATAAGAACAAACATAGATTTCCAAGACATAATACAGAGTGAAAATGGGAAGTTGTAGAGTGATATGTACATAATACTATTAATGTAAATAAAACCAAAGGCTGAATGACATGTTATAATTTCTGTGGCTACATATATTTGTATTAATAACATAGGAAAAATTCTGGCAGATACACATAAAACTTATAACCAGAGAACCTCTAAGGAGCAGAAAGAAGTCCAGGATTTGGGCTGGTGCTCAGATGGAACTTTAGCTTTATCTCTGACATTCAGCTTTCAAGAGGAAAATTATTAATGTACCTATGTAATTTGGTCAGGCACAATAGCTCACGCCTGTAAGTCCAGCACTCTGGGAGGCTGAGGTGGGAAGATCATTTGAGGCCAGGAGTTCGAGACCAACCTGGCCAACATGGTGAAACACCATCTCTCTAAAAATACAACAACAACAACAACAAAATTAGCCAGGTGTGGTGGCAGGCCCCTGTAATCCCAGCTACTCAGGAAGTGGAGGCAGGAGAATCGCTTGAACCCAGGAGGTGGAAGTTGCAGTGAGCCAAGATCAAACCACTGTACTCCAGTCTAGGTGACAAAGCAAGATTCCATCTCGTGTGTGTGTGTAAAACTATGTAATTAAAATTTTGGCTGGGTGTGGTGATACACGTCTGTAGTCCCAGCTACTCAGGAGGGTAAGGCAGGAGGATCACTTGAGCCCAGGAGTTTCAGGCTGTAGTGCATCATAATTATCCCTGTGAAGAGCCACTGCATTCTAGCCTGGGCAACACAGTGAGACTCCATCTCTTAAAAAAAAAGAAAAAAAGAAAAAAAGGGGGTTTAAAAAAATATGAGAGAATATATTTGAGACTTTGGGATAGGAAAGGCTTTCTTAAACAAAATATTAATACAAAAAGTTAAAACTCTAAAAGACTGATAAATTTGTCTTTATCAACACTGCATACTTCTCTATGGCTAAACCCCATAATTAAGGTTAAAGAAACAGGGACAAAATATGGGAAACATATGTAACAAAGTTAAGTATTAATTTTAAGATTTATATAAGTCAATAAGACAAGAGCAAAGCACCCAATAGAGATGGGCAAAGAATAATAATAGGCAATTCCCAGAGGATAAAATGTAAAAGGTCAGTGAATAATCATATGAGAAGATGCTCTACCTGGTACTAACTAGCAACTGGGGAAATTCAGCCAGATTGGCACAAATCTGTAATTTTAATAACATCACATGTTTTCAAGTACTGAAAATAGTTAAGTATTGGTGAGAACAAAGTAAACTGGGCACCTATATACACTATCAGGAGCAGAAACTGGTAAAACCACTCTGGATGGAAATGTGGCCACATCTATAAAAATTTTAACTCAGCCCTTTCCCTTACTGGACTCCTTGACTAAGTACTTGCACAGTTGCACAAGAAGACACATACAAAAAGGTTCCCATTAACTGTAATAAGGAAAAATTAGAAGCAACCTAAATGTCTAAAGTCAGATAAATAAACTACTATATAACCACATGAGAGACCACTATGCAGCAGTCATAAACAATGATGTAGAATCTACACTATAGAGTGATACGTACTGATATCCAAAGATTCCTAAGACATTGAAACAGCAAGCTGCAGACAAAATGTATGGTTAAAAAAGAAAAACCACTAGAAAACACGAAACAAGCCTCACTATTTCTTCATGTACTCATGTTCATAAATGCATAGAAAGAGGTCTAAGAACAGTGGTAATTTGTAATCATGGTTATGTGTGGATAAAGCTCAGTAATGCAAAGATGGTCAAAGGGGGACTTCCTGCATTATTTAAATTGTTTTCAATAAGAACACATTAAAAAATCACATGTCCAATCAATCAGGCAATAAAAATAAATAATGAAAGCATTAAGTCCATAAATGAACTCTGAGTACACCTTTACTTACACCTTCTTATTTTATCGTCAATAGTTTCTTTCTATTTCTAAATAGTATGTTGTTAATACACAGTATCTAGAGATGGGACTTTGGCTTGTCATTTAAAATTTCCAGTTTTGGCCGGGTGCGGTGGCTCAAGCCTGCAATCCCAGCACTTTGGGAGGCCGAGACGGGCGGATCACAAGGTCAGGAGATCGAGACCACCCTGGCTAATACGGTGAAACCCCGTCTCTACTAAAGAATACAAAAAACTAGCCGGGCGACGAGGCGGGCGCCTGTAGTCCCAGCTACTTGGGAGGCGGAGGCAGGAGAATGGCGGGAACCCGGGAGGCGGAGCTTGCAGTGAGCTGAGATCCGGCCACCGCACTCCAGCCTGGGTGACAGAGCGAGACT
Organism: Rhinopithecus roxellana; assembly: GCF_007565055.1. Lineage (NCBI taxonomy): Eukaryota > Metazoa > Chordata > Mammalia > Primates > Cercopithecidae > Rhinopithecus > Rhinopithecus roxellana. The sequence goes on from NC_044553.1 coordinate 30,094,578, forward strand.
CCATCACAAAAAAAAAAAAAAAAAAATTTCCAGTTTTATTACAATATAGTCAGCCAAGGAAAGCATACCTTCGTATCTTTTTATTTTTAATCACTAATATAATCATTATTCTTTATGGTCCTTGTTAGCATACTCAGCTTCAAGACTAAAGATACAGATCAGATAGGATGTAATGTGCCTACTATTATTCCAAAAGCACAATTTTCTAAAAGTATCCACAACATTTTTTTTTTTTTTTTGAGAAAGAGTCTTGCTCTGTTGCCCAAGCTGGAGTGCAGTGGCATAATCTCTGCTCCCTACAACCTCTGGCTCCCAAGTTCAGGCGATTCTCGTGCCTCAGCCTCCCAAGTAGCTGGGACTCCCAGCTAATTTTTGTATTTTCAGTAGAGATGTGGTTTTGCCTGTTGGCCAGGCTGGTCTCGAACTCCTGACCTCAGGTGATCCACCCGCCTCGGCCTCCCAAAGTGTTGGGATTACAGGCGTTAGCCACTGCTCACAGCCCACAACACATATTGTTTTAAACAGCAGTGAAAGCTTGTCTTAAAAAAGGGCCAAAGCGGGTACTTCCAGTATTTTAAATTTCTTGGAATGCTTTTCAAAGTAACATTATTATTTCTCCTCCCTTTTCTCACTGTATAATAGCCTAGACAGCACAGCTCAGAAAATTAACCAATTTCTCTAAGAGCATACCACAGTCAGAACTCAGAAAACCAGATTTACTGATTCCAATTCCAAGGTACTATCCATACCTGTAGTTATAGGCAATGTCTTTCTTCTCTTTAAGAAAAAAAGAAAAACTCGCATAAGCCACCTTTTTCAGGCAAAGAATTTGTTTCCAGTATGCAATAGCTGCAGTCATTTTTATTAGAAATAACAACGTGAAATAAGTGAACTGATGTGTAAATGTGTACCTAAAAGTGCTAATGCATACAAAATAATGGGTTTTTGTGCATAAAGGTTCCTAACATAACTTTACTGCACACTCAATGCACTCAATGTAAAATTACATTCAATAAGTACCTTAAGAGTCTTCACTCTGACCTTTCTAGAATGAAAATAGTTGAATTTCTCTTGCCACAAAATACATTTTAGGAAAGCATAATTTAAAGTGACTATTTAACTTTTCCTCCAAAAATTGAGTTGGTAATTATTGGGTTTGCTTTATTTTACCTCTCTTCCTCCATAATAGAGTCTTCTTTCCCAGGCATTTCTGATGTATTGTCATACATGAGTTTATGAGTTTCAATGAAGTTTTTCTGTAAGGCAGACATCTGAGCCATGATCTTCTGGCGATGTAGCCTAGCAGCTTCAGCTTTTCTTTTTCGTTCTGCTTTTTCTTTATCATGAGTAATCTGGGTATTAAGAAATGACAAATTTAGGTAAGATCCACTGTTAAAAATTTATATACGCTGTTTGGATGGCAAAATTCCTTAGAATAAGATTCTGAAACTCTGATTACCCCTTACATCCTGGATTCAGTTTAATGTTTCAAAATTAGCATTACAGGCTGCATGACATCACACACTAATTATTCCTTTAGTTATTTAAATAATTTACTGTAAAAAGCTAAGAACCTTAAATATCCAATTAACTGCCTTTTATACTCAGTGCAGGTACATTAAGAAATAAAATTGGATAAAACAAAATTTCAAAATCATTTGTCAATCACTTAATCACTGACAATTTAAATAATCTTGATTTCTAACAGTTACTTCTAAATGCACTGTTAAAAATGAGAACTTTAACAACTTTTTTAACTTTAACAATATTACTGAGATACATTTGGTGCATTTTAAATTTCTATTCAAATTTACATCCAGTGTGTTTTACTTTTAGGAAGAACATGTAATAACCACAAATAGTATTATTCTAATAACATAAATATTAGAATCATCAAAACCTGATTCACTGTATTATAGAAATAACACAAATATTATTGCATTTCATTGAATCTAAGATGTACCACTATCTTATATTTCTCTAAAAAATGCTGTTGATGAAAGTCATTTATTGTGAGACATAACCCAATTTAAGTCACTAAAAATATATTAAAAGCTAATAAAATATGGTATTTCAGTTTTTTGTTTTTGAGATGGAAACGTGCTCTGTCACCCAGGCTGGAATGCAGTAGCGTGATCTTGGCTGACTACAACCTCTACCTCCAGGGTTCAAGTGATTTTCGTGCCTCAGCCTCCTGAGCAGCTGGGACTACATGAGCATGCCACCACATTGGGCTAATTTTTGTATTTTTATTAGAGACAGGGTTTTGCCATATTGGCCAGGCTGGTCTTGAACTCCTGACCTCAAGGAATCTACCCACCTCCGCCTCCCAAAGAGCTTACAGGAGTGAGCCACACGCGCTCAGCCAAAATATGGTATTTCTAATAGAGCTCTACTATATACCAATTTCTCCTGTTTTTGCAAAATACAAAAATTATACTGCATTGTCACGTACCATTAATCCCCACAATATAGAAACATAATGAATAAAAGATGAACAGATCTCATGTACTTTATACAATAAACAGGTTTCTCCTGACAAAAAAGCAGCAGCTCCCTTACACCAGTAAAGTTCAGAGATAGAGATGAATGTCACCATTACTACAGTGTTATTACAGTGTCATACCTCATCATTTTTAACAGATTCTGATCCTGATGTGGTTGCTACAATTAAACAAGATTTTTCTCTTAATCGCTTCACTGTGTCAAACATCTGTGAAAAACAGATGAAACGTTAAAAGAGTTAGTTAGACCGTTAGACTGACCAGGAACAGAAACGTCCACTAATTTAATTTTGGCGTCATATCTCCAAATGTCTTTCACTTAAAACTATTTCAATATATGAAGAAAAAAAGTGACTCTGTGACAAACACCTCCCCTGGTCAATGAGCAATTCAGCTGAGGAGGCCACTGGTAGCACAATCAGCTGATTCAGTAGGCTGGAGGGATGCCTCTATTAGCTTTCAAGAGATTTGTCAGGAAACAAAAATTTTTTTAATTTGAAATAACATTTTTGTGCAAAAACACATAAAAACAAAGACACAAAATGGTGACTACTCTTTTGGAGGCAGAGGCGGGGTAATCTCAGCACTTTGGGAGGCCAAGGAGGGTGGATCACCTGAGGTCAGGAGTTAGAGACCAGCCTGGCCAACATAGCAAAATCCTGTCTCTACTAAAAATACAAAAATTAGTCAGGCGTGGTGACCCATGCCTGTGATGCCAGCTACTTGGGAGGCTGAGGTAGGAGAATCGCTTGAACCCGGGAAATGGAGGTTGCAATGAGCTGAGATCGTGCCACTGCACTCCAGCCTAGGTGACAGAGCGAGATCCTGTCTCAAAAAAAAAAAAAAAAAAGACAAAGATACAAAATGGAAAGTAAAATCCTCCTCTCCCTGATTGCAACAGCTCTATCAGAATATATAATTTTTATATTTACATCTATTTTCATAAAAAGAGATGCTACCATACATACTGTTTCACACATCCTCTTTTCACTCAATCATTTATCTTCAGGGACATTTCTTTTTCTTTTTCTTTTTTTTTTAACAGAGTCTTGCTCTGTCAACCAGGCTGGAGCACAGTGGCGCGATGTTGGCTCACTGCAAGCTACGCCTCCGGGGTTCATGCCATTCTCCTGCCTCAGCCTCCTGAGTAGCTGGGACTACAGGCGCCCACCACAACGCCTGGCTAATTTTTGTATTTTTAGTAGAGACGGGGTTTCACCGTGTTAGCCAGGATGGTCTCGATCTCCTGACCTTGTGATCTACCCGCCTGGGCCTGCGCTGGGATTAAAGGCGTGAGCCATCGTACCCAGCCTATCTTCGGAGACATTTCCTCAACAGCTTACACAGAACTGCCTCATTCTTATTAACAAAGGTCATGGTTTCAGCATGAATACATTCATTAATTCATTCATTAATGCATTAATTCATTCATTTGTCAGAGTTTCACTCTGTTGTCCAGGCTGGAGTGCAGCGGCACAATCTTGGCTCACTTGCAACCTCTGTCTCCCAGGCTCATGCCATCTTCTCACCTCAGCTTCTCAAGTAGCTGGGACTAGAGGCACACACCACCATATCCTTGGCTAATTTTTATATTTTTTGTAGAGATGGAGTTTTTGCCACATTGTCCAGACTGGTCTTGAACTTCTAGGTTCAAGCAAGCCACCCACCTTGGCTTCCCAAAGTGCTGGAACTATAGGTATGAGTCACTGTGCCCAGTAAAATTTATTTATATTTTGAAGGAACCTTGGTCTCATGAGGAAAAATTTCCCAAGATGAACACTTACAACATAGCTTTAAATCGACCATCTGGATAGAGTATCTAATGTTTTTAACAGCAGATATGTATGCTTTTACATATTTTGATAATAAAATTTAGTATTCTAATTGAAAACGAATTTTCAGGACTAGATCTGCAATTCATAGCACCATCTCTATGGGATATGAACATTGAACTAAATGGTACCTCAACTGACTTTCTTAATAGTTACCTACTTTCGTTTGATTTTATATCTTAAAATAATATTGGCTAGTTTGACACAAATACTAAATATTCATAAAATCTACTTCAAGAAGAATTTTAATAATATCATTATCTTATAGTTACATCGTTACATCATGCTTAAGGACTGTTTCTAATTAAGTAGTAAAAAGAGCTGCCCTCTTATAGCTGAAAGTATAAATCAGTACCAAGATTTCCAATTGACAAGAATGTGAAAAATAACTACTCTATACATTCTAATTATCAAAACAATATTTAGTAATAAACATCAGAATATCTTAATGAATGCAATGAGTGCAGAAGCTCCATAATCCTGGTTTCATGTTGTTTGTTTGTTTGTTTTTTTTTTTTTTTTTTTTTTTTGAGACAGAGTCTCACTCTGTCGTCCAGGCTAGAGTGCAGGGGCGCGATCTTGGCTCACTGCAACTTCCGCCCCCCGAGTTCAGGCAATTCTCCTGCCTCAGCCTCCTGAGTAGCTGGGATTACAGGCGCCTGCCACCATGCCCAGCTAATTTTTTTTTTTTTTTTTTGGTAGTTTTAGTAGAAACGAGGTTTTGCCATCTTGGCCAGGCTGGTCTTGAACTACTGATCTCGTGGTCCACCCATGCTGGCCTCCCAAAGTTCTGGGATTACAGGCGTGAGCCACCGCACCCAGCCAGTTTCATGCTTCTATGTGGAGGTTTTCCATTCAAGTAACATTCCTGGCGTCTCTCTCCCCTGCTTATTTAATTCACTTGTCTCCAAAGGCAATGCTGTCTACTCAATAGCTCAAGAACCAAATCCAGGAGTCATTTTTGATTTCCTTTTTTCTGAGACAGATTCTTGTTCTGTCACCCAGACTGGAGTGCAGCGGTGCGATCTCGGCTCACCGCAATCTCCACCTCCCTGGTTGAAGCGATTCTCCTGCCTCAGCCTCCCGAGTAGCTGGGACTACAGGCGTGCACCACCACGCCTGGCTAATTTTTGTATTTTTAGTAGAGATGAGGTTTCACCATGTTGGCCAGTCTGGTCTCGAACTCCTGACCTCAGGTGATCTGTCCGTCTTGGCCTCCCAAAGTGCTGGGATTAGCCACCGTGCCCAGCCTCATCTTTGATTTCTTCATTTCCTTCATCCCTCCCATCAGACTGATGAGCAAGTACTACAGATTCTATCTTCATATACCGTCAAGATATACCTTAATCGGCCAGGCGCAGTGGCTCAAGCCTGTAATCTCAGTACTTTGGGAGGCCGAGACGGACGGATCACGAGGTCAGGAGATCGAGACCATCCTGGCTAACATGGTGAAACCCCGTCTCTACTAAAAAAAAAATACAAAAAAATAGCTGAGTGAGGTGGCAGGCGCCTGTGGTACTCGGGAGGCCGAGGCAGGAGAATGGCGTGAACCCAGGAGGCGGAGCTTGCAGTGAGCTGAGATCATGCCACTGCACTCCAGCCTGGGCGACAGAGAGACACTCCGTCTCAAAAAAAAAAAAAAAGATACACCTTAATCAGTTCAGATTCTTACTATCTGCATCTTAGCCTAGGTCATGCTTATTTCACATCAAGATTACTGCAACAGTCTCCTAACAGTTTCCTTACTTCTATGCCTATTCCCCATAATCCATTTATTCCACAGCAGTCAACACCATCTTGTACAAATATAGATTAGGTCACTTAAAATCCGCCAGTATCTTCCCATTGTGCTAAAAAATTATCACTTTATGCTGACTTATAAGGACCTACAAGATCTGGCCCCCGGCTGCCCCTCTGACCTCACTGCCTACTTTTCCATCCCTCACCCATTATGTTCCAGCCATACTGGTCTTCTTTCTGGCCACCACAGAGCTTTTGCACTGCTGTTCCCTCTTTCTGGAGTACTCTTCCAGACTCTTCTAAGACTGACTCCATGTCATTCAGGTCTTAGCTCTAATGCCGTATTTTGAGAGAGGCCTTCCCTAATTACCCAAAGTAACCCCTTACTCATCTATTGAATTACCCTGATATTTTCTTGTTTATTTATTTGTTTAATGTCTGTCCCTCAACTACAGTATATGTTCTAGGATAGTGAGCACCTTGTCTATCTTGTTCCATCTAGAAATCTATAAATGAGCATGGCACATGGTAGGTATTCAGTAAAGGTGACTAAATAATGGCAAAAAAAAAAAAAGAATAAATCTTAGCTTATTTTTAAAACTACACTAAAATATAGGAAAATAGAATTATTAACATGAAGAATCAGTGATTGTGAAAACCAGTAGTAAATGGCTACAATGGTACAGCGGTTTAATTTTGGAGGCAAGCAGAGAATTCTTAAATATTTAAACCAAGATATGATCACTTTACTTTTCTAGTTTACCTGAAGTATCCACGTTATCATGTCCTTCTGGCCTTCTAACTGGGGAATTCCTTTGAGTTTTTCCAAAAGCATTTGTATATTCATGGCTGAACTTCCCAATCCTTTTTTAAAACACAAAATCACACATCATAAATAAATACATATAGTCATCTCTTGGTATCCTCAGGGAATTGGTTTCAGGACCCCTATGGACACCAAAATCCACTAATGCTCAATTCCCTTACATAAAATGGTGTAATATTTTCATGAAATCTATACACATGCTTCTGTATGCTTTAAATCATCTCTAGACTACTTATAATGTCTAACACAATGTAAATGCTATGTAAATAGTTGTTAGATAATATTGTTTTGGGAATAATGACAAGAAAAAAAATGTCTGTACATGTTCAGCACAGTGACAACCACCCTTTCCTTTTTCCCTCTGAATATTTTCAATCTGTGACTGGTTGAATCCCTAGATATGGAACCCACAGATATGGAGGGTCAATTATGTCCTCATAATTATGTACAAATTACAATTTCTAGTTACTGTTATTTACATTGATAACCAAGGTTTGCGAATCAATCCCTTAACTACATTAATTTTTCAATGAACAAATCTGCAATTATATGAAGTACTGGGTTATAATGACATGACCTACTAAATTTAAAAATGAGTTTAAGTCTCTCTCTTACATCTTTTACTGGCACTGCTAAGTGAAAGCTACCCTAAATATCTGTCTCTGGTCTTTTCTCTGCTTTACTCAACATCTAAGCAAAAGTGCTTAATGAGAAACAAAATTGCCAAAAATATTGAAGTGGGGGATGTCATATCCATAAACTGAATAGGTTTTTGATGTCTTCAGGGATCTAAAGAATACAGCATGTAAACAGAAAACATTTGTCTCCTATTGTTTTTATAATCAACATGCCTGGAATGTGCTTTGAAAAAACTATCTTAATCAGGTAGCATTTATTAGAAATCTAATTTAAAACTATCCTTTTCTTCCAAGTTGAATACAATGCAAAATGAATACATTATCATTCAGATTTCTACCATTTAAAATTCAGAAACATTAATATCTTATTAAGACATGTCACATGAATGCTATGGTTGACACAGCAGCAAATATTTGATAATACTGAGATAAGGAATTAAAGTAAAAAAACACCAATATATGCAACCAAAAAAAAAAAAAAACAGTGGGGAGATCATGTAGTAAAAAGACTGTAGTAAAGACTACAGTAAGGGATTTAAAAATATATTAGTATACTTGAAAATATTAGTTACAAACTAAGAATGCTAGGGAAAAAAAATTATTTCAGGGTTACTTATGTTTTAAGGACTGACAGATTAAAACTCTGTAAGATATAAACTTTCAGGTTTGACAAACTAAAACTCCTCAAGATCTAAACTTTCAATGACAAACGTGTTGAAGAGCGATACTCAAACATACTTGAAGCCTTATGATGAAAGTCAAATGTCACTTCTTCTTCAGGAGCTTTCTGAAGCTGTTGCTTCTCTTCTAGTAAACCCAATGCCAGAATATGAAAAGCCTGAAGGAGGAAAATAAGAGATCTTTAAAATTGAGCTTCTTCAGGTAAACATATTTTTAATTTAATTTTTATTTTTTTCAGAGACTGGTCTCACTCTGTCACCCAGGCTGGAGGGCAGTGGGGCAATCCTAGCTTACTACAGCCTTAAGCTCTTCGGGTCAAGTGATCCTCCTGCCTCAGCCTCCTGAGTGGCCGGGGACTAGAGGTGCACACCACCACGCACAACTAATTTTTTTTCGGGGGGCGGGAGGTAATAGACCGCGTCTCACTATGTTGGCCAGGCTGGTCTTAAACTCCTGTGCTCAAGTGATCCTCCTGCTTCAGCTTCCCGAAGTGCTGCAATTACAGGTATGGGCCACCATGCCTAGCAAGGTAAATCTATTTTAAGTAGAAGTATACAAATAAGAAAGCTGATAGGTAAAAAACACACAAAGGTTTCAGCAGTTCACATTAAGCAGTTTACAGAAAGAGAAATGATGAATACACATAAGAAAAATGTTCAACCTGGCCCGGCGCTGGTGGCTCACGCTTGTAATCCCAGCACTTTGGGAGGTCAGGGCAGGTGGATCACCTGAGGTCAGGAGTTCGTGACCAGCCTGGTCAACATGGTGAAACATCGTCTCTACTAAAAATACAAAATGAGTCGGGCATGGTAATGGGCGCTTGTAATCCCAGTTGCTTGGGAGGCTGAGGCAGGAGAATAGCTTGAACCCGGAGGCGGAAGTTGCAGTGAGCCAAGATTGTGTCACTGCACTCCAGCCTACTCCAGCCTGGGTGACTAGAGTGAAACTCCATCTCAAAAAAAAAAAAAAAAAAGTTCAACCTCGCTTAGAGAAAAATGAGTTGAAACAAGATCATCCTATTTTTCACCTATTACAGTGGCAAAAATTTTGGTGTTTAATAAAATATAGAGCTGGCATAGGTATTGGGAAGTAAGCACTTTTGACCATACTGGTGAAGGGAAAGTAAACTGGTACAACATTTTTGGAGGCCAATTTGAAAACATCTACCAAAAATGTAAAGCCATATACCAACTACTAGGAATTAGTATGACAAATACACTCCCTTAAGTATGCAAAAACATTTGTATAAGAATGTACTTTTTATTGTTCTTTGTTACAGTAAAGACCTAGAAATACCTGAATGTCTATTAATAGGAGACTACTTAAACACATTATATCCATATGATGGACTATGCAGCTATCAAGAATAAGTAGATCTATATGTGCTAATGTGCAATGATTTCCAGAATATACAAAACTTTAACAATGCTTATGTCCTATATAGCATACTGGGACTCAGTGAGAGAAATTTTAACTTGATTTCAAACATAGCTCTACAGTTTGAAATTTACTAGAGAATGTATTTATCAGTGTTATAACAAAAATTGAGGTACACATAGGGTAATGACAGCATTTAGAACTTGTAGACCAACAATACTCAAAGGAAAAGAATTAGGCAGGTATAAATAAACATGGTGTTACAACTACCATGACGTGGCATAATTAAGTAACATGTATTTATCTATAACAGTAACAAGGAAAAAGAGCTGCTTTCACATTAGCTAATTCTCCTACCTCTATGAATAATTACACTTTTATCCATTTTACTAATGAGAAAATTATTATTTGCTCCTTAAATAGGAAGTGGAGAAACCCAAGACTGAAGTCTAGACCTATCTTCAAATCTTTATTATACTGTCTCCTTATAATTCAAGTAAAATTAAAAATCATGACACAATAACAACATGTCAATTTATTAGCATAAGTACACCTGTTTTTGTTTCCATGGGTTTTATTAAACAGAAATGGTTCCCAAGAGTAAGGATGCTAAAAACACAAGAACATATCACTAAAAATTTGTGCTGTCTGTAAGCTATTTTTAATGACCCCCACATTTCCAGTGCTCTAGATGTGGTTCCAACTGAAGTTAGACCTGAGATCTTCTCCAGATCCCCAAGAACTCTAGGACTTGATGTAGAGAAAATATTTCAGGTAAACAAACCATTTGGAGCATTCCTTCAGTCCACAAGTTAGAATCTGTGTCTATTGCCCGCTCAAATACGGTCCTGAGAATGTACATCATGACATCACAGTTGAGAAGGTTAATCACTTTGCTGAAAGCAGGGCAGAATTCAGGAGGAGGTGGTGGTGGCAATGCTATAGGAGGTGGGGAATGGATGGGGAAAGAGACAAACAGGTACATTTTTATTTGGGTTATCCTACATACTAAATTGCAAATGTCAAAAAATAATAGGTTACATGCAAAACAACACATGCTTTTTTGCTACCTTTCCAGTACTGAAAATATCAATGTTAAGTGTAATGTAAGTACTATATCAGTCACCCAAAATGAACTACATTTGCTATCAATTTTAAATTCAGTCACTACTGATATATACCATATCTTAATATGTGAATAAGAAACAAAAAGCTCTTTGCACTTCCTTGAGCTGCCCACTCTCAAAGACCAACAAAAACAAAAAACTATATGCTTTGCTGATACAAAACCACAGAAAATAATCAAAATGAGTCAATTCAGAATCTCACTTTTTACCTTCATCTTTGTTTTCTTGTTTTCGCCTTTTCTTTTGCATATGTTCAGCCTATAAAAAAAAATCTATCATTAAATACACTGCTTCGCAAGCATGAAACAAATGAAATACTTTAAAGCAATCAGGAAAGACCCAACCACCTATTAAAATACTTTATATACTGAAGCATGTATTCAAATGCCTCTTTGTCCTAGAAACAAAATGGTGTTCTAGAGAAAACTAATGCAAAATAGATGAGGAATATCCCTGGTCAAAAACTTAGTCTCCATTATTTTCTACTGAAAATATTTACTCAGTACCTATTATGTACAGGGTACTGTGCTATGGGCTGTAAAGTATTTACTTTATAAGGACAAAGCCAGACATTACCTTAACTTAACATGATCAAACTTAACATGATACTTCATGGGACAAAAGGACATATGTGCCTAATAATGGGATGCAATGTATCACTTACATAGTATTCTTGCCAAAAACTGTTTTAAGTTGAATCTATTTGGTATTCTATAGAAATGCTGATGCTATGAAAGAAAGAGATGCAAAAGAATTATCTTCTAAATTAAAGGAGACTATTGGCTGGGCGAGGTGGCTCACGCCTGTAATCCCAGGATGTTGGGAGGCCAAGGTGGGTGGATCATTCGATGTCACGAGTTTGAGACCAGCCTGGATAACATGGTGAAACCCCGTCTCTACTAAAAATGCAAAAATTAGCCAAGCATGATGGCATGTGCCTGTAGTCCCAGCTACTCAGGAGGCTGAGGCAGGAGAATCACTTGAACCTAGGAAGTGGAGGCTGCAGTGAGCTGAGATCGTGCAACTACATTCCAGCCTGGACAACAGAGTGAGGCTCCGTTTCAAAAAAAAAAAAAAGACTAAAGAAATACGACGATCAAATGAGGGTGTAATGATGAAGTCCATGATGCTTGATTGAATCCTCTTCCCAAGAGAGCTATTAAGGACATATGTAGTATAATCAGGAAAATCTGAATATTGCCTGTATACTAAATAACATTATTGATTCAATTTTAATTCTTGGGTGACATAATGCCCTCTATTAATAAGAACCAGCATGAAACTATAGAAAAAGAAGAAAATTTTCTGTGGAGTTAGAAAGCATAAAGCATTTAGGTTTATTTACTGAAAAGGATACTTTTTTCTACCTTGCTATGCTGGGTTTTGGAGTAATGATAAAAGTACATATTGAAGTCTTTCAATGATTCATCTTTTAGTTCATAAACTCCATGGCCTGATACACCTGGTTTCCTAAATAGATGGAATATAAAAGATGAACTGCAGTGTTCTTGAAGTATAAAATACAGACAAAATAAAAACCTAAAAATTAATCTAGAGGTCAAATATACAGAAAAAAATTATGTCTCATTTAGCTTATGAAAAATTCCATTCCAATAATAAAACTAAAAACCTACATTGTGAACACAAAGCCTGATAACAGCTAAGTTGTTTTATAATAATGAAATTCCAACAAATCTGGAGAAGTTTGTTTTATACTATCTAGAAATGATACCATGCCCTATCTCTAAACCTTCTTAGAGATTTAAGAGTCTGTGATGCCTAAAGGTTGTCGGTTCAACTAAAGAACATTTCATTGACCTTAGGCACTTCACTGTCTAAGGTCATATCTAAAACAGTAGGAAGACATCATAACCTTAGTAATTTGCAAATGAAAACGTAGTACTGAATCCTTTATATAGTACTACAAGGAAGATCATTAAGGTCAAAAGGAGTACTCCATATTTGTTCTAAACATTAAATAGCTTTTGGTTTCTATCCAATCTCTAAGTCGAATATTTCAATGAACATTACTAGATCATAAGAAAAGCTATACCCTATTTTAAAAGTTATTTGAAACTAGTAATGTATCTGTAAACACAATACTGCAACAAGTAGAAATTCACTATCAGCATCGATTTTTCAAATTTCAAAGATTAATACAATCAAATTTTTATTTCCATTTTATATACTCAAATGAAAATATTATAAAATAGTTTTAATTCTACTAGAGAAAAATCCAAAATTAGCATATAAAATTTTATGGAATAAATGAAATCATGGGTTCAGATTAATGGGAAAGAGAGTATCAGAAAAGTTCATTTACTTACTATCTAAATAAATCATCTAATATCATAAATGAGTATTTCTTATTCACTTGCCAAAACCACTCATTTTTTTCAACAAACAGGTGCTAAGTGTCTACTGTGAGCCCCTCATTGTCACCCTTTCTAATCTATATTCCATTCTTATTCTTGGGAGTTCAGCTAAGAACTTCAGAGCTTCTACAAAGTATCCAAAGTACAAGAACAAAGATCAATCTACCTTTTAGAATAAACATAAATATTAAGCACTTACTTAAATGTGGCCACTTTGTTTATGACATTCTCTAAGCCAGTTTCATTATTTTCCTGTTGAAACAATATTTTTGTCATTTTTACCTTCATATAATGACTTCCACTTCATTGTGAAGTGAAATAAATTTTCAACTGCATCTCTGAAGTACTTTGTAAATAATTAAAAGTTCAATTTCCACTATTAAAAAATTAGGTCTAAAACCAATTATCTATGTTTTGGGAGACCAACTTCGTAGGAGATAAGATGTATGTATAAACTGCTTAAGAAAGGTTATCTAAGTTTGCTTTCATATGTGTGTACAAGTACACACATACATCTACGGCATACACACACAGTATTACCAATACTTCAAAGAAAAGAAGCTCTTCTTTATGTAGTATATTCATTACCCCCATCATTTATGTACATGCCCATGCTATACTAATCCCTAAAACCAAGGTAACAAAATTAATGAGCTCCAACTAGTAATCTATAGCAATACACATGTCTAGATGTCCTAATCTACTTTCTGCAAATATAGTAAGTTTTTTTCTGATTGACCTGATCTTTTCCTTAAACAGGGAACACTATTTTTTTACAAAGCCATTTAAAATTAAGATAAGGACCCAGTCAAACTACTACAGTAAGCTCAGATTCCTGCAGTCTTGTAAAGATAAGAAATATAAACTTCCTTAAAAATATATATACTTAGCCAGGTGCAGTGGCTCACACCATTAATCCCAGCACTTTGGGAGGCTGAGATGGGTAGATCATGAGGTCAGGAGTTCAAGGCCAGCCTGGCCGACATAGTGAAACTCCGTCTCTACTAAAAATACAAAAATTAGCCGGGCTTGGTGATGCACGCCTGCAGTCCTAGCTACTCAGGAGGCTGAGGCAGGAGAATCACTTGAACATGGGAGGCGGAGGTTACAGTTAGCCAAGATGGCAGCACTGCACTCCAGCCTGGGCAACAGATCGAGACGCCGTCTAAATATATAAATATATATATATTTTCATATTTATTCCTTGGCCGGACGTTGTGGCTCACACCTGTAATTCCAGCACTTTGGGAGGCCAAGGCGGGTGGATCACTTGAGGTCAGGAGTTCCAGACCAGCCTGGCCAATATGGTGAAATCCCATCTCTACTAAAAATACAAAAATTAGCCAGGTGTGGTGGCACGCACCTGTAATCCCAGCTACTCGGGAGGCTGAGGCAAGAGGATCGCTTGAACCCGGGAGACGGAGGTTGCAGTGAGCCAAGATTGTGCCACTGCACTCCAGCCTGGGTGACAGAGCAAGACTTCGTCTCAAGGAAAAAAAAAAATGTATATATATTGTGTATATACACACACACACACACACATATATATACACGCACATATACACACACACGTATACATATATCCCTATTCTACCTCTTTGGAAAGTCTTGACAGCACAGGTAAGTATAATTATTTTTTAAGAAACATTTTTCTAATTCATATTCAAATCTCAGAGGGAAAAAATATCAGACTCATAATCTGTAGGACTATTACCACAGTATCTGTATATACAAAAACACAAATACCACCTGTGGCGGTCATGGTCATGTGAATGCACTTTGCAGACATCTAATTACAGGAAGTAAATGACCACGTGCCTCAACTGCTGTGCTCTGGTGAAACCAAGGCCAAGCTTCTCACCAGTCATTCCCAGACAATGAGCAAGGCAGAGATACTCAGGCAAGCTCATTCTGGGAGACATGGGAAGCAACAGATGGAAAGGCCATTGAAGCCCAGCAGTCTGGGATGCTTCTATTTAACTTTCCTTCCCTCTTTATTTCACTGGGAATCAGGTTTGCATCAGAACCTGATGACTCCCCTTTTCGTTCCCAGATCCATTGTCTTTAATAAAAATCTTAATGTTTTGTCACAAGATCTGCTTCTCAGAAGACCCAGATTAACACACCACCCAGTCCCAGTATCTCAGGAAGTTCCCTTTTTTCCTCTGGAGTAATCTTTATTTTAAAGTAAACAAAAAGTAAAGGAGTTTCTCCCAGAATTAAAATTTATACCACTAAAGGATGAAGGTGATTGGTTTACATCTATAAGGTAATAATATAGGACTTTTTGCCTAAAATTTTGAAGTAGTTTCCAATTAAAGAAAAAGAAAAATCTACCCCATCTTGAGGTAAACAGAGATAAAATCAAAATCAGACTTACATTCTCAGGTAAATTTTTGGCAATGGCACTGTGTGGCATAGGTTCAATGCAAAGCAAGTGAATAATTTCTCTCATTGTGACCTCTTCTTTGGTCACATTTCCCACTCCAGGTACATAACGCTCACCTAGTTCAAACAATTTAAAACAAAAAAAAGTAGAATAATTGTTTTCTATTTAAATCTCTCCCCATCAGAGGCACTTACACACAGAACATTGCATTAAATTAAGTCTGTGAGAGAGGGGCAAAAGTTATTTGAATGTGTTCTCGCATCTGAACAAGAATCTATGTTGAAAGACAGAGGCAGAAAACTGTGACCTGAAGGAGAATCCAGGCCTTGTCTTAGCTTGCTTAGACACATACACACAAACACACATACATATACATACACATATGTATACATACACACATGTATACATACACATACACATACTCACACATTATAAACAAGGCCCCTCAAATAAATTAGCATGTGTTTCTAACCCAGAACACATGGCTGATGGCATCTGAATGAGCAGTGGCCATCACTGAATAGCTTTTCTTTCAAGATCTTTCTCAATTTTGTCTCTACCTGTTATTTAACAAAGAACAAAGTGAAAACTGAAAAACAAAATACTTTAAAATGTCTTTATGTGTTAAATGACAAAACAGTAATACATATTAAGAATGACTGGTGTTGTGAAAATGCCCACAAGGTCAGATTTCCATTTTTCATCACAATAAACTGCCAAATGAAGAGAGAAAATAGCTAAAATAAGTAGGAGAACTTCACTGGTGTCAATAGCATCTAATTCCCACTGCCTCAAGAAAGCTTACCATATATGGCCTTATGTCACCACTGATTTTCAACACTACAGTATCTGTACGAAGTCCTATGATATCTACAAGAGGGTTACAAAGAAACCCCTTGCCTAAGAGATTTGATGAATTCTACAAATTTGCCAAAGTAAGACTTTTTGTCAAGTGAATTCGTTTCCAACACATTCATTCCTCTTTACATTTGTAAAGCATTTTGTAATTTTCATAACTTTTCACCAAAAACAGTATCCCCTAGAATTTTAGTGCTAGAAGATACCTTGGAGATCATGTAGGTTACCTCCACATTTTACAAATCAGGAATCTGAGGCCCAAAGAATGCAACTGCATGCTCTTGAAAGCTGGTAGCAAGGCCAAGACTAGAGCTCCTGATTTTAAATCCAAATATTTTTCTGTTTCTTAATGATTTTCCACTATAGATCAGAAATATAATTTTTTAAACAAAACTGTTGACTCCTGAAAGTAACAAACGTACACTCAGGAACAGAGCAAGTATTAACTAAAAATCAAATCACAAGAGAAAAAAACAATAAATTTGGGCAAACACAATAATAGTAAAATAACAGTAGGAATAATAAAACAGTAAAAATAAAACAGCAAAATTATACTACAATATTGGAATTCTTCATATAGTACTCTAAGGACAAATGTAAAAATTTCCCTTGAGTTTTCATAATTTGAAAAAGTATATAATCAATTTTAAAATATTTTACACATTCTTAATTTGCCCATTTTTTCCCATCTGCTTCTAACTGGCATATTCTGGACAGGAAGAGTTAGTAGCCTGGAAGGTTTAAGTCTCACTCAGCAATAAAGGCTTACTACCCTTTCTGCTGAAACATGTAGCTAGTCTAGCAACTAGCTCTCTGACAAACAATAAGTAAAAATGAACCCATGTTTACAGACTTACGTAACTGCTAGAATCCCCAGCTAAAGAACTATTCAAACCAAACAGTGTTTGGTGCAGTAAAGTAAATAACAAAAGCCAGAATGAGATCAAGAACAAGATGATAGCCAGGCGCAGTGGCTCACGCCTGTAATCCCAGCACTTTAGGAGGACAAGGCAGGTGGATCATCAGGTCAGGAGTTCAAGACCAGCCTGGCCAATATGGTGAACTCTTGTCTCTACTTAAAAAAAAAAAAAAAAAAAAAAAAAAAAGGTACAAATATTGGCCAGGCATAGTGGCACATGCCTGTGGTCCCAGCTACCCAGGATGCTGAGGCAGAAGAATCGCTTGAATCCAGGAGGCGGAGGTTGCAGTGAGTTGAGATCGCACCACTGCACTCCAGTCTGGGCAACAGAGCGAGACTTTGTCTCAAAAAAACAAAAAAAAAAAGAACAAAATGATGGTAATGAATGTACCAGCTGGTAAAATCAACACAGACTATGACATAGCATATATTTGTATTTAATAGGTTAGAATGTAGTGTTTCTGCACTGATTATTTATATTAATCTCAACTGAATTATAAGACACATTTCTATGGGTCAATGTCATAACTCGATAGACATGATTTCTGGCAAAGAACACTCTTTTTCTTTTCTCTAAGTAACCTTAACAAAGCTAAGTATGACCAATATTTGCACAAAATTATTAAACAGAATGACACAATGAAAATACATTTTACTTAGACCTATAATATATATAAAAATTTTAGCACTAAATGACCTCCAAATTAGTCAAAACATTTACAAATCAGGTACTGAAAAATAAAAATGTAAAATCTGTACTTTTGCAAAGGTGATTTTCTAAGTGCAGTATTTGAATAAGGAGTAAAATGATCAATTATAGTTCATATAAATGGTCTCTCTAAAAAGTAACCCATGTTCTATTTCAAAACATTGTGTTTTAATCTTACCCACAATATAGATGAGGACCTGAAGCATTTCTTCTATTAGTGTATTACATTGTTTAATCAAATCCTATAGAATCGAAAAACAGTAAATTAGTTATGCAAGAACCAAAAACCTCCATAAAACATGCATTTCTGGATGAGACTCATGGTCTATCCAGTCTAGTATTTTTTAACCAGTCTAGTATTTCTGTGTGTGTGTGTGTGCACAGCACAAATAGTTACAATCATTCCCTTTTTTGACATCAAATTCAACAATACCTGGCATATAATTGCCAAATACTGTCATCATTTTCATTATCATTATCGCCCACATAGTCATAACTCAGCACACTAATGCTAATCTTCAACTCTTCCTCTATTATTTGCTGCCTTCTTACCTGGGTTAGTGAGAAAGTGCCCTCAAATAGACTCCCAACAGTTATATGGTGAGAGTATCCTTCTCTAACACATCCCTCATTTAAACACTATTAAATCAGATACTGATTTTCACTAAGTATAAAACAACTAAAAATTAGCTCTGCATTTTATATCCTATTCATGTTAGCCCTTTGCAAGTAACTTCTATTATTTTCATTTAAAAAAATTTTTTGGCCAGGTGCAGTGGCATGTGCCACTGCTTCCGGCTATCCTAGAGTTCTTTAATTCTTGAATTTGATTTAGAAATTGTATATGAATTGTATAGAATTGTATAGCCAGGCATGGTGGTACACGCCTGTAATCCCAGCACTTTGGGAGGCCAAGGAATGCGGATCACAAGGTCAGGACTTTGAGACCAGCCTGACCAACATTGTGAAACCTTGTCTCTACTAAAAATAGAAAAATTAGCTGGGTGTGGTGGCGCGCGCCTCTAATCCCAGCTACTCAGTAGGCTGAGGCAGGAGAATCACTTGAACCCAGGAGGTGGAGGTTGCAGTGAGCCAAGATCGAGCCACTGCACTCCAGCCTGGGTGACAGAGTGAGACTCCATCTCAAAAAAAAAATTATATATTTATTTATTATTTTTCCAAAGAAATTTTACTAGCAGGAGTAACTTCTAATTTCAAAGAATAAAATAATGGATTTCATGAATTCAAAGTAGTTAAGGGCTACTTTATAGGTTGGTACTTCAAATGTTCAAACAATAAAGATGTGGTCAGGCATGGTGGCTCACGCCTATAATCCCAGCAATTCGAGAGGCCAGGGCAAGCAGATCACTTGAGCTCAGGAGTTTGAGACCAGCCTGGTCAACATGGTGAAACCTCAACTCCACTAAAAATACAAAAAATTGGCCAGATGCAGTGGGGTTCACACCTGTAATCCCAGCACTTTGGAAGGCTGAGGCAGGTGGATCACGAGGTCAGGAGTTCGAGACTAGCCTGGCCAACATGGTGAAACCCCGTCTCTACTAAAATACAAACATTAGCTGGGCATGGTGGTGCACGCCTGTAATCCCAGCAACTGGGGAGGCTGAGGCAGGAGAATGGCTTGAACTCAGGAGCTGGAGGTTGCAGTTAGCTGATTGTGCCACTGCACTCCAGCCTGGGTGACAGAGCAAGATTCCATCACAAAAAGAAAAAGAAAAAAAAAAGAAAAAATGAGTTGGGCATGGTGGCTCATCCCTGTAGGCCCAGCTACTCAGGAAGCTGAGGCAAGAAAATCACTAGAATGGGAGGCAAAGGTTGCTTTGAGACAAGATTGCGCCACTGCACTCCAGCCTGGGTGACAGAGTGAGACTCTGTCTCAAAAACGAATAATAAATAAATAAAATAAATTTGTATATTACCTCTGAGACAACAAAGATAAAAAATACCAATGTCATTATAGATGTACATACTGCAAGAGAGAGCTTAAATAGGACTTTTTACTGAGAGCAATTTGACAATATGTATTAAGAGCCTTAAGAAAAATATGTTGTTGGCCAGGCACAGTGGCTCACACCTGTAATCCCAGCACTTTGAGAGGCCAAGGCAGGTGGATCACCCGAGGTCAGAAGTTCGAGACCAGCCTGGCCAACATGGAGAAACCTATCTCTACTAAAAATACAAAATTAGCCGGGCGTGGTGGTGCATGCCTGTAATCCCAGCTATTCGGGAGGCTGAGGCAAGAGAATCGCTTGAACCCGGCGGGGGCAGAAGTTGTGGTGAGCCAAGATCGCGCCATTGCACTCCAGCCTGGGCAACAAGATCAAAACTCCATCTCAAAAAAAAAAAAAAGAAAAACGTGTCGTTTTATCTACCAAATCCACTTCTAAAAATGTGTCTTAACAAAACAGAGAAGTATTTAAATACCGAGCTACAAATGTTTATAAGACCAACCAACTAGGAAGACCTCTTCAGTAATAGACTTCAAAGTATAATGCATCATATAGTGCAATCCTATATAGTTATCAAAATTGATATAATTGTATATTTATTTCATGACAAGAAAAAAAAACTGCACAATATGTTGTTAAGCATAGGAAGCAGATTACAAAACAGCACAGACAGAATGATATAATTTTTGCTTTAAAAACAAGCAAGACACAAACTTTAAAAGTGATCATTTCTAGGAAGCAGTGTTTTTCATGTGATTTTTTGTTAATCTACATATTCTAATTTTTCTAGATTAAAAAGATTATATATGTGTATATATGTGTGTGCTATATGTATACATGTCATTTCGGGAGGTATGGTTAAGAAATAACTTTTAGGCCGGGCGCGGTGGCTCAAGCCTGTAATCCCAGCACTTTGGGAGGCCGAGACGGGCGGATCATGAGGTCAGGAGATCGTAGACCATCCTGGCTAACACGGTGAAACCCCGTCTCTACTAAAAAATACAAAAAACTAGCCGGGCGAGGTGGCGGGCGCCTGTAGTCCCAGCTACTCGGAGGCTGAGGCAGGAGAATGGCGTAAACCCGGGAGGCAGAGCTTGCAGTGAGCTGAGAACCGGCCACTGCACTCCAGCCTGGGCGACAGAGCGAGACTCCGTCTCAAAAAAAAAAAAAAAAAAAAAAAAAAGAAATAACTTTTAAAATATGGCTAAATACGACTGAAATAAAATATGACTAAAATAGTAACAATATTGCCTTTAAAATTAATTCACAGAATTTACAGGTTGTGTACCTGGTCTTTTGTAGATAGGGTCTTGTTAAAAGCCTCGGCAAGTTCATACCTCTGAAGTACCAGTAACAAGAACTTATTGGGATCCATTAAAGATGCACCAATCTGTGAAAGAAATACAGCATCACGTTTCTTGTGTATTATATGGAGAAACATTTCGTCTTATGTAGGACTGTCAAAAATTATAAGGTAAGTTTGCAGAAGATAATGTAGTAGTCCCTTCTATTTCTATGTGTCATATTCAGTTTAACGGTGAGAGTGTTTTAAGTTAAAAATTATTAGATTATCTTCTCTTATTAGAAAGAATTCAAGAAGGAAGATGAAGACACAAATATCAGAAACAATTTAAATAGGTACCTGAAGCATGATGATATCTTTATCATACATTTCTTCTCTGCACTTAACGTCTTGGTAATAAAACACCTATAAAGTAATAGGTAGAATAAATGCTAAAAGAATTATTTTATTTCAAGCAAAATTCTCAAGAAAACCTATCCTTTAAACTTTCTCTAAGCTAGAAACCCCTAAAAAATCCTTAGTGGCAAAAAATAAATTGCAAATCTATGAATCATTTAAAAGGACTTGTGAGGATGAAGTGAAGAAATATGGCATGAAATCACTTCAGAGTTAAAAACGTTCTATATTGGTTATTACTCTCACGTATAACAAGGGAATTTATTTTCCCTAAGTTTAAAATACCTACTTCAATAAAAATAAACCAATTTCTACACTCAATCATAGTACCATTTTTCTTTTCTTTTTTTTTTTTAAATTTCATTTTAAGTTCCAGGATACACGTGCAAGACGTGTAGGTTACATAGGTAAACGCATAATGCCATTTTTCTTCCAAGTGATAACAAGACCTATCTCTCCACCTTTTAAGAAATGCAAGGCCGGGCTCAGTGGCTCACGCCTGTCATCCCAGCACTTTGGGAGGTTGAGATGAGTGGATCACCTGAGGTCAGGTGTTCAAGACCAGCCTGGCCAACATGGTGAAGCCCCATCTCTACTAAAAACACAAAACTAGCCGGGCACTGTGGTGCACACGTGTAGTCCCAGCTATTTGGGAGGCTGAGGCATGAAAATCACTTGAACCCCGGAGGCAGAGGTTGCAGTGAGCCGAGATCACACCACTGTACTCCATAGCCTGGGCAACAGAGTGAGATTCTGTCTCAAAAAAAAAAAAAAAAGAAAGAAAAAGAAAAGCACTGCTCCATATTTACTCCAAAATAGAAGAAAAAATTACAAGGTGGCCTTTAATTAAGACAGATGGTGGGAAGACTAAAGGCCTCTAAGTAAGGTAATTCTCAGAAAAGAACTATGTTAAATGGGGAGGCCTCTGGTGTTACTACTGGCTCTCACCTAATTTATCACACAAGCATCCTAGTTTATAATTCAGATGGAATACACAGTAAACAGGATAGGAGAAATGTCTATATAGTTTTTAGAACATTCATCTCTAAGAGTTTATACAAGAGAATAGTAGCAAACACTTAGTAAAATCTAGGAACACAGGGTAAAATTATATAAGAGAAAAAAATTAGAAAATGAAGACATTCATAAATATGAATAATAGGCTTTACTGTACCTGACTAATAAGAGACAGCCCATTTCTTCGCCACATCTCAGCAACAACCTGGGCGACCAACACCAGACAACGTAAAGGATATTCCACTAGTACCTCTACTTGAAAGTCCTCCTGAAATAGAGTGAGGTCAATTTTATCATTTCTCACAGAGCTTGGATGTCTCTCCAAGATACAGCACTACATATTATTCAGTTTTCTCATGTGTAAAATGGAAGAACTTGAACTAGATGACTTCTAAGTCCCTGTGACTCAGATTACAATGTACTATATGAAGATGCAAAATTACTGAATGGGAATTATTCAGGTGGGTTTCCAAATATTACTTTCCTTCTCATCCATCAACCAAGAAGTATTCAGAAATAGAACATAAGCAAATCAATACTTAGTAGAATCACTTACAAAAGACACAAATTCATGTAGTCTTGAAACAGCACCCAGCCTGCTTAAACGTACATGAAGACCTAAAGTTAAAAAAAAAAAAAAGAGAAGATGAGAAAACAAACCCAATTTGTTAATCAGTTAACTCATCAAGTTTAGAAACTTGTGCAATTTGATTTGGCTGGGTGCGGCGGCTCATGCCTGTAATCTCAGCACTTTGGGAGGCTGAGGGGGTGGATAACCTGAGGTCAGGAGCTCAAGACCAGCCTGGCCCACATGGTTGAAAGCCCGTCTGTAGAAAAATACAGAAATTAGCCGGGTCTGTAATCCTAGCTACTTGGGAGGCTGAGGCAGAAGAATCACTTAAACCTGGGAGGCGGAGGCTGCAGTGAGCCAAGATCATGCCACTGCACTTCAGCCTGGGTGACAGAGTGAGACTCTGTCTTGGAAAAAAAAAAAAGAAGAAGAAGAAACTTGTGTGATTTAAACATATGTTTACTGAGTTTAGAAGTGACACTCTAGAATGCAGACTACTGATCTCTAATTTGAAACACAGTGTTACTAACATATTTAAAATTCTACACTGTGCAAGGTGTGCTCATACCTTATACAAAAATAACAGTCTCTCAAGATATCTTTATTCTGCTTTTAGCCATGTATCAAAAGAAACGAAAATTAATCTAAGTATTTTTTAATAAAAATAGAAGCAATATAAAATCACATGATGTCAATTATGCCATATACAAACATTAACTCAAAATGGATCAAAGACCTTAAACACAGGTTTAAATATAGGTGCTAAAACCAAAAAATAAAACTCATAGAAGAAAACATAGGGAAAGGCTTCATAACATTAGATTTGACAATGAGTTTTTTGGATATGACACCAAAAGCACAGGCAACAAAAGAAAAAAACAGATAAACTGGACTACAACAAAAACTCCTGTGTATCAAACGAGACCATCAGCAGGGTAAAAAGGCAACCCACAGAATGGGAGAAAATATTTGTAAATCACATATCTGATAAACAGTTAATATCTAGAATTATATAAGTAACTCCAACTGAACAGCAAAATTAAACCCAATTTAAAAATGGGCAGAGCACTTGAATAGACAGTTCTCCAAAGAAGATATACAAATGGCCAACAAACGTGAAAAGTTGATCAAAATCACTAATCACTAGGGACATACAAATCAAAATCATAATGAGATACCACTTCATATCCATTAGAATGGTTATTATCTGGGGGGAAAAAAGGAAAAATAGCAAGTGTTGGAAAGGATGTAGAGAAACTGGAATCCTAGTGCATGCTGGTGGGAACGTAAAATGGTACAGCCATTAAGGAAAACAATATGATGGTTCCTCAAAAAACTAAACATAGAATTACCAAACGATCCAGCAATTCCACATTTGGGTATATACCCAAAATACTGAAAGCAAAGACTTGAACAGATACTTCTACATCCATGTTCACAACAGCACTATTCACAACAGCCAAAAGGTAGAAGTAACCCAAGTGTCCATCAATGGATAAATGGATGAACAAAATGTGGTATATCCATACAATGGACTATTATTCAGCCTTTAAAAAAAAGGGAATTCTGACATGTATTATGACATAAACCTGAGGACACTATGCTAGGTGAGATAAGCCAGTCACAAAAGGACAAATACTGTATAAGTCAACTTTTAATAGGTACCTAGAGTAGTCAATGGGTAAGTATTGTTTAATAATAATAATATTATTCTATTTCAGCTTTGGCAATTTCATTTTTAGAAGATAAAAAGCTTTTGGAGAAGGATGGTGGTGGCAGTTGTAGAAAATGTGAATATACTTAGTGCCACTGAACTGTACACTTAAAAATGGCTAAAAAGCTAAGCTTTATGTCATGTACATTTTCTTATCATCGAAAATATAAATATATACACTTCAGTAAAGATATTTTTTAAAAACCCTGACAAATGAATGGCCAATTGACATGGAAATGCAAATGATTAAGGAGAATCTATGATTTCTTCCTTTTAATGATAAAGAATGATAGAGATAACACACTAATGAAATTGGTCAGAGAGGAGGTTTAGAAACCAGCAACCAGATTTTATTATATTTAAATTTAGGTGTGAGATGAATTACTACGTTAGTCCGTAAGTACACACTATAAGGATCCATAAGTCAACCTAGATAAAACAAAGCCCAGGTAAATTAGCATCTTTAAATGGGTGTTCTAGTGGCAGCCCCTTGAAAGGCAGTGACAGCCCTTAACTGTAGTATCTGACCTGAGCATGTCTGAACATACTGAGCACAGAACAAAAATAGAAATGATTCTACTAAATGAATATCTAGAAACAAAGCTAATAGGTATATGTAAAAAGAAAAAACAAACACTCACCAGCAAGGGTCCTAGAGAGTGGCAGATGTATGCTTACAAGATCCTCAGATACTCTGTAGGACTTCGTTTCCAAACTGTGTCCACACAATTGTACTATTGTCTTGCTACTAGATATGAAACTGGTACTGCACCTCATCACAGCTTTGTGACATTCTTTATAAGCCACAAGTAAGAGTTCTTCCTAAGAGGAAAATAAGAATACAAAAAGTTGACAAGTTGTCTACTTCAACACTCCTTTTTTTTTTTTTTTTTTTTTTGAGACAGCCTGTCCTGTGGCCCAGGCTGGAGTACAGTGGCATAATCACAGCTCACTGCTCAACCTCCTGGGCTCAGTTATCTGAGGTGATTCTCCCGCCTTAGCCTGCTGAGTAGCTGGGACTACAGGCACGTGCCACTATGCCCAATTTTTGTATTTTTTGTAGAGGCAGGGTCTCCGCATGTTGCCCAGGCTGGTTTTGAACTCTGGGGCTCAAGTGGTTTGCCTACCTTGACCTCCCAAAGTGCTAGCATTACAGGTGTGAGCCACCATGCCCAGCATAACATGCATCATTCAATAAATATTTACTAAATATGAGTGGAAAATTGTTCTAAGTATTACTAAGTCTACCTCCACAGGATCTGCAAACTTGCAGGAAACATAAGATATGCCCATATATGCACTTATAATCAAAGTAAAAAATAAGTACCATGTAAATGGTAGAAACTAATTGCTCTAAGAGGGGGGAAAAAAGAATCACAAGGAACTGGGAAGACAAATTTGTGAAAGCAGCTTCTGATGGGCCCTAAAAGAATATGCAGAATTTAAATATGAGGAAAGATAAGGAGAAGATGGCATTCTAAGCAGAGATATAGAATAAATAAAGACAAAAATAAGAGAAATACAACTCCTATTCAGGCAGTAGAGAATAAAGAGTAGATAAATGAAACAATTTATGGATGAAACAAAGCATTTGAACTGGAAATGTGCCTTGGCACAGGCATGTGAACGCACTGATGGAGGCTGCAGTGTAATGATGTAGTCAACACACTGCTTCAGGAAGAATTAATGTGGGTCATTGAAGATGATAGATTGGAGAGGATAAAGTTAGGAGATACAGAAACCAACAGGAAGATGACTATGAAGTAAAGTGATAAGGGTGTGAACTAGGATGGGGCTGTCACAACCAAAAATAATGAACCCATAGAAAATGATTAGGATTATAAAATATATTTGGGATAAGGAAGAATAAAATCTGGGTGAATATAGCAGGAAGAGAGAAGTTAAAGACCATTTTTTAAAGACAGTGTTTCTATTTTTATCTTGAAAAAGGAACTCCATGGTCAAATAGATGATTTGGAAACATCCTTCTCAGAAATCAGCATACTGACTAACTAAAGGGTTTTAGAAATTCATTAGTGGCTGGGCGTGGTGGCTCACGCCTATAATCCTAGCACTTTGGGAGGCTGAGGCCGGCGGATCACGAGGTCAGGAGTTTGAGATCAGCCTGGCCAACATCGTGAAACCCCATCTCTACTAAAAAATACAAAAAAAATTAGCCGGGCGTGGTGGCACACACCTGTAGTCCCAGCTACTCAGAAGGCTGAAGCAGGAGAATCGCTTGAACCCAGGAGGCGGAGGTTGCAGTGAGGCAAGTTCGTGCCATCATACTCCAGCTTGGGTGACAGAGCGAGACTCCATCAAAAAAAAGAACGAAAGAATGAAAGAATGAAAGAATGAAAGAAAGAAAAAAGAAAAGAAAAGAAGAAAAGAAAAGAAAAGAAAGAAAGAAAGAAAGAAAGAAAGAAAGAAAGAAAGAAAGAAAGAAAGAAAGAAAGAAAGAAAAGAAAAGAAAAGAAAAGAAAAGAAAAGAAAAGAAAAGAAAAGAAATTCAGTGGCTTTAAAAACAAAAAAGCAAACAAAAACCTCTTTTTGTTTAACCAAACATTTCTGAATCTTACATGAATCCAGAACACTTTTCCCTTCAAAACACCTGTTAACATTGAACATACAGAATATAGTGGCTCTGAGATTTCCTACATGGATGAATGTAATAGTAATGTCACTAATAAAACAAGGATAATCAAAATGAGAAAATGCAAGTTGGAAGTAGAAGGAAATGATGACAGGTCCATTTAAAATATTCTGAGTTTGAGGCCAGGTGTGGTGGCTCATGCCTATAATCCTAGCACTTTGGGAGGCCAAAGAAAGATAATCACTTGAAGTCAGGAGTTTGAGACTAGCCTGGGCAACATAGAGAGACCTTGTCTCTGCAAAAAATAAAAAAAATAGAAAAAAATTAGCTAGGTGTGGTGGCATGTGCCTGCAGTCCCAGCTACTTCGGAGGCTAAGGTGGGAGGATCACATGAGCCTAGGAGGTCAAGGCTGCAGTGAGCCATGATAGCGCCACTGTACTCCAGCCTGGGTGACAGAGTAAGACCTTGTCTCACACACACACACACGTACACACGCGTAAGATCTAAACAAGAATGTCTGGCCCACAAACAGAAGTGACACTGTAGCTTAGGAGAGTCATCCCTATGAACTTTTAACTAAGTGATAGAAATACAAGAGAAGAGAAAAGAATGTAAGATATACACACATACACACATATCATCAAAGTAAAAAAATTTTAAGTACCATGTAAATGGGACAAACTAATTGCCCTAAGATGGCAAGGAAAAGAATCACAAACAATTAGGAAGACATACTTGTGAAAACATATTTCTGTAAGGAAGGGAAGAGAATATTGGGGAATGTCTCATTTAGCAGGCAGAAGGCACCAGAAAAAAGGCAATCATTGGCCAAAATAGGTAATCGATAATGTATTATTGGGATAAAGCATGTTTGTGAAAACCAGAGGGAAAGTTTCAAGAAGATGAAAGTACTCAAGAAAATACAATGCTACAGACAATTCAAGGAAGATGGAAACTAAGGAAAGACCCCTGAATTTGGTTACCAAATGGATCCTCTGAGATTTTTTTCTAAATGCAGTTCTTGTCAATTGCTAAGGGCAGAACCCAGACTGTAAAGAAGTGTTAGGAGCTACAAGTGAAGATACTAAATGTAGATGACTTCAGAAGGTTTGGAAGAAGTCAAGATGAAAACACACACCTTTGCTTCATCATCTAACAATTGTGCATGCCCTCCATGAAAGTGAGCGAAGCCAAAAAATACGTGCTGTGCTTGCTGGACAGTATTTCCTGTGGTGATTGTACTAAAAAGCTACAGTGCTAGACTAAAGTCTACTACATCTGTTGAGTATGGCTGCCACTCTGAACCTGTGACCAACTGCTGGTGGTGAAGCAGAAGAGACTATAGTTCACAGGGGTGCAAACACAAGAAAGGAGGCTTATATTATCGTTGTTTTTAAAAATAAGGGAGTACTGTGTGTTTACAGACGGTTGACTAAAAGAGTAGGAAACACAAGTCTGGATAGTTCAGGAAGCTAACTCCAGGAAAAACTAACAATAAGTCAGAACCAAGAGCCTAGGTAGAGGCATTAGACTTAGAAAGAGACAAAAAGGAAAAGACCAATAGTGAAGACACAGAAAAATTTAGTCACTGAACAGGTTATGGTAACAGACACAGAGAAACTGGAGACGATGAGGGAATTTAACTTAGATAATGGCAATTTTCTCAGAAAATAAATAAATGAGGTCATCATTCTTAAAGGGAGTCTAGGGTGGGATTATATATTTAAAGAGGGTTATGGTCTAAAATTGCTACTTAAGGAAATACATTAGTTCTATATTTTGAAACGAACACATATAACAAAGTTCTTGAATGAATAATCTACCCCTCTCCATTCTTGGAATATTTAAAAGTCTAATATGGTCTTAATCATATTATTATGCATATATAGGCAATTTCCAGGGAATAAACGTGTATATAAATACATATATATACATATTTAAACCCTGCTATTCCCCAAAATAAGCAAAACTACCATAGAGCACATTTTCTACTCAAGTATATACAGTTTCCTCCTAAATTTAAAAAGACAAATTCAAATATGTAAAAAACTACTGCAAATAATAAACACTTTACATCAAGGAAGCTGTAACATACAACTATACTATGAATAATTACTAAGAACTTAAAAAGGCACTGATCCTACTAACAAATTTCACTTACATCACACGCACACCACTCTTGGAACATGAGTAAAATATTCTTCAATTGCATCTGTATAGCAATGGCAGCCTCCCAATCAGGATCCACTTCAATGTGTTGCCCAACCTGTCTTCGGATTTCTTCCATTCCCTGCAATTAAAAGTTGGTCAACATATACCTATTTGAGCCCTCTCTCTTTGCTCTGCTGTCAGGATTCATAACATTTTAACATGGTTGTTACACTGGGTCAGAATGCATGGGTTCAAATCCCAGCTCACAATACATGCTCAGGGCTAAAACATTAGCTGCAAAGCACAGCTCTGTCTGGTATCTCTAGCTGTGTGACCCTGGGGAAATTATTTCTAAGCTTGGTTACTAAATGGATCCTTTGAGATTTTTTTCTAAATGCAGTTCTTGTCAATTGATAAGGGCATAAGTCAGATTCTAAAGCAGTATTAGAAGCTAAAAAAAAAAAAAGTATTAGAAGCTAACAAGTGAAGATACTAAATGTAGATGAATTCAGAAGATTTAGGACATGTCAAGATGAAAACAGGCACCTTAACCTCATCACCCAACAACTGTGCATGCATGCTTTCCATAAGGGTGAGGGAGCCAAAA
Organism: Rhinopithecus roxellana; assembly: GCF_007565055.1. Lineage (NCBI taxonomy): Eukaryota > Metazoa > Chordata > Mammalia > Primates > Cercopithecidae > Rhinopithecus > Rhinopithecus roxellana. The sequence continues at coordinate 30,124,873 of NC_044553.1, forward strand.
AAATATGTGTTGTGCTTGCTGCACATGCAAGTAACCCTTCCATGTAAAATGAGAATATTAATAGTAACTACTTAATAAGATTGCTATAAGGCTCAAAAGAGACCATGCATGAAAAGTGCTTACTACACATTTATCACATGGTAAGTATTCAGTAAACATTAATAGAAGTAGCAATAGTAGGCCGGGCATAGTGGCTCACACCTGTAATCCCAGCATTTTGGGAGGCAGAGGCAGATGGATCATGAGGTCAAGAGATTGAGACCACCCTGGCCAACATGGTGAAACTCCACCTCTACTAAAAATACAAAAATTAGCCGGGCGTGGTGGCAGGCACCTGTAGTCCCAGCTACTCGGGAGGCTGAGGCAGGAGAATCACTTGAACTCGGGAGGCGGAGGTTGCAGTGAGCCGAGATCGCGCCACCACGCTCTAGCCTGGCGACAGAGCGAGACTCTGTCTTCAAAAAAAAAAAAAAAAAAAAAGTAGCAACAGTAAACAAGGTATATAAAAGGATCTATCAAAACAGGATGAATGAGTCAATGTTTAAATCTTGTTTCTACTTTGCTAAATTCTTGTATTAAAACCAAATCTGCTTTCAAAAGACTGGGGTTAAATTTTTAAAACTAAATTTATCTTACTGACGTACAGAAAAATGATCATACCTGCATACAGGTAAGAATCTTCAAAAAAGATCGAAAACCTTCAAGGAACTGCATTCTTAATCTTTCTGTCCATATTGTGGGTTTGCTGATCAGGATATACCTATCGTTTCAAGAAAGAAAGAAAGATTTCACTTCTCTATTTTGAGATAATTTTAGGGTTCTCAGGGTTATAGACAATGTTGATTTATAAAAATTATGGATTCTAATTTCTCACAATAATTAGAAGATCTGAGTAGAGCTAGAGTTATTTATTCTGCCTTATTTTAAATACAACCAGTAAAACATGAATGCTCTAGAAGAGGCAAATATCAAGCTAAACCTGACTTCATACACTACATTCTCAGAGGTTAGTCTGATTAAGTGAACCTAGAACTGACCAAGCCTGTCACAGCTACCTCTGGACAACCACAGTACAGATTCCCTAGAACTGTGCCTACCCATCACCCAAAGGGCCAGCTGAAATTCTTTCAGCCTCAGGAAATTTGGAACAGATTTTCTACCTCCAGTTTTTCATAACCCAGAACTTGGAAGAAGGATGTAAGCACCTGTCATCTTGACTTGCACATCAGGATGTACTAGTTTCAAGAGATAAACAAACTCATCTTAGCCTATAATTTGTATGATCAATATTTCTTTTGGCTGTACAGACAATGACTGGTTTCATATACAATTGGAACAATGTTTATCATGAAATGAGTTTTCAGGAAGTAATTATTAACAAGTATTAAACACTATTTTGCACTTGACCAATGAGAATAAATTCCTGTTATATTGCAGGTATTGGGAACATAAACATGGACACACCTGTCCTGAAGTTCATAGTATAGTGGGAAAAACAGATACATATAGTAGACAGAAATTCAATGTTAAACACTAAAATAATATATAAAAGAAGTAATGTATGGCTCATGCCTGTAATCCCAGCACTTTGGGAGGCCGAGGCAGGCGGATCATGAGGTCAGGAAATTGAGACCATCCTGGCTAACACGGTGAAACCCCATCTCTACTAAAAATACAAAAAATTAGCCAGGTGTGGTGGTGGGTGCCTGTAGTCCCAGCTACTCGGGAGGCTGAGGCAGGAGAATGGCGTGAACCCAGGAGACGGAGCTTGCAGTGAGCCGAGATCATGCTACTGCACTCCAGTCTGGGAGACACAGCGACACTCCATCTCAAAATAAAAAAAAAAAAGAAAAAGAAGTAATGGAGGTACATAAAGACAAAGCAACAAAGAAAACACAGTTTTTTGAACTGTAAAGATAGGATTGCGGTTTAATTTTTCTCACTCTTTAGATACCCATTAATATGTAAATGTACATTAAAAATACAATAATCAAAGAAACTTAGCAAAGATTTAATTCAAATACATGAATTACCATCTAAATCTTTCCTTTAAAGTAAAAGATAAAAAAGATTAAAGTTTAAAATCTGTCACACTGAACAAATGGCATTCATGTTTCATTGCTTTCTAAAGCACTACTACTCAGAGTGTGGTCCACTAACCAGCAGCATCAGCCTCACCTGAGTGCTCTTCAGAGATGCAAAATCTTGGGCTCTAATCAGACCTGCTGAATCAGACCTCCCCCTGCCCCCGTATTTATTTTAAAGTTGACTTTACTCTGTTGCCCAGGTTGGAGTGCAATGGTGTGATCATAGCTCCCCGCAACTTCAAACTCTCAGGCTCGAGTAATCCTCCTGCCTCAGCCTCCCTAGTAGCAAGACTACAGGCATGTGCCACCAAACTTGGCTAATTTTATTTTTTGTAGAGACAAAGTCTCACTATGTTGCCCAGGCTGGTTGCAACCCCCTGGCCTCAAGTAATCCTCCTGCCTCAGCCTTCCAAAGCACATGAGTCAACGCAATCAGCCCCAGAATCTGAATTTAAGGAAGCTCCCCAGATGATTTGCTTCTGCACAGCAAAGGAAACTATCAACACAGTGAAGAGACAACCAACAGAACGGGAGAAAATTTTTGCAAACTATGCATCTGACAAAGGCCTAATAGCCAGCATCTATAAGGAACATAAACAAATTAACAACCAAAAAAAATTAATAAGTGAGGCTGGGCGTGGTGGCTCACTCCTGTAATCCCAGCACTTTGGGAGGCCGAGGTGGGCAGATTGCCTGAGCTCAGGAGTTCAAGACCACCCTGGGCAACATGGTGAAACCCCATCTCCACTAAAACATCTCTACGAAAATATAAAAAATTAGCCAGGCATGGCGGTGTGCGCCTGTATTTCCAGCTACTCGGGAGGCTGAGACAGGAGAATCACTTGAACCCAGGAGGCTGAGGTTGCAGTGAGCTGAGATAGTGCTACTGCATTCCAGCCTGGGTGACAGAGCAAGACTCTGTCTCGAAAAATAAAAATTTAAATTTAAAAAAAGGGGGGAGCAAAGGATAGGAACAGAATAGACACTTTTCAAAAGAAGACATACATGCTGCGTTGGCAGTATGTAACAATCACATGAAATAAAGCTCAACATCACTGATCATTGGAGAAATGCAAATCAAAACGACAATGAGATACCATCTCACACCAGTCAGAATGGCCACTATTAAAAAGTAAAAAGTAACAGATGCAGGGAGGCTGCAAGGAAAAAGGAATGCTTATATACTGTTGGTGGGAGCATAAATTAATTCAAGCATTATGGAATACAGTGTGACAATTCCTTGAAGACCTAAAAACAGAAATATCATTCAACCCGGCAATTCCATTACTGGGTATTCACCCAAAGGAATATAAATTGTTCTATTATAAAGACACATGCACACATACATTCACTGCAGCATTCACAATAGCAAAGACATGGAATCAACCTAAATGCCCATCAGTGATAGACTGGATAAAGAATATGTGGTACATATACACCATGGAATACTATGCAGCCGGAAAAAGAATGAGATCACATCTTTTCTGGGAACATGGATGGAGCTGGAGGCCATTATCCTCAGCAAAATAATGCAGAAACAGAAAACCAAATACCACATGTTCTCACTTACAAGTGGGAACTAAATGATGAGAATGCACGGACGCATAGAGGGGAACACCACACACTGGGGTCTATCAGAGGACTGAGGTTGGAAGGAGGGAAAGGATCTGGAAAAATAACTAATGGGTACTAGGCTTAATACTTGGGTGACAAAATAATCTTAACAACAACCCGCCATGACACAAGTTTACCTATGTAACAAGCCTGAACTCAAAATAAAAGTTAAATTAAAAAAAAAAAAAGCAGCTCCCAGATGATTTGCATTTTTGCATTCACATTAAAATCTGAGAAGCACTGATCTAGAAGAGAATTTACATTTTTGGTTTCTAGCAATCGCACATAGCTCATGAGGGACTTCTACAAATGACTTATCAAGACGATATAAGGAACTGGAACAAACAAAAAGGTAAGGAAGGGAAGGAAAAGAAGTTTGTAGATAAAAATAGGTGGCAAAAGCAATGGGAAAAGAGGGAGAAAGTGTGGACAGGGTGAGACAGTAAGGGAGTGATTTTGTTTGAGAATGTGCTATACTTTCTGGAAATGGAACAAAGGAACAGGTTGGAGTAATAAAAGAATAATATTGTTCTCCTCAATAGAACCAAGGTTCAACTGCATCTCTTTTCTAAGTTGCATTTCCACAATAAATTAGGAACCGAGAAACAAAGTACCTCCCAAAGAGCAACTGACAAAATTGAAGTAATAGACATACATTTTTTAGAATAAGAGAGGTAGTAATCCCTCCCTTCTATGTTTTACCAGGCAGATCTCAGTTGGAGAACTGTGTTCATTTCTTGGCACATAAACGGTATACATGCACCAGAAACAGGTTCAGTAGAGAAGGACAATGATTTAGGAGGAATTTTAACCAACATGAAACGGGACCAGTTAAGAAATAAATGCAACTCAATGCAGAAAAGACCTGACAGACATGACTGCTGCCTTTAAACACTTCTTCAAGTTAAATGAGAATTGAAGGTGTTCTCAATGGACAAAGAGAGAACTAGAACCGGAAAATAAAAGCTACAAAAAAAGACAAGAGTTCAATATACAATAGGAAACTTTCTAAGAGTTGGAAGAAGCTATCCAAAGTTGGAATGTGCTGCTTTGAGAGAGTGAAAATTTCCTAAGGCAGGCTGAACAGAGTACCTACTAGTACCAACAAACTTATTTCGTGCTGAGGTACAGTCAGATAAACACAAAGCTAAACTATGAAGACCTACAAATTCTGACAGAATTTAGACTTTATCCTGGGAAGAAAACACATTAAGTGTGGTTATTTCTAACTAATTTAAAAACAAGGTTTCAGGGGAAATTAGTAAATAAACAT